>NC_138048.1:18303866-19503866 GCF_964194185.1 Rhinolophus hipposideros
TAAAAGTAAAACAAAATAAGAATTGAACTCAGTTTAGTGTGGACATAGCATCTACATGTAAACACAACTCCAGTGGTCTAGACTTTAGTTTGCACCAGAATCACTGGAAGCTTGTTAAAACGCAGATTTCTGGGACCCAGTCCCAAAGTTCTTTATTCAGTAAGAATGTAGTATGGCCAGAAAATTTTTGTTTTAGCAAGATCCAAGGTAATGCTGATGCCACTCCTGAGTGGTCTATACTTTCAGAACCTGTGTGCTGTGTGCTGTGCTACAGCCGTGTTCCATTAACTTACAATCGTAATCTTTTCGACTGGACCAGACTGTTGGCTCTTTGAGAGCAAGAATGTTTGTGTGTTGTATTCATTTTTCAGTTTTCCACAATTGGTGTTTGCAAGTAGCAAGTAAATACTTAATACATGTTTGTTCAAAGTATGAATGAAAGAAAGAATGAATGAATCTCCAAAATGAACTTTGAAAATGTGAAAGGCCCAGAAGTGGTATTTAATTAACCTGTCATCTTACAAATAATTTAGTAAGAACTCATTTATTAGGAATTAACAAATTTACCTCCTGAAAAGCCCTAGAAAGCAGAACTCAGATGCAAATTATGGGGAATGGCTGGGAAGAAGCCAAGCAGCAACACTTGAGGACATTCCTGAGGGTCATACTGCATTGTGGGATCTGGACTGGAAACATGAGGCTACTTCAAGCTTGGGTGGATGAGGGGGACCTGACAGCAGGAAAGGAACACTGAGAATGGATAAAGTTATTCCTTTGCACAGGAACAAACATTCTGGGAAAGTGTCAAGTTCATGGACTCCTTTGAAAAGACTACAGAATGTGGTAGAAAGAGCCAAGGCATTAGAGGCAGGCAGATATAGGTTCAAAATGTTGGTTCTGCTACTTACTAGCTGTGTGCCACTGGGTAGAAATATAATTTGACCTCTACTTTCTCATCAATACAATCATTTGACTCATAAGATTAATATGAAGTTCAAGTAAGTTAATACATGTAAATCATACACCAGCAATGACTGGTACTCACCAAAAGTTAGGTTTTATGTTTTTCTAACATTTCTGATTCACGCTACAACTTAGTACTATACTTTGTACTTTGGCAGGAAGTTGTTAGTAAAAGAATACATATGTATGTTTCGCTCTGCTTATGTATATACTGTATAGAATAGACTTAAACTTGTTGGACTAGTCACTAAATTTGCTTATATTATTGTTGTGCCATTTGTACTTGACTGAAAGTTTCAAGATTGATTTCTTTAATTATCAAAATTTTCATTATTCTCTTGAACCGTATATCAAGGATAATTTATATTGGCTACATCTGGTTAACAAGATAAATAATACGTAAATTATTAGTGCTGTCCCTTTGGTATATCCTGATTACTCTTAGGAAAGGCTTTCTTCTCTACCTTTAAAAAAAGAGATGCTAAAGCACAAACGTGAAATGGTTAGAAGAAAAAGACATATGTTGCTAGAATACAGCTTTTCAATGCCCACTTTAGTGCTTTCTATCTGTAAAGTGTGTTGCTCCTTCATTGAATTACAAACAATAGAACTAATACATTCCTGTGTATTTGTATTAACCACACTAAAAGTTTTGTTATTATACTACTAGAGGAAAGTTTTTATGTCTTAGAAATCACCTACTCATCAAATATTTTAGCAAGACCATTGGATTTATCCCCCAATTTAAAACTGTGTATTTATTTATTTATTTATTTATTTATTTATTTATTTATTTTACCATTTCATTTAACAATTTCCCTCCCCTCTTCCCTTTTTAGTTAGGCTTTGGAAGGAAATGAGATGGAAATGAGGAGAAAGCTTCTTGATGCTCATAGAGCTCTGTGATAATCCTTACTCTATCTGGATTAGTATACATGTTATGGTAGAGCTTTCATGTGTTTCAAAACAATTTTCCAAGCACATTTCTAACATTTAGAGCCAGTTTTAACAAAAGCATCTTTTGCTTTAAATCTCTAGTTTGTGTCTTTTTTTTTAAAACAAAAAAAACCAAAACTGACTATAACGAACAAAACGAACTGTCTAAAGCATTTGCTGCATTCTACCTAATTATGCAGATAATACTCACCATCCATAAAATGTCTCTTTCCTTGAAAACATCACCTTTCCTTTGGCTGCCATGGTGTCTGTTTTTTTGTTATACATTATGGACCATTACAGAGAGCACAGCTCGGAGGTGTTCTGAGAATGCTGTAAAGAGTTCAGTTCTTGCTGCCACAGTTGTGGTTGCACACCCACGTAGCCACACATTTTTTAGGAATTCATATGTACACTCTTTTTCATTTTAAATAATTAAAAACACTCTTTGTGTGGCTTTATATTTTTAATGCTATCCAAAATGCTGCAACCTTATGAAATATCCTTTATAATGAGACACCTTTTTCTTTTCATTTAGGTGTCAACACATGAAAATGAAATATGCTTAAGCACTTGATAATAGGAATGCAAAATTTTGTCTTTTAATCATTAGCTACAAGTTAGTCTCAATTAAGAGCAATGGATTATTTATTGAGTATCAATAAAATAATTGTGTCTGTATGAAGCAAAATAGTTTAATGACTGCTAAGAAAAGTCTAAGTAGATATTCCTTTGTCTCTAGTTGCTGTAGGTCGCTACCCCTGGGTCTGAATCTTCATTCAATCCTATTAGACTTGAGGTCTATAGCACAATCCCATTTGTAACACAGTCTCCCTATATGGCATGCTGTAGAACTGGGTAGTATCTGAACTGAGACTATTTAATTAATTGATTGGGCCAGTCACTTAATAAGTCCTAAGTACCTACCATGGCCTAAGTATGGTTCTAGATACTTATTCTGGGGATAAGTCAGTGAGTGAAACAAATTCACCACCCTCATGGAGCTTATATTTTGGTGCAAGGAGATAGACAACACAAAAATAAATCATGATATAAATTCAAGTGGTGATAAATACAATAAAAAGAAAAGTAAAGCAGGATAAGGGAATAGAGGTTGATTGGAGATCAATCTAGTTTAGTTGGAAAGAATGTTCAATATTAGAATCTGTGATAAGTAATATTTCTTAAAAGACCCTTGGTAATTACAATGTGAAGAGTAGACACAAAATTATTTGTAGAATGAATAAGTGAATGAATGAATGAGTGAAAGAAACACTATTTCCTCTACAATCCCCAAAATCATTGTTGTAGAAGGTCTGCTATGAATTTTCGTTAAGAGGTAAGAGATTTCAATCTCAGGAGAAGGAAACACTTGTGATGAAGGTACTATGCTCTGTAAAGTGAAGTGGTTAAGTAGGGTGACCTCTCAAGCACAAGGAGTCACTGATATCAAAAGTGTTAATTAAGGGCTCAAGAGGGAGGCAATGGTTTCCACCAGCTCCTCTGTCAGAAAGAAAGCTGCCTCTCCAGCTATTGCTCTGGGGCGGACAACTCAGTTCCTCCACTTATGTCCCTGAGACCTTTAGGGCTGCTGCCCCCGTGCTGGAGCACAGAGGGACTCCAGAGCCATGAAGGCAGAATGACCCAACCAGCCACATCCCCTCAAAACCAGACAGAATGACACCATGACTGAAATCAGAACCTGATACAATGATCAACTGTCTCCTACCCAGCCCCAACCAATCAGTAGATCCCATGACCCCAACTCCCTTAGCAACCATGACTAATGAGTTTTTCCCTGTATAACCTGATTTCCTAGAGGCCATTGGGGAACTCGTCTTAAGAGCATTAACTCACTTGTGTCTCCGGGCTTGGTGTCATTTTCTTAAATAAATCTCTACTTTCTTTGTAAAAAAAAAAAAAGTGTTAATTAAGCTTCTATTTCCATATATTGGGATAAGAAGTGACCTAAGTAATAATGACAGCACTTGAGTTGCATGACGTCTGATATAAGGGTGGATGGTCATAAGGAGGGGAGAAATATAGATAAATAGAACATTCTTCCAATACAAAAATCAAGGCATTTTCCATTATATTGGGTAGCAGTAAATTAGATAAGAAAGGAATAGATTTCAAAGAGTTAGTCTTTTATTAATGAAAAATGTACTTTAGAAAAAAAATATCCAAAATCACTTTAGTGTATAAACTAGAAGTATACAAAGAGCCCAAAGACTATTTGAACTTCTCACCGCATGGTCTCTACAGACATAATAAGCCACTACATCAAAAGTATTTGATGGATTGAAATTTATTTCTTCCAACAAGAGTCTCTATTATTATATGGAATATTCTTAAACGCATTCCATGACCTGAGCTTCTCCTCAGAAACATGAACATTGAACTGAAAATGCCTCAAAACTTAATATTTTACCCTGTCCAGGTGAGATTTTTATTTATGTCAGGATTAAAGCCTCAAAGGAAAGGCAAGAAGATTTTTGATGGGGTCCAAGGCATCAGGCAGATGAGAGAGATCTTTGAGGAGGTTCTTAACATCTTACCATTAGTCATTCCACTTAAGAGTAGTATTGAGGTACTCATTACACAAACTGGTAGTAAAATTTAGCTTTTTGCTACCTTTATTCAAAGTCAAATTTTTAAAACTTCCCTATGTTTATCTATTATGCACATATTGCTCACAGTTAAGGTTTTATACTTCACTTATTGAACTAATTAAGCAACACACACACACACACACACAGAGAGAGAAGCACCACAGAAATATCACAAAGCCTGAGTCTGTTTTGTTCGATGTTCACTTCCTCTTTTATATTTAATGTGTATTAAATTGTCAGAATTTCACCATTTTCTCCTCTTTTGTAATGCTTCACTACAGTAGTAACTGAGAGTACTACAGCTTACAGAAAGGAACTTTTATCCACAAAAGAGCTTTTCTATTGAATGAATCAGAAGATAAAACCAAGGCACTTTTTAAATATATCTCTATCATTTTTGTCTCAGCTTGTTGCTCTAGACCCTGAGTTTAAACTAGTTCAGAATCAATCAACTCAGCTCAGAAATAGAATGAAAGACTTCTCAGAAGAAAGAGAGAACAGAGGGAATACATATTTTTAAATCGCCTCTCCTCCCTTGTATCTCAGACAGAATTTATCACTGTGTGGCATAGGATGAGGGCACATGGCAAAGCACTTGGACAACAGATGCTCGGGCCCAGCAGCCAACATTGTCACAGAAATTGCAAGGTGGGCTCAGAGTCATTAGTAAATGACTCTGTAATCATTTAGTAAAACAAGGCAGTAAAACAAGGCCGAAAATGAGGCTTCTCCATAAAAATAAAAGCTACCTTTCATTACTTCTTATCTAGTATAATGGTAGTTGAAAGCAAATCTGGGTTGGCCTCAGAAAAGCAGTCAATGTACAATTTTACAACTCACAGGAACAATATAAAACAAGAATGGAAACTCGTTGAGGTAAGACAGTAGAACTCTTTATACTTTCCATAGAGTTCTATTCATGCAGGTGGCATGGTGAATATTTTAGAAATGAATAATTTGATTGGCTTTTGAATATGTATTTTATCAAAAATTATGAGTATAGACGCTTAAGATGAGTGCTTTTTATATTTAGTATTCTTTCTACTAAAGACTTAGTGATAATCTAAAGATATGTTGGGTATGCCAATAGGAATAAATGCTTTTTGTAACTCAGAATATGCATATGAAATAGAGGGATTAAAAGGAATGCCCAGGAGACCAAACCTGTTTACTATGTACCTGGGGAAAGGACTTGGGACTAAAGGATTCACAATGCTCTGTGCATGCTGTGTCAGGATCATCAGTTAACCAGCAGGCCATCATGCCTTTAGTAATCAGAGTGACAGAAGGAGAGCTTAGGCTTGTAGGAAAGGGAAATTGATGGGAGACATAGATTACCATCAACTCAGATAGAGCAGAACTCATTTTCTTCCAGTTTCACTTTTGTGACTAGCCATCCTTAATTTTTTTTTCCCCTCTTTTGTAAACCTCATTTTTATGGGTGCTCTGAAAATATTGGTTATTGATTTTACAGTTATCATGAAGTTGACCAATTTTCAAAATTTCTGCCCTAAGGCAACCTTTTAAAATAAAATTGTGAAAAGATGAGAAGTTACTAAAAGAAAGTAGTGATGCCCACAAATGTTTGTTTCTGTTATATTTATACAACATTGGTAGGTCTTGTTTGTCATTAGAACATTTTAGCACATTAATTCAGCTATTCATAAACTTGAATTGAATGTCCACTCTGAGCCAGGCACTGTGAATGGGGTCAGGGATAAACAGATGAATAATACCTCATTAGGTTTTCAAAAAGTTTGTATTCTCTGGGGATACTAGTCAAGGACCAGTTGATGATAAAACTGTCATAAATATTATTCTGCATGCTTGCACAGAATATTACGGGGATCAGAGAAGGGAGAGGTATGTTTTTAAGGGAAAGGTAACATCTAACTTGAATCTTGAATTTAAACTGGAATGAGCTTGGGAGAGGAGGGTATATTGTGGACCTGAGTGAGTCACGACATTATCATTATCAGCAACCCACCTCAGTGTCCTGCCTGGTAAGCCCTAGGACTATAGATAATAGTTAGAAGAAGAAATTGACATATTTAGACTAGTACGGTTACAGAGATATCTCTAAAATATTTGAGTAAAATAGGATTATTTTTATAGGGCTGGTGAGTAGCTTCTCAGAGGAAATATTAAATTGTTTCTGCTTTTAGCATGACAAAGATTCTTTTACCAAACTCTACTCAGTCTCCTTTGAGTTCTTTTACAACTAGACTTGAATTTTGGATTTCCATAGTTTGCCCAATTTTGGATTTCTCTGTATTGCCCAATTTTAGTAGGAACCCTGTTAAATCTACTTTATGAGAATCTCCCATCCTCTATGTATGATAACCCTACACATTTAATAGGGTTCCTTATTACCCCCTCCCCCAGGTGATATTTCATGAGCCTGGCTTGCCTTCAGCAAGAATTAGGTTGATTTAATGAGAATTCTCCTTTCTCCTGATGTTTCCTTTTAGTAATTTTTTCACCTATTGACCTCATCTTGCTCCTTGGCTATACATTTACATTCACCCATGCAGTATTTGAAGTTGAGTCTAATCTCTTTTCCTCACTGTAAGATTCCATTGTAGTGTTCCCTACACTGATCTCCATGCCCCACCCTCTTGAATAAAGTCTTCTTTACTGTGTTTAACAAGTGTCATTGAATAATTTTTTCTTAACAAGCATCACCATACTTTTTGTTGTTATTGTTGGTGTTTTTCCCTCTTTCGTTTCTCTTCAGAATAACAAAAATGTAGGTCTCGTATATCAAGCAGTGATATACGTATATCCAGAGCTAAAGAATAGGGAGACATGAAGTAGAAGTAATTCTAAAACCATAAGTACTTTTAAAAAGTAAATTACTGATGATTCCTAAGGCATGTCGTAGAGACTTCAAAAGTAATGGACTGTAGTTCTGTAATTAATTCATGCAAACTCAATGGAAGGTAGTAAAAGCAAATGTCCAATCCACACTAGTTTGTATGAAATAAATCCCTCAAATTACAATTAAATACCTTTACTTAAGAGGCCAGTTGAATTTCCTATCATGTTATCATGTAAAATTTACAGGGATAGGCAGATGTTTATAGTGAATAATACTAATATCCACGAACATTGCAAAAATTGTTTCTTAAAGGCAGATCAGGCATCAGTTTGGGCATGTTAAATACTGTACAAAACTTCTTCTTTTTTTTTTTTAAACCCTTCTCTTGTTTTTGTAAGAAGGAAAAGTAAAATGTACCCTGCATGTTTTGATTCAGAATTTTGAGATAGATACTTTTTCCCGCTTGAACAGAATTGGTCATATTCTAAGCCACACATGGCCAACAAATAGTTGATCCAATAATGACTACCTTTCCCATCCTCAGCCTCATCTCTTTTTTTCTCTGATTGGCTCTTAGGTGGAACTATATAACGAGAAATCTGAGAGATTTTCTGTTTGAGCAGTCTTAGGAGATGTGGACTAATAGCAGTCTGTTCTGTTGTAAGTGGACAGATATGTATTCTTTCATCATCTAATAAAATGTTCTTGCTGAGGGATCAATTTGGTTGGAGCAGATGGTAGTGAGGGGATGATTTTTAACAAAATAATTTCTCCCTACCCTAATCCAAGAAGCTTTCAGGAATCAGTGTGTAATGTGTACAAGAGTCTGACTATCAACAACTTTATGTACATATTTTATGTAATTTCCATAATAATCCTATGAGGTAGGTCCATTTATTACCCCATTTTCTACAATGTGAAATTGAGGCTTATCATTAAATAGGTTAACAAAACCACAAAGTTAACAAGTGTTGGAACAGCGATTTAAATCCAATTTAAATTTTTAAAAAATCCAAATCTAATAGCCTTAAGTATTATGTCATATTAAAGGAGGCATATTTTTTATTATTTACATCTGGTAATATCATTTATGTGCAGGAGAAAATATGGTTAAAGATAGAACTCAGCAGCTGGATGAATTTTTATTCATACATGTAACGCTATGCAAGTCTAAACTACTTCCACAGACGATGAACTCAATGCTGGCATTCTCTCTAATGTGGTTGGTTTCTTACACATCTACATTTCTCAGCTGGGTTTCAGCAAAAACGGTATTCAGTTAGGCCTGAAAGAAATCTAATACTTTGTCTGTGACTTTCAGGAAAGGATGTGTGCACCCAGTGTAAAAACCTCCAAATTAAATTTGCAAAATAAACTCATCATTTCTAGTTGTCTCTGTTACGTGTAAAGCACAAGGAGTGCTTATGCCATTGCTCTCTGAGGGCTTTTTATACACTGTGACAGGTTGAAGAACTGCTGTAGGAAAAAGTCTGGAACGGCGAGGCTGGGCATACAAGTCACCCCTTGTCTCACCTAGTTAATATCAGCAGAGTTTAAGAAGGTCCGACACCTGTATGTAATTCAGGGAATTAGGATCAACGATATTCTTCTGTGATCTGACTTTGGTTTGCGCTCCCAAGTGTGCCTTGCTCTTGCAAATCTATTTTTTATTTTCACCATCTGAATAAAGAAGCTTTCTGCTTTAACTAGAGGCAATAAAACCTGGAAGTAGAATAGGTGAGTCATAATTTGGCTCTTCAAAGATTCGTTAAGTGTAAGCCAGATCAGAACACACACACCTATTTAGAGTGTGGTGTTTTTCGACCTGGTCAGTGGTTGTGTTCACAGATTTAGTTGTCTCCATAGTTCATGTTGTGAAAAATAAACATATCCATTAAGAGAGTTACCTTGGTGAGCCCTGCAAATCCACCTCATCCAACACAGAGATGACATTTCTATCTTTAAGACACAGAACTTAAGTACAATTACTGTTCTTTGTTACAGGTAGGGTATGGCTGTGTGCCAAATGGTTTTCTAATTCACTGAATGACATCTGAGGGAGACTAGGAAGAGCTAAAATGTACTGGTAATGTAGGAAAGAAATCAAATGACAGAGGTGGAATTATAGGAGAGGAAAGCCATTAGCAGAAATATTATTACGCATTTAGAGAGTAGTTTGCTTATAAAATGCTTTATAATCATTTTTTATTTGGTTCTTGCAGGCTTTCAGCAGCAATGTCAATTCTGTGATATTTCTCTCTCAGACATTTAGGATGAATATTTTTCATTTAATGTATTGGAAGATCTTGCTGACTTTAACCTGCCTTTAAGACAGTATCAAAATACTCTGAAAGGTCACACTAAAAAAATTAGACATGACCTCTCTGCTTGAGAAACCTAAGGTGATTTTTTTTAGATTTTTCCCTTCCTTCACTGAAGGGTGTTATGGTAGTATTCTTCCCATTTTAGAGATCAATGAAATGATGCTAATACATTTCTAATTTTATGAATAAATATAATTAGTAATTTAATAAAATGAATAAGTTAGTCATAGATTGAGACAAGGTTTTAGCTTTAATAAATTCAACTGGTATATTTGCTTTCCAGTTAGTATAAATTTCTTTACCTACTTGTATTTATGTCTTTTGTTTCATATGGACAATGAAAAACAGGATTTCTTATTTTATATTTTAAACACTACATTATTTAAATATTATAGAATATTTGAAAATTTGGACAATAAGTCTCTTTATATGAGTAAGAAATAATACATAAACTTTCGGAAATGCTGTATGTCCATTTTGAATGATATGCTCAACAAAATTCCCTTGGGCTTACTCTGTTTTGTGGTCTATTCTGTAGCTCAACTTGCATGTGCAATTTTAAATTGTCTATATCAAGGGTAAATTATAGCCCATGGGCTAAATCCTGCCTGCTAGCAGTTTCTGTAAATAAAGTTTTAGTAGAACAGAGCCACCTCCAATCATTTATGTGTTATTTGTGTTTATGTACTGTGTTTCCCTGAAAAGAAGACCTAGACGGACTATCACTCTAATGCATCTTTTGGAGCAAAAATTAATGTAAAATCCAGTCTTATTTTACTATAATGTAAGATTGGGTCTTTAATATAACATAACATAACATAACATAATATAATATAATATAATATAATATAATATAATATAATATATAATATAATACTGAGTCATATTAATTTTTGCTCCAAAAGACACATTAGAGCTGATGGTCCAGCTAGGTCTGATTTTCAGGGAAACACGCTATTAATTTTGTGCTACAACAGCTTGGTCAATTATTTGTGACAGAGACTTTATGGCCTGTAAGCCTAGAATATTTACTGTCTGCTATCTGGACTTAAAAAAAAAAATGTGTGCTGACCCCCATTCTGTATGCTGCAAGCAGGGAACATAGCCCTAATTTATTATAATAAAAATATATAAGGATTTATATATGACCCATATACATGAAGTCATACAACTAACATTTATTGAACTTATATTAGGTGCCAGACAAAGTGTTTAAAATGTCTGTATATATAGATATTAAAATTCAAGATTAAAAAAAAATCTATCAAAAGTTACTCATCTCCAAACTTTTTATTGGTATGTCTTCAGTAACCTAGTAAGTTGCCAATAATTCAACACAAGAAGTGGAAAAGTATTAACTCACTAGAGATGGTTTCAATTCCATTTCATTCCATTTCAATTACACATAGGAATCTGGCCATTGCATTTGCACATAAGCCAACCTAAGGTACTTAAAGTGAAACATATGTATTAGTCTTATCAGAATTTATTATCAACCAAATTATGGAAATGAAAGAAGACTAAGGGAAGAAAATTCTTTTACTGTATGCAGTGTTATACAATGCAGCGAATCAAGGGAAAGGAGAGCAATATTATAATTCCATGGTTCTAAAATTATGTAGAGCCTACATAATTTTAAAAAGAATTCTCATGAACATAATACTATGTGTTTCACAAGCAGCACACTGAGAGTGCCACTGAAATGTTAAAGAAAATTTGGAGGGTTCAGAATTCAAAGAGCCAAGAATTAACTATTTCAGTACATGATTATAACCCAAGTTTTTCAATGTACTTGTTCTGATTTGGTAGAAACAAAGATTAGGCTATTATCTATACTTTAGTTTTAGTTTTAATAATCTTTTGTACACCAGAAAACGACCACTGATGAGGACTATTTTTAAATAAACAACTTGCAAGAACAATACCATAATTCATTAGAGGGCTGTTACTGTAACAAATGTTCTCGTTTTCCCATCTTGCACATTCAACCATTTTGAATGCACTATAGATTAATTTATAGCCAAGGGAAATGTTTTCTACATTTTAAAACTATTTATTAAGTGCTATGGGAAACATAAAATGTTATAAATAAATTTATCTTAAGTTCAACTCAATGAGTTCAACTCAAATAACATACTAAATTTTAAAAATGGTAAAATTGTTAAATGACCGATGTAAGTTATGATATAGATTATATTCAAGCTACATTTATTTTATCAATCTCCTGTAAATTTTGTCAACTGTTCAGTTGTTTTAGCCACATTTGTTATTATATAGAAAATAATGAACTCAGATTATCAAAATATAAAGGCATGCATTTTATTTTATGTGTTATCAGGATTTGTCTTCTGCCTCACAGTACTAGAAATAGCCTTATGCAATCAATTAGAATCCAGGTTTGAGTAACTTAGGAAGGGTTCACTTCTCTCCACATAATGACAACCAAGAATATACAGTGAGAAAAATACGTTCAAACAGTTATAATAACAAAGTCTTTGTCCATACACATTAAAAGAAAATGTTATTTCAAAGGATATTTGCTCTGGTGTTTACCTCTTTCCTTTCCTTTCCTTTCCTTTCCTTTCCTTTCCTTTCCTTTCCTTTCCTTTCCTTTCCTTTCCTTTCCTTTCCTTTCCTTTCCTTTCCTTTCCTTTCCTTTCCTTTCCTTTCCTTTCCTTTCCTTTCCTTTCCTTCCCTTCCCTTCCCTTCCCTTCCCTTCCCTTCCCTTCCCTTCCCTTCCCTTCCCTTCCCTTCCCTTCCCTTCCAACCCTCACCTCCCCTCCCCTCCCTACCCCTCCCTTCCCCTCCCCTCCCCTCCCTTCCCTTCCCTTCCTTTCCCTTCCTTTCTCTTCTCTTTGTTTTTTATTGTATAGCTCTTATCATCCTGTACCACTAGATATAATTCACTAATTTGTTATGTTTACTGTTCATTATCTGCCTCTCCTGCTACATTATAATGGCTATGAGAGCAAGGATTTTGCCTATTTTGTTCTTGCTATATCTTACGTGCCTGGAACGTAGCACATGGGAGAAATTCAGTATGTATTTGTGGAAGAAAGTCAAGACAGAAAGAAAGGAAAGAATGGCTACCATTTGAAAGACTTATTAAGGTGAATCAATAAGAATTATAAGATATAGCAACATAGTAAGTGATATCAACAAAATCATAAAATTCTTGCAGTAACACTTTGCTTCTTCTCTTCCACAAGGGCTACCTTTTACCTAAACAATGACCTGGCTTAGAGCAAGTGGGAGCTGAAATCCAGTCCATGCCCCACTTACCGAATCCTGAACCCTGATGGGATTTGTCTCTGCCCAGAGGGAGAGCATTTTCCTAATGGACATTTCCTAATTTTCCATTAGGGCCTCCGATAGCCTTTGCGTCTACTCATCATATGCTGTGATCTTCCTTCTTGGCCTAATGTTCAGGGAACAGAGAAAGGTTGTCTTTATTCATCTTGATGATTTGCCTTAAATTTAGTGTGTGTGTGTATATATATATATATATATATATATATATATATATATATATATATATATATATATATCCTCCCCCCCTAATTAAGGCAAGTTGCTGATATTTATTTGTTATTTTTACTTAGGTCTTGTTTCTGTCTTCAGAATAGACACATTCTACTGTTAACCCTCGTCTTAGAATTCTGCCAGATTAAATGACTCAAAAAATGAGGATGCCTCTTGCAGGACACAAGGACTTTTTTTTTTTTTTAAATCGACATAAAATTTGCTGTAGATTGAACAATTGTTCCCAATTTTCCACTCTTCCAGGCACCCACATTTTCACCATGGTTTTGTCATGGGTAACAATATATTCCGTCATAACCTGGGGCTCAGAGTTATGACATGCTTTGGCCAAAGGCACATTGATAGAGTGATACAGTGTTTTAAAAGGCCTCATGCATTTTGATTTGCCCCTTTGCAATGCTGCCATTGTCATAAATAAAATAAAACATGGCTCAGGAAGACTGCTGGTAACAGGAGGCCAGAAGACATGTGAAAAAGTGCCACTCTAGTTGACCCACAGAACCGCTGTGTGTGGGCGATGTACTTTAGCAGCTGCAGGGAGTAAAGAACCACCAGTCCATCCTACCTTCAATGAAATAAAACATAACCAAACTACATTCATAAATCAATTTTGTATCAAGCCCCTGAATTTCTCGTGGGCTTGTTATGCAATATTTTTGGACAGTGGCTAGCTGAAAGAAGAGCTAACTCTGTTTCTTTTGTGAATAATCCAAAGCAACAGTTATACACGATTCACAGACAGATACTGTGTGTGAAACTCAACATTAAGGAAAGAAATTGGAATGTGCTTTAACACTCACTTAATTTTATCTAGGTGTGTCTGCATCATTTTTCTTAACATGATTTGTATGTATGCATTTAGGTTTTAACTGATGACATGTTAGCAAAATATTACAACTCTTTTTACATGAACACAAAAATGCACAAATTGGAACAAGGGACAGCCATTGCATGTCTTCCTTCTGTTCTTGAAAATAGTGTTATCTTTTCATTAGGCTTCTTCACATCTACTGGAACAACTGTATTTGTTTTGTGCTTCATCCCTTATTTGAATTAATCATCATCTCAATGTATTGCCGTTAAAATAGGTGTTTCTAGGAATTCCTAGAATGCTTTCATAGAATTGACTTAATTATTCAGAGGCCAATTATCCTGTTCTAGACTACTCACATTGTTTTTATTTTTTTTCTAGCTCCTACATTTAAATATTTCTCAGTCCATTAATGATCTATTTTAATTCTCATTAACATCTCTGGTAAAATAATATGGTGAAAGAGATAATTGAGATAGAAAACTGATGAAACTTGAATTAACTAAACTGTGGATACTCTGTCTTATTCGCTACCTTATTATGAAAAGTAGCTGAGTTTATTATTGCACTTTATAGGTAAATTTTAGACTGAGAAAAGCTTTCATTATTAAGGTGTCCTTTCATATGCAAAAATATATAAAGAGGGCATCAAAAATGTCCTCTTTTCATAAGACTACAAACTGAAATTATAGTACTTTTAGCCTCTTTAATAAATCTTTTTAAGGTACTCTGGCCTTCATGTTCAAAGTTGTAAGTTTGTAGTGATAGTTATTAAATATTATATTTTAGTTTTGTGATACCAAGGGCTCTTCAAATTATATTTCTCCTTTTCCATCCTTTTTTCTGTTTGTTCTGCCAATGGAAGGCATTAAAGAAGCGGAAAGGTAGTTGGAGAGAGAAAGCACTTGCTTCTTACAGGTATCTATTACTCCTGTCAGCCTCATCTCAGCGGCAGCATCCTACCTTGGAAGTAGCTATTTGTTCCAGTTTCTTGCTCTCTTAAGTGTTCTCAGAACCAACCTCGTGGCATTTCTTTGGAGAAACTAGCAACAGTCTGGTAGCATGCTCCCAACCAGGTTAGTAGGGCATCTCGGATGAATTCTTGAGGTACGAGCTGTAGTCAGGGGCTGTCACTCCTCATAGATCCGAGTCACAGCTTCTCAAGTATTCTGATAATCTCAGCCTCTTCCTTTGTTCCTCTCATTCTAAGAGGATCAATGCTTCTTCACTTACCATCTCCATGTTAGTCCAGTGTCCCTTTTGGATTGTTCAGTCTTTCAAGAATTCTTTGCATAATTCCTATATTAGAATTCTCTCTGTTGAACTAATTAGTATGGTTTCCACTTGCTGTCCTCTGATGATACGGTGCTGTTTAGATGTCACACACCTTGAAGACTAAGCCTTTTGGCTTGCTCTTTTGCCTTCCCTCGTAGCTCACTGTAGAAATGCTTGCTCTGTGTAGAGTCATGGGAGATTTCCCTGGCTGGCCCCATATTCTGACTGTGAGGCATCTACTTTACATCATTTGTACCTAATACATTTTGGTGTATATAGGCTTAGCCATGTTAAGTGGTTCATTTGTGCTCTCCCCCTCATCAGACACTGAGATCTAATTGTCATGCTCTCTGCATCCTTTAATTGTCTTTCTCCCACATGTTGTCATTATTTGGCTCATTTCTATCATCAGGGAACAATGTAGCGTCCTCATCCTCATCACCCACTTGATGAGACTGAACAATGTCAATGTCAGTCTGATTCTCACTAGAGTTTTCATTATTTGCTCCCGAGTTGGCAAAATTTCCTCCCACGAGGTTGATGTGAGACTTTTCCATTAGGCCTATTAGTTTTAAATAAGGGGTGACCACGGCCAGTTCTAGTCTGGTTCCTTTGTGCCTCTTTTCCTCATGGCATTTCACTGGTCATTATTAACTTATGACACAATATTGGGTAAGAAAGTCTGCCATTTGTGTTGAGAAAGTGGCTCACACGTAAGGTCTGAGCCTTCATTCAACATTTACTGTGCTGCTCTAAAGAATCTCAGATACCTTTTCCTGGGTCAAGCCAGCCCTGAAGATAATTGGCTTTTCTGTTTTGTCATTTTTCCATTGTTGGTTCTCTGTACAATATTTTCACTGAAGCAGAATCCTCCACACACCACACTGGAGTTTGGCATTGGACACAATATTCAGAGATGAAACTCCCCCCACCTCCCCAAAAAGAAAAAAAAAAGTTACCTGAATAATGATTTGTGTATCTCAAGTAATTTTCTCCCAAAGCATCAGTCTCACAATATTACCTATGTCAAATGGTTTTGCTCTTCTGCTGTTTATCTTCCATGTATAAAACATTTGATAGCACCCTCTTACGAGAAACATTTCTTCTTACACGCTATTTTTAATGCTTACCCACAAGCTCTTTGGAAGAGCCAGGAAGCAAATAACCAAAGAGAATTGGGATTGCACTGAGTGAAACACTCAGAAAGTTTTCAAAGTGGGTTTCTAAATATGTATACTTATACACACAGTTTTCCTTTTTTCTTTTCTCCTTCTTTTTTAAAATCAGCTGTACTTAATGAAATCTGACTTTCATGTCTGATTATTCAATCAAACAAAAGACAGCATGGAAAAAGGAGTGGGAAGGGAAGTCTTATTTTAAAAGCAAAAAATGTAAATTCAGAATTTTGAAGTATAGTTGACCCTTGAGCAATGTAGTATGTTCTGCGCAGATCCACTTATATGTGGATTTTTCAATAAAAATTATAAAAGTATTTTGTTTTTCTTATGATTGTATTAATAAAATTTTCTTTTTGTAGCTTACTTTATAGGAAGAATATAGGATCTGATACATATAACAAAGAAAATATATGTTGATTGATTTTGTTATTGGTAAGGCTTCCGGTCAACATTCGTCTATTAGAAAAGTTTTGGAAAGTCAGAAGTTGTACATGGAGGTTGGCGCCTCTAGTCCCCACATTTCTCAAGGGTCAACTGTATTTATTTCAGTTGTTTCACCTTCAGAAGATCTTCTTCCCCTTTCCCAAGGAAATTTAATGGCTTATGCCTGCTAATCACACATAAATGTGTGAAATGCTTGATATTGTTAGGGAAAAGTTTAGAAAGGTCGTGAATCAGGGAACAAAACAGGTAGAAGATGAAATTCTGAAGACCAGAAGTTTTACTCAAGTACAAATTGTAGTGAAGAAGACTAAAAAGAAAGAACTATTTGTCATGGATGTTTTTCTAACTACTAAGAAGGTATGTTATGACTGTTTTCCCTGCTGTGTCTTTACTGTTTCCTACTCAGAAGAAGGATCTTAACAGGTGCAGCATCAATGTACTAGTGATGAGTAATGTGTAGTATTTTCTGCTGGCCCGCAGAGCGGCAGCATTTCTGGAAGAAAACTGGGTCATACAGCCAACTCATGAATTTGTGGTGACTCACCGAGGCTGGTGCTATACTTTTCCATATCTGGAAGCTTTATCTGGGTCAAAAGCATGTACTATGCCTTTACCTTAGACAACTCAAGCCGCTGGGCTCTATCTAGGAAGATAATGCTGACGAATGCTAGGAAAGCAATAAACAGCAACTCCTCTCTCATTCTATGGCATGTGATAGTACCATTTATTCTGAAAAGTCTCCTTGTGTATTTGACTTGTGAGAATAATTTGTGTTCGTTAGAGGCCAAGTAGAAGTCTTGAACATTGAGTTAGAAGCGTCTGTACGTCCAAGTCACACAGCATGTTCTATAAAGCAACTCTATCTAGGAAGGATTAAAATCCTCTTAATTTTTAATGGAGGGTGAACAAAGTTTTATGGCACACCTATTCACCAGCTGTTGTTCTGTGTACTTATATGCATGCTCATTTAATGCTAAGAATAGCAGTTATTGTGCTGTAGATCAGGAATGCTGCCGTTGTTCAGGACAACCCTAGAACGTAACTGTTGTTATCCTCAATTGAGAGATGAGAAAATGAACTTCACTTATGTACAAGCTATGAACATGGATGTAGGTGATAACATTATTTGTATTGGAGAAAAACAACTCTGGGAAGTACTCAAGTTCAAGGGAAGTATAGGTAAATAAATTTTGGTGTGTATGTCCAATGGAATACTATAAAGCAGGGAATATAGATAAAATACAGCTATACAAATCTACCTGGATTACCTTTGAAAATGAGATGCTGAATGAAAACTTCTCACAGCAGAAGGATTGGATTCTATTAATGCAGACTGTAAAACATGCAAAATGAAACAATACATTATTAAGAAACAGAAAGATATGTGATAAAACTGTAAAGAATAACAAAAAATGATAGATCCAAAAAAAAATTCCCCTGGATTAGGAGAGGATTCGGAAAAAGACAGGCCGGAGGCTTATTGACGTTCTATTTCTTAGGTTGTATGGTAGATAACTAGGTGTTAAATGTTCCTATTGTTTTGAGCTGTAGATAATCATTACATATACTCTTTTTTTGTGCATCATGTAAAAAAGGTCAAAAAACAAAGTACGACTGAATAATCAACATATAATTATCTGAATTCGGTGCCCTGCCCACGTTGCTATGACAGCCATGAAAAATGTTGAAAATGTTGGTTACTTTCATATTCAAACACAAATCTTTGTTAAGACACTAAAGAAGAGACACGAAGGACTGAATATAAGAAATAATATATATAAGTGCATATAAAAAGTTTAGATTTTATATTAACCCTGGACCTGGTTTATTCATTCACTTGACTCCCCATTTAGCCCTTTTGTGTGTTAGACAGTATCTTTCAAACACTTGCAATCCAAATGAGAATTTAAAAGATTTACAAAGATCTATGAATAACCCTTGCCCCAAACACCTAGATTTAAGTAAATAAACTATTATTACGTATAATACAGATTCAAAGGCTGAGAAAAAAACTGGTGGTAAATAAAATTATAGGGTTAAATTTCTAGAACACCTTAAAGTATCATCATCATAATGGTAATCTTTTGTTTTAGAAAATAATCCAGAAGGCAGGGGGAAAGCCTGTATAATTCTTTTTGAATTATGCCCACTACATGGTTATAACATTTTATATGCTAAAAGGAGAAAACTGTCTTTATGGCAATTTTGATTTTTCAATGTTTATTTAGGAAAAGCATTCTGGAGATTATTTTCATGGAGAAGAAAATTAAAGATTATTTGGATAACTTTGGTATACCTATGAAAAAGCTTTGTATGTTGCTACTGAGAAAAGCAACGGTGATACAATGGGAATTATTTGCCGTGAACCAGTGGTTGTGGAAGAGCTTTGGGCTAAGAATCAGCAAACCTTCTGTTTAGTCCCTGCTATGTCACTAATCAGTGTGTGAACCATCACTATGAAGGTTTTGTGTGGCAGATTGCCCCCAAATCCCATTCATTCTTGTCAGTCTTTTCTCCAAAGTATGTGCCACTTACCAGATGATTTTTCCCTTTTTACTTCCGGGGACTTCCTGACACCCTGAAATGTTGTCTCTTTCCTGCCTGGTGCTCTGTATTGTCCATCAGGTCTGCTCTTTCCATTATGGGCACAGGCAGGTGTCCTCAGCCCGCTCCTATCATGACTGGCTGAGCGCCTGGAACCGTAAAATGGCCCATACCTCTGTTTCTCCAGAGCTGCTGGGCAGTTTCCGCTTTGCAGCTGCTTGGCCTGAATGCCAAATTCTCCTAGCGAGTGCTGACTGACCACCTGGCCAGGGCCGTGCAGCCAGCTGCCACTTACAGCTTGAGGCTAACACAGAAGCGTTCTGATGCCTAACCTCAGCCTCATCCTAACTCACTTCTGCTTCCAGTTCTTGTTCTCGATGAGAATTATTTCAGGATTGATTTCTCCCTCTTTCCTTTCCTTCCTGTATAAAACAAATATTCATAAATTGACTATTAGAGTACTCTGCATTGTGTGAAGATAGAGCCTGTCTATTTTCATAGATACTTTTATCTATGAAAATATGTGACAATTGAGGTTTCACATGCAGGAAAAAATGAAACAACATCTCCCAAACGAGAGAGAGAGAGAGAGAGAGAGAGACAGAGAGAGAGAGAGAGAGAGAGAGAGAGAGAGAGAGAGAGACCAAATTCCATTTTTTCTCTATTCCCATAGCTAACAAAATTTTATTTCCCCATCCCTTTTGGAAGTCACCTGCTCCCAAATGCTGCTTGGTGCATTTAAATGTTATTCAACAATCCCAGCTGACAGTTGTTAGCTGACTGTTTCTGACATCGCTGATCTCTCTCCCAGGATGTTTCTGTTTTGCTATACAGGCAGCACTGTGTATCGAACAGTTAACCTATTATATTTCTGTTATTCTCTCGGGTCCCTTTTTTTACAGCTAAAACTATTCCATGTTGTTTCCTAATGAGAATTTCGGTCAAACACCTAGTGGTAGTAGCAGGTCGGTCCTTAGGTTTAATCTCCCAGCATTTCCTCTTCGCTTTTAAATTCTCATTGGACACAAGCCAAGGTACCAGTAGTAGTTAGAATCCAGATAACCCAGGGGGAACGAGCGGTTTAGGAATGCATGGTGAGGTCATATTATCAGTTCCAATTTTGGTGTTTCAAATTCTCCCCTGATGTTTATGAGTATCTCGATAATAAAAAGAAAATATTACCTCCTAAAAATTGCATCTTTATTTCAAAGCACAGAATTAAAAACAAAAACCCTAATTTTATATAAGTTGGATGAAGTTTTTCCTCCAGCCTTTCCTCCCTTCTTTCCTCCCTTCTTTCCTTCCTTCCTTCCTTCCTTCCTTCCTTCCTTCCTTCCTTCCTTCCTTCCTTCCTTCCTTCCTTCCTTCCCTTCTGCATGTAATAAAGCTTATTGATAGAAATATAAATGATTAATTCTAGAAAAACTGATTGTACCTTCTGACCTATTGTTTCCATCATTAAGTAATACACATTTCCTATTAGTGTCAAATACTCTGTTCTGGGCTGATTTTGGCTTTTCAATCCCAGAGCCTAGAGTCATCCAAGCCTCCAACATGTACATTGGGACTGAAGCCAAGAACTTTATAAAATGTGAAATAAGGACAATATTTGAACAGATAAAAGTGCATCTTCAAATACTTATCTCTACAAACCTCTGATGAGCATAAACAAATTTCCAAGAACATGTATTTAGTACTTGTAGCAAGACATTCATGTGCTTTAATGAGTTAATACATTCCAATGATTTTTTTTTTTTTCATACTTTAAATTCCCACAGTGACATTGACTTGCAATGTGTGGTCCCCTGGAGAAGAACAAAGGGTTTATACAGTGTGTACCAAAATGGTTTCTTTCCAAAGTGATGCTGGGAAAACATGCAAACATATATTTAGACGTGTGGTCTTATTTCTCTTAACAAAAGAGCATCACCAAAGCCAAACATACTGCTTTGTGACATAATGGGTAAGGGTCTGGCATGCCCACACAAACAGGAGCATCGAGGGGCTACTTTGGGTTTTTTGATTTCTTGCCAAATAGTGAATAATCTTATAATCAAATGCACAGCAATAACAGGCCCAGCTGGGAGGATTAAGGACTAAGTATCTATTGGGCTGCCTGATCTCTTTGTTCTTTAGATTTAGAGTAGGATAAATGAAAAGGGGGAGGCCAAGAGGGAGTGGTTTAATATAGAATAAATTGTCTAAAAGGGATCAGTGAAAGCAGGATTATCGATGAGTTGAAGAGTGAGCTAGCTGACTTTTTTATTTTAAAACTAAGATGGGATAGAGGTCTGGGGATAAAGTAGGAAATCAGATAAGAAAAACAAAGGATGCAGGCATATTGGCCTTAAGTAGTCTTTTTCTGTTTCTGAGATTTTTTATGTTCTTGTGCTCTGAGCCAAGATCAATGGGGATTAATCAGTTGTATAGACAGCATTGTGATCACAATGCAGGTTTTTAAAGTTTAAATTTGTTTATTGAGCACAATTTGGTTAGCATCAGGTGCTGAAGTTATAGACACCAACACTAGCATAGAAATTACTTTATTTAGCTCCCAGTTGTAAGTTTCTATAGCAACTGGGGGCTATACCAGAGAACTAAGCTCTAGAGCTCAAATGATTCAGTCAGAGATGGCAATATCATATTTGGGGGGCACTTGCTCTTTTTCCAATATTTTTTCTCTGTTTTGTGAGAAGTTCTTCATTGTGACTCTGTCTGCTTAGTCATACTTGCAATAACACCTTTTGCTCTGAACCTTCTCCTTTTGGCAGCAGCATAAACTGTCTGTTTCAGTTGTGTTTCAATTTCCATTGACTAGTTAGTATGTTGCAGAGGAGGTGGATGCGATCTGGTTTAAATACAGTTGAAAATTCTGAGTAGTGCCAAATTTAGTTAGCCACTCCAGGCAGAAATGAGCATGTTAATTCAAAAAGGAAACCTAATCTAATTTCTATATTGTGCTTTCTTTCTGTTCATAAATGCAGTGTCATGATCCTTTTAAATATGTGGATTGTCCTTTATAAAGTTTCTTTTTTAAAAAAAATTAAACGCACATATACTTGGAATAAAACTGATTTTAATTTTGTGTTTTATAAATGAACACTTTTATTTTAACAAATAGGAATTTTCTGGAGAGCCTTGCTATGGTCAAAGCAATATTTTATGATGGTAGTTTAGCCAATATTGCAGAAAGGCTTAGGGAAAATGAATTACTTCTTGGTTCCCATTGCAAGAATAATCACTACATTATAAAAATAAATAAACATAATGGCATTCTTGCTGTCCATGTTTGTGAATGCTTTTGATCCCTATATATATGTATATATGTATATATGTATATATATACATATATATTAATATATATGTATTAAATATACATATATACACTTGGATAAAAGTAAACCCATTGAGAAAATACATGTTTTAAATAATGTCATCTTTTCAATGAAACTCCATGTTTTATAAGAACCATATAACATGTGACATAGACTATTAGTTTGGCGAATGACAAGAATATACTGTCAAAACAAGGATTCTATGTATGCCTTGATAAAACAAAACAAAACAAAAGATTTCCATTTAACATTCACATTTGTTGTTAACTTGGGGCCTATATTTGGAAAATATAAATTCTAAGAGGCAGCTGCTGGAGATTTTGCAATTTAAAGAGAAAATCTTATTCTATACTTGTTTTCTCCTTTCATGAATTATTACACAGACAAACATAGTCTGTGTGAGAGGAAGGATAAAACAGACTTCCTGCCTCATTGTCTGCTTCCTCATTGGCTCTCTTTGCACTAAAGAAGAAAAGTTTTCCATTTTTAAATTTGGCAACTGATTTCATTATAATAAAATCAGTTGTGATTCAGATCTATTCAGAATAAATATCTATCAAAATATCTATCAAAATCTATTCAGAATAGATTGTGATCATCTATCTCTATTGGTTCTCATTTTCTGTGAAGAATTTTGAAATGTCACCAGTACTGTAGTAGAGTATGTCATTTATTGTGCTGTGTCTACAATATCATGATAAATCCAAAAGTCACACAGAACCAGTTTTTGCTCTCCTGGACATGTAGTTTCCAGAGCTCTGTTAAAACTCTGAATGGATAATTGCAGCTTTAACAAAAATGCATAGAGAAAACATTTGATGAATAAAAAACAGTTACTACCCATACTTACATTTGTGCATATCAGGGTGTGGAACTTTTTACAAAATTGTGACATGGATCATTGAATTTATTTTTCCTTTTTAATTCATCCATGATATATATATATATATTTCAGGTAAAATAATAATATTATTTAATCTAAAACATACTGGGTCATCTAATGCAGAAACTTGATTTAAAAGCATTAAATGTTAACTCAGAGTATTAATACGTAGAATATAGAACATATGAACAGAAAGTTGGATTTCTCAGTGTCTTACTGCAGAAATGAAAACAGCCATTACTAGAGTAGATGTACAATTCATACAATTTGGGTATTGTTAGCTAAATCAAAATAGGTTTATTTTTAAAAATATATTTTAGTCACAAGCTAGTTTTTATAATCACCAACTAATCAATTGGTTTTCAATAATTCTTAAAGTGTCAAAAGATGTTTTGTGTGTGATGGGCAAAAAAAGAGTTCACACAACTGACCTGAGGCTACACTCTTCAGAGGGCTTTTTTGCAAGGTTGGCCGTTGGCTGTTGTCTGAGAAGAACATTCTGGAGCATTCCCTAACTGATGAGGTAATTTTGCTGAGCCTAGACTGTTTGTGCAAACAATGTAATTTATAGTGACATCTGCTTTCCTTGTGTAAATCTGGTATTTTGACAGTTGTTAGGCAGAGAATGCCTCTGTGTTCAGTCCCCAAACTCTGAGTTTAAAATGGATTTCCTTTGTGGAAACATTACACATGTTGCTGCCTTATTCTTTCACTTTTTTTTTTTTTTTTTGGTTAAAGGGAGAGTTCACTCTATATGACCTCTCACATAAGTGAAAGGATAAAGGGACTCCCATGGATCCCTTCTGTCTTCATCTGATGTCATTTTCTCTTTCTGATCTGGCCGTGATCTTTATCATGTCTTCAAAATAAATATCAGTCATTAGTACAACTATATGCCTCAGTCCTGTGAGTCTTTTTAGGAAAACATCAAATATGTAGGTAGTCTTGGAGGACCTCTAAAACAGATTATAACTACTTTGGCTGATTTCATCATTGTGGGACTTTCAAAGAAAACCAAAAGTGAGCCATGGCATGGATTGAATATATAGAAGTAAATATCTGCAGAATAAATCAACATTTCAGCAGGAGTTCCTTGACAAATATGCCACCTACTAACTTCTCATTAAAATACTCACATAGACTTACAGTAATACAAAAACTGGTGTCAGATTTATAAACAAAATTTTAAAACAGATGCTATGATGTCAAGGTTTAGTATAATTTATACCAACTGCACTATTGCCAATTTTTGCTGTAAATATATGTATCAAATCCTGGTGGAATTTAAGCTTCTGTTTTATCAGCTTCTATCCAAAGCAGAAAATCATACAGGAGACTCCAGAATAAGACTGAGTTAGTAGTGAACCTGATATGAAGAAAGGCACAAGGAAACAGCTCTCTTAACATTAGTGCTGGGTGGCAGTAAAACTAAAATCACCTTTCAAAGTTTATAAACTCAAGCCTACCCTCATGTCAGTGTGAGGACTGAATTCACACAACTGGCATGATCTGAAAATACTTAGCAAATAATCTAATTTAAAGTGATTCTGTGTTGATAGCGGCCATGGTGATTTCAGAAGCAAATATAATTCCTTCTGGAAAATGGAATTTCCAAACCAGGCCCATAAGAACTTCTTTTCTTTGAGTTCCAAAGAACACGGGATCATAATTTTTCAAAAATCACAAAACACAAACAAAGGAACCATGAGACAGGGCCAGCAGAACAAACAAACAAACATACAATAAAAATGATAAAATCAGTCAGATGAACCCAACCTAAAGTGATTAGCCAGCAAATGTTCCCTATACAACAGTGGTTTAATTGGCAAACTCTTTTAACTGATTAAAGGAATATGTATTTCTCAAACCACATGATCTTGTCGGGATCATAGAGGGGAATAAAAAGAGCTGTCCAATTAATTTTATAAAGTTGGAATAATCCTCATATCAAGTTTGACACAGCACAGAAATAGAAATTGTAGACCACTCTAATACATAACTTCAACCAAATACCAAAAAAACACATTAAAAAGTTAGATTTAAAAACTCATTTGGCATAATAAATATCATACAAGCAATACATGTATGCTTGTTAGGAAATCTATGAAGGTAAGTCTACATTACATATGTATACTCAATAAGAAAATCCACAATAGTCATGGGGAAGTGAAATACAGTATAGATAATATAATCAGTAATGTGGAAAAGACTAGGTAGGGTGTCAGATGGGTACTGGGTTTATCGAGGATCACTTCATAAATTATATACATGCCTAACCATTGCGCCGTACACCTGAAACAAATATAATATTGAATGTCAACTATAATTAATAATTATATAATAATAATAATTAAACATATATGTATGTGTGTGTGTGTGTGTGTGTGTGTAACTTTTTGTTTTCCTGGTATTTGGTTGAAGTCATTTTTTGGAGTGGTCTACAATTTCTATTCCATGAGACATAAAGTACAGCATAGGGAATATAGTCAGTGGTATTGTAACAACTATATGCAGTGTCAGAGGGGTAGTAGATTGGGAGGGGGGTTATCACTTTGTGAGGGGTTTAAATGTCTAAATGTTGTTTTGTACTTCTGGAACTAATAAAATTATATTTAAAAAAAAGACAAAAAAGAAAAAGAAAATCCACATGGTCATCTAGTGGGCCTTGAAAACAAATTTGATAAAGTCCAAATACAAGCCAGCCAAAATCTCTTAGTAACCAGGAAGATAAACATGTTTCCTTGTCATTAGAAGAAATGGTATTTCTCTGAAAAGTAACAAACAAAATTAAATTCCTGTTGGACCATGTTGTGAAGTAGGCGATAGTATTATCCTCCGTCTAACAATAAAGACACTGAGGCACAGGTAGTTTACCTTTCCAATTTCACAGGGCTGTTGATGGGTGGAGTCAAGATTTGAACGAGGCAATGAGGTTGCAGAGTCTGTGTTCATAACTGTTTGCAAACAACACCCTTCAGGAGGAGGCCAGACTCAGAATGTTAAATTTGATTTGACTATTAGACGTGGAGGTGGTAGGGGCAAAATCTTAAATGCAGTGGGTGTGAGAGAGAATGGTAGCGAAAGAATTGGAAGTACAGTTTATTAAGATGTTTCATGTAAAAAGAAGGAAATAAATACAGCAGTAGCAGGAGGGAAACATGATTAGAATAATTATTGTTTTGTTTTTAAGTTTAAATGAATAATAAGCATATTAGCTGATGGGATGATGTTGTGGAGAGGGAAATGCTTATGAAGCAGGAGAAACGCATCTTTGGATAATGTGGTTGGGTAGACAAGAGGTGGCAATTTAGTGCTTAAGTGAAAGGGTTGGACTTAACCAGTGACATGTAATTATAATCTGAGGAAAGTCTGAGCACGTGAAGAGGTGAATCAACGTGATATCTTGTAGAAGTTGTCTTCTATTCACTTAAGTTTTCTCAGTTGGTAGCATTGAAAATTAATATGAAAGAGAGGCTTAGAAGAATCAAGAGTATCTGGAAGAATAAAAAAATGAATGAGCTATATAGATGTATTATGATGACCAAGAACCAGTAGGAGACCTGTTAATATTAGTGATGGCAGGAATTTAAAATGAGACCAACTGGTATGGCTGTGTATTTTTCATGAGCCACAGTCAGGTGCAAAAATGTGGGTGCAGAGTAGGACGACTGTTGGGGCTTTACCCAATAAACATCAGACATTGAGGGAGTGCCAAGAGATCTGAAGATGTAAGCAAAGAATTATTCATAATCCTCATTATTTATCAGAGTTGGCAGTGGAAATTACCTGGGTAAAATGGGAATAAAGGGCTTCAGGAGCGTGAGAGGCCATGAAAATGAAGTAGATTTAATAGGCTGTAGATCCATGCAGAATTTAAGTGTTGCAGGTATTGGAAGACTGGAGATAATGAGTTGGAAATTTAGGAGGTACATAATGTTCAAAGAAAGGGATTCTTGAAACAGATTATAGAAGGTTTGAAGTGAATGGTAATGACAAAAGCAGAGGTATGACCTGGGGGAATGAGTGATTAAAATATAGTGGAGACCATTAGTCTAGGGTGTTGGAGTTATTACCCACATGGATACTGAAATCACCAAAAATGAAAACAGTAATATAGTTAGGGAAAGTTAACATTGTCTGTAAATGAGAGGTTCAGTAGATAACTTCAATAGGAGGTTAAGGTTTTTGTAGCCTAATTGCACAATAGTCAAAGCTGGGAATTTGTAAGAAAAGAAGTCTGAAAATGGGAATGAGCGAGGCAAAACCCTTCCTCACCTTCAGGCCCAGTACTGGGAAGGCTGTGGGCGATAAAACAGCTACTACTAGAGGGGGCTGCAGAGACAGCTGTATGTTCAACAGAGCTCCTCCCGGTCCTTGTTATAGAAAGAAGGGGAAGGAAATGTTCAGAGAACATACGGAAATTATAGAAGATTCTGCTGTAGGCGGAGGGTGAGTTCCAGAATGTAAAACGGGGAGGTTTTGGAAATCAGGGACTTGTAGAAGTTGGGAAGAAGAGAGAAGATGTGCAGAGCTCTATGGAGAACAGAAGGAGATGGGAGACCTAGCAGTCTCCTTTGGTGGCAAATCTAAAACGGAAAAGAGGGCATAATGGGATTAGTGCTGTTGGTCTCCAGGCAAAGAAGGATGGCAAGGCCATGAGGGAGGAAGGGGCAGTAGAAGAGAGTGACCCAGAACACGTATTTACTTCTGCAGCAGGTAGCATGGAAACCAGGCTGGGGGCGGTCTTATTCTGAAAGCCTAGACAGATCTCTCTATTGAACTGGCAGATGGAGGCGGGTAAGTCTGAGGAGGTAGTTCTGTGCCTGCCTAAATGGTAAGGACTCACGCTTGACACCTGCTGGGGTCAGTAATAATCTTCAAGCATGAGAGGCTTGCTCTTGACTCTTCTACAAGTTTAGGATATAATATTAAGTGACAAAAAACAGAATGTAAAACTGTATTTTAAACTTGATCTCAGTTGCATTTGCAAGATTGCATACATATGCATATAAATGTGTGTATAGAACAAGGGAATGGGAACGTAGAAATCTAAATATTAAACATTATATTACTGATGTGAGATTATAGGTGATATGTTCACTCTTATTTACTATCTTTTCATTTTCCTAGTGTAAGTATCCATAATCAGAAAAAAGCCTTTTATATCAGAAAAAAAATGTTCTTTAGAAAAATAATACATTTCTGGGCTGGCCCAGTGGCTCAGGCGGTTGGAGCTCCATGCTCCTAACTCCGAAGGCTGCCAGTTCGATTCCCACATGGACCGGTGGGCTCTTAACCACAAGGTTGCCAGTTCAATTCCTTCAGTCCCGCAAGGGATGTTGGGCTGCACCCCCTGCAACTAAGATTGAACACGGCACCTTGAGCTGAGCTGCCACTGAGCTCCCGGATGGCTCAGTTGGTTGGAGCATGTCCTCTCAACCACAAGGTTGCCGGTTTGACCCCCGCAAGGGATGGTGGGCCGTGACCCCTGCAACTAGCAAGGGCAACTGGACCTGGAGCTGAGCTGTGCCCATCACAACTAAGACTGAAAGGACAACAGCTTGAAGCTGAACAGCACCCTCCACAACTAAGATCCAAAGGACAACAGCTTGACTTGGCAAAAGAAAAAGTCCTGGAAGTACACACTGTTCTCCTTCCCCCCCAAAAATAAAATAAATAAAAAAATAGTACATTTTTGGTTACAGGGTTCTGCATTTATAACTGCTTGCTGAACTGGTTATCATATTTCAATATTTGTTATGGGTGTTGCTTAATTTTGAGAAACCAGACTACTAATATTTCCCACTAGCAACAATAACTTCTAAACATTTTTTTAAAAATAAAATGTTGCTGATAACAAAGAATGGGTGTTGTCACAGCTGGTTTTCAGTTAAAAATTTAGCATATATAATTTAACTACAAGAAAGTAATTTTAAATTTACTTGAGTGGTTTAAATAATTACGTGGAGACAAAGCAGGTATTCCTGTGTTAGGTAAACACATACTAGAAAACAGTAAGGATGATTTAAGGAAAATCCACAAGTGTGTGTTAGAGGATTTAAATCAGCTTTTCAAGAATTGAGGAGGCTTTAAGGTAAAACAAGGAGACTTTCTGAAATAAGCAATCAAAATTACTCATGAAAGCCTCAATTACTAGTAGGCATGGTTATTGTTCTTCTTGATATGTAAACAAAATTGGTAAATATTGTTGAAATGACACCTCAGGTTGTTCAACTTATTTTATTGCTGAGGGAAAAAAGTGGTTGATTATCATCCTGAATTTTCTCTACCGTCTCCCACCCCTGGAATTCAAAAGGGAAGATTCAATCAAATAAATAGTTGATAAGACCATAAATGTGGACCAAATTATTTTTCAGCTTATGATATAAACAGGACCAACTGAATTTGCTAAACAAGACCAACTTTTGAAAGTATTAAAGGTGAATAAAATAAAATGCATAGTTGCCACAGGGTTCCATGACTAATCAGTGCATTTAAAAGCACAACTTTTATTGAATACAGGGAATGGACAAACGAATGAAATATCTGCTTTTCTGTCTTTTCACTTTTGCCCATACCTTTTCCATGCCTATGCCCCATGTTCCCAATTAGTATTCTTACAAAATTAACTTTTCCATTTTAGGATAGAAAACATTTTCCCATTACACGTGCTTTTGACCCACTTTCCTCTCTTCTTGGGAGGTCCTTGTATCCCTTTTGCCTGCATTATTTTTCAAGATTCATTTCCTTCCTTTATAAGGCTGTCCTTACCTGAGATGATAGTTAATCTAAACATTTTATGACCTCTGTTTCTTATATTTACATATATATCACCATAATCTGACCATTTGTTTTCTACCTTATGAGATCCTCAAAGGCGAGACGTGTCACTGACATGCTTTGTGTCTAGATACAGTTGGAGACTAGAAGCAGGTTTGGAAGAGAGGTAGAAGTCTATGAAACACATCACTTTGATAATCTACAAGTCTGTTAGTTGGGAAAGGAAGTGAGAACTAAGTTTTGGAGCTCTGACAGTAGAAGTTCAGGTACCTTAGAATCTAAGTAAAACCTGCATTGCTACAAAAGTGACACTCAGTGAAATGTTATGGTATTTATGGTATGGCATTTATGCCCATTTTCTTTATTTATTATCATCCCCTAGTTGGCAGCCTCACTGAATTACAACTTAGTATTCTGCAACCATGGAAGTGTCCCAGGTAATTCATTAATACTGACCATGTTGGAGGTTTCAGGTATTATTTGTCTAGAGTTTGGGTGAGATGACATTAGGATGCGTCTTTAAAACTTGCAATCCAAAACTCCCAAGTAAACCAAGAGAACTGATTTCATGTCACACTTTCTGAAGTAATATGAGAACTACTAAGTGATAGGATGGATCAGGCTGCATAATACTTAGATTTAGGGTTTAAACATGGATGCTGGAGTTTTGAGCAAATATCCATGTTGAGGTTTTCTAATCTAAGGAAAAAAAGACAAAGATGTAAGGTTGGGCTGGATTCAGAGACAGAGAAGCAGTTTTTAATGGAAAGGGCAGATGGGAAAAAAAATTACAGTAGCATTTTGAACCTAGGCCAATAGCTTGGAATAAAGACCCTAATATATTCAGGGTCTTTAGTCCAAGCTATTGGCCTAGTTCAAAGACCAAGAATCGGGAATAGGGGTAATCTGAAGAAACCATACGAGGTCTGACAATTAAGATCACAAACTCGTCCTATTAAAAGGGCTACATACCTCATTGCTGAACATCACTATGGTCACCTTCAAAGTACTCCCCTTGGGAAGCTATGCACCCACACCAGTCTACCCTTCAAAGCAATTTTGGAATTCTTTTTCTAGGATGGACATCAGAGCTGTTGTCATTATTACACTTGATGTCCTAAATGTCATCAAAATGTCTTCCTTTCAATATTTTCTTTATATTCAGGTAAAGAAAGAAGTCATTGGGGGCCTGACCAAGTGAGTAGAAAGGGTGTTCCAATACAGTTATTTGTTTACTGGCTAAAAACTCCCTCACAGACTGCCCTGTGAGCTGGTTCATTGTTGTGATGCAAGAACAATGAATTGAGAGCAAAAAGTTCAGGTCATTTTTGTCTAACTTCTGCACACAGTCTTTTCAGCACTTCCAAGTAGTAAACTTGATTAACTGTTTGTCTAGTTGGTACAAACTCATAATGAATAATTCCTCTGATATCAAAAAAGTTTAGCAACATTGTTTTGACTCTTGATTTGGACTGATGGAACTTTTTTGGTCATGAAGAATTGGCTGACTTTCATTGTGCACATTGAGGCTGTTTCAGGGTCGTATTAGTACACCCATGTTTCATCGCCAGTGATAATATGGCCCAAAACATCGTCTTGCCTCTCCAAAAGATCTTGGCAAACTTTGACTCTCCTTTGCTTTTGTTCATTGGTGAGCTCCTTTGGAACCATTTCTGCACACACCTTTCTTATGCCAAGATTTTCAGTTAAGATTTTCCTAACTTTTTGTCTAGCAATGCTTATTTGGTTTGCTATGCTTCTCACAGTCAGCCAATGATTTTGACATACAATTCGATGAATTTTTACAATATTTTCATAAATTCTGCTCATTACTGGCCGCCCTTAACTCTCTTCATCAGTGATGCGTTCTCGCCCCTCAGAAAAAGGTTTACTGCCATTTTCTTCATGACATTATCCCCATAAACTTGGACTAACATATCCCTGATTTCACTTCCACTCTTGCCAAGTTTAACAATAAATTTAATGTTTGTTTGTTGCTCTGATTTAGCTCAGACATTCTTATGATGGCACACAAAAACATGCAACAACAATAATGAATGCCACTCAGCAAGACACCGCCACATATTGCCACACAGCTGTGAGACACTGATATACCAAGGTTATGAAACCTTACTGAGCTGTTGGTACAGTGCTGCCAATGTAAGTGCACGGTGGCAAGTTCACGAATGTATTCGTCAGATCTCGTATAGTAGCTCTATTTTTAACTTTTTGAGGAACCTCCATACTGTTTTCCCAGTGGCTGTACCAATTTACATTCCCACCAGCAGTATATGAGGGTTCCATTTTTACCACTTCCTCTCCAACAGTAGTTATTTCTTGTCTCATTGTGAAGTGGTATCTCATTGTGGTTTTGATTGGTATTACCCTAATAGCTAGTGAAGTAGCGCATCTTTTCCTATATTTGTTGGCCATTTGTGTATCTTGTTGGGAAGAGTGTCTACTCAGGCCAAGGGTAAGGGAAGTAAAAGCAAACATAAGTGAATGGGACATAGAACTACAAAGCTTCTGCATAGGTAAAGAAACCATCAATAAAACAAAAAGATCAACTAAATAGAAGATATTTGCAAACAATAGCTCTGATAAGGAGCTAATATCTGAAATATATAAAGAACTCATACAATTCAACAACAACAAAACAAACAATCCTGTTAAAAAGTATACTTTTGAGGACCCATTGGCTCAGTGGTTAGAGCACGTGCTCATAACACCAAGGTCACCAGTTCTATTCCCACATGGGTCAGTGAGCTGCACCTTCCACAACTAGATTGAAAACAACAACTTGACTTGGAGCTTAGCTGTGCCCTCCACAACTAGATTGAAAACAATGATTTGACTTGGGTCATTATTTGGGTCCTAGAAAAACACATTGTTCCCCAATATTCTCCAATTAAAAAAAAGCATCCCTTCTTTTGATAATAACTTTCCTACCAGATGAGAATAAGAAGGAGCCACTTTATTTGCACTGATGATGTCATCATTTATTCATTCATTTAACAGACTGGGTTGCTTCCCTTTATAGGCATAGGCCAGGTGCTGGGATACACGCATGGATATATTCCTTTGCTCATGTTTCTTACACGCTAGTGAGAAAATCGTGCAAAAGAAATAATTACAATCTACGGGGGGTAAGTACAAATGAAAAATGTTACGCCAGTTCTATCACAGCCCACATAAAGGGCACAGATCCATCCTGAGTGGAACTGGCAGGGTGGGGATGAGAACACTTCTGAGATGAATCTCAAATAATAAGAAGCCAATAATTAAATTAAATTAAAGGAGAGAATGACAACAGCATGAGTGTGGCAGTGAGGTGAGTCAGCGTGGTGTGTGCAGAGAAGTGTAAGCAGCATGCTCTTGCTGGAGTGTTAAATGGCATCCGATGTGGAAAATGAAGCTGTGAGCCTGAGCAGAACTCAGGAGCCAGATCATGCAGCCCCTATAAAAGATTTAGGCTTTATCCCTAAATGGAGTTTTTAAAAAGTTTAAAAATAGGGAGTGTTTTAAGAGCAGGTCCTGGGGGCTGTGTTTAAAGTTTGACCAGATGAATACTGGAGGCAGGGGCCATCAGTTAGGATCCTGATGAAGTTTTCCAGTCTCTAGCTCATTAGGGACTAAATCAGTAATCCTGGATACAGGTTAGAATCACCTGGGGGCTTTAAAAACTGATGCCTGGGACTCACCCCCCATCCCTCGCAAAAAAAAAAAAAAAATCTGCTGTATTTGAACTGAGGGGGTGTCTAGGTGTTAGGAGCTTTAAAAGTTACCCCAGATAATTCTACTGGTATGCACCCAAACCAATGGCTTTGGAGATTAGAAGAAGATGGGTTCAAACTACGTTTAAAAGACAAAAATGTAGTGACTATTTGGATATGGGGGACAAGAATGATGTCAGCATGAAGGATGATTCTCTGTCTTCCTTCTTGGTTTCTGAATTGATGGTAGCACTGTAACCTCTACTAGATAAAGCAGGTGAAATTGAAAGACATTGAAGGAAACATGAGTGTGGGGACAAAACCCCAAAAAACAGTTTCCAGGCTCTCGGCCTCACATAGAAAGGTGCTGGCTCGGGTAGTAAATGGCCATCAACTGTGATCAGATGCCAGCAGCTGTGGCTAGTTGGCCGTCAGCTGTAACCCGTAGGCTATTGGCCACTAATATAACTGCTGTGGCTACGCAAGCAGAAAAGGAATGGGGGCTAGCAAGAAGATGGTGGCTGGCAAGCGCGGACTGCTGTTAGGCAGATTATGTAGATCCTGCTTCCTGTGTCTCCAGCCCAGCCGCCAGCGAGAATATATTGGTTTGACTCCCCTATCTATGGCTCCGTGGGTGTTCCTTTTTGGCCTTACCGTGTCCTGCGTTCTTGGGCGGGGAGTGGGAGCTGAGACCCTGCACGACAAATGGCGCAGTGAGCAGGGTACCCCGCGTGACACTTGGCGTAGTCGGCAGGATACGGTGCTGGCCAAAGCTTTCCGAAGGGCAGTGGAGCAGTTTGTGCGTATGAAAGCTCAGTCTGAGGAAGACCAGGAGGAGCAGCTGCCGGAGAGCTCGATTCCCGTGGAGGGGTGGAAAGAGGTGGATGGTTCCCCAACCAGCAGAGGCCGGAGAAAGCGGAGAAAGCGAAGGTTGTTGCCGCCCTGTGGGCTGGGAACTGCTTGCTGAGGCAGCCCGGATGCAGGACTTTTAGTCCCAGGAGGAAACGCTTGCTGAGTCCTCCGTGGGAGATGAGGGTGAGGTCAAGGTCATCCCTCACCCCCAGGACAGCCCTGGCGAATGACTATGGACTATGGGGAATTGCCTTCTATCCCTGATTTAATGGACGCTTGACTGTTTGGGAACATACCACCATGTAGTGGGACTGGTTTGATGTTTGCTTTTGTGTCTTGACTGGCCGCCATTGATAATATGTAAGCACCTTGATGTGAGCCACTGTTGTTCCAGCACAGTACCCCGACAGGCCCAGAGAGAGAGTGGCAGTGCCCTGAGAGGCCCTGGCTGTGTCCAGGAAGTCTGGCTGTGTCCAGAGAGAGTGGCAATGCCCGGAGAGGCCCTGGCTGTGTCCAGGAAGTCTGGCTGTGTCCAGAGAGAGTGGCAGTGCCCTGAGAAGCCCTGGCTGTGTCCATGAAGGCTGGCTGTGCCCAGAGAGAGTGGCAGTGCCCTGAGAAGCCCTGGCTGTGTCCAGGAAGTCTGGCTGTGTCCAGAGAGAGTGGCAGTGCCCTGAGAAACTCTGGCTGTGCCCGGGGAGACTGGTGGTACCGTAAGAAGCCCAGGAAGTCTGGCTGTGCCCAGAAGTACTGTGGTGGTGCCCTGAGAAAACCTGGCTGTGCCCGGGGAAACAGGTGGTACCCTAAGAAGTCCAGGATGTCTGGCTGTGACCAGAAGTACTGGGGTGGTGCCCTGAGAAACCTTGGCTGTGCCCGGGGAGACTGGTGGTACCTTAAGAAGCCCAGGAAGTCTGGCTGTGCCCAGAAGTACTGGTGGTGCCCTGAGAAACCCTGGCTGTGCCCAGAGAGCCTGGCTGTGTCTGGGATATTGCATTTACCTCCAGGCTCCTTGCACAGGGCCCCTCGCAGAAGACGCTTGTCGCGTAGATTGTGAGGCGAGACCCTGTAGGGGTGGAGTGTGGGGACAAAACCCCAAAAAACAGTTTCCAGGCTCTCGGCCTCACATAGAAAGGTGCTGGCTCGGGTAGTAAATGGCCATCAACTGTGATCAGATGCCAGCAGCTGTGGCTAGTTGGCCGTCAGCTGTAACCCGTAGGCTATTGGCCACTAATATAACTGCTGTGGCTACGCAAGCAGAAAAGGAATGGGGGCTAGCAAGAAGATGGTGGCTGGCAAGCGCGGACTGCTGTTAGGCAGATTATGTAGATCCTGCTTCCTGTGTCTCCAGCCCAGCCGCCAGCGAGAATATATTGGTTTGACTCCCCTATCTATGGCTCCGTGGGTGTTCCTTTTTGGCCTTACCGTGTCCTGCGTTCTTGGGCGGGGAGTGGGAGCTGAGACCCTGCACGACAAATGGCGCAGCGAGCAGGGTACCCCGCGTGACAATGAGAGATTAGTTTTGAATATGTTCAGTTGGAAGTACCAAGGAAATCCAGGACACAAAGCTTAAACTAGGTGAAGATTAAAGTAGAGTTATTTCTTTTAAGTATTTTCTATTTATTTTTTTAAATTAAAGTTTTAAAGGTGACAATATTTTAAGTATTTTCAAATTTGTCAGATCCTTTGCTTCACACAACAGACCTGTGAGATACGTAGGACAAGTAAGTTTATGTAATGATACTTTTAAAAATTAATAAACTTTATTTTTTAGAGTAATTTTAGTCACAACAAAACCGAGTGAAAATACAAAGGGTTCCCATGTATCTCTGCTCCCATGCATAACTTCCCCTACTGTCAGCATCCCCACAAGAGTGTTATATGTATTACAATCAGTGAACCCACATTGTCACATCATTAGCACCCAAAGTCCATAATTTACATTCTGGTTCACTCTTGGTGTTGTATGTTCTGTGGATTTGGACAAATGTATAATGACATGTATCCACCATTGCAGTATTATGCAGAGTAGTTTTACTGTTCTGAAAATCCCTGTGCTTTGCCTACTCATCCCTCTTTTCCCTTGTAACAGCTGACAATCACACTTATCTTTTTTTTTGTTTTCTTTTTCTTTTTAAACTTTTATTTATTTTAAGTGTGTTTTTCCAGGACCTATCAGATCCAAGTCAAATAGTTGTTTCAATCTAGTTGTGGAGGGTGCAGCTCACAATGGCCCATGTGGGGATCGAACTGGCAACTCAACCTTGCTGTTAAGAGCACCACGCTCTAACCAACTGAGCTAACTGGCCTCCCATACACTTATTTGTTTATTGTCTCCATAGTTTTGCCTTTTCCAGAATGTCATATAGTTGGAATCATATAGTATGGAGCCTTTACAGATTGGCTCCTTTCACTTAGTAATATGCATTTATGTTTCTTCCATTTTTTTTTCATGGCTTGATAGGTCTTCTTTTCTTAATACTGAATAATAGTCCATTGTCTCAATGTACCACAGTTTATTTATCCATTCACGTGTTGAAGAATACCTTGGTTACTTCCAAGTTTTGGCAATTATGAATAAATCTGCTATAGACATCCATGTACAGGTTTGTGTGTGTACATGTTTTCAACTCATTTGGGTAAATATTAACTGGATCAGATGGTAAGAGTATGTTTAGTTTTCCAAGGAGCTCGCTGCCAGACTGCCTTCCCAAATGGCTGTACCATTTTGCATTCCCACCACCAATGAATGAGAGCTCCTGCTATTCCACATCTTAGCCAGCATTTGGTGTTATTGATTTCGGCTATTCTAAGAGATGTGTAGTGATATCTCACTGTTGTTTTAATTTGCATTTTCCTCATGACGTATTATGTGCAATATATTTTCATGTGATGATTTGCCATATATAATGTAGATATATGTATATAGTATTTTGGTGAGATATGTGTTTAGGTATTTGGCCTATTTTAAGAAAATCAGGTTGATTATTTTTTTATTGTTGAGTTTTAAGAGTTCTTTAATATATTTTGAATAATAGTCCTTTATTAGATGTGTCTTTTGCTAATATTTTCTCTCATTTTGTGGCTTGTCTTCTTTCTATAATGATACTTAAAAAAAAAATACACTCTAACACCTACTGCTCCTGCTACCCCCTTCCTCCTTTTTCCCTTCTCCTAGCATATATACTTTTACCTGCATGGTTCTTCTGGAGGACAATGAAGTTAAATGCCATCCGTTATCAGTGATAATCAGTATATAAACATGATTATTATAACTGCATGTTGGAATATTTCAGTATATTGATAGGAATTCAGGAAAGTCAGTTACTATAATAGAATGTGGCATTACCATCTTGTCTGCTAACGTTATGTTTCAAGTAGTGAACAAGAAATATAGAGCACAATATAGCTATAATGCTGAAAAGAATGTCATAATGCTGGCTCTTTAAATGCTGTATCAGTTGGATATAGTAAAGTGAAGAAATCAAATTGTAATGTTTTATGGGACTTCCTGAAGAGCTGAAAAAGTGTTCCAGGAAAAACAAACAGTTAACAGACATTTTGGTGAGTTACCACCATTTTCTTCAACTTATGTAAACACTCTTCCCAGTTTTCAGTGAAGAAAAAGAAGTTCTAGCCTGGATCTGGTTGCTCAGGATGGTGGAAGCTTTATGAAAACATGGCACTTATCTGATAGCTATAAACCATCCTTTTGGAGGAAACTAAATTAAGATGAACCGAGGAGCAGTTTAGAAGCAATGTAATACACAGAGTAGAATGCAACATGCAACAAATACTTTTTTCACTTTGTATTGATGTCTTTGGTATTTGTTGTGAACATTCATGAAAGCCATAGGAAGAATATTAATATATACAGTGGTTTGTAAACTATGTTCAACAGGGCTTTAGAGTTTTAAGGAAGTAACTGCAACTCCACTTGCACAGAAAGAGAAGAGTTCAACAGGGTGGTCCTATGCTTCTCATCCTTTTTTATTGGCTAGAATATACTCTGATTATATTAGTTTTACGTATTGTATTTTGTCTTATACTTTAAAAATAGTCTGAAACTAAACTAAAAGACACAGGGAAATCACTAATTTAAAGAATTCTGAATTTCCCTGATTGGACGTTTTCATCAGATGACCTATTAAGTTTGTTGCTTATAATTATCAATCATCCTAAAATGAAATCTCAAAATGAGTGAAGAGAATAAATTGGAACTACCATGTAAATCACCATGATGTCTTTATTCTTCAGCTGCTAAAAGTAGGGAAATTGAATAGTCAAAAATTAATTGTTTTTTCAAAAGTAATTTATTAACATTTCAAGTAGGTACAATTTTGAGTTCGTCATTTTTAAAGGCAATCGAGCTTTCATTATAACACACACTTAGTGCCTTACTAGTATAAGTGCCCTTGCTATGCAAATTTTCACTTAGATATTTTGTCAATAAGTACTAGTTAAGTCACTTGTTGAAATATGACATCTTAAATGAGTTATTAAAATGTGGGTGTTTTTTTGAGAGTTTATCATTATAAGAGAGTAATGTTTCCATCTTTAGTAAATGTTAAGTCTTTATGATCTGTCTGGTTTAGCGAGGTAAGAAGCATTATTTGGATTTTGAGAATGCATTTTACTTTTTCTATGATTGAACATACACTTTTTTCTGAAAAGAACAATGGTTTATGCATTGATTCATTAAGGGTGATTAATTTTTAAAGCAATGACTCAAAATAAACCATGTATTACTCATTTGTAAGTTGGATGGAGATTTGTTTACAGTGGGCATTATACTTTGCTAGTGATGAGAACTCTTGCCTCTATGATCCAGATCAATATTTTCCTTGTATAAAGCTACCGAGAAAACTTGTAAGTTATACGACTGTGGAATGTTCATGAAAAAAGAGTAAAAACAGCTGAGTGGTCTTAAGAAATGTTTCATCTAGGTGAGGTAAATTCAGGAGAATTATCTATATAGAAGAAATCTGTTTTGTTGCTTCAATATTCACGACAGCCATTTTCCCATAGATAAAGCTGGTTAGCATGGACTAATTTTTGTAAGCTATTTTTTTAATGCTCAATGCAGACCACAGATTCTCTGTTTTGAGAGAGGGAGATCTACATTTTGGATATTAGCTGCTTATTGGAGGTGTTTTCAAAAAATTCTCCCATTTGGTTGGTTGCCTCTTTGTTTTGTTCATGGTTTCTTTTGCTGTGCAGAAGCTTTTAGTTTGGTATAGTCCCATTCATTTATTTTAGCTTTTACTTCCCTTGCCTTTGAGATCAAATTCATAAAATCCTCTTACAACTCAGTAACAATAAAACAAACAATCCAATTAAAAAATGGGCAGAGGACCTGAACAGACACTTCTCCCTAGAAGACATACAAATGGCCAACAGACATATGAAAAGGTGCTCAACTTCACTAGCTATTACAGAAATGCAAATCAAAACCACAATGAGATATCGCCTCACACCTGTTAGAATGGCTGTCATCAACAAGACAAGTAATAACAATTGTTGGAAGGTTGTGGAGAAAAAGAAAGCCGTATACACTACTGGTGGGAATGTAAACTGGTACAGCCACTATGGAAAACAGTATTGAGATTACTCAAAAAATTAAGAGTAGAATTACCATATAATGCAGCCATCCCTCTCCTGGGTATCTACCCCCAAAATTTGAAAACATTCCTAAAGATATATGTACCCCTATGTTCACTGCAGACAACCAAAGTGTCCTTCGATAGATGATTAGATAAAGAAGATATTTTACATATATAAAATGGAATATTGCTCAGCCTTAAGATGAAATACTGCCATTTGTGACAACATGGATGGATTTTTAGACGATCATGCTAAGTGAAATGAATCAGACAGAAAAAAGTCGAGAACCATATGACTTCACTGATATGTGAGATAAAACTGAAAGCAACAAAGGAACAAGACAAATAAGCAACCAAAATCTCACAAACATATAGAACAGTTTAGTGGTTACCAAAGGCATACAAATGGCATACAAAGGGGAGAGGGAGGTGGTCGAAGTGGGTAAAGGGATCAAATACATAGTGATGGAAAGAGAATTGACTTTGGGTGGTGAGCACACACTGCAATATAATGATGATGTACTATAGAAATGCACACTTGAAACCTATGTAATTTTACTAACAAATGTCACTGCAATAAAATAAAAAAGAAAAGAAATAAGATGATCTCAGATACACTGCAAAAGAGCTGACTGGTTTATAGTTTTCCAGGAAATTTAGGTGTGTTTGATCTCTTTGTTTCGATTGTGTAGAATACCTTGGACCCTTGGATAGGTTACTATTGTAGATGACTATATGCATTAATATAGTTTGGGTTGTCTTTCAAATTTATAATAGTATTTCCCCTATTCACCACAAGTAATTCATGGTAGCCATATAATGGCATGTAACATTATCTTCCAGACATTGATGATTAGATTGGATTGGACACATTAAATAAGCACCAATTAGATCTTTCTTTTTGAGGACTTTGGAATTGGTTATGAGATAGCAAGTGACTCTTGTTTATAGACAAGGTTTAACATGTAAAGTCAGGAGCTATGATCTGGCCATAATACCCTATATTGATAAAGAATCAGAAATAGCAATGAAGATATGCACAGAGAAGCATCATTGATAGAAATAACTCTTAATAGTTTACATTTTTCAGTTCTAGTTAATTTCTGCTATACTGTTCAGGTTTCATAACATTGTTCCCCTCCTCCATTTCTTTACCATATACTTCTCCTTTATCTGCTTAAGCAAACTCGAGTTGTTTCTGTCACTTGCGACTAAGATATCTCACTAAATAATAGAATCCATTACCAAGAACAATCATTATGAGAACACATGTAAGTAACATAGTATGTGCTCAATATATTTAATTAAATCTAACACTGAAATATTATCTGTATAAATTTCAGTTTCAGAGGGTAATCTTTACCTGACTTTGTTTAACTTTGGGAAACTTTAGCCACCTAAGTCTTTTCGACAAAGATATGTAAGATGCACTTCAAACCTATTATTACATGAAATCATTTACTGTATTTCATAGAGCAAAATAATGAGGCATTATCATTAAAAAAAACAAAGTAATATGTCATGGTTACATCTAATGAGTTGGTATTGAAGTTGTACAATCAAATCAAAGACCTCCTCTTATGCAGCTATAAATGCTCATAACTGTTATGTTAGTTTGACATTGATATCTCATTGACAAAAACGTAAAAGTAAAAAGCATTATGTCAGTTGTGTGTTGAATGGATAAAATCTGAAAGAAGTAGACACTGTTGACTAGAAATAATGTTTATTTTTTTAGTCCTGCAAATGGCTACTTAAACATCTGTAATTTGTATAAAACCTTGTTTATTTTTTGATTTGTATCTTCCTGACCTATTCCTTTTAGGATGTGTCATTCTTTTTTCTCTGTGTGTTCAATATATTTACTTTGTTATTTCACTGTTTGAAATCATATAAAGTGGGAAAAATAGGTTTGGCTCTCTTTGATCAATTCCTCCAGGTGCTAGTAGTCCCTTTAATTGCAGTATTGATTGCAGCAGGTTTAATGGTACCTATGACTTCACATGACACATATGTCAAACTTCAGAGGAAACAAAAGCTTTGGAAACAAGTGGTTCATTACTATGTATCTCATGACCCTATGAAAGTTGACATGTGTCATTAAGAGTGACATGCCAAAGATTTCTGTTTCCTTGGCATAGCTTCTGAAAGTTAAGACAATTTTCTGAATCTTTATAGTCTTGAAATCTCTGCATGTACATTTCACTTGAGAATGTTAGTGTTTCTTGAGTTCAGCAAGGTCAGATGAAAGCATTTTTCCTCCTTCTCTTGTCCCTGGTTATCCTTTTTGTTATAGATAACCAACCAAGAGACCAAGAACTTTGGATTTCTAGGAGCTCATAATTTAGTAAGGGAAATAAGCATGAATACAAATAATGGCAACCCAAGATGGTCTATTAGTGGCATACCTGAGACACAGACACTTTCTTGTTGCTTCCTCGCTGGTGACTTTGGGTAGTAAATATAATCTATGTACGTCTCAGTTTCCTCTTAAGAAAATGGGAATTAATCACATCATTAGACTGTTAGGAGCGAATGAGACGGTGCATTTGTATCTCTAGGGAAACATAGGCACTCAAAAATGTAGATGAAACATAGTTTCTCAGTAGAGGAAGGATAAGTTAGTTTTACCTGGTATAATCAGGGAATAAGTCAAAAGAGACAGCAAATATAATTGTAGAATGTGTGGGGTTTCAAAGACTGTGATGGTGGGAAATGTTTCTTAAGTGCTATTAGAGGTATGAAAATGTAACATACAACCACAGGGAAGTGAATAAACTAGTTTGAGAAATGTCTAATGCTTGTGTGTATCAGTGGCTAAATTTTTCATGGAAAGACCCCAAAAAGCATAGGGAAACATCTGACCTTACAGAAGGAAACACCACAACCATCACAGCTACCATCGCCATAATAATAAAAATAACATTTATCAAGTGCTTAGAATTGACGGGGCGCTGCGCTTTCCATTCACTGTCTCAGCTGACTGCCAAAAATAACTCATGGAGATTATTCCATGAGTTTCAGTGTATGAGATAAGAAAAGTGAGGCACACAATTAGTTAGTAGGTGGTAGAAATGACAGTCTTGAGATTTCAGGGCCCTCTTTCTAAACCACTCTGTATCCTACTGGTGGGGATTTGATTCTGGTTATACAATTTTGGGGGGAGTCTCTTGTTTTTTTATTATTATTTTTATTATTATTATTATTATTATTATTTTAAATCAAGAAAATGTTGAAACCGACTTCATGATATATGTATTGGTTTTGATATAGTACTTTAAAATAATTTCTGTGCAAATGTTTTTCTTCATCTATTTAATAGGTTAATAGTATAACACAGACTATTAATTTTAGAAGCTTTTATATTTTTCAAGTGTCTCCTTTCAAGGATATTAGGATGCAACCTTGAAAGAGCTTCAAGCAATTTTTAATTTGCTTGTTAATGGTGCTTTTCACTATAAAATTCCTATCAAAGGCTTTTGCTGCTTTGTTTGCAAAAAGAAGTAAAAAAAATCTGATGGTCTTCCTTCAACATTTTCATGGTTAGTTTTAAAATTTGTTAGATTATTAATAGTTTTATGCAGTTATTAAGTACGGTTCTGTGATAACAATAGCATTGTATGAGGCTTTCTTGATATTTCACAGTATTTTTCAGTTTACGATTTATAGCTATATATATTTTTATGAGGAATCATGAATCTCCTCTGAGAAAAAAGAATGATAAATACATTCCTAAACTTCAAGATTAGAGTCACTTGAAATATGTCTTCTGTAGAATTAATAAAGGATAATATAATAGAAGCAGTTGTAAATATCTATGCCACATAAGATTACATTGTAATTAATATTATTTGCCACATTAGAGAATAGGTTTGTATTTTAGTTGCAAATGATTATACTAACTTGTGTAATGTGTACTTACTACTCACTAGTTATTTTCTCTTTATGTATAATGGCAAAGACCAACTGCTAGTTGAATCAATCATGTGTAATATTTTGATTAGCAGCATATATCTGGGGAAGAATTAACGAAGTTTGTAAGATTCATGAAATCCAAGCACAATTTAAAACTGCAGAGAGCTTTCGTATATCGATAGTCAATAATGGATGGAAATTAACCTTAACCTAATAATTAAAAACAAACAGACAAAACGTATATCTATAATATACAGCACTATTTCTGGTTCTAATTTTAAGAACTTGAATATATAGAACTTAAACCTTAATTTTATGGGATTGGATGTCCCTAGGGAAGTGAATAATGATTACATTTGCATGCAACATTTTATAGTATAGGTGTAGCAAACCATCCAGAAAAATAAAAAGATATTTTTTAAAAACCATCATGCCTACCATACAAATTTCTTTCTCTGGCACATGGTCAAAATTTTGATTTTGTCCTAGGGGAAAATAAGATTGCTATTTTGGTTTTGATTGCTTTGTCTAGAGAGTTGCTTAAAGACAATACTCAAAAATATGATTTCATTAAAAATAAAATGTAAAATGTTTGTTTCATTTAAAAAAATATGTTCTCTATATGAAAAGAGTAAACAGTTTGATGAATCAATAATTTTTGATAAGATAGTTTCAGTTCCACAAAACCTGAACTGATTTTTAAGCATGGTCTCCACCCTTGAGGAGTTCAAGTTTAGCAACACATAAAAAATGTCAGTAATCAAAGTGTATTATCTTATTAGCTTCTAGTACATGCATAGCACAGGTGAATTTGTAGGAAACTTGATTTGAGATCAAGAAGGCTTCACAGAGGCAGAGTTGATATTTGAGTAAATGAAATATGAGGATATATTCATCTAAAGAATACAACATATGAAAAACAACATGTGTAAAAACATGTAGAAACAACTAATATGACATATTCAGAGGAATGCAAAGTTTACATTTCCAGAAATTAGGAAGAAAAAACTTGGATAGATAGGGGACTATAGGGCAACCATATCAAGAAATGAGTAGTAAATTGTGTTGATAGATTTTTATTATTTAGATGAGAGAGTACCTTAAAAAGTTTTTGGGTCAGCTTTGCAGTATAAGATAGTTCACACTGTTGCTGTGAAAGAGAAATTCCCTAATAGTGAGCCAAGTGACAAAGGTTATTTTCACAGTTCAAATGAGAAATGCAATAATACCTAAGAGAGAGAGAGGTAGTAAAGATGAAGAAGTAGGACAGATTTAGAGTCATTTCAGTATGATTTAATAATAAGTAGTGAGAATGATAGAGTCAAATTAGCTTCCAGGAATTTGCCTTACAGAAGGTGAAAGGATAATAAATTCAATTTTGAAGTTCCTATGGAGTACACAGGTTATATACATCTAGTAGAAAGACATATACAGTAAGACCTCACGTAATATCAATAAGAAGCTCTTGGAAACTGTGACTTTAAGCAAAATGACATACAACAAAGCCAATTTTACCACAGGCGAATTGACATAACAAGAATTAAGTTTCTAAGGCCTATTTCTGGTGTTAAAAACATCATCAAACTTCTAAATAAAGGCCCCAAACACTTCTAATATTAAACATTGAAATACATATGAGATATATATGCCATTGAGAAAGATGAATAAAAACAAGTAAGATCATTATTTCCCAACCCACTTATTTCAGTTGAGGGTCACAGGTGACCAGTGCCTATCCTGGCAGCTCAGGGCACCAGGCAGGAACCCACCTTGAACAGGACGCTCTTTTACTCAAATCCACACCACATTCACTCATTCTGGGACAATGTACACATGCCAGTTCACCTCACATGCACAGCTTTGGGATGTGGGAGGAAACTGGAGTACACAGAGAAAACCCAGGAAGACATGGAAAGAATGTGCAAATGCCACAAAGACAGTGGCTCCAGCCAGGAATTGATTTTTTTTCCTTATCAATGTTATAACAAAATTATATTGAATGAAACAATATTATTCCAGGACCTGTTGTATATATGTGTTGTGAGCTATGAAAAATCTAAGGCTTACCCAATAATAATTAGAATAATTCTAGGTGGGTGTATTTATAAAAAGATAGATTACACAATTGTGGGCAGGGTAAAAGGGAACCAAAAGGATATTGCAGGAGACTGTTACTAATGGCAATAAAATGATTGCATCTTTTAGACCTAAATAGATCTGAGAAGGTAAATTCCCCTAAAGCCAGATGGGAGCATACACAAGGAGTGTAGGCGATCATGAGAGAGACAGTGTACATCTGTTGAGGGGTACAGTCAGCCAAAAGAGATCTCACAAGGGGGAAATAAATAACCAATCTGATTTTCTTCTCTCGCTAAACTCCTGCTGGTGATCTCCATAGAACAAACCTGCTCAGAGGAAGCCAGAATGCATGCAGCTCATAAAGATAATACCTAAATGTCAGCGTCTTAGGGCACAAGCACGGTAGAGAAGACATAGAAGATATCCATAGTAGAAGCACCAAAGGATGCCTGCCTCAAGCAGAGTGTGCCAAACAAGATAAGAGAGGGTCTCTGAGAGAAGGAAACTGGGCAACATCAGCACTGACAAGAACATGAGCAGGACTTGATAGAGTGGTTGTCACAGGAGAGCTTGATGTTAGGCCAATCATAGAAAGCCATACTGGTCATCATATAAAATATCGTGGAGAAGTACAGAAACAAGAAAGAAAAAGCCAGTAGAGTATATGTTGGATATTATACGTGGTGATGTTAATAACAGCATGTTTTTGTGAGGTGGTATGAAAAAAAGTTGAATGGCAATGAATCAAGGGTTTCACGAAGTGAGGAAGTTAACGCTATGAGTTTAGACACCTTTTTAAAGAAGGCTTGTGAATTAAGTTAAAAATGAGAATGATGGTTAGAGGGGAAGTCAGGATGTAAGTTCCTTGAAGATATGTGCAAAAGATACAAGATTTAGCCAACATTTTAATGCTGTAATTTAGATTTAGGAATATGATTTAGGAAGGCAGCAATGTCCAGACTAAAGAAGGCTATTGCAGTCCTCAGCAGGGACTAAACCCACTACCATGCATGTCTTTTTCTCTTGGGTCCCAAAGCATATGTGTTAGCACCTGGGCAAGATAGTATGTGAAGTATTAACTAAAGATATTCTTAACCTGGTTTTTCTGGGTCATGTGTTGTCCCTTTCTGATCTTGAAGTTAAACACAAGTATATTTCTGTGAACTCAGTCCACTGCTGAGAAAAGAGAATCCCCAGATCTTTTTAAGCACTAGGTTTCAAAGGATACTAGAGATGAGACAGTACAGATGTGTAGCGATTTTAATAGAGCAGGTTACAATATTCCCTCCTCAACCCGTACTACATATATATCTATCTCTCTACCTTTATCTATCTATCTATCTATCTATCTATCTATCTATCTATCTATCTATCTATCTATCTATCTATCTGTCTGTCTATCTATCTGGAAGACCTTTATACTAGTGGAAGTCAGTGTTGAGCAGTGGTTCTCAATGGAAGGAGATTTTGCCTCCCCCAGGGCACATTTGTTTATCACAACTGGGAATGTACTACTATAATCTAATGAGCAAAAGCCCAGAATGCTACTAAGCATCTTATGATGCCTAGAACATCAATACCTACAACGAAGAATTATTCAGCTCAAAATGTTAATAGTGGGGCCGCTGCAGAATTCTGAGGAAGGAGAGGAAGGCATAAGACACAAGCATCCTGCCCTGCTCCCTGATTCATCAGAAGGACTGATAGAGATGCTCGAGTTTCTCATGAAGTTGTGGGGTTTCAGAACTAGGAGAAACCAGAGTTCTGCTTTTACAACTGAGTTTCAGAGTAGTGACCCATAAAGATGTCCTACCATACTGAAACCTGGATGGGAATCTAGAAAGATGGCAGCATGGTGATGTGATCTGGACAAGAGGGGTTCTAGCTCCCCCCTCCCCACTTCACTAGAATAGTATGGAAATAATCCAGAAATTCCTGTAGACTCAGGTAGGCTGAGAGGCAGGGTCATGTGCTTGACAGGAACTAAATACAACGTACACAGAGAATTTTATTGAAGGCTTCATAACCTATGTAAGTGGTGGAAAGCCACCAGCTAAGGGTGTGGGACACCAAGGGGCCTGTCCCCTCTCAGGGAGCAGGAAACCCCGGGCTTCTCTTCTGCCACAAAGGATCATCTCAGATCTGACAGCTGCTCGCCACCAAAGACTTTTCTCCTAGGAACAGTGCAGGACACAGAGGTGGAGTCCTGCCCAATTTGAGTTGTAGGTCCGCAGGCAGCTGAGTGAGCTCCTAGGGCCATGGGGTCATTAAGAGGTGTTTTCGAACACCCTGGGATGGAATGTAAGCATGATGGTGACTGCTTTAAAGAAACCAGAGCCAGAGAGAGCAAAGACCTCAAGTGGGCTTAATAAAGATTTCTGTATGAGGTGGGGAGTTCAGGAACTTAGATTGAGTTGATAAAATTTCAGTTTAGGAACCTCTGAATTATGCTGACTTATATTACTGATATTTCAAACCCACTGCGCATTTAACAATGAATATTGGTTATTTGATTGTTATATTCCCCTTATTGAAAGATTGACTTTCCTGCCCTCCCTTTTTAAACAGAATTCAAAAGTAATATATGAAAATATTTATGTTGAAAGAAAAGCATCAGAAAATGAGGGATCTGTAAAAGAGAGTGTCGCTGGGGCACCTACATTTTAGAATAATGTCATTAGTGGCACAGTTATAGTAAAAAATATATATCTTGATTTTTTTGAGACTCGGTAAATAAGTGAAAAGATTGTTTAAAAAAAATCTCCATGAATAATTCTTTTTTTGTCTAAAGCAGCCATTTTAAAAGCTTTTAAGAGGCCTATAGGAATACTATGGTATTGTTTAGATAAATTCAGGGAGAAAACCTAACAGTAAGTTTATCCTTCCCTTCTTCAATTTCTTTTCTTATTCCCTTTTAAGAAATTTATTACTCATACTGAACAATTTGCTGAATGAATTCAAGTGGCCCTTTTCGTGGTCTCCTGATCACCCTGGAAAATACCCTGGAAGTTTCTACGTCGCTTTTTCGTCTCACCCTAGTCTCTGCTACGTTCACCTCAGCTGCCTGAGGCTCCCCTCCCTGTACTTTCCACCCTGCATGCTAAAGCCTTTCCCCATTACTGTTTTCCAGAGATGCACCTCATTGTCGGATTTCTACTGGAGAGACAGAAAGGGCTGGGAAGCAGGGAGGGAGAGAGTTTAGGAAAAGTGGGATAATTGATGTAGCAGTAGTAAGCCAAATGTGTATATCTCCCCCTGCCCCATCTCAGCTCTGCCATTACAAGAGATAAAACGTTCTTTAGCTTAATTGCAGAAATTTCCTGGATTTCAGTCTATTACTTGAGCCAGGGATTTGGGGATTTGGGCTGCTGCTAATTGTTTTCATTTTGCTTGTTTTTTAACGATCCCGCGCCATGAGAAGCACGTGCTCCCCCTGCAGTCCTTGAATGTCTCCATCCTGGCGTCCTGTCCTATGGCAGTTGCTCTGCTTCTCCATGTCTTCACTGCAACTGGGGTTCCAGATGCCTATGGGTGAAACAGGAATTGTAGAGGTGCTATGGCATGCTGTGTGTTGAGTCTCCCTAGAATACGAGATTCACTTTTGGTTTGTTTGTTTTCAGCCCCAGTTGAGGAAGACGAGCAGTTCCAGATTCCTTGGTCTTTACTGTTAGTTTTAGGTTATAGCACGGAGGACACCACCCCAGACTCCAGTGTTATCTCCACAGCCTAATTATGGCGTTATTTTTGCCCACTAGTTAGAATTCTTTACTCCAGAAACCACATATGGTCTCTGGTGAATTTAAGCTGTCAAGCCATTAGTTTGGGAAAAGAAGTGAAACAAACATATAGGAAAGCTGGAGAACATTTCTCAGACAACCTAACTGGCTAGAAGCACAGGCAAGGTCCTCTAGGGGAATCTCTGTGGGTAGAGGGCCAATGCTGTCGCCACTGAATACTGGTTTCTGTGACTAGATACGCGACCCCTGGACTGTGGACGGTGCTGCTGCCACCATCTGACTGCTACCCCCAGAAGGTTAGAATTATAGTTGATTCCAGGACCTCTGCAAATAACAAACTCCATGGATGCTCAAGTCCCTTATAGAAAATGGTGTAGCATTTGCATATAACCTACCCACATTCTCACGTGTACTTTAAATCATCTCTAGATCACTTATAATACCTAAAACAATGTAAAGGCTGTGGAAATAGTGGCGGTACTGTATTGTTTAGGGAATAATGACAAGAAAAAAATATGTACACGGTCAGTGCCGATGCAACCGTCGTAGATCTGACTACACAGTGCACATCGGCAACCACTTAACTTTTGTGTTCACATATTTTCGCTTTGTGGTTGGTTCAACCTGTGCATAGGGAACCCATGGGTACAGAGGGTCAATTGTATTTCTAAAATTGCTCTACTTCCCTGATGTGAGCACCTGATTGATCAAGCATAGCTTCCAGGAATCAGAGAGAACAATCAGAGAGAACAAATGTCTAATTTTTCAGTTTCTTTATTGGAAAGCGGCACCTAATTTTTTACAAAATTAATACATTGGTGGATTCCCCCAAAGACAAATAAGGGCAATGGGCTAGAAATATTCCAGTGCTTTTTCAGATCCCCTCTCCACCCTTTTGCACCCTGATCTATGCCTTGAGATGCTGATTTGTATAGACTTCATCAGCCCATCCCCTTATTGTCCAACTTCAACTGGGGCCAGACAAAAGCACAGGTAGGAGACCAGTGGGAGAGGAGAGAGACATCAGGGCATTTATTTCTTTGTTTCCCTCCCAACAAAATCTCCATGGACTGGCTGCATCCACTGTCAGAAGTGCTAGCTTCTGTAGAATGTCCTTCCCATCCTGCTTTCTGGGTCACTGGAATCCCTCCTCTTGGTCCTTGATGTCTATGCATGGAGATGGCATGACATACTGCACTGTCTCTGATGGCTTCTGGATACACTACCATTCATTTTTGTAAATTGCCCCTTCGTTAAATTCTCCACAAATTATCCTTTGAATGTGCCATCTGTTTCTGTCTGGGCCCTTGAATGATACAGGCACCCTCAAAAACGGCAAGTGTCCTCTCTCTAGACTTTTTCTCCCTAGAGCCTAAAGCAGAGCTGTTCTGTGAGACACCACATGCCTCCTCTCTCTTTGCCCCGACTGTGGCTATTTTTGGACCTTCTGAAAGTTGACATCCTTCCACAAAAAGAGGAACTATCAGATCCATTTTACTGTAATAGCTGCATGAAAGGACTCAGAGAAAAGAGGTCCAAAGGAAAACAATATAAAATAGAGCAAAGTGGAAAAAAATATCGCATGGAAGAGAGGAGAGTTTTCACTTTTGAAACTCTCAAGAAAGGCACAAATTGATCATACCAAAGTATTACATTATGTTTAATCATAAGGTAGCACCTTATACTTGGATGTGGGTCTGGGCATTGGAAGGGAGGGGGAAAGCAAAAGCATTTAGACAACAGAGAATTGGCCATCATTTACTGTTTAGTGTTAAATGAAATAGTGCATTTTAAACTGCTCATATGCTACATGCTACTGTGTTGAAAAGTCAGGTAGCCATCTAGTGACCTCAACAGATTGATTGGCATCTCTCTCTATAAAATCAACACATTTTTAAATTTATAAAATTAGAAAAATTTCCAGATGTTTAGCTTTTAAAGACATATTGTGATTTCTGTGTCTCAACGCTAGAATCTACTTTCAGTTCAGTAGCTAAATGACACTGTCATTTTCCCAGCATATGCATTAGATTTTATTGTTATATGGTTTAATGCATGATGTTTTCCAGTTGTAATTTACTCTTGGACAAAGGATATTAAGACTTTAGGCCAAAATTTCTTTTTTAAATGGAATTTCTGACATCAGATTAAGGTAGTAGTTGATATACTATATTTAGAGAGAGTAGTTCTTGGACACTTTTCATCACAATGTGTATATACAGTTCCCCATTTTGCCTAAGCATGTGATCAGAGGTAGATATCTCTACCTGGCATAACCCTCCTTCCCAGTCTTATGAGAAAGGAAAAATGCTCCATGTTGGAGCAGATGCAGCCAGTGCCCCTCCAAAGTCCCTTCCACACATACATCTGTACCCTGAAGGCTGCTTACTGTGGGTACCTCCGATTTCGGCTTGAGGGTTTCAGGATAGCTGTGGGGGCATGCTTGCTCTGTGCACAAGGCGAGCTGAGAGGGCCAAAGAGTTAATGTGCCAACCAATGACAGAGGGAGACTTAGTGGGTGAATACTTCAGCTTTTTCACCCCTTGATGGGGTATCATCTCCTCTCGTCTCCCCTGCGTGCCCTAATAGGATTGAGCCCTCTTGCCCAAATCAGTAACTAGCCCGACAACTCACCTTTTATTGACTTCCTTCCCCTTCCTGTCCCTCTGTCCCACTCCCCTAATGGTGCTTCCTGCAATCACCTCTCAGGTAACGTAACTACACTTGTATCTTTGTCCCAGAGGCTGCTTCTGGGGGAATGCAGACAGACAGTTGGAGCCACAAATGATTATAGAAGCAGACCCTTGAAACAAGACTTTAGGACTGTGATTTTAGTCACCAGCCAGTTGGTGATAAAAGTCCTATTACTGGTGGTAAACTGTGTGGGTATGTCTCTTACACTAATATTTTCACCTGTGGTGAATTGGGATGGGTTGCAGGTGCAGGAGATGCCTTAGTTCAAGCAATATTCTCTAGCTCTTGAGAAAAAAAAATGGGTTAATAGTAATTATAAGGATATAGCATTGATTTGTGTATGACAACTGCAATAGAAGCCTTATAGGATAAAATTGACAAGCCTGAAGCACCAAACTATCAGTTTAGAGCTCGGTATGACACAAAGTAGGGCAAATTGCTGACAGATGTACCAGATGAGCTGAATTTGCAACCTGGCAAGGCTGCTACACTGAGGCTATAGGGGAAGGAGTGGACACTGAGACTGGGAGCGAGGATTTCCTGGTAAATTCTTTAGGAAGATAAAAATTATTTACCAAACAAGGTATAGAATCTATGGGATATGTACAGTAGGAACTGGGGAAATATTGGAAAATGAATGTTAAAAGTGCTAGACTGTAATGGAGGGTGTGGAGTGGAATATAGGCAGGTGAAGGCAGAGTTTATTGATATGGGGTGTCTCAAGATTCAAGATTAAGGTCTTGGCAGAGATCCTAGAAACAAGTCTTTCTATTCTGTTTGCTATGGCTCTTTAGCATTTGAAAAAAATGACAGCCCATGGCAAATGAGGTTTTGGATTTGCCAGAACTTCCTTGGAAAATGTTAAAGAAGGGATTAATAGTCTCAGTAATGTGGGTATATGAGAATGACTTTACCATATAGTACTAGAGACTCAGTCAGTTGACTGTTTTCTCTGGTGGGGATCAGAGGATATTCCTTTCTCTAAAGTGAAATGGAATGTGATAGTACAGGGCACGTCAATATTGTTGAGAAGCAGAAGCCATCTTCTATAGACCATTAATGGTAAGGAATGAAGTTGGGGAACTGGGTTACCTAGCATCAATAAAAATGGTGGTAATTTCTAATTGTAGAGGCCATGGAGCAGCACTTCATTCTCAAAGATTTCTATAATGGGCAGGAGGTCAGAATGACAACCAGGAGGCCCTGACCTTCAGGAAATCCTGGATCTCTTATCCATTAGAGCCTAAAGTGACAGGGATGGAAAGCATGAATTCTCAAGTTCATGACAAATTAGTAGAGTCCTAAATAGACTACCATTCATTAGAGACTAGTCACTTGGTGGCAAGTTGATTGCACTGGACCCCTATAGGAGTGTCCTGGGGACAGAGGAGTGTCCTGGGGACAGAGACATTCATCCTTGCTTACATTGGAAATTATCCCCAACATGGGTTTACTGTTCTGCTTGTGATGCCTCAAAGAGCACCAATGTCCAAGGATTCAACATTATGTGCAATTGCTTTCACTTTACGGTGAAAGAGTTATGACAACGGGTACTTTACCATGGGACTTACTGATTTCAAGGTAAGCTGTACCTTCCAGAAGCTGCCAGCCAGAGAGAACTTTATTTAACCAGGCCTCTAAGAAGCTATTCCAATGTTCTATCTATATCTCTGATAATAGAGAGATATAGTAAATTACTATTATCCAGTAAATGGATAATATCCATTTACTGACTTCTTTCCCTAGCCTGTCTCACTTCTTCACTCCCCACTAATGTTTCTTGGGATCACATCAGAACTAAAATGCTGGCATTTAAATCAGTGTCCTAGAGTCTGTCTCTGTGGAATCTCAAACCAAGAAAAGTATCTGACTTAAAAGACAGATAACTAAATGATGTGTAGCCTCTGTCAGTTAGGTATGGGTTCAGCTGCAAATCATAGAAAACTATACAATTAAAAGATTAAATATGCAAAGAGTTGTCTAATATAACAAATCTGGAGATCTTCAACCCAGGGCTGGTACAGTCTCTCAATTATGCCAACAGGAACCCAGGATATTTCTCAGGCCTTTATGTACACATCCTATTGCATCATCTCACAGAAAAGCTGCTATACTTCTGCGTCTCACATCATTTTCCAGGCAAACAGAAGTAGGAAACATTTAAGTAAAAAGACAGAATCACTAAACATCTAACATTTCTCAGTGAGAACAGTGACAAAAAAGTTTGGGAAGCTAGAGTTTCAGTAATTGAGCTTATAACTTTTGCAGGCTTTATAATAAAGGTTTGGAAAAAAGAGGATGAAAAGGGAGGTTCAATTAAATAATCTACAGCATTACTGTATGAATAGGTTAACTCAGAATTTGATTTTTAAAAATGTGACCTAAGTTCTAATCTAAATATTTTTCCATTTTTCATAAATAAATAGGTTACATGTTAGACTATAACTCCCTAGAATGTTTTTTAAAAGGAAAGCTTAAAATAATTCAATCTATTTAGTTATATAATTTTTACATGCCCTATTTATTAACTCAAAGCATGTATGTGCAATAGCCACTAACTTCCCTACATGACAGCAGACCAGTCTTCTGATTCTTAAGCTTTGTCAAGCATTTCCACTAATTTCTGATATTTAATCTCACCAAGTACAAAGACATCTAGAACCTTTAGCCTCAAAACTGTAAATTGTTGAAATTTTAAAACGTATAAAATATATATTTAAAAATAGTGAAACAGAATAAGCTTGTTTCTGTCCATAGCCTTAAGTTACTGGCTGCATCCCTGATAGGCTACTGTTTGCTGTCACTTGTGTCACTGCTTTGTATACTCATGCTTTCTATTAAATCGCCTCAGATGAGAGCTGGCACTAAAATCCAGAGCATTCAATTATTTTTATTTTTTTGTGGCAACAAATGAGTTTTTCTCTGCCAATTTTGTCGGTTAGGCTAACAGTCTTACATATTTTTTAATTGCTATTTCTATTTGCATTCACATTTTCACACCTCCTAGAAGTAATGTAACAGCAAGATTTTTATCACCACAACTGGTGGACACCTGGGTCATTCCATGGACCATTTAGGGAAATATTCCTGAGCTGTAACAAAGCTATTTCTATAGTCTCACTCATTTTACTCTGCATCTTCTTTGAAAAGGATGTTTCTATAGGAAAAAACAAACAAACAAACAAACACACACACAAAAACTAAGGATTTTTTTTTAATTTTTAAAGGTATAACATTTTAAAACCAAAATAAGTATAAAATTGTGAATACTATATACATTTTACAGTGACCTTTATTTTAGCTGACAGTCTTTTCTCTGTATAAATAAACTAGCTTATTTAAAATAAGTTGACCCTTGAACAACACAGGTTCGAACAATTTGGGTCTACATACACAATTTTTTTCAATAAATACCCGTACTATTTTTGATCCATGGTTGAGAGTTCACCCACTATGCTATTTTACATAGGGTATTGAGCATCCGTAGATTTCAGTGTCTGCGAAGGGTGCTGGAACCCCATGGATACTGAAGGAAGGACAGCTTAACTGTTGAGGTAGTCAAAAGCTCTATGTGAATTTTCAGCTGCACAGGGGTTTGGTGCTTCTAACCTCCTCTCTCCGCATTGTTCAAGTGTCGACTCTATATATTATAATCATTTATAAATATTATTTCAGGATTTTTAATTTCTGTTTTCAAAATTGCAGCTTTACTGAGGCATAATTGATATATAAAATAGTAAGATATTTAAAGTGGACATAATGGTAATTTGATATATGCATACATTGTGAAAAGAGTCCCGCCATCTAGTTAAGTAACATATCCGTTACCTCGCATGCTTATCTTTCTTTGTTGCTTTTGTTGCAAACATTTAAATTTGACTCTCAACAAATTTCAATTATGCAATACAGTGTTATTAACTATAGTCACCATAGATGTAGATCCTTCATCTCCCTGGTTAAATTTATTCATAGGTATTTTATTATCTTTGATGCAATTATAATTGAGGTTGTTTTTTTTTTTTTAATTTTCTTTCAGATAATTTGTTATTAGTGGATAGAAACCCAACTGATTTTTACATAATGATGTTGTATCCTGCAACTTTACTGAATTTGTATACTAGTCCTAACAGTTTTTTGGTAGTCTTTAGGATCTTCTTTATGTAAGATTATATTATTCGCAAATAAGCAATTTTACTTGTTCTTTCTGATTTTGGTGCTTTGTATTTCTTTTTCCTGACTAATTGTGTTGACTAAAACTTCCAGTACTATGATGGACATAAGTTTTGAGAGTGGGCATCTTGGTTGTGTTCCTGATCTTAGACAAAAAGCTCTTAGCTTTTCACCGTTGAGTATGATGTTAGCAAAAGGGTTGTGACATATACCTTTATTATGCTCAGTTATGTTCTATCTATACTCAGTTTGTTGAGAATTTTTATTATAAAAAGATGTTGTAAATTGTCAAATGCTCTTTCTGCACCTATTGAAGTGATCATATGATAATTTATTTTTCATTTCAGTAATGCAATGTATCACATTGATTGATTTGTGGATGTTGAACTATCTTTGCCTCCCTGGACTAAAATCCTTTTGATTACGGTGTCCGATCCTTTTACTGCAATATTGAATTCTGTTTACTGGTATTTTGTTGATAATTTTTTCTGCATAGGAAATTGACCTGTAATTTTCTTTTCTTGTAGTGTCCTTGTCTGGTCTTGGTATCAGGATAATGCTGGCTTCATAAAATGAGATTGGGAGTATATCCTCTTTGATTTTTTGGAATAGATTGAAAGAATTGATATTTGTTGTTTAAATATTTGGAAGAATTCACCAGAGAAGCTGTTTGGTCTGGGACTTGCCTTTGTTGGGAGGATTTGTAATTACTGCTTCTTACCTCCTTGGTTATTATTGATCTGGTAAGATTTTCTATTCATGATTCAGTCTCGGTAAATTGCAGGGTTATAGGAATTTATCAATTTCTTCAAGGTTTCCAATTTGTTGGCATATAATTGTTCATAGTAGTCTCTTATCATCCTATGTATTTCTGTAATATCATTTATAACATCTTCTATTGCACTTCTAATTTTATTTTAGTTCTCTTTCTTTTTTCTTAGCAAGTCTAGATAAGGGTTGGTGTTTATTTTTTATCTTTTCAAAAACTAGCTCTTGCTTTTATTGATCTTTTGTATTGTCTTTTCAGAATTTTAAAAATTTATTTCCACTTTGATTTTTGATATTTTCTACCCTTTACTAACTTTGGGCTTAGTTTATTTATTTATTTTTTTCTGTAGATCCTTGAGGTGTAAAGTTATGATGTTTATTTGAGACCTTTCTCTTCTCTTAATGCAGATGTTTATTGCTATAAACTTCCCTCTTAGCATTTTTTTCCTGTATCCCATAAATTTTGGTATGCTATATTCCTATTTTTATTTGTTTCAAGATTTTTTGATTTCTCTTTTAATTTATTATTTTACCAATTTCTTGTTCAGTAGTATGTTTAATATCCACCTATTTGTGAATTTTTAAATTTTCTTCTTGTTATTTACATCTAGTTTCATACCATTGTCATCAAAGTGTGCTTGATGTGGTTTCACTCTTTTTAAATGTATTAAGAAATGTTTATGGTCTAACATATGATATATCCTGTAGAGTGTTCCATGTGCACCAGAAGAGAATGTGTATTCTGCTGCTTTTGGATGCAATGCTCTGTATGTCCCTAATAAATCTATCTGGTTAATACATAGTTTATTTCCAACGTTTCCCTATTTGTTTTCTGCTTAGATCATCTAGCCATTGTTGAAATAGAATATCAAATTCCCTTTCCTATTATTATGTTGCTGCTGTCAATTTCTTCAGGTCTGTTAACATTTGCTTTATATATTTAGATGCTCCTATATAGGGTATGTAAATATTTACAAATCTTATATATTCTTGGTGGATTGAGACTTTTATCATTATATAGTAACCTCATTGTCTCTTATACATCTTTGGATTAAATTACTTTTTTACTCTGATATAATTAGAGCTACCTCTGTTTTCTTTTGGTTTCCATTAGCATGGAGTATCTTTTTCTATCCCTTCACTTTTACTGTGTGTGTCCTTAAGGTTAAGCTTGAAGTGAGGCTCGGTAGGCAGCATATAATTGGGATTTTGTTTTTGTTTTTTTTTTTTTTTTTTTTTTTTTTTACTCCATTTAGCCATTCTGTGTTTTTTGATTGGAGAATTTATTTCATTTATATTTAAAGTACTTACTGATAGGTATGGATATACTATTGCCATTTTGTTTTGTAATTTCTTTGTTCCTTTCTTCTTTGGTTCTCCTCCTTTGTAATCTGATGATTTTCATAGTAATATGCTTAGATACTTTCTTTTATCTTCTGTGTATGTACTACAGGTTTTTACTTTGTGGTTACCATGAGGCTTGTATAAAGTATGTTATGTTTATAACAGTCTTTTTAAAGTTGTTAACAATTTAACTTTGAACACATTCTAAAGATCTCTATTTTTATTATCCCTTCCCCCCACATTTATATTTTTGATGTAACAATTTACATCTTTTACATTGTGTATCCATTAACAAATTATTATAGCTACTTTTAATACTTTTGTCTGCTAACCTTCATACTAGATTCTAAGCTACATTCAGATATTTCATTTTCTTGTCCTTCATGTATGAAACAGCTCCTGATCTTACTTCTATTAAGTCCAGACAATCATTTTATAATACATAGGTACCACAATTAGTCAACTTTATAAAGTTCTCTGGTATAGTAATTTCTCACTAGTGTATATTAGCAATTGATCTCTTTATTTTGTAATTAGAATGTTATATGCATATACATATACATTTATATGCACAGGATAATTATATATCTACAAATTTTATTTCAAGTTATGTTTAGTACAAAATTTAGTAACAGAACGCAATTGCTAAGTCTGGTAAGATTTAGGGTCACTGGCCCCTAACACTCTGTTTCCCAATTACTTTTTAAAAAATGTATAATGATGACTTGGCTCTTGGACATCATCAAAATGGCAGCATGAGGTGAGCCTCTGTAAAGCTCCCCTGGAATTTACAAATAATCAAACAACAATAACTCCACAAAGTACTTCCTGCACAGCAGACAGGCAAGACGAAAAAGCACACTACTGAATTCACTTAAAGGTGAGGAATCGCCAAGCAAGGGAGGAGGGAAGAGAGAAGTGTGGAGACGGAGCTGTGCTGGCACAGGACGCAGACCTAGCTCAGTGCTCCGAGCTTGCTGCATCCTGCAACTACCATAGCTGTGGGAGAGAGAACTCAGACTTCCAGGGCTCTGATTATTGCCCACAAGGCTGAGGGGGCAGCATATAACACTGCTGAACCCAAGGCTCACGGCAGAGACCTAGGAGAAAAGACTGAGGGAAGTAGGCTGAAAACGGTGGTTTAAGCCCTTACTGCTGAGCAGAGAACAGAAGCCTTAGGCACTGAGACTAGCTGCCCCCTCGCTACTCTCCCAGAGCTCGCCCCGCCCCCACCTGCCCAGAGCTAGAAGTGGAACAGTAGCAGTGTCAGATCAAAAGAACAGAGTATTTGCTGTTCTGAGAACTGTGGACCGCAGACACAGATTCACAGCCCAACTAGTTCTGGCAAAGGGGAGGGAGCTGTGGAAGTGGGACCAGCTGTGGTGGTCGATGCCATAGCTATGGGCCACCTCTCACAACTCATCCTGCTTCTGGCCCCACCTATCTGGGCGGATCCCTGCAGGAGTAAACAGAACTGGTGAAACATATGCTCTCTGAAACTGATGCAGAAAGAGCTTTGTAACTTCAAAAGTTCTCCGCATCTCCACAGGGAGATGGCGCCCTATGACCCAGGTAAACTGTTAACAGAAAAACCCGTCTCCTAGGGAATCCCCCCATTGTGTGAGAAGCTGGAATAGTGCAGAGAAAACATAGCACTACTGTGTGAGAGAGGAAAAAAAAAAAGGCTGCAGTCGGAGAGAAAATAAAACATTCTACCAACCAGTACTGGAAAACAAAAGAAAGAACTCTTCCTATCAACCTGTTGCAGAAGCCACTCCTGTAGATGTCTAGGAAGAGAAATAATAAATCAGTAATTGCCATGAATAACCAAGGCAACAAGACAGCTCAGAAAGAAAGTGAAAATTCTCCAGAAAAGGAACTTAAAGATATGGAAATATATGACTTAAATGACAGAGAATTCAAGATTGCAGTTCTGAAAAAACTCAATGAGATGCAAGGAAACACAGAAAGGCAATTTAATAAACTCAGAAATGCAATCAAAGAACAACATGAGCATTTTAGGAAAGAGATTGAAATTTTTAAAAAGAACCAAATGGAATTTCTGGAGATTAAGAACTCAATAGAAGAAATTAAGAATGAAATAACCAGCTTAGGTAGTAGAGTTGACCAGATGGAGGAAAGAATCAGTGACACTGAAGATAGAAACCTGGAAATGACATAGATGGAAGAAGAAAGAGACTTGAGACTTAAAAGAAATGAAAGAACTCTACAAGAACTTTCTGACTCCATCAGAAAGAGCAATATAAGAATAGTGGGCATACCAGAAGGAGAAGAAAGAGAGAAGGGAACAGAGAATATATGCAAACAAATTGTTGATGAGAACTTCCCAAACTTGTGGACAGAACTGGATCCTCGAATCAAATAGAACACCTAATTACCTCAATCCCAACAGGCCTTCTCCAAGGCACATTGTATTGAAGCTATCTAAAATCAACAACAAAGAAAGAATTTTCAAGGCAGCCAGGGGAAAGAAGACGGTAACCTGCAAAGAAAAGCCCATTAGATTATCATCAGATTTTTCAGCAGAAACTCTACAAGCCAGGGGGGAGTGGAACCAAATATTAAAACTATTAAAAGAAAGAAAGTATGAGCCAAGAATAATATATCCAGCAAAGATATCCTTTATATATGAAGGAGAAATAAAGACCTTTCCAGACATACAGAAGCTGAGGGAATTTTCTAATAAACGACATGCACTACAAGAAATACTAAAGGAGGCTATTAGACCACCATCAACAGGGACAATTTGTGGCGACATAAAAAGGGGGAGAGTAAAGGCCTGAACTGGAATATGGAAATGGAGAAAGTAAGCGTGCTGAAGAAAATGGAAGACTCTAAATATAAAACTTTCTTTTACATAAACATAAGGGTAACCACTCAAAAAACATCCAGAACTGAAATATATACTGTAATAAAAGAAGAAACAGAGGGAAACATCATAGCATACCACCACACAGAAATAATAGACAACAACAAAAAGGCAAAGAAACAATGGAGACACAGTCTTACCGGACAACTAAAGATAGAATGACAGGAAACTCTCTCATATCAATAATCACTCTAAATGTAAATGGACTGAACTCACCAATAAAAAGGCACAGAGTAGCAGATTGGATCAAAAAAATAAACCCAACGATATGCTGTCTCCAAGAGACACATCTCAGCTACAAGGACAAGCATGGACTCAACGTGAAAGGGTAGAAATTGACACTCCAAGCAAATGGTACCCTGAGATAATCAGGTGTAGCCATAATGACATCAGATGAAACAGAATTCAGGGTGAAAAAGGTAACAAGAGACAAAGATGGACATTTCATAATGGTAAAGGGGACTGTACAACAAGAAGATATACATTCATCAATATTTATGCCCCCAATCAGGGAGCACCAAAATATACCAAGCAACTAATAACAGAACTAAAGGGAAAAATTGACCAAAACACAATTATGCTAGGGGACTTAAGTACGGCATTGACAGCTAAGGATAGATCATCCAAACAGAAAATAAATAAAGAAATAGCAGCCCTAATTGACATATTAGATGAAATGGACATAATTGACATATATAGAGCACTTCATCCTAAAACATCAGACTATACATTCTTTTCGAGTGTACATGGAACATTCTCAAGGATAGACCATATATTGGGACATAAAATCAGCCTCAGCAAATTTAAGAAGATTGAAATCATACCAAGCATATTCTCTGATCACAAGGCTTTGAAATTGCATATCAACTGCGAAAAGAAAGCAGGAAAAAACACAAATACATGGAGATTAAAGAACATACTTTGAAAGAACAACTGGGTCAAAGAAGAAATTAGAGGAGAGATCAAAAGATACATAGAAACAAATGACAATGAAAATACATCCTACCAAAATTTTTAGGATGCAGAAAAAGCAGTTTTAAGAGGGAAATTTATATGATTACAGGCCTATCTCAAGAAACAAGAAAAATCCCAAATAAATAACCTCATGTTACACCTTAAAGAACTAGAAAAAGAAGAACAAGTGAAACCCAAGGTCAGCAGAAGACAGGAAATAACAAAAATCAGTGCAGAACTAAATGAAATAGAGAACAAAAAGACAATAGAAAAAAATGTGACAAAGAGCTGGTTCTTTGAAAAGATTAATAAAATTGACAAACCCTTGGCTAGACTCACTAAGGTAAGAGAGAAGACACTAATTAACAAAATCAGAAATGAAAAAGGGGAAATTATCACGGACACCACAGAAATACAAAGGATCATGCAAGAATACTATGAAGGACTATATGCCACCAATCTCAATAACCTAGAAGAAATGGACAAGTTCTTAGAAACATACAGTCTTCCAAGGCTGAACCATGAAGAACTGGAAAATCTAAACAGACCAATCACCAGTAACGAAATTGAATCAGTCATCCAAAACCTTCCCAAAAGCAAAGGTCTGGGACCAGATGGCTTTACTAGTGAATTCTACCAAACCTTCAAAGAGGATCTAATAACAATCCTGCTCAAACTCTTCCAAAAAATTGAAGAAGAGACAGTACTCCCTGACTCATTTCATGAGGCCAACATTACCCTGATACCAAAACCTGGTAAGGACAACACAAAAAAAGAAAACTGCAGACCAATATCTCTGATGAATACAGATGCAGAAATCCTAAACAAGATTCTAGCAAATCGAATACAACAATGCATTAAAAAGATTATTCACCACGACCAAGTGGGGTTCATCCCTGGGGCTCAAGGATGGTTCAACATCTGCAAATCCATCAATGTGATACATCACATAAACAAAATAAAGGACAAAAATCATATGATTATATCAATTGATGCAGAAAAAAAAAACATTTGAAAAGATACAACATCCATTTATGATTAAAACACTTAATAAAAGAGGTATAGAAGGAAAATAATATAATAAAGGTCATATATGGCAAGCCCTCAACTAATCTCATAATTAATGGTGAAAAACTGAAGCCCTTTGCTCTACATTCAGGAACACGACAGGGCTGTCCCCTATCACATCTGCTTTTCAACATAGTGTTGGAAGTTCTTGCCAGAGGAATCAGGCAATAGAAAGAAATAAAAGGTATCCAAATTGGGAATGAAGAAGTTAAATTATCACTCTTTGCAGATGACATGATGCTATATATAGAAAACCCTAAAGACCCCACCAAAAAGCTATTAGAAACAATCAACCAATACAGTTGCTGGCTAAGAAATCAACGTACAGAACTCCATTGCATTCCTATATACTAACAATGAAATCTCAGAAAAAGAAATACAAAAACACTTCCCTTTGCAATTGCAGCATAAAGAATAAAATACCTAGGAATAAATTTAACCAAGGATGTGAAGGATTTATATGCTGAAAACTATAAGACATTTTTGAAAGAAATTGAAGAAGACACAAAGAAATGCTCATGGATTGGAAGAATCAACATAGTTAAAATGGCCCTATGACCCAAAGCAATACATAGATTTAATGCACTTCCCATCAAAATCCTAATGGCATTTTTTAAAGAAATAGAACAAAAAATCATCAGATTTGTTTGGAACCACAAAAGACCCTGGATAGCCAAAGCAATCTTAAGAAAAAAGTACAATACTGGAGATATCACACTCGCTGACTTTAGCTTGTACTACAGGGCTACAATAATCAAAACAGCATGGTATTGGCAGAAAAACAGACACATAGACCAATGGAATAGAATTGAGAACCCAGAAATAAAACCACATAAATATGGACAGATAATTTTTGACAAAGAAGCTAAAAACATACAATGGAGGAAACACAGCCTCTTTGATAAATGGTGCTGGGAAAATTGGATAGCTATGTGCAAAAGAATGAAACTGGACTGTTATCTGTCACCATGTACCAAAATTAATTCAAAATGGATCAAAGACAAGCATAAGACCTGACACAATAAACTGCATAGAAGAAAACATAGGTACTAAACTTATGGACCTTGGGTTCAAAGAGCATTTTATGAATTTGACTCCAAAGGCAATGGAAGTAAAAGCTAAAATAAACGAATGGGACTATATGAAACTTAAAAGCTTCTGCAAAGCAAAAGTAACCATTGAGAAAATAAAGAGGCACCCAACTGAATGTGAGAAGATTTTCAAACAGTGCCTCCGATAAGGGGCTAATATCCAAATTATACAAGGAACTCATGAAAGTCAACAACAAAAACCAAACAACCCAATTGAAAAATGGGCAGAGTACCTGAAGAGAGATTTCCCCAAAGAGGACATACAAATGGCAAATAGACTTACGAAAAAATGCTCAACATCACTAATCATCAGAGAAATGCAAATAAAAACCACAATGAGATATCACCTCACCCCAGGCAGAATGGCTATCATCAACAAGACTAATAGTAACAAGTGTTGGAGCAGCTGTGGAGAAAAAGGAACCCTTATACACTGTTGGTGGGAAAACAGACTGGTCAGCAGTTATGGAAGGCAGTGTGGAGGTTCCTCAAAAAATTATGATTAGAATTACCATATGACCCAGCAATCCCTATCCTGGGTATCTACCCAAAAAATCTGAAAACATTTATCCATAAAGACACATGTGCTCCAATGTTCATTGCAGCTTCGTTTATGGTGGCCAAGACATGGAAACAACCAAAATGTCATTCGATAGGTGAATAGATAAAGAAGTTGTGGTATATATACACAATGGAATACTATTCGGTGGTAAGAAAAGATGATACAGGAACATTTGTGACAACATGGATGGATCTTGAGAGTATAATGCTAAGAGAAATAAGTCAGACAGAAAAAGCAGAGAACCCTATGATTTCACTGATATGTGGTATATAAACCAAAAACAACAAAAGAACAAGACAATCAAATGAGAAACAAAAACTCATAGACACAGACAATAGTTTAGTGTTTACCAGAGGGTAATTTGGGCCGGGGTGGTGGGGTGGAAGATGAGGGTAAGGGGTATCAAATATATGGTGATGGAAAGAGAACTGATTCTGGGTGGTGAACACCCAATGGGATTTATAGATGATGTAATACAGAATTGTACACCTGAAATTTATGTAATTTTACTAACAAATGTCTCCCCAATAAATTTAAAAAAAAAAAAAAGAAACTTGGCTCTAAGGTACATGTGAGAAAATATATAAGACAGACTTCAATGGACAGTGATATGATTAACTACTATTTCGTCATTTGGTTGTTTGTAATTGGTGATTTTTCATCATTCTAACATTTTGAAGACTTCCAGTAACCTGCAGCTTACAACACCAGGGGATGTCCTCACTTTCAGCTGCGAACCTGGTGAGGTCTGGCTGGTTCCTGAGCATTCCAATGTTGTTCCCCAGGCTTAGCCTTCTTGAGAACTTGTTGCACCTAGAAAACTTGTAGGCAGCTTGCAGCTTACAATATCAGAAGACGTCCTAACTTCTAAGAACAACAGCAATGACAACTACAACATTCTTCAGATTGTTAGCACCTTGAAAACTTATATGCAGCTTTCAGCTTATAGCATCAGAAGACGCCTTGACTTCTAACAACAACAACGCCAACAGCAGCAGTATTCTTGGGAACTAGCAAGCAGCGGTGTGGGAGACGCTTGAGTTTCTCTCAGCTACAGACCTGGCAAGGTTTTGATTTATGACTTTTCCAGTGCTTATGACTTTTCTCCCCAAGTTTGGTGAGCTTTTGGCATCTACTGTAATAGTTACTATCCTATAGAGGTTATTACTATTTTTGGATACTCCTTACTGATGCTATTTCTGTATTTAGCCAAGTGATTTTTGATCAATAGTAAACATATGTTGGTATCTCTTAGACTTATAAGTACATGGACTCCTTTGACATGACATTGGTATCAATGTATATAGTTTAGTCTTAACCACCTTTACTCTCTGTCATTAACATATGCTATTAATTGTTTTTGTCTTTTGATATTTCATATTGATAAATACATTGATTAGATATTACTAAATAAAAAAGTATAATGACAAAAATGTATATATTTAGTGTTCAATATGATTATTTGATGTACATATACATTGTGAAATTATTACCACAATCTGTTTAATGTATCTATTACCTCACATAATTACCAATGTGTGTGTGTGTGTGTGTGTGTGTGTGTGTGTGTGTGTGTATGGTGAGAATGCTTAAGATCTCCTCTATTAGCAAATGTCAAGTATACAATACAATATTATTTCACCCATAGTCACTACGCTGTACATTATTTTCCCAGAAACTATTCACTCAATAGTTAAGTGCTGATCCTGCACCCTTGACATAATTATCAACCTATTAGGGCATCTTCTCTCGTGAATACTGTATATGGGGCACTGACAACATTTCTTTAAAAATGTTTTCCTTATTCTTTGGTCTTTGGAAACCAACCCAAAGAAAACAAATGTGAACACATTCTTTTTTTAGATGTAAAACTATTACCCACCAGATTATAGTCATGTCTAGTAACTCTTAGCCTTTAAGAGTTTGTTTAAGTTGATAATACATATTTCTGATTTGTAAAGCAAAATGATCAGGGTGCAATTTATAAATTATTTCCCTGTTTAAAGGGGACACCTTACAGTCACCTTTATTTACAACCTACAAATAAATTTCATTAATTTCTTATGTACTCTCTTGGACTTCGTTTTAAATATACCATTTTCCTGCTTTTCCTCCTTCATAAATAAAAATGATTTTTTTCATAATTAAAAAGACTATTAAGTTAAAAAAAATCCTAACCTGCCCATTTAAGAACATTTGATGTACTTTTATGTTTTGTTTAAAAGACTAAGGATGACGGTCGGTAGGAAAGCAAAGGGGGGTGATATAATTGGAACTAATTATATATAGGAAAATATATTATTACCTTTAAACTCAAAGGAAATTTTACTTTAATATAATTCTTTCGTATGGTCCTATGAATCTCTTTCTTCAGTTTGATACATTTGAATCTGCTTATTCCACAATTTTTATTGAGCATATATTGTATTTTTGTAAATTATCCTTAAGATCTCTTTGAGTTGTACAATTCTATGATGTGTATGAACTATCTACATTTTATAATATACAAATTGACTTCTAATATAATGTAAAAATTTTCTCACAGATTATGTCAAGTCTAGTTACATAACATGTCTTGATTGAATCATAAAAATTCTTTCTCTAATAGTTTAAATAAGTGGCATGTATGTAAGTATAATAGTGTAAGTAAATGGCCAATTGTACAGTAAAAATACACAAAATTTATATACATAAAATACAATGATAAAAATGTTTTAGTATAAACTGTGAGTGAAACAGTCCATCTACTATGAATTAAATAGTTTCCGAAATCTTGATAGTTGTTTTTGTATTTTTAGGGAAAATCAATACTTTTTCTGTTCCTTCAAAATGGCTTTTAAGGCTATGGTATTCTTTCAAATGTGAAGGACACACAAAACACACAGTTCAGTCAATTTTATTAGCCAAGTAATGTCCTAATATCTGAATTTCCCTAGAAATTAGCCTCTTGTCAATGAATACACATTAGCACAATCTAACTGAAATTTCCACCTGAGTTAGTTGATCAGTGCTTGTTAAATTAGTCCATCCATTTCATTTGTGTTGGCAGGCACATTTTCCTATGTGTCATGTGATTGTCACATTTGATTGATGGAATAAAAAGCAATCATTCCTTTTAGCATCTCTTTAGCCTGAGGCATCCTCATTTCCTGCACTTTTTGGGGGGCCACTTATCCTGACTTCCCAAAATGCTCATGATGTTCCCTAATAATACCAGGAGAAGTTTGGAACCCTCTGGGTACATTTCCTTCTCTCGCAGGGGCACTGATGATTTCTACACCCGATTCCTGGAAGGATTGGATGAGATAGAGTAAAGAATGCCTTGTGTTCAAATCACCATTGAGAAAAGGTAATTCCAGTATTACAGTCCCTGCAACAGAATTTGGGGAAAGAAAAAGCTTAGCTGTAGTACAGTGCCTGACAAATAAAAATTACTCAACACATACAATGATAAATCACAGATCAATTAGGTCAATTTAGAAAATATTAGTGTTCTCTCGAGAAAGACCTCCTCAACACCACCAATGCTTAAACACTCCTCAGTATTGGATGACTCTGACAAAAAGTCCAAGGTCTACAGTAAATATTTCTTTGGTATTAGTAAGGAAGAATGCAGCAGCACACCGAGCAGCAGGCATCCAATCTCAATTAGGCTTCTGTGCTTGACTCGCCTTGTGATTGAGAGTTTGGAAACCTCAGTAGGGAAAGAAAAATGGTTTATGTAATTCCCATTGGCCTTCACTACAGCCACATACGTTGCCATCTAAATCAACTTGCAGTTGACAGCAACTGAGACCAGAAGTGGATTACTTGTATTCAGACCCATGTGTCATGTTATGACAATGAAATTAGGGAACAAAATACACCAGTAATCATAATAGCCTTTTGCCTTAAAGTAAAAAACACACAACCTCTATTATGTCCCTGAAAGTATTTACAAATGACTTGAATTGGAACAGATTATTCTTTCCACAAAACACAATGAATGCTATTTCGTCATGTCTTGTAAGCTTTTACAACCCTCAAAAGAGTTAATGTCCAATGGTTGATTGGTTTTATGCTTTTGCTGGCCTACTCATATTTTTTAAGCCTATTAATTTTCAGGGGCAGTTCCTGAAATTTCAGAGCATAAAGTATTTTCAGATAAGAAAGATAAAGACCCAAAGGAGCTTTGCCAAGGAACATATATCGTCTATTTGACCAGAGACATCTAGCTGATGTGACACAAAAGAAAAATGCTCTATATTAGTGTTTTGTTTCAAGACATATATAATCATAATGTCACATCTAACTCCCTTTTACCTGATCTTGATGTGTTAGCAACGTTCCAGTCAATAAGTTATCAAAAGGCTATTTCATTACCTGGCATTAGCCTCAGAGATACAGACCATCCTCCTATATTTTGAGAGGAACATGAGCTAGATCGAAGGACATTAATTTGATGGAGAAACACTCACCCAAGTTCTTCCAACAAAATGGGCAATGCACCATATCATTACCTGTTGCCTGAAAAAGTGATAAAAAATCTCCAAAATGACCCTTCTCCCACTTCAACAATCTAACGCCTAACAAATTGCACTGCTATAAAAAGAATGACTAATTATGCTTCCACTAGGAACTATAAAGTGTCCAATTATGGGTCTAATTAGAAGGGAAGGGCATAAAGTAATAGGCTTTTATTTGGAGATGTTGTTATTCTCAGGACACCTTCTAAAGTGGTTTCTATGTTTTGTTTTATGTATTACATTTATTTTACCTTTCTGCAACTTGCTCAGATTTATCTCAATAGGACAAACATCTGTCACATCTTGCATATTGCTTTAATTTGATTGTCCCTGACCCCTTAGGCAAATACAGACAGGTGGAAAACATACTGGCTATTTCACACAACATCTGTAGTCACTTTAACCAGTCTTTTTTATGGCTTATCACAGCAAGGGAGGGCTGCAGAAACGAAACTGCTTCTCTCTCATTGTAGCAGGGCGAGAGGACCAGGTGGAATTCCACCCTCTGTTTGCTTGAGCAGCTCTGTCCCACTTAACATTTACAAGTGCTGGCTGAGAGGAACAGCTGCCTGGATACAGAACTGGTCCTAATGAGTTAGGGAAAAGGGAGAAAAAGTGAAAACAATGGACAGGGTATACCTTTTACTTAAGTCATTATCTTTATTCTGTAACTTCAAACGAATTTAATAGTTTAATAAATGACCACATTCTCTCTCTCTCTCTCTCTCTCTCTCTCTCTCTCTCTCTCTCTCTCTCTCTCTCTCTCTCTCTCTCTCACGCACACACACACACACACACACACAGCACTCATACACAAAATGTCTTTAGCAGCAATTTGATGTGATTAATGAGGCTGCTCTGGCACATCTTGAGGATGGCATATTAGTCACAGTTAATGATTTGCCTAGCCTACTCAAAGAGCAATATATCCTTATTAAATATTTCCAGTATACAAGTGGGAAACACCTTAATATACCCTATGGTCAATAACCCTATTTCCAATATTGGTGAAGAAATACACTCTAAAATAGCCAGAACTGATAGATATTATTATTATTATTATTATTATTATTATTATCATCATTGTTGTTATTTTTAGTCAAGACAAAACAGAAGCAGAGATGCTCCAAAATGCCCGTCATGACAGTTCTAGCCTGTAACCATTATTTAAGCCAAGAATTGTTTCCTTGCAACTGAGTTTTCACTTTAATCCAAGTCAATTTCCTCTTGTGTAGATAACAATGGAAGTGGAGAATAATTGCTCAGTTATTCTCTTACCCATACACTTAACATATTTGGAGGCGGTTATTAAATCATCCTCCTGCGTTCTTTGCTATAAAGTTAACTTCTTTATTTGTTTTCATTGGAATTAATTTCCATCTTTCCAAGTGAATCTTTTAGTATTATTTAAACTTTTTTCTGGAACGTCTAATATTTTCAAAGTGTGAGAAGGAGACTACCTCTATCACCTAGGGTGTATTTCAAGATAATCTTCTAGGGTGTACTTAAAAAGGAAGATTCTTGGGCACTCCATCTACTCAATTAAAGATCTGTGGTTGGGGCTCAGAATAGGCATATTTAACAAGAATCTTGGAAGATCCTCATCCACATCAATGTCTGAGCACCGTACTCTAGTTTCTCTTCAATGAAACCATCCAGATAAATTTGTTTTCAAGGCACAGAAGATACCTTGAAGGCACAGATGCTGTTTAGTAAACGTTCTATTTCATCATCTCACCATTTCTACAAGTTTCAGCATAATCAAAGAACAAGTATGGCCCCCTCCAATCTATTCATAGCCCTTGCAATTTTCTAGTATGTCTTCGTAATATGATTGCAAGGTGATCCCTATCACCTCTTCCTTTTCAGTGTAACTAGCATATATAACATTCCCTCCACCACCCCCAAATGTCTGTATTCTTCATCTCCTTGACTTTACTTAATTACCTATAACTATGAAATAACATTTTTTTGCATCAGACATGTATTTATTTTTAACTTATTCTTAAATTTATATCCTTACACAATTATGTTTTGATTTCCCTCCTATTTTGCAAGTGTTTTGGGACCAGTATTCTATACACGGTTCTTTTTTTTTGCAGATCTTGGCATAATTATTTGGATACACCTGTCATACATATGTGCTGCCACTATCTGTGTAGACCTCTTAAGGGATACACAAGAACACTCTCTGAGGAAACAACCAAATCAGCCCTGTTTATTCATAGGTTAAGATATAAGGGTTATATTTACATTCCATCATTCCATTTATACTATTACATCCATTCCTTCCAGTTTCTTTCTAGTCATTTTGTGCTTAATCTACTGTTTGCTGGCTTAAGTCCTTACAATTGTCCACAGAATTTCCCAAATAACACCTACACTTTGCTAAATCTAAGAACCCATTCTTGGTCTTCCTTGTTGTTAACAATTTTTTAATATTTGCTATTGGTGACTTGTCATGTTCTCCTCACTTTGCTTTCACTGTAGTCTTTTCTCTCTATTTTTTATACTTGATTTTCTCCCTTTTATTATTACACACAAGTTTTATGTGTACCCAAAGATGAGTAAAGTCCACTGTGTATCCTTCTCCTCTGTTTTCTTGGAGAATAGGATATATTTCTGTGATGCCTATGAACATTTCTTAACTAAAACTCCTCAAGTGTTTTTCTTTGGTTATGGCCTTTCTCCAGCATTTCAGTCCTGCAACTCTACTGCTATGATATCCCCATCTATAATTCTGTTACTTCTTCATTTTCTGATGGACATTTATACTTGTATATGTATACATATATATACATATATACATATATACATTTATATATGTATATTTATATATGTTTATTTATATGTACATTTATATATGTGTATGTATATATACATTTCTCTGTCTCTGTTTCCATTTTTTACTATGAACTCAGCTCTCAATCACCATATTTCGGTTTCAAAATTTGAAGTCATTGTGACTTTTTCTTTCACATTGATATCATTGTGACTTTCCCTCTTCATTTCAAGGATTATCAGAAGCTATTGCTTCCTCCCACCAAATGACTGAATCATTCATGTGCACTCCTTGAGTTGACCGGGAATTTGGCAATTCTTCCAACAAATTATCTTTAATTATATTATCAACATTTACATTAGGATGCAACTTATTTTCCATTATAAAAATAGTATATACAGAATCTCTTATTAGCTTTCATTGATGAAAGCAGCATCAATATTCTATAAAAAGAAATGGGAAATATATCATTACTCTCATTTCCTCCTGTGACTTTTAAAAACTTATAAACACCTTTAAAAACTTTTCTTGGAAATCTTACTAAAGGATTTAAAATTTAGATAATAAAATAAATCAGGAACACTTTGTATATCCCCACATTACTTGTTTTTAGACATTTAGCCAATGGTGATCACAAAATTTAAGCAGCTATATCACAGAATTTTAAAACATACATGTCACAACACAACACCCATCCTTGCGCTGTGCTTCCCCTCAAAATCTGGGCATATTTAAAATAAGTTCCCATAAGGTGTCATAAATTTAATGAGACTGGATCGGTTTACATTTTGTTTATCCAGTGGTATTTTTATAGCTTGGTATCTTTGGAGGGGACAGTGCCCCATTTGACCTACCGATTACTATATCTTTGCTTCTTTCTATTCTACCTTCCTAAAAACCATTTCCACCTAATCACAGGGTCTCAGTGGTCTTATTCAAATTTGCTTCTTAATTTAGTCTTCATGTACAACAAATCACCCTTTTCATTTTGTCACTGAAAGTTAAGTCTGTCTCATTTTTCCTCAAATGTGTTATTTTCCTCAACTGTGTTGTTTTCAACACCTGGCCTTATTTGTGTTGCTCTCTCTGTTGGGATGTCAACAAATATTTATTGAGCAAAATCATTAAGAAGATGGCCTTTTGAAGTCAGAGACAACTAGGACAATCTCTCATGCTATCACTTCAGAGCAGTGTGACCTTTATTAGTAATTCAGTCACTCAAAAAATCCATTTTTCTCAGCTACAGTTTAGACATAATGGTGATTCTTATCTAATGTTAAAAGATAAAGTGAAGCATATTGAAATGATGAGTTTATTTGAACAAAAAATGATTTGAACCAAGCAGCATCCAATCCAGCAGATAGAAGGACACTCTGAGCAACTGTACAAAATGATAGACTTTTGTAGGCCAAAGGGATCAGAGACAAGGAAGTTATGCTAGGCCAAAAGTGGATTGGTTATTTCAAAGTCACTTTCCTTTAAGGCACGACAGGAGTTTGTAAGGTAGATTACCTAACGTGTGTCTTTCAGGCAATTCCTGATTGGTTTGCGATTCCATTTCTGGGACAGCTGAAACGATAATTAAGTCTCAGTTTGGTGATGGGGGGGGGTCTTAGTATAAGCAATTCCATTTTGGACCTATTGTTTTTTGTGTTTATTTTTTAAATCATTATTTGTTAAGAACATTTAATGATGTAGCATATTTTTTCATTATGTGCAAAATTCCTGGTACAAATAAGTGCTCAACAGTTGTTAGTTCTTTATTATTAGTCGTGGTAAATAGTAGGTGTTAATTGTGATTGGGCAGTGGTAGTAAGGGTGCACAGTAATGTGTGCAGCATTACGCTACATGCCAGAAATACAGTGGAAAATGCAGAAACATGTTGCTTCTTTTCTTGGGGAATGTACAGTTTACAGAGGAAAAAAGAAAATCTAGTATTTAGAATAACATATTTACTATATGTTTCCTAGCAGATGAGTCTAAACTAGTTTAGACATCTTGAGAGGCTTCCCTGAAATAATGAGGTTATGAGATAAGGAAGTATCAGTTAGTCATGTTAATTGGAGAAGAGGAACCGACAGAAAGAGGCATGTTCAGGCAGGAGCAGCATGTATGAGGGTCTGGAGTTGAGGCAAATTGGACCAAAATGAACAAGTTCTGACTCACTGAAGTATTGAGGAAGTGAAATTGTCAAGAGATTAATTCAGAGAAGTAGGATGCTGATCACATGGATTCTTCAGGACTTCTAAAATAGTTTGTATTCTACCCAAAGACAAATGTTAAGCAATAGAGTGACTTACGGAATTTTTGTTTTTGCATATTGTATTAATTCTCTAGCGTTGCCATAACCGATAGCTACAGACTGGGTGACTTAAGAAAATAGAAATGTATTATTACAGTCGTGGAAGCAAAAAATCTGAAATCAAGGTGTTGTTGGACAGAGAGATGCTCTCTCTGAAGGCTCTAGAGGAGGATCCTTCCTTGACTCTTCCTATTTTCTGGTGGTTCCTGTTAATTCTTCATGTCCCTTGGCTTGCAGATGCATCTAAAATCTGCCTCCATCATCTCTCCATCATCTGTCGTATTTTCGCTGTTTGTTTCTGTGTCTAAATTTTCCACTTCTGGTAAGAACACCAGTCATTGAATTAAGGCCCATCCCTAATCCTGTATGATCTCATACTAACTTAATTATCTCTTAATTAGGTCACATTCACAGGTATTGAGGGTTAGCACTTAAACATATCTTTTGGGGGAACATAATTCAACCCACAACACTTAGTATAGTTATAATTTGGAGAGTTGGTTTTAGAAGAATAGATACAAACAGAGCAAATCGTTAGAAGGAGAGCAAATGAACAAAAACAGTGGCCCGAACAAGTGTTGTGTTAATGGGAAAAAAGTACATGGATTCACTAAATTGAATTCTGGAAATAGAATCAACAAGTTGCCTATTGATAAATGTGTTGGTGTGTTGGGAGAGTGGGTGAGGGAGTGCAATTTATAGTTTCTTTTCTTTTTTCCTTTTTTGTTTTTCTTTGTTTGGTAAATATGAGTATCTTTATTATGACACAAAGCAGTATTTTATACATTAACTCAATTTTATAGTAAAAACATTTTATATGTCATTGCAAAGAAATCACAGCAGAGGTAAATCCAACATAAAAATAGAATGCATTTTAAATGAGTTATTTGATATATACATTTGAAAATATTTTCTCTGAAAAAAATAGTAAAAATGATAACACTTCCCAGGATGGCCAACAAACCCATTTAAGTCAAGCAGCAGCTGAATTATGCATTTATAAATATGGTTTGAATTCTAGGATCCAAGAGAAACTTTAGCTTCATTTGTTGAAACAGCGCTATGTTTTCCTTAAAATTAAGTGGTATAAAGTGAAATTTCCAATAATATTCCCCCTTACTCTTGATTTATGCCTGATTATTATTTTCTTTTAGGCTAATCCATATCAAGGTTGTATCTGTTTCTTCCTAAAACACAGGTACCATGTCCTTTATATCTGCTTGATAAGGTACCCATTCCAATCCAAACTGTGAAATGATTTGGTTGTTTTTAAAGTATGTTCAGTATTTGAGCAAAATCAGAATCTAACAAATTGTAATCCACAAGGCACATGTGTTGTCTGTCTTTTAACACTTTCCCCTATATCCCTGTGGCTTGATGAGAAGCCAGAAGGAATAGGAGGAAAAGTAATAAAATTGACAAGTGGGTCAAGGAATAAAAGCCAAGATGTAAATCTCTGTCCCCTCCTCCCTTAATTCTTTCTTGGTAAATAATGTTAATCTTTCAATACGAGGTGGAGTACATTATCATCAAGCACCATTTATACAGCCTCCTTACGTACAAATAAAGTTTAGGGGCCATTGTATACATTTAGATTCCTTAAAGACACTTGTTTTCCATTAAAATACATATATGTGTGTAGGTAGATAGATACAGACATGCAAAATCTGTGAAGAATTCACTGAAACACAAATGACCTTACACTGAGAAGCTAAAAATGTATCAAAATGCATATAATGATGGCTAATTTATACAATGTCTGTTATCAAATGTATCACTATAACCATACTTCACATGTAGAGCCTTTGCTGGCATCAACTTTATTGCATTCCAACTAAATTTGAAATCTTGCTTCAAAACATTGCTTGGTATTAATTCTCAAAGACATGTTACAGGACCAAATGAGTAATTTTTAGGCAGGTGGCTGAGAAATGCCAATTACAGAAAAAAGCCTTAGGTACTCAAAATGCTTCTCCACAGACGATCTATGGTTTCTTGCTTGGGTAAGTGGATGAATGGTGATACTGAGAGGGGCAAGAATGTAGAGAAGTTGGTATGGCATGTTAATGAAAGATTCATCATTCTGTTATCTATGCACCTGTTCTGTGTCTGTAGGTCCTAGGCTTTGGCTACAGCAGTGATCAGGCAGGCTGCCCTCAAGGATTTTATGACTTTGGCTAGTCATATAAGAGTTGATTTCTGCTTTAGTAGAAATCCCATACATCTTTTGTTTCTAGATCAAACATATATACGTCAAGCTTTTTATAAAAGTACAGCTGTAACTACTTTTCTGTTGATCCTCTGGCTTTCAATTCTCTGGCTTGAATACTTACCTGAGCAAAAAATTGTATAAGGTTTGGATTTGGCCATTTTCTAATTCATCTGCTTGTGATATTACTTTCTGCATCACCTGACTCTTACTGCCTGCACCTCTTTTCCTTCTTGCTCTCTATGTAGGTTCTGACCCTACTGTGATCCTTTCTTCTCCACTCACTTTCTCCTGCTTCCTCCCAGCTAGTCTATATAAAAGCCTGCCATTCCTCTGCAGTGTGTTCAGTCCTCTGCTCCCAACCATGTAAGGCACACCTCAGTTTATACCATTATTCATCGATTCCAGGGCGTTGGCACCACATCTACCTGTGGCGTTAGGTCTTCCCGTAAGTCTGGACTATTTCTCTGCTTGTTTTTCATCATACATGCCCAGGTTTTCTAGGTTTCAGCATTCATTCATTCATCCATCAAACATACATTGAGTTGATGCTGCCTCCAGTCATTGTTCGTAGTCTAGATAGTGAAAGACTAACATGACACAGCTCGTGAACTCATGAAGTTTCGAATGGCGATACGGACAAGCCAATTGACCACTACAAATGCTAAGGATTAAGGACTGAATGCAGTGAAGCATATCTTCTGGACTGACCAGGTGATGGGAGACACGTCAGAGAAAGCTGAATCAGGGCAAGAGATAAATAACCTGAATCATAGAGTTCTTGTGGAAACTACCCATGACAGTGATATCATGAGAGGACGGATGTGAGTAAGAGAGGACGATCTTAGGGAGAAAAAGGGTGCAGGAGGGGAAAGCAGCAAACATAAGTGTCAGGATATAAGAGAGATCATGGTCTTTCTCCACTTGCAGAAGTGTGTGCTGTGTCTGCTGTGAACAAGTGAGAGCAGGCAGAAATAAGACTAGACAGGTAAGCAGGACCCAGGTGAAGATTTGTATGCTTGTGTGTCTTATCCTTACCTGATGCCTTAAATGAAGGGCTTATTGTCAGCTGTGTTTTCGGCACTGGACCAAAGTCCTGAGATTTCTTTCTTCCCTCATTGTTCCCCTACATCATTTATACAGTGCCCTTTCTTTTAACGTCTATATATGTATGTGACTTCAGATGTGTTTTGAAATGTAAGTTTATGCCAGGTCATCAGGTGTTGTAACTGCTATGTGCCATGCTGAAGAATCTGGCAGCCTTCTTGTAGACAACGGTAGAACAAGGAGCATTTTCAGTGTTTGAGTAAAGTTAACAACAACTCTGCTTTTTATAAGGTTGACAAAGTGAGACATTGATTGCCAAGAGGTGAAGCCAGATGGGGCGAGCTGGTCGAAGGCCGTATCATGTAGTGATTGAAAACATAGCCTCTGTGGGCTGACTTTGTGGGTTTGAATTGATTCCCTTATGTATGAGGGGTACAGTCTAGGACAGTCACCTCATTTCTCTGTTCCTCAAAACTAGGGATTATAATGGTAATAACTATTTCAAAGTATAGTTGTGAGGATCAAATTAATTAATGCAAGTAATGCACCTGTAATGGTTTAGACACATGGAAGTGTCTGAAGAGTATGTCTTTATTATGTTACCCAAATACTCCATGATGATAAAGATCCATGGTGGGAAAGCGATGATATATTTTTAAAATAGCTCCTTCAAGGCTGCATTTATGTAGTAATTTACATCTGGTGAATTAAAATTGCTATTAGCTTCATGTTTGTATTAGTTTTCTAGGCTGCCATAACAAAGTACCAAAAACTAGGTGGCTTAGAACAACAGAAATATATTCTCTCATTGTTCTGGAAATTGAAATTCTGAAATCAAGGTGTTGGCAGGGACATCGTCTCCCAGAAACATATAGAGGAAGGGTTCTTTGCCTCTCTCAGGTTCTGGTAGTGCCAAATATTTCTTGGCTTGTGGCAGCATAACTCCGGTCTTCATATGGCATTCTCCCTATGTCTCTTTGCATTGTTTTCCTCTGTACATGTCTGTGTCCAAATTGCCTTTTTTTTTTCCTTACAAGGACACCTGCCATATTGGATTAGAGCCCAACCTAAAGAATTCAACTTGATTACATCTGCAAAGACCCTTTTCCAAATAAGGTCATGTTCTAAGTTACTGGGGGTTAGGGCTTCCTTCTACATTGTTATGGAAAACACAACTCAACTGCTAACATTACTTCTGCAATTATTGTAAAGTATTGATATTTCTAAAATTTTGCCAGTGAGGCTGAATTTTAGTAAAGAAGCAGCATTGTCATTAACCAAAGTTAGTGCATGGTTTTATGAATATGGTCTTGATGTTCCATATTAGTTCCTTGACCTAGAATTAGTAAACACTGCAAGATGTTTTAAATAAGGACGTAGTGAAAAAGATTAACGGACTTATTTTATTTTCTTCTATTAAGATATACCATAAATTTAATTTGTGATCCATTATTTAAATATCAATGAAACCAAAATACTGCTATAGGATTTTCAAATGTCATTTGGTAGAAATTAAAAAGAAAAAAAACAAACAAAACACTATAGAGAGAAAAATAATAGATATGAAATGAGTATGGGAATTTTTAATAATGACTTGCCCTTTCAGATAATTAACCTTATGAGCTTAAACCATAAGAAACATGCTTAAATCTAATATAACATGTTAGGAAAGAATGGGTGGGCCATACATTAATCACATTCTCACATACACAGAGAATAATGTAATGGTATTTGTATATTAATATTCATATTTTTTACATTAATACTCCATTGATGAAAACTGGAGGAGGAAAATAGTAACTGGAGATTGGAAAAATAAATTTATAATGATATTTAACATTTATGTGCCTAACAATAGATCATAGAGAAAAAAGTCTCACTTTTGAATTTGGAAGGTTTATAGAACAAGGAGGGGGGTAATTACATCTTAGGTATTTATTAAGACACACAAACAATGAATAATAGAGTCAATGAAAAACAATTGGAGAAAAGGGAGTAGTAAAATGCTAAGAGATTAAAAAACCTAAATTAACAGATTTTTTTCTTCTTGTACTACATTACACTCATACTAAATATATATACATATGGGAGAAGAGTAGAGAAATTGAAAATGAAAATATTAATGACAGCTTTATTAGATAAGATCCCTATGTTACTTCATGTAAAATAAAAGAAAAAAACAACCACAAGAGATGGTCAAGAAATAATTAACAGGACAAAAATTTTTTTTTGACCTGTTATTAAATCTTATATTGAGGATTACCTGAAGAATGGTGATGATGAAAAACAAATATTTCATGAAAAAGATAAGCCATAAGACAGATGAGGAAGTGCTACTGGCCTTGCTCCTATAAACACAAAGAAAGGTTATGAACAAAATAAGCAATCCACAGGATGTAGACTTCGGGAAAAGCTTTCTCTGAAGGATTAAATATTGGCTGCCAGCAAATTGATGTGGTATTATAGGAAATAATGTTCATATTAAGAATAAATAAAAAGCAAAGAAAGAAGGGAACAAAGTTTAATAGGCATTTACTATATGAGGCACTTTTTAACTGTTATCATGAAATCTTTATAAGAATTCTTGGAGGTGGGTATTATTCCCATTTGGTGTATAGAGGCAAAGAAAGAATAAATAGACAGCCCATGGTTATAGGGGCTAGTGAGGAGGGAAATGACATTCAAAAACTTTCTCAAGTCTGAGCCTTTCCTGTTATAACATAAAGAATTCCCAAGAGCTCCCGGATGCCTCAGTTGGTTGGAGTACGTCCTTTCAACCACAAGGTTGCCGGTTCGACTCTCGCAAGAGATGGTGGGCTGTGCCCCCTGCAACTAACAACAGCAACTGGACCTGAAGCTGAACTGCGCCCTCCACAACTACGATGGAAAGGACAACTTGACTTGGAAAAAATCCTGGAAGTACACACTGTTCCCCAATAAAGTCTTGTTCCCCTTCCCCAAAAAAATCTTAAAAAAAAATAAAAAAGAATCCCCAAGAACAAAACTTTTTCCCCCCTGAAACTTATAGATAATAATATCATATTTTTCATTCAATTAAATTTCTGAATGCCAAGTGGCTTTTGACAACTACTCCCCAAGACAGCAGTTACTTGTTTTAGAAAATGATGGTCTATACCTTTGCAATAAAGTAGAGCACATTAGCATAGCAAATGACATGGAAAGTACACTTTATTTAATGATGTCAATGAGAAAGTACAACTTGGTAATAGCAGTATCTTCATTTCAACATGTTGTTGAAATGACAAGTCCACAAATATGACCATTACTCTCAGAGACTAGACTCAAGACGTTGGATCTGGGCCTGCTGAGGCCAGCTGAGGATGAGTCGGGAGCCTTTCGGAGAAGCTTTCCCCCATCAAAGTGCTAAAACTACACTAGCTTCTCTCATAGACTCTAGCTTACCTTCTTTTGCAACTTCATTAACTCCATACTCCCATAATTTAGGATTTTCCTCAGAATCCGTATTCCTTCCATCTTCACTATGTTGGGTTTGCCTTTTCTTTCTATGAAATTAGTTCAGGAGCTTAGTCTGCCCCTGTTCCTTTCAAAGGGTAAGTGAAAACAATTTGGGTAATGCACTTTGAGGAAAAAGGACTTTATTCATACTGAAATGATTTCAATGAAAAACTCTACCGTTTTATTATTTTGTATATGTCAAATGTAAATTTATTGGAATAAAAGCAATGAGAGAATAAATGAAAATAAAGAAACTGCGAATAACACATTAACTATGATTAAATTGTTATTCTAATTCCATAAAACTAAAAGTTCATGGCAAACCTTTTAAGACTATTTAACTTAAAGCCCAAAGTGTCAAGGTATGTGAGAATATTGATGAAAAAGCTTTTACAAAAATTAATGGCAAATGCTTCTTGATCATAGGTCAACCAATTTAAACACTTATCTGGTTTTACATTTTTACATATACAATTGGTATGGCGGCTGGTCTCCAAAATGTCTCCTAAAGATCCTTGTCTGGCTAATCATACCTATCTATTCATACCCATTGAATCAGGGCTGATTTGAGGGACCAATAGAATACTGGAGAGTGACAGCATGTGACTTTCAAGGCTAGGTTGTAAAAGGCATTATATTTTCTTTCTTGGTCTCTTGCTTGCTCTAGCACAAGCCAGCTGCCATGTCACGAAGACAACAGAGCAGCCCAAAATGGAGAGGAATAATCATGGCAGTTTTGAGATTAAAACACCTTGGAAGTGGATGTGCAAGCCCCAGACAAGCCTTCAGATGACTGCAGCTGCAAGCAACATCTGACTGGAAACTCAGGGACTCTGATAGCTTTCCGATTACCTTACCTACAGAAAGTGCTAGAGGTAATACCTATTATAATTTTAAATCACTAAGTTTGGGATGATTTGTCATGCAACAGTAGATAATTAACAAAATTGGATAAAGTGGTACATCAATTAGACAAAAAGAGAACCAAATCTCAATTTATGCTTTTCCCAAAAGCCATATATTGAATAATCTATAATGATTTCCTCTAAGAATAATATTTGAGAATGATTACTTTATGTAGTAGCTAACAAATTATCAGTGATAAATTGGGAAAGGAACAGAGATGCAATGGCATTTATCGAAATTCCTCAGAATTTGATAGTTAGAATACTATCTTAGACTACTAAGAAAAAGTCTTACAACAATAAAATAAAACTTATTAATTTGTTTATATAATCAGCAAAAAATATTAATTGAGCATATACTACCTGCTAGCCACTCTGTTAGGTACTAGAGATAAAAAACAAATGATACAGCTTTCTCCATGAAGTTCACATCAATATGTCAATAAACTTTAATGTTCAATTAAAGCTAAATAGTGTAATTTATTTACATTTTTATCTTATGTAACACTATATATATATATATATATATATATATATATATATATATATATATATGTATATATATACATATTTAGTTTTATATGAGTCAGTAAATAGTTTCCTCTCAATTCCATAGTTTCTGATGAGGGGCCAGCTGGTTTCTCAGTAGTACTGAGAGAAGGAAGGTGAGTAACAGTTGAAAAATTCCTTTGTTTTTCAGAGAATTTATGGAATTATAGTCAGGGCTTACTTCCTCCCTCCCTCCTTTCCTTTTCTTTCCTTCCTTCCTTCCTTCCTTCCTTCCTTCCTTCCTTCCTTCCTTCCTTCCTTCCTTCCTTCCTTCCTTCCAGAAGCATTTATCAAATATCATATACATAGCTCCATACCCTTAAATATATTATTATAGTACAGGATGAAAAACTGACTTTGACATAATATTCTCTAGTTCCATCCACATTGTTGCAAATGGTAAGTATTCATTCTTTTTTATGGCCGAGTAATAAATACTCCACTGTTAAATGTACCACAGTTTCTTTATCCAGTCATCTACCCACGGGCATTTCGGTTGTTTCCATGTCTTGCCTATTGTGAATAGCACTGCAATAAGCATAGGAGGAATACAGCATAGGGAATATAGTCAAGAGGATTTTAACAGTTATATATGGTGTCAGAGGGGTAGTAGACTGGGGGGGGTTATCATTTTGTGAGGGGTGTAAATGTCTAACTATTACATTTTTTTGTACACCTGAAACTAATAATAAAAAAAGAATGTAGGACAGATCATAAAAAAATGATGCTGACATTCCTTAATATCAAAAGAAGTTTAAAAATGTTTATTATACTCTATTTTTAAAATATGTGACAGAGAAAATAAATATTTTTATTGAAAATATATGAAGTAATTTTAAAAGTTTCAACATTAAATGAGATCGCAGAATGAAACTATATCAGAGAAATGAGATGCTATTATATTTTTTAAATATAAAACACATGTTTATTTGAGGAGAAAATAAGGTGGACTAAAAGTACTTTGGGGGTTTAATATTTTACTTTCTATAAACAGATAATTGGATAAAGGATATGAAGGACCCTGCAATATAGTGGTCAATCAATAATGAATTTTATAATAATAAATTTGGCTTTATAAATACGTAGCTAATATTTACCTTAATTAAAATTATTACATAAATTACTATTATACATTTCTGGTTGATCTTTAGAAAACTGAATATACATTTTTCTTATGGATTGTTCTGTGTACTCCTATTTAAATATAGATACATTTGAAGCATGAATTGTATTTTCTGAATACAGTTTTGGTTACAAGTGAAATTATTTCCTATAAAGTTGTTCTTTCTTTCTTTCTTTCTTTTTTTTTTCCTTAACACTCAGCGAATTTAATTTGAAACAATTCAAACCCAAATAGAAGAATAATTCAGAGTTCACCTTTCAGGCTAATAGTTAATTAACAACTTCAATAAAGAAGCCGTTTATAGGGTGTCTCACTCAAGTGCTTTAGGTTAATACCAAAAAGAGAAAAGTTGAATCATAGTCAAAGAGGGATAAAATTTCAAGAAATTTTGTTTAAAGTATCTCTTTGCTTTCCCAGGACCCCTGAAAGTGTTACTTTTCAGCAAAGTGAACCTGGTAATGTGCCTTTTCTTTCCCTGGTGACTTCTTACAGCTTAATTAGTTGATTCAGGTCAACTACCTAGTTCATCAGTTTTTGAAAATCTGAGACTTGGTTTTAAATTCCCTTTTGAGCAATGAAATCCCAGCATAAAGGCCTCATGAGTGTGCACGTGTGGGAAAATAATTTTGAGCAATTAGAAATTAATGATGACCTTGCAGGGGATAGAAGAGGACGTAATAATAAAAGTTGAACATGCATCACTAGGAATAAGGAATGCACTCCCAGTAGCATAATGGGCTAGCATTACAATTATGGTTTCGAAGCTTCTTGAGAAAATGAGGAGGTCCTGGAAGGTGCAGCACTAGACATTACTCTTGAAATCTCATCAGTGATCATTTGGAAACAAATATAAATGAAATTGTTAGAGTTGAACATGGAAATATACTGTAGTGTAGCAAATACAGAAAAAAAATCACATTATAATGGAAAAAGCAAGAAATATTGTTGTGTGTTAGACACTTACAAAAAATAGCTATCTAGGTCTTAGACTATGTGTTTTGATAACACTCAAGTTTGTTCATTGCTTTCCCACCCATAAGTTCATGGTTTTATAAAAAATTGCCTATCTGCACTTCTAAAGGTGATTGTCATATTAATCATTACTTCATAGGTTTAATTTAAGGAATAAATGAGTTAATAGTTCTCATCTGTCTCACTTATCTGTAGCTAGGTAACAAACCATGTCAAAACTTAATAGCTTAAAACAATTTATTATTTCTCATTTTCTGGGCGTTTACTGGGCTTAGCTGGGCAGTTAACATTTGGGGTCTCTCACACAGTTGTAGACAGGTGTTGCCTGGGGCTGCCACCCTTTAAATGCTCAGTTGGGCTCGATATCCAAGCTGACTCATGGGCATTGTTGGCAGGTGTTTCTGGCTGTAGTCTGGCAGCTCAGGTTGTCTATGTGGTTTGGACAAAAAGAGCTCTATAATTTGCAAGACCCAGGGAAAAATGAAAGTATAGGGCTTCTTGTTAAAAATGATTAAGAATTTCAATACAGTGACAGCACAGGTCGTGTGCTCATGAATCTAGGCCTGTGCTACATTCCACAGTATAATGGGTGGATTCTGAGAAGAAGCATCATGAAGGCATGCATTCTCAAAGACCCAGAGAGAAGTTGTAAGACTTCTTACAACCTGGTCAGTCCATTTCTATTTGTCAAAGGGACGTCACAAAGTCTCTTTGTGGGTGGGAATTAGACTTTATTGCTTGATGTGAAGAGCAATATGCATGTACTGGGTGAAAAAGAATTGGTGGCAGCCATATGTGGAATTTATCTACCACATGACCTTGACCTTGAAGCTTTTTAATATTTATTACAGGAGATAATTCATATCAGATAGGAACCAGTGTCTATTTGGTAAAATGTCTATATAATAACTGTTACTACTATCCCAGGTTATAAACTCGAAGAAGAAACTAAAATGCCATGGTATTATCTATCTGCTATCTACCTGACTGAGCTAGAAATGTATTTGATATCAGATTTTATCTTCGCTATTCTATAAAATCTGTGTCGCAAAAATATTAGAAAAGCTAACAATTATTACTGTTAGATTCTGTAATGACTAAAGCATATTCTTAAGGTAATTATTAATGAGCTTAATGTTATTCTTAATGATAATAAGGCTTTCTCTTTTACCAAAAGGTGTTTTGCAAAAGTGGATAGTTTAGCTTTGACTTTTCTGCCTATTAAATAACCATCTGCCACCTGTAGTCTATTGTCTTGCTACATTTATCATAGATGAGTGCAGAAAAAAAAGAAAAAGAAAAGAAATTGCTTTAATATAATACTTTTTTCTCACACTTCGCCATAAAGTGTGACATTCCTTGAATGCATCTTAGCTAGTGTGTAACTTGGGATTCCAGGTTATAAAAGCTTTTTATAATCTTTAGTCATTTAACACTACCTACATCTCATTTGATGGCTTTTCTTTTCAGTTTGTGCCAAAGGCAATATAATTTTTCAATTAGGAAGCAAACATTCTTTTTAAAATGAGATGCTGTTTCTGACATCCAAAGTTTGTTTATAGGCGCCAGCAAGATTCTAGAAAACCTTGCATATAAAGATAATTATAAGGGAAAAGAACTGCTAAATGATCATTCCACAGAACAGTTTGTTCTTTTGTGATAAAGACAAAAGAATATAGTCAATTACAAAATTATGTTTAGTCTGTTGTGCAAGGCCCTTGGAAGGCACTGAGAAAATATGTTTTTAAAATATATCTATACAAATAAATATACAAATAATGTCAACCTGTGTTGAAAGACGCCATAGAGCAGATTCTAAAGGAATTTATGATACTATTTTTAATAGTTTAAATTTTGTATGAGATGCTAAACTTACAGACCTTCATATTTAATTTACAAGAGTATACTCTTTCTGAACTTGGCCTTGTCCTTATTTTTCCTGGATTCCTATTAACTTTTATTATTTTTTATTAAGATGTTTCATCTCAAGGATGGTTTATATACCATAGGTATCAAGTAAAATAAAATTTTTTGATCAAAACATAATAAACATAAATTACATATGACATAAATGCACACCTTGGTGAATTTCTGAGCAACACCTTTATATCCAGCTCCCCAGAAGTCATTCTCATGCTTCCTTCCAGTGACTAAGCCAACAGCATTCCCCCCAAGGATAACCACTATCCTAACTTCTACCAACATATATTAGATTTCCCTGTTCATTTTATATAAATGGAATCAGACAATATGGACACTTTTGTGTATGCCTCCTTTTGTTCAAATTTATATTGGTGAGATTCATCCACATTGTTGCATGTTGTTATATCACTTATTCTCATTGTTCCATTGTTTTCCATTGTGTGACTATACTACCTTATTGATCAATTTTATTGTCATTAGGCTGTTTCCACTGTTACTAGGTTGTTTAGTAACAACCTAACATTACTAATTAGTAACAACCTAATATTACTATTTAGTAACAACCTGTTATTAGTAACAACTGTTATTAGGTTGTTTCCACTGTAAGGTTTTTATAGCTAGTGCAACAATAAACATTTTCTTACATGTCTTTTGGTGAACATTAGGGCTTGCTCCTAGCAGTGGAACTGCTGGGTTATAGGACATGTATATGTTTAGCTTTAATATGTGCTAACAGTTGTCCAAGTGGCTGTACCAGTTAAGACTCCCACCAATGGTATTTTAGAATTCTAGCGATTCTACATGTCAGAAATCTTGGTAATCTTGTCTGTTTCATTTCAGTCATTCAGGTCAGTGTGTAGTGCTAATGAGATGAAACACTATTCTATATGTTTATTAGCCATTTGGTTAATTTCTTATGTGAAACGTGTCCATGTGTCCAATTCATCTGCCCATAGAAATATAAAATATATAATTATGGAGGGCCGCTACCTGTGTTTTTAAAATGAGTTTGTGAGAGGCTTTATTGATTTGCAGGGTTTTAAATATATATCATAAATATTAATGTTTTGTTGGATATATGTATTGTGAATGTCTTCTCCACTCTTTTGGTCATTTTAAACTCTAAATAGTGTCTTTTTAATGAATAGAAGTGCTTCATTTAATATAGTCTAATTTAATTTTTTTCTTTTACAATTAGCATTTGTGTGTGTGTGTGTGTCCTGTTTAAGAAAACTTTGAAGGTGTTCTGTTTTCCTCTAAATGCTTTATTTTACACTTTCCAAACTTAGATCTCTACACTATCTGGAATTAATTTTTGTGCTTTATAGGATGGAGGTCCACTTGACCATGTATCTTTATTAGAGAATACTTTTTCCATTGTACCACAATGTCAACTTTGCTTTGTATGTGGTGACGTTGTTTATAAGTCTGTTTCTGGACCCTGTATTCTGTTTTTCTATTCCTATAACAAATCTACTGTCTTAATTAACCAAATAAATTTTTCATTAAAATAACTTAAGAAACATAGATCATTTACAAAAGATAAAAAAAAATATATGGTTTGTCCTTAGTAAAAATATGTTCTAGTAAAGTTACTATAAATTCAAATGTAACATATTGAATAATAACTGCTATTGCTTTTCATTTAAATATGAAACATATACCCCACTGCATAAAAGATTAATATATCATAATATGGCATTTATTTAATTTTTTTTCAACAACGACAATGTGCTCGACACCAGAAATAAAAAATGTAACTAAGGCTTGTTTTCTGCTCTTAACATGTCTAGAGACGAAGAATATGAGATGACATGCTATTAATATTTCTGTGAAATAAACATTTAATAGTCTAGAGTTTGGTGACAATACTGACATATGAGGTGGACTAAAATTTATAGAAAAGTCCAAAGGCAATTCTCAGAAAACTGGATAGAGGCCTGAAAAAGATCAAGTTGGATCCAACCAGCTTACCATTTTTTTTAGAACAATAAAATTGCACAACAACACGGGGAAAAAGTTAAACATATTGAAGGAAGTGCAATTTTAGTAATCTAAGCTACCTAGTCAAACAAGTGGACAGGAAAAAAATAATAAATTCCTGATAAGAATAAAATAAAAGGGCCAGGGAATTGGAAATCCCTATGAGAACAAAGCAAGGTACAATGGGAGTTACAAAGTGCGAGTGCAGAAATTATGGTAGGATGTGTTTTGAGAATGGGGTTGTTTGAATGCAAATGGTGGGTGGATGGGTAGTTCAAGGCAGTGCCAAAGGAATGGTGGATTTCAGAGGAGTTGAAGTAAAGGTCACTAGAAATAAGGACAAATAATGGGAAGATTAGGGAACTGGTTGGGTCTTATTCACAGGTACTGAAGTAATTCAGTACTATTGCACAACATGGAATGGAAGGAAAATTAGTGATACTGGCACCAAGGTCCCCAGTGAGTGAGAAGAACAGGATTGTTAGCTGAGGAGATAAAGAGAGACATCTGTATTTCCCAGATGTCACTAATCTCAATGTAACGGTGATTTTGACATATTTGTGACTGAGTAATGACCTGGATGTGCTGTTGGAAAGCAAGAATGGTGATCTCCTCATCTAATAACTCTGGAACAAGTGGAGTCTGTGAGAATGAGTGTCGTGCGGGATGCCATGTGGGAGACGTTGCTCGCTGCGCCATGTGTCGTGCAGGGTGTCATGCGGGGTCTCTGGTCCCACTCCCCACATAAAAATGCAGGACATGGTGAGGCCAAAAAGGAACACCCACGGAGCCGTAGATAGGAGAGTCATACCACTATAGTCTCGCTGGTGGCTGGGTTGGAGACACAGGAAGCAGAAGCCATATGATCTGCAAACTGCCGTCCGCTTCTCTGCCAACCAACCAACCCCTTGCTAACTGCACTCTGACGTGCTAACTGCAATCCGTGCTTGCTAGCCCAGCCACCATCTTCTTGTAAGCCCCCATTTTTTGCTGGCGTAGCCATGGCAGTTATATTAGTGGCCAATGGCTCACTGGTTACAGCTGACGGCCAACTAGCCACAGCTGATGGCCATCCAATCACAGTTGATGGCCATTTACTACCTGAGCCAGCACCTTTCCATGTGAGACCAAGAGACTGGAAACTGGCTCTGTCCCCACAATGAGCATCTTCCCCTACGAGAGGATTACATCGTTGTGGGGACAAAGCCCCAAAAAACAGTTTCCAGGCTCTCGGCCTCACAATAGAAAGGTGCTGGCTCGGGTAGTGGGTGGCCGTTGGCTGTGATTCGATGGCCAGCAGCTGTGGTTGGCTGGCTGTCAGCTGTGGCCCGTGGGCCATTGGCCACTAGTGCAGCTGCTGTGGCTACGCTGGCAGAGAGGAATGGGGGCTAGCAAGAAGATGGTGGCTGGCAAGCGCGGACTGCTGTTAGGCAGATTATGTAGATCCTGCTTCCTGTGTCTCCAGCCCAGCTGCCAGCGAGAATATATTGGTTTGACTACCCTATCTATGGCTCCGTGGGTGTTCCTTTTTGGCCTTACCGTGTCCTGCGTTCTTGGGCGGGGAGTGGGAGCTGAGACCCTGCACGACAAATGGCGCAGCGAGCAGGGTCCCCCGCGTGACAATCGTCATGCTCCTCATAACAATATGGATGCTCCTGAGAAATGCGTGGGTAGGAAAGTTTGTCATTGGGAGAACATCACAGAATGCCCTTACACTAACCTGGATGGTACACCTTACTGCTGTATTTGCATATGCTATATACTTTCATACAACTGACAGTTCAGTAGGTGTGTTTACACCAGTGTTACCATGATCGTGTGAGTAATTGCAGTGTAAGCCTTGACAGCTGGCTTTTCCTTTTGTTATGAAAGTGCCTAACAAGCTTTGATTGTCAAGGCATCCACATCAAAGCTGGCTACATGGAATGAATAAATGCACTGCCAACCATAGCACTGGGTAAAGAGCCAGGCCGCTTCCCCTCTCCTCCAGGCTCTTTGGTTGTAGAGTGTGGGGACAGAGCCCCAGAAAGCAGTTTCCAGGCTCTCGGCCTCACATAGAAAGGTGCTGGCTCGGGTAGTAAATGGCCATCAACTGTGATCAGATGGCCAGCAGCTGTGGCTAGTTTGCCATCAGCTGTAACCCGTAAGCCATTGGCCACTAATATAACTGCTGTGGCTACGCTAGCAGAAAAAGAACGGGGGCTAGCAAGAAGATGGTGGCTGGCAAGTGCAGACTGCTGTTAGGATGGCGGGTTGCAGATTATGTAGATCCTGCTTCCTGTGTCTCCAGCCCAGCCGCCAGTGAGAATATAGTGATATGACTCCCCTATCTATGGCTCCGTGGGTGTTCCTTTTTGGCCTCACCATGTCCTGCGTTGTTATGTGGGGAGTGGGAGCAGAGACCCCGCTGGACACCCCGCATGACAAATGGCACAGTGAGCAGGGTCCCCTGCATGACATAGAGATTCTGGTTGATTTCAATAATGGAACATTTGGGCAACTTGTTTTTGTTTTCTTGTGTTTTTATTTATTTATTTTTTTTCTCTTTCTGAGTTTTAAATTCCTGCTCTTCTGTTTTAAATTCACCAATGAAGACTGAGCCCATGAAACCCTAGGTGCCACCCTCCACCACAATAAAAGCAGAATGCCAGGCCCCCTGTGCAGGTGCTCTCTCTATCTTCTACCTGTGTCCCCAGGTGTGCTTTGTATGCTCTAGGAACTGTAATAAACTCTTTCTCTTCAAAATTTCCTAATGGTTATAGCTGAAGGGTGTCTTACAATCAATAAAAGAAACACCAGGATCGGTCCAGTCTTAACCTTAGTTTAGAAAAGGGAGGTGTCTGTGGGAAGCTCACCAGGGCCCAGGTAAGTGCCCCCTAGACATTTCTAGCCGATAGTATTGCTATCGATTCACTGAGATGGCACAAAACAGTAATGCGTTGCACTAAGACATTATCTTGGCTACCACCTCCTTAGGGATTTTTCAGCTCCATTATAATCGAATGGGACCACTGTCTTATATGCAGTCAGTGATTGATGGAAACGTTACATTATGTAGTGCATGACTGTATGGGAAATCGTATCTCAAGAAAAGCCAACTTTTTGTTAGGCAGGAATGTAAATGGAAGACATTGAGGGTGACTGGTATTCTTGCTGGTATAGTTAACAGGCTTGGAATAAAAAGAGAGCTGTTGGAGCTGTTCACGTCAGAGAAGGATCTACAGTATAGTCTGGAGGGGACTAATAGAGAAGGAGAAGGGTATTGGTGAGGCAATGTGGAATTAGCAGGTGTCCAGGATTTCAAAATAAGTAGACTTAGAAATCCCTTAGAAGATTGATTTTGGTAGATATCCCGGGGATTGGTTGTCTCTTCTCTAGGTATTCTAAGTGTAACAATCAGAATCCTTGATGGAAGAATGCAAGTGCTAATCTCAGAAGTTTGGATTTTATTCTGTATTTAAAAAAAAACATAAAATTTTAATCGGAAGAGTATGTGGAATGGCAGGAAAAATATTGATTGCAGGAAAATCTGTTGGAATAATTAGTAAACAATAATTTAAGTAAGAGAAGACAAAGACATTGACAAATGGGAAGAAAGGAGAAGCCAGATTTTATAGATACTTCAGAGGTAGAATCAACAGGATTTGTTCTTGGGTATGGATATGGGATTGAATATGGGCAGTTACCGAGAAGTAGTATTTAAGGTTTACCTGTAATAGTTTTCAGATTGAAGTCTGAGTGAATGCCAGGTGAAACAGTTAATGGACAATGATAGAGGCGGCACATGTAAGGCTGGGTGTTTTGGTCTCTTTTTCTATGCTTCCTTTACATTCACTTTTTAAAAATTTATTGGGGTGACAATTGTTAGTGAAATTACATAGATTTCAGGTGCACAATTCTGTATTACATCATCTATAAATCCCACTGTGTGTTCACCACCCAGAGTCAGTTCTCCTTCCATCACCATATAATTAATCCCCCTTACCCTCACCTCCCTCCCCCCACCCTGAAACAATTCCATATATTTCTTGGAGAAGGATCCTGCCTCTTTTTTACAGGTATGTCTCAGATATAGCTGACTCTACTGCCAGTACCAGGGATGGCCAATTTCAGAGTGGGGTATTCTTGGCCATACAGTTGAAAGTATTGGCAAGAGAGAATCTCTCTTTGGGTTCTGAGCTGCTTGGAAGAAATGTTATAAATCTAAAGCTGCTGAAACCAGAATGAAACCAGAATAGGAGACAGGTGAACTCTGAGATGGAAAAAGCAGGAGATTAGTATGGAATTTTTCTGATCTCCTTAATGTAATGATTCCTAAAGTTGATAAATACTTGGCCTTTTCTAAAACAAAGTCAAAACATTTTCTCCCTACTTTCTCCTCCCCTCCTCTCCTTTTCTCTTTCAATTCTTAAAATTATCTTTTTTTCCCCACTTCAACAGTACAAAATTCTCGACTAATGTAGTTAGGAGGTAATGTAGGGGCAGATATTGTTTCATTAGAAATGTTAAATTCAAGGTACCTGTACTGAAATCTGATAAAGATGGAAAGTGGGCAATTGCTAGTAAAAAGACGAAGCACAAAAGAGAAGGCATAGTCAGACATAAAAGACATAAAAAGTCTAAAAGATTTTTGAAGTCATGGATACAGAAAATTTATCCAAGACGATCAGAGAAATCATGGCTCCGTTGATTAGAGCATGGGCTCTGAACGATGGGGTTGCCAGTTCAATTCCCACATGGGCCAGTGAGCTGCGCCCTCCGCAACTAGATTGAAGACAAGCTGCTCCTGAGCTTCTGGAAGGGCAGCTGGATGAATCAGTTGGTTAGAGCGTGAGCTCTCGACAAGGTTGCCGCTTCAATTCACGCATGGGATGGTGGGCTGCGCCCCTGCAACTAAAGATTGAAAACAGTGACTGGACTTAGAGCTGAGCTGCGCCCTCCGCAACTAGATTGAAGGTCAACTACTTGGAGCTGATGGGCCCTGGAGAAACACACTGTTCCCTAATAAAAAGAAACAACGTTTTTTTTAAAAAAAGTATGCAGCCCAAGAATAGGGTCTCAGAAAACTCCAGTATTTAGAGGTTAGACCATACAGTGGATAAAAGAAATAGAGAAGGAATAGTCAGAATGGTAGACAGTTGAGAAAGTTGAGAAATTTCTGGACATAATGGTAGCAGTGGGAGGCAGGTTTCGAAGGCCAAAGCATTTCTGGAATCTAGAACAGGGCTACTTCTAAATGTCCTTAGAGAAACTGTTTCTGGATAGTGATAGCTGTCATCTAACGTAAACCAACTAAGCACACTATCCAGTTCAGCTAACTTTTGTTTTTATTTTGTTTTTATAACGAGACTTTCTTTATATGAGAGAAGCAATGTGTGATTTTCCTTCAGGCGCAGGATTCTTATCTCATACTCAGTAACAGTTTGCTGATCACACTTTGAGCACCATTGATCTACTATTGATCTCTCTGCTGGTAATTATTCTGTAATGTAATCAGTACATACATGGTGCGTGTCGTAGAAAATGCAGATAGATCTGAATTTGAATTATTCTGTAGCATCTTAATCATGAATATATGATAATAGGGAATAAACTAGACCTATATAGGTAATCATTATCTAGCGATAAGCACTCAGGCACCCTTTGTAATGAAGGCATTTCCTGATTAATTTTGAAAAACAAAATTCTTAACAGTAAAATGCTTTTTTTAAAAAAGTCTCCTTTGGAAGTCTGATGTCCAAAACTCACCAGCAATGCTGTCTGTGAAAGCAGGAGATGAGGTGAGAGTGGGCAGAGTGTGGTCTGCTCAGGTACCCCCTCACCTCTGTGCTACTCCTTAAGATTCCACAGTGGCACCGCAGGATTCTACATGTCACAGTCTGAAATTGACTGAGTCTGACAATGAAAAGCTTTGGATTCTCTGTTTATGCTTGAGTCTTGCACTTTCTGGTCCTGTGACCTGAAGAAAGCCACTTACGCTTCTTGAGGCTTCGTTTTCTAATCTATAAAACTGAGATACAATAGCAATTTTAAAAGAGTGGTTTTGATGCTCTAATCAGTCGATATTAAGTGCAAGTGCTTTGTGCGGTTTAAGGACTTGACTAGCACAACAGAGGAGGTTAACGCTTCATTCGGAGAGGACCTCTCCAGTTCTCACTTCCACCCTGCTCACTTAAGGGAGCTCTGGAGGCAGAAACTATGTGGCCTCAAGTTGGTGCTTGAATTTCTCAAGTTCAAGAACTCCCCGAAACCTGTTTATTTCTAGGCAAGTGAATGGAAAAAAATGAAAAATGAGCATCATGTTCTGGTGAAGTCTTGCCCGTGACCAGGGACTTGCCAAAGTGTGTGAGGGGTCAGAATCCATACATGTTAACAGCACTACCAAGGGTATAACTTCAGCTCTCAGTCCCTGGTTTTCATAGGAAACGACTAACATAAAAGGACATAAGACTTTTTTTTTTTTCCTTTTAGAGGCTTTGTTCAGAATTCTAGACCTCTCGAAAATATTTTTGTGTCTCTTTTGTGTTTATTCTTTTCTTGATTTGTCTCCATTTCTCTCTTTTCTCCATCTCCTTTATTCTGTCCTGCTGTTCCTTATCATTTTCTTTCTCATTCCACTTGTGGAATGTGTTTGTGAAAGGGGATCGGTACTCGTGCATATTGTAGCATTTTTTTCTTTGAAATTTAGAAATTGTACACATATTTTATTACTTGTCATGTGTCCTTTATGATTAAAAACAGCATTACCAAGTTTCTCTACTTCCCTCATTCATTGCCCTTCACTCCAATCAACATTGAATTTCAAAGAAAAATCAGTTCTAATTTCAAAAATAGAAGATGTAACATCCTTAACAAAATGTGAAAGAATGTGACTCACCTTTTGAAGGCAATCTTCAAAGAAAAGTTGCAAAGGTACATTGGAGTAATGACAACAGTAATGACAGTAATACTGAAGTAATAATTCTGAGTCCTTAATAATTAAGTACTTATTCTGTATTAAGCACTCTTTCAGATTCCCTATATCCGTTAGCTCTTGATTATCATAATGCTCATATGAAGGAGATGCCACTACTATCCTCATTTTACTTATGAGATCATTAAGGCACAAAAAGCTTGAGTAAATTTTTCAGGGTCACAGAACTAGAAAATAAGGAAGTAGTATTTAAACCTAGGCCACTTGACTCCAGAGACCTGCTTTCATAGTATATGATCATGAAGGTAAGTTCATGGTCTCCAAGGTGATTGATTTGTCAGATGATTAGTGTTTGTTATTCCTCCTTCCCAAGATCAAAACCAAAAAGACATAGTTAAGAAGAAAGCATTTGCATTAATCTGGCTCCTGGATAATCTTGTGGAACAGTATATAGAAAAAGGGTATCATTTTCACTGATTCAGAAACTCTTGAATCCCACACAGCAGCCGGCATTAGAGGACTCAACAGATTGTTCCCTAATCATCCAAATCCATGTAGTTTCTCATGAACAAAGTTTGTCATATTTTAAAACTGTTTAGAGATTGGCAGCTGGATACTCTATTAATTCCTTTTGGAGCATGCCACTTAAGATGAGCCTTAATGAATGCAGCATTTTATTTTTAATTAAAATACTTAGTTCGGGAGTATTTATTAATAATTTTAAAATCACCAGATGGTCTGCTTATGTGTTGTAATAATCTTTACCCAAAATCAGTCAAAATAATTATCAAAATGTAAATTATCAAACACTTAAATATGTATTATGCATCATTACTATTCCTATAACATATTTTAATATTTTATGAGAAAAGAATGACAGTTATATAGAATATTGCATACCAGAAAACTAGATTTTCTTGTTTTGTTATATTAAAAATATCATTTGTGTTGGTAGCATTTTCTAGCATTCCTGCCACCAAGAAGTGGAATTAAAGTCAAAGTTAAATAAACAAAATTGTTCTTTGATAAGAACATTATATAAAGTGCTTTACAAAAGAATTGCATCTAATATTGGGCAAGAACCTGAAAGTTCATGTCTATCATTTTTTTTTTGTTGGGATCCTGGGAATATTTCTTATCCTGTCCATTCGTCTGCAATTTGATAAGTCTGCTGTGAACCTTAGTTTCTTTAAAATGCCTAAGAATGTTTAGCAGAAAACAGCCACTATATACCGTGTTTCCCTGAAATAAGACTTAACCGGAAAATCAGCGCTAACAGATTTTTCAGGATGACATCCACTGAATATAAGCCCTAATGCATCTTTTGGAGCACAACTTAATATAAGACCCGGTCTTGTTTTTGGGGAAACATGGTATAAAGGTCTACTCTCTCTGTCTCCCTTATTCCTGCCTTTTAATACCACACACTTTGTGCTGCCTTTAAATTTACCTCTTTGACACTTCAAATGAATAGTATCATTTTTATCTTCCTCTTGTTCTTGGATCATCAACGTGAGATGAATTTTTGGAACACCATATCTTGGTGATCTTTCAGCACTTAGTAGGTAAGACTAGATTTTAACTAATTGATACTTAAAATTACTTTGATGGAGAATCAGAAGACAGAAAAGCAGTTAATGGTTGAGAGATGGGTATAGCACTAACCTGCAGCAATTTGGTGCAGCATTTGGGATAATGTGAGAGTGTCCTGGAAATTATGGAAACCATAAGTTTCACAGTGTAGATTCTGAAAACCATACTTTACTGTGGAATCAGTGTATGTATACATAGGGATTAAATAACTCCATTTAAATTCAAGTTGTGGTTAAGCTCAAATTTCAAAATTTAAATTCAATATTTTAATTCAATTTGTATGTAAATGTTTTCTTCAATTTCAGTGGCAGAGATAAAAGGGAACTTAAAGGTCATTCCAACTGTGCAACTTTGAATTTTGTCATCTTGGGAAATTTATTTAAATTGTCTAAGCCTTAGTTTCTTTACTTGTACACTGAATATAGAAATAGTACCTACCTGATAGATTTGTTGTCACTATGAAGTAGAAAGTCCTTGCTATAGAGTCTGTATATGATAAGAGACTCTCTAATCTATTTTCTTTCTTTCAAAAAAAAAATCTGATGAAGAAACTAACTTCCAGAAGGTTAATTGATTTTTCCTGGACCAAAAAAAGGCTAGAAATGCCACAAGTAGAAATGATGTATCACAAATACCAGGTCAGAGTCATTTAATTAGACACTTCTGATATTTACTTTCTCAGAAAGAACATTTGCCTCTCAATTATCAGGTTATAATTTGCTACTAATAGTCACATTTTTGTCCACAGGAAGAACAGCATCAGTAAATTAGTTCTGAAGAGTGTTTAGTAGTTGCACATTTAATTTTTTTTGCTTTAAAATGTATCAAAAATTGTTTTTTAAAAAACATCTAATTTGTAATTTTTCTGGTCATGTCTAATATTTGCAAATGTTTCATGGTTAATGATGTTTCGTAAACTTAATTTCACCCTTTATCTATTCTCATTTTCTTTTGTACTATCAAATGATCATACAAATAATTACCCTGTGGGTTTTGACATCTTAATAATTTTAGTATCTAAATGAAACAGATTTTTTCCAGTTTGACCAAATACATAAATAAGCAAATCCAAGTGTGATACTTTATTACAATAAAAGCAATTCTTGGAATTTTTTGGACATTGGAAACTTTTGTTTCGCCTTCAAACTTCTATCTTTTACAGGAGTAAAGTAGTTACTAAATATATATAACATTTGTCAGGTTCTTTTACAAGCCATGTAAACAACAAATGCTGCATTAAGGGACATTTAAAACTCTACATATATCTATATACTAAATGATTAAATTACTTTCAATTTTGTTGGATAGATTGGTAATAGAAGTCACTTAATCATTTGTTTTTATACTTCACTGTTTGTTATTTATGTCTTTGTAAAATGTCCTTTCATTTGTGGACCAAAATAATTTCTTCTGTGACACAATTTAGCCTAAACCAAGTTATTGATCTGTGTAATTTGTTTAAGGATGAGGAGTGCACAGTTATACTTATTATCCAGGATTTTTGACATTGGAGATTACGTGCTTACTATTAAAGATGTCAATTTAGCAATGATAATGCGTTATCAGCGTGTAGCACATTCCACCATTTTGTTCCCTTCTTTCACCCAAGTAGAAACACCTGCGGTCCGTTCAGGATGGTGTTGCTGCCCTGGCACATAATCAATTATTACTGTTAAAATGTCCCATGGAGGTCTTGAGGCCAGATGATCCCTGCAGTGTTTGAAGCAAGCCCTTCAGTCGCATTGCCGTCTTAGGCTGCCCAGGATGTTGCTTAGCTCTGTATATTGCATGTGTAGTTGTCTTGGGGTCTCTAGGGCACCATAGTGTCTAGAATTGCAGACTTAATTATCAACCTCTTCTGCTGCACGTGGTGGCAGGAGATCAAGCAAGCCGGGTAGACAGTAAAGGGGAAAAACAAGTAGTGCTCTCTCGGCATATTTAGCTTTCTGTAGGCCTTGTCAACAGATTCTGCGTTAAGCCTCTTCAAACCCCCATGTAAAGCAAAGATGTAGATGCTCAGGGCTTGGCAATCAATACTCTGGGAATATCTCTAGGCGAGGAATTTGGCTTCATTAACTGTCAAATGTCTACCTTCTTAAAACTTTGTACTGCTTGAAGTTTTGCATGAATAAGGCCATGCATGGCTCTTAGGATTAGAAATAAGGAAAGGGAGAAAAGAAAGAATCTAAGATTAATTTAAAGAGTTTAATTCTTCGACAATGAAGGTCCATGACCCTCAACATGCAATCAATTTTCTGAGGATTAGTTTATGGGTGTTCAACATTTTCTGTAAGCTAGTTTTTGTAGTAGTTGTTGTTGTTGTTATTTTTCCAATTTAAACATGTTTCCTAAGAGTGTAAGTGCAATTTACTTGGTTCAAATTCATTTCCGTATTTCTGTTAAAATACTCATACCTACATATTTTCTTTTGACCTTATCCATCAATTACTTTTACTTGGTTCAAATTCATTTTAGTGTTCCTGATAAAATACTCATACCTACCTATTTGCTTTTGCTCTTATCCATCAATTACTTTAAAATGAGTCTTCTACTAACATGTAGATGTTGATTTTTATTTTTTTTTCCTTTTTATCTAACCACCTCATTATCATTTTGACCTCCATGGTATCAGTAGCATTTTAAAAACAAACTCTAGATTCAATTTTTCTTTCCACTCAAGCCACATTCAAGTCTTTTGTCTTCTATCCATTTAAATGGTCCTTCACCTATGAACCTTGATGTTTTTTAGCCATTCAATACTTACATGCATTTACTTAACATTCTCATACTTCCTGCATTGACTATATACTTTAATAATATTTTAATCATTTTTTTTAAATGCCTCCTCTCTTCCTCAAAGTGCTTTTTGATATTCGGACTAGATTTGATTACCTTCCTGTGAAAAGAAAGACCCTATTTATTTGGAGGCTGAGTAAAGTGTCTACACATGGTCAGAACAAGCTTGTTGGGTGAAAAATTGGAAAATGAGTGGACAGGGTACTCTAATTCTTTCCATAATTCTAATGCAAGTCAACAAAGGAGGGTAGAGGCATCAAGTCTCTTCACATAGAACTCACCGAGGAGAAAAGTGAGTTCTTCCTGGAAAATCGTTTTCCAGGACTCTTAAAATAATAGAGTGTTTGAAAATCCTAGTTGAGCATTTATGCCAGTTATGAAAACCTTAGATTTTTAACCAGCTTTGACAGTTCTACTGAAAGTGTGGCTCAGAGATGAGATTTAGTCACATTGACTAAAGCTATGTTTTGAATTTACTAAATAAGTTATTCTTCCAAAGTAGTCCAGATTATTTTTCAGCTTCCAAATTCACCTTGGTTATCTCATGGGAACTAACTCACAGATGTGAGGATTGGCATTGGATGGACATCATACAACTTCATAATTTAAGTGTGTGATTACACTGTCCAGTTGCAATTATTACATATTAGAGCCTTTCTGATAGATTTTACACAAGCCAGGGAACTTGGAAACCAATGTCATATTGGGGAACAGGGAAGCAATAGCATTTTTAAGGATATAAAGGCCAAAAGCTTGCCAGCCTGGAGTGCTATGGGTATTTTATTAGTAGATTACCTCTATTTTCTAGCTTATACCTACCATTGGGGGGAAAATTAGTTAAAGTCCTCTCAGAAATTATATGTAAATAGATTAAGGAAATCTTCCAAATACTCATAAATGCCTTCTATAAAGGAAAGTTGACAACTTCTAGCTAAGTAAAATCAAGAGGCACCACTCAGAGACATCACAAGCATAAATGAGACTAGGTCATTTAGTAAGTTGCATAGAAGACCACTGCCTTCATTGTACATGATGACAAAAGTGTCCTTCTGTAATATAAATATGCAGAAAACTCATTGTATAGACACCATTTGTCACCTATAAAAGCCAGCCTCTCATTTTCCATTGCTAACAAAATCTCATTTAAGATATTGTCTGAAATAGAGGACTCTTGAATTGAATAAAACTGGAGTCTTTCCCTGGTTTTGTGTAGACATAGGCCTTAGTTTTGGCCTGGCGTATGTAAAGGAATATTAATTAGAGGCTTCTGGGAAGGTTCATCTTCATTGAAAAATCTTTTTTGTCACCTAAATATTGGAATGGTTTGTTATGTACCAATATAATAGATAACCAGAATAGTGACCAATAATGAATAAAAGAATGTTGTATCTGTGGCAAAATATTTCCACAGTTTTGAGAAAACTAGAAAAGGAACACATTTAAGTCATTCAAAGTGGAAAGGTCAATTTTCTGTCTATCATCTGTTTCTCTTTATATGTGAATTCATTCAACAGAAAAACACACCGTATATATACTGCTACATGGATGAGAAGTTCCTCAACATGTGTGACAATATAATGTGCTTAGCCCCACTTTATCTCTTGTCTATGTCCAGTGGATGTAGATGGCTTTGCCTCCTGATTTTAGAATGTCCCATTTTTCTTAGTCTTGATCAGTGATGCAATCAGAAACTTGAACACTGCTATAAAGATTTTCATTTCCTCCTCCAGAAAGTTCTTGCCCTTGAGCAGGATTCAATAGAAGCCTGCAATATTTGAAGCAGTCACCTAGCAGTTGTTTAACATGGATGGCTGTGCCCTGCAGGCTTGTACAGAAGGATATGGAGCAGGTTGTCAATTATTTCTGCACTCAGGGCTATGGACTAACAATATGCTTGATTGAGGCCACACATCAGCTGCAACCCCACAGGCAATCCACATCTGCCATGAATGGTGAGGAACTGAGAATTTCAATAGGGTTGGCTTTCCTTGGTAGTGAGTTCCCAGTGATGCAAACTTGGATCAGGATATAACAGTTCTTGGGAAGATAAGTCAGTGCATCAGCTGGAAAATGAATAGGTGCAGTACAGCAGCAACATGCCATCAAATTACAGTTCAGAGTCCAAGGCCTATGTGTTATCAGGCCTTTATGACTCTGAGACTTGCATCTTACTGACAGCACATGCAGTCTGAATGTTCTTGCACATGTTGCCTCTCTGGAATGAAACTGTGGCATGGATTTACCTTATTAGAACCCATAATATAGCTCTTTTGTGATGTGTAAACCATGGGAATACAGAATGGAGTGATTCGGACATCTACTTAGAAGTCCCAGGACCAAAATTTGATATGATTAGGCTAGTCTATGATAAACGCATTTATTAAATTACAGAATGAGGTGGTAAAACTATCAGTCATAAATGTGCTATGGGAACTGTTGGTAGCAGGGACACAGATCTAACACATTTTGAGGTTAAAGTAGATCCAGAGCAACAAATGTCAAAGCAGTCCACAAGGCAAAGCCATTTCTCATAAACATCAGTCATTTATCTAACCACATGGAATCTCCTCTTCCCTGAGAAAGCTGTGCTCCTGCATAGCCTGCTCTGGAGAGGTCTCAGTCCTGTGATTCCGGGGTTTCTCCTGACACTTCCCGTGTCAGAGGCAGAATAATTCTACTTCCTCCTTTATAGATCTGTGGATAGATCTGATGATGTAGGACATACAGCTTCTTCTACTTTTAGACCGTTTGACTTCATTATCGTTCCTCCCCTCCTTGACTTAGAACTCAGTGGAGTGGGTTGGGGTGGTAGCCATGGTCCTATCGAGGTCCTGTCTTTCTCAATTTTTCTTCTCTTCCCCTTCAGCCCTTTTCCTTAGCATCCTTGAAACAAATTTTAATTAATCTTGGAATTTAGAAAGTGAATGAGAGGATGCTGTCCCTGCAGATCGTTTTTCTTCCGAATTTCGCAGTGATGCTTTGGATTCTGATATCCATATGCCTGGGATTTTGCAACTCTTCCCTAAAGGAATGAGTGACTCTGGGTTTAGTTTGAATGAGGGAAGGGCCATAGAATAAAAATGAATTGAAAGGAAATAAAAAATTATAAGGAAAAAAACACACCAATATATTAAAATGTTGTTTTTCTCCTTCATCAAATACAGTGGTAAATCCACTTTAGGTTTTGAGTCCTTTTTTCTTTTGGCTACATCTTTTCGTTTTCTTCATGTCTATTTTCTATTTCTAGATGGGGAACTAGTTCACTCATACTATGGGGATGTGTAGTGGAAACAACCAATAGGAGATCTATTTATTATCTATCTATCATCTATGTATCTATGTATCTATTTATCTATGTATCTATGTATCTATCTATTTATCTATGTATCTATGTATTTATCTATGTATCTATGTCTGTCTGTCTGTCTGTCCGTCTTATCATCATCTAACTAGCTAGCTATCTACCTTTTTACCTAGAAAGAGATTTGTTATAAGATATTGACCCAATGATGACGAAGGCTGAGAAGTTTCTTCATCTACTATCTGCCAGCTGGAAACCTAGGAAAACCGGAGGTATAATTATGTAGTTCTAGGGCCTAAGATTTGGAGAGCCAATTCATACTGGAATCTGAAGATCTGAGATCCAGGAGCACTGAGAGTAGGAGAAGATGTCTCAGCTCAGTCAGGCAGACAGTGAATTCAACCTTACTCTGTCTTTCTGTGCCATTCTCAACAGATTGGATGATGCCTGACCACATCGATGAGGGCCACCTGCTTTACTCAGTCAATCAATTCAAACACCAATCTCTTCCAGAAACACCCTCACAGACCCACCCAGAAATAATAATTAAACCAAATATCTGGAAATCTCACTGCCCAGTCAGCTGACACAGGAAATTAACCATCACAGGGTTTGACTGAATCTTCTCTTCTGGTAGTTAGCTTTGTTCTTTACTATTAATGCAGAAAACTTAATCAGTAAACTTTTATTGTTATCATTATTATTATTATTATTATTATTATTATTATTATTATTATTTATTTTTGGGTAGAGGACTCTCATGATAAATTTTTTGTCACCTTGGCTAGTCTACAGTCCAGTCTGTAGTTATTTACTCAAATATTTATCAAGATATTGCTATGAAAGTATTTAGTAGATGGGATGAAAGTACGTAATCAGTTGGCTTTAAATAAGGGAGATGATCACACATAGTCTGAGTAGGCCTCATGCAATCAGGTGAAAGGTCTTAAGGGCAGAACTGAAGCCTGATTAACCAATCAGGTGGAAGGTCTTAAGAGCAGAACTGAAGCTTCCCAGAAGAAGGAATTCCTTCCGTGAGCAGCAGCTTCTGCTTGTGTCTGAGAGTTTTCAGCCTGTCCTTCCTAATGGCCGGCCTTCCGGATTTCAGTGCTGCCCAGCCAGCGGCCAGAATCATGTAAGTCAATTCTTTGCAACAAATATAATCTCTTGCTGGTTCTGCTTCTCTGGTTGAACCCTGACTGATACAGGGACAAAGGAGTTGATGGGTGATCATGATGTCATATATTGTCTTCCTGTGAAAAAATGTTTGCTTTTAAATGTCCTCAAATATATTTCAAATATTGGCCTTGAAGGTTATGCCCTGTACGCTTCCCTGTGATGCCATTCATATATATTATGTTATAAATTCCACCACTTGGAATTTTCACTGTGATGGCCTTGGTTGCAGTGCTTTCCTCTGAAGGGGTGAAAAAGTAGGAATTTGGGTCACTATAGATGTCAGCTCTCTTGAGCTTCAGACACTTTGATTCTGGTTGAGTGGCCCTCCACCTATGTTTAAAGCAGCCCCAGAGTCACCCAATTATGAGAGAATATTATTGAATCCACCTGTTGGCAAAACTGCAAAGGATGAAAGATGGGCCTTGCTGCCGCTGAGATTATGGAGTTGTGTTCCAAAAAGCATGGTATCTTTCAGACAGAGGCTAGAGTATGGACAAGGGCTGGATTCTAGAAATTGGATTTCTAATTCTGGTACTGGAAAACGGAATGGGTGAGGCTGTACTTAGAGGTTGTGTTCTAATCACAAATCTAACAATTGCAAAGAAGACTTGTACATTCTAGAGCCTCTGAGGGTTTCTATTCCCTTAGAGCCAATGACCACACTTACTGAGTAAAATGAGACTACATACTCAATAATTTTCCTGTATTTTCTTCCTCACTTCTTGAAAGAATGTTTGTTACTTTCATTTAAATGATTCAGCAAGGAACCTACAATTCTGATAACTTATTCTGATCAAAATGGTATTGATTGGCTTGTTACAAAATTTCTATATCTTTGTTAGGTCTTTAAAAGACTATTAGTTAAAATATTTAAATAATATGTCAGTGTAACCTATGAAATAATCTGGAAGCATGGAAGTAGCCCACATAATTTTAGAAAAACCTTCAGCTTTTAAATTCTATCCAACAACTGTCAGCATTGCAGTGTCAGATCACCCAGCACCACATGTGTGACCCCATGGTATGCTGTCTTTTTTAAAAAAGAATGCTCTGTTTCACCATCCCTAGTTTTTTTCTCCATCTGTCTGCTGACCCGTGTGGCTGTTTTAACATCCGCTTCAGTGGAAGCCTCACTCCTGCCTGGCCAGCAGAAAGTAATACAATGACAGCAGTTTCTGAGGGACTGCAGAGGAGGGGGCGGGAAACCTTGGATGCCCTGTCTTTTTCTGGACAGCTAAAATTAAGATAGAGGACAGTTCCAGGAAAAGTCATGACTTGGAATTTTCAATTGGCTCACAGCGGTTTAGAGAGTGGGTGAAATAAATGGGCAATCTATTTCAGGGCAGTTTCCCTTCTGGAAGAAGGGGCAATTTGTTTTAGGGTCAGGTGCTGGGTAACTATCTGCATAAGAAACCCAAATAGTTTCCTAGCACAAGTGATTCACTGCAGAATCTGGTGACCACTTTCTCAGGAATGTGAGTTTGTAATGAATCAGGTTCTGTGAACACACTGATCAAGATTGCATTCACTCCAGTAGTCACCGAAAACATGTTCAGCGTGGTAATTGCTTCCTTTGAGAATATACAAGGTTATTTACAGGCTAATTTTCATCTGCATCTCTTCCCACATTTCCTGACATGACATTTAACTAGTTTAGTTTTTTCAAATGATCATGTAGACAGGTTACGAGACCCCAATGCCTAAAGCAAAATAACATTTTAAAAGAAAAGTAGCAAACATTTTAGATTTACTCCTCTCCCCTCTGCCCTCAGAATCACCTTTGTCTCACATTACATGAGAGAGAAAAATGTTTTTGTTGTTGTCGCTGTTTTTAAAGAAACTATTCCTTGGATAATCAACTCAGTCTCAGTGAACTCTAATTCTTGAGTATGTGAGACTGCAAAAAGTTTCTTTTAGGGGGTATCACTGATATAATTAAAACACATTGATAGTTTTTGCAAATACTTAAATAGCCACATAATTCTCCTGCTGTGCATGTTCACACGAAATTGTCTTAGAGCCAGAGGACATTTTCCCAAACATACATGTGACTGCGAAATTTGACTTTGATGTTTAAAATTTATTAGCTCCAAACTCACGTTTAAAAGTCTCCTGTGCTAAAAACAAAGTCTGCCTTAAACCTCTTTGAATTACAATCACCAAGACTCCCGTAGCTTATTGTTATTTTATACAGTAATGCTTGTGGTAGAAGGAAAGCTGTCTCCAGTGCTCTACTTCTAACAATTCAGTTTGGAGCCTTCCGCTCCTGGATAGGTAGCTCCTGGATAGGTAACTCGGAAAATCTGCCTCATGGAACAGAGTGGGAAGCACTAGGCCAGGTGGAGTGATCAGAAAATGCGGACAGAGGCTAGCAATTAACTTTCCAAATGCTCTTTCTGTAGAAACGGAAACTGTCATCATGAAAAAGAAGACAAATTCATCCCCGTCTCAGGAAATCTGTTTGTTCACTGATGACCTAAAGATCATTCCTAAAACATGGAACGGGTCCAAGGCGATCAAGTACACCTCATTATTTGGGGGGAGAATTCAAGCAGTAAGACAGCTGACTACTCTGTTCAATAATCGTAATCTCTTTCATCACAGTGTGGTCGATAGTGAAATATTTACTGTGGAAGCTTCCACAATGACTTGAAGCCAGCTCTTTCGAGAGCATTGATGATCTCAGTGTAATTGTTGGCATCCTTAGGTGAGGTGTCAATGAGCCTCACTGAACAATGCCTCTGCTATGCGTCTGTGGATCATAAATAATAAGGAAAAGCTATTTTAAGAGGGTTCGTAGCCCCAACATAAAATTGCCTGAGACTAAAAACAGAACAGGGCAGCTCTCAGTGGGGGAGAAGAAAAATGTGAGATTTTAGAGTATCAGCGGTGAAGATCAGAACATGGTAAAAGCCCAATTATATAAAATTTGAAGGACGTATAAAGCCTTTTTTTGTAAAAAGTATTTTTTTTATTACTGTATAGGCTATACTTTTTGTTCTATCTTTTCTCAGCTATCCTTTTATTTTCAGTCTTCTGCCCTCTCCCACCCCTCCCATATCACTAAATGTGTTTCTGTTCTTCTGGGACAGAGATTATCGTCTTTTCTATATTTAGTTGATCTCATCCTGTGAATTTATTAAAAAACTAAATTTCTAGAAAGATACATTTCTAAAAACAGGTGATGGGCCAGTTTTGAGTGAAACAATGTTTAAATTATTGATGTGTATCTCCACACACACACAAAAAAGCTAATAGCCTGGTATGAAGCCTCTTTGAGTTAAAAAGGCAAAAACAGTCACTCACAAAAATTGTCTAGCTGCACTTCACAAACAATTGCACAAATTATCCAAAAGCAACCGTAACATGAGCTCCATTCCATTCATAATATGACACAGTTGCTATGGCCCACTGCTTACAGGGCCATATCTCAATTATTTTAAATAGAAAACTTTAATGAGTACACTCAATTAGAGCTCAGTTTTAATCCATTGCAACCTGGCCAAGGTAATGTTACTTTTTAAAGAAGCAGAAACCTTCCTTCAAACAATTATGGGACTTGAAAAGATCATATGTGTGGGATGAAACTATAATTCGACAACACTAAAGGTGCTTCTGCAGAAATATCTGGTGGCAAACATGCCTCATGCAGCATAAAATTGTGAAGAAAAAAACTTGAGTAGGCTGTGATGTTACCCATGGGACATTTAGAAGGGGCTTAGTAGTAAGTTTGTAGATTTCATCTTTAAAATGGAAAGTTCTAGACTGTGACAAATTATTGTATAAAATATTTTCTTGTATATGTTCCTGAGCAGTAAGATTAATAGTTTACAACTGGCAAAGCATCGAAATATAAAATGTCTCATGTGCTTTTAAGGAATGAATTTTGGCTTTGAAGTAATTTCAAAAAGGAAAATGCAGAGATGGTAATATTGGTATATTCACATAAATCTGAAGAAGTTTCTTATACTTACAATGCAACATGGTTGAAAATATCTGCTAGGTGTTTAAAGATCTATATATCATATTATTAACGGCATCAATTCAATTAATCATTTGCAGAGTATGTAACAAGTCATCTTCAGAATCAAACAAGAATCCTCCAAGTGAAACATAGTGAAGCACAGTGTTTTCCAAATAAATCTATCCGTCGATTTTCTAGAAGGGTATTAGTGGATACTGTCATAATATCGTGGTCCTTGATTGACTTCTCATCTGTCATATGAGCATTACAAAAGTATGAGATCAGAGTTGCATGATCCTGCAAGAAGCATTCTATAATTTATCAAGATATGTGATAATGTGTGCCTGTGTGTACATAATTATGTGTTTGTATGTATGTATATATACTTTAATATTCAACCTCAGACTCATTTAGCTGCCATGCCCTGGTACAGAGAGGCCTGATTGTTTATGGTTGATTGGCTGATGTCTTCTGCTCTGACATACTTGTCCTAATAGATGTTAAATATTTTTAATATCACTGTGTAAAACAAGATGATCAAGTACTGATAAGCAGCATTGCTTATTCTAATACACCAGTATATATGAGTTCCTTTTACTGTTCATGTGAAATTTTATAATTGACCGCTATAATGAAAATTTTGGAAAATAGGTTTATAAACAGTAGGTAAAACAAGAGGGTCATTTAGCTTATTGGAAAGGAGGCTTAGAGTTGAAAGTGTTTAATGTTCAAGCTATAATAACCTGAAGCTGGATATGTACACATGTGATAAGCCAAAAAGAAATTGGTGCAACTGCCAGTAGTAGTGATGAACTACATAATGCACCTTTGCTGAACCTGCGGTTGCTTTCATCCCTGAAAAGTTCTGTGGTTGGCAAAAAAACACAATTCAAAATGTCAACATGTTTGAGAAAATAAAGAATTAAGGATCAAATTTTAAAAATCTCTCCATCTCTTTTTAAATTTTCTGAATTGGACGGAGACAGCTTGAAATTTAAAGCATTTAACACTTGCATTCTCCTTTGTTTAGTTTTCACAAGAAGTAAACTGCTTGAATAATGCTTAGTTAAAATGAAAAACCCAGGCTTTCTTTTTTTCAGGTCTATTCATTTCTGTCTATCTGTCTGTTTCTCTATCGATCTATCTATCTGTCTGATGAGAATCAATTGATATCTTTTTTCCACTGTCATCAGGCCTTGCCCGTTCTCCAAGTAGGGATCACTGAGTACTATCGCATTTTTATATTTAAAAGGTTTGTATTGAATTCAGATTATATAAAAGAGAATCAAATGAATAAAATGGTCAGCATACAAGTATAAGACAGTGTTATTTAAATTATAGCTGGAAGGTTAAGGGTAACTCTCTCCATCCTTATCGTTCTTTTGTTATTTAACTACAAATTTAGGAGGTAAAGTAGGGGATATGATGGTTGAATTGTGCGCCATACAAAATTTTGGGTAAAATAGGTGGTTTTTCTCAAATTCTTTAACAGTTTCACGTTCTTAAGTAGTCATCCCTGTCTTCTTTCTAATTTACCATTTCAGCACTATCTTGAAAAATATGAGTAGGAAAAAAAACACATTGTTGGGAAATAATTCTGTTGTGGGTGGCAATATGCTGAGTCTTACTGGAGAATCTTAATTCCCTCTCTTTGCTTTTTGATTATAGGCCCCCTTTTTATAATAGGTGTTTTTTTATGAATTTGTGGTTCAATTATTAATCTACTATAAACTAATTCATTACAGGATTATAGATATTAAAGTTTATAAAATAATATGACAAATGAAAATGTCCAGACTTCTAATTATTTATTAAGATGTTTTATTAAAATTTCTGATATATGTATATATATATATATATATACATATTTATATACATATAAAAAGTAGTATCCTTTATTCAACTTACCAAACTAGTTAACAAGTTTACTGACACTCTCCCTCTCTAAATATAAATTGGTGAAGTTTTTTTCTCCTTTATAGATATTCAAATCAACTAAATAAATTTCTAGATTGATCTGAGCATTAGAAAATCAAAAAGAAGATGGTGAAGTTTCACAGTCAGTATTTGGTTTGATATTCCTTTAAATTTAACTCATGACCTATTTGGATTCCTAAAAGTGGCTTGTGGGTTTTTGTTGTTGTTGTAGTTTGTTTTTTTTATACCAGTTTTCATTCTATTGAGCTGCTCTGTGAACTGACTTAAGAAGTACTGTCTGGAAACACAGGCAGGTGTAGATATGGTTTAGAGATTGAGGTAGAAATTGGGATTAAGTTCTTCTCAGGCTTCTCTGTGAGTCGTGGAAAACAGTATTTCCATAGTAATTAAAGTCTTCCCCCTGTGGAAAGGGAACATAATGAATTGTCATTTCTACTCACTTTGTGGAATTTCTGCAATCAGTTACTTTAGTGAGAAAATGTAGTCTTCTGATTTTGAATAGAACAGAGAATCGCAGTTTATGTACCAAAAATAGGTCTCTAAAACTGTATCTTCTTTAAAAAGCTAATTTAGATTGGACTACTCTATAACACATTTGAGTTAGACTTAGAGTTCGAAGAATGAAAAACTCAAGAATCAACTCTACCTAATTTTAGAAATAATCATACATCTAAACATCGACCATCTTTCTCCCCTTTAGGAAATGATTGCTTTATTTGTTCTTCTTCCTGAAGTTTGCTCTAGAGATCTCTATAAAATGATATTTTCATGTAAAACTCACAACACACTTTAATTTCCAAGAACCATGCAGAGATTTTATGTATTTGAAATTGTGCACAATTCTCTTCTGCAAAGCACTTTGGTGTCTACAATTTGGAATTCAGGGTAGTTAAAATATTACCCATCAGAATTCTTGGGAACATAGGAGGCTCTGAGAAGTTAAAGGCAATAACCAGGACCTCAGTTATTGCCAATAATCCTACACCTGGACAACAAATTGAATTTTAGTTGTCCTGTGTACATACTTAGCTCTTGAGAAGAAGTTTTTTTTTGTTGTTGTTTTGTTTTTGTTTGTTGTAGTTGTTTTTACCACATTGGGGATATAGGCAGAGACAGTGGCTGAAATAGAATCCAGCCACTGTTTGCCAATTGACTTTAAAATTGAACTTTCTCATTCCTTGATTTTTGCTTTAGAGAGGTGTGAAAGGGACGCAGGTGTCCTTTAAATAAAAATTGTGACTCAGCTATAAAACATGGAATGGGGGGAACAAAGAACTTCACTGTTCATTAAAAAAATAAAAAAATAAAATAAAAAGAAGAATAGGAGACTCTGTAACATAAACAGTCTTGACAGTTTCCAGAAATCAGCTTTTGCACAATGAACCCAAATATCAAGACGCTTCGCTGGTTCTAGCTTTCACTACATTTTAATGAGAGGGTTAACATAACTTCATCTGAAAAAAAAAAATTACAACACTGGAATCTCTAAAAATCCTTTTCCATTAATTTACCAAGCCTTCCTTAACAATATGTTTTTAAAGAAATAAAAATAAAATATCTTCCAAAAGATTCTTTGGCAAATAAGATCTTTTTGCAGTATGACAGAGAGACAGATGTTTACATGATGTGCCACATGTTAAAAACTGGCAGTACAAATTTCATTCAATAATGTGAAAACACGTTAGTTTACTTAAATAGCTTACTCAAACTACATTATTTTAGAGAGAAAGCTATGAGGCAGCCAACCTCAGCTTCAGTAGGAGGAAACATTCTGTTGCAATGTCACAGATCCAAACATACTATTTTCAGTATGTATTAGAGTTTCCTTGCTTTGGTTTTTCCATCAAAATCATACACTAAAATTCGATATTCTCCTTTCAAATAAAGCAAATTCCCTGTTGTCTTGAAGAAAGTTGTTTTAAGCCATCTTGAATTTAAAGAGGAAAACTTCAACAGCAGTCGACAAATAAGAAACACACTGGTTACTTAGAAATTCTCTCTTGGGTATTGTCCAGGAGACTCTAGGGACCTGGGGAAATAGAGTATTTTAAGAAAAACAAAAACATACTTCAAAAGAAGAGGTATTGAATTTCATCCTGAATGTTTTTATGTCTAGGATCCATTGAACGATGGAATAGGGATTTTAAGAGCCTGTATCTTCTTTTCATGGTGGATCTTGGTTGCATAGCCGTCAAGTGATAAAATCACAGGAACATTGGATGTTCTATTTTATTCTAAAAAATAAGACAACTCAAAAACTAAAAGCAAAGGATTGATAAGAAAAATCTTGACTGGAAATTAAATTCCTGGTAAGAGTACATCAGGTAGAAAGAACCCAGGGTCAAAGACAACCAGGTACTATAAGTTCTGTAATTTATTTTGTTGGTTCAACAATAAATTATTGAGTATATACTACATGCTATAATGCTGCAGAGGAAAATTAGAAGACTTTATTCTCGATCCAGAAGAACATAGATTCAAAGGATGATGGAAGGAATAAGAAATGATCTTGAAAAAGAGACCAGGGATTCAAATGTTTTAACAATAGCAATATCAGAAAGAGTGAGGCTGAGATTCCCCAGAACTATTATACAGAAAAGTAATTAAGTATCTTTGATAATTTTAACAGATCACACAAACAACATATTCATTATATAAATATCAGTACAAAAAACCAAAGAGCAAAATAGGATATAGACACACAAATAACCATTATAAATGATGTAGTACACAAATATTTATTTCATTCTCATTTCTGTGTACTTTTGTGTAAATGAAATAGTAAAAGATTGCTTCCCTCCATTTTTTTATCACATTTTCCCATACTACCGTTTCAGACAGCAGAGTTAACTTTACCTCTTTCCCTGAACATGAGGTTCTATACACCCTAAAAAAACTATGTTAACTGAAGTGCAAAATGGGATTTTGAGATGTATTACAATCTTGAGAACAAAGCTCTTATTTGTAAGGAACTTGCTATTATGAGACAGAAAAGGATTCCTAGGTTCCAAGAAGCCAGAGTCTGAAAGACTTAAAGTGAGAGTTTATAAAATAAACTACAGAGTAATTCACTTAAGAACTCTTTCCCTTCCAACAGGATATAAGTACAACCGACTGGCAGGGGACAGGACATCAGCCAGCATAAGAGTGGAGCACACGATACTATTGTTGTACCCTTCTAGCATTATAGCTCTGGATACGAGGGTGGTGGGAGAGTAGGCTTTCCAGGATAGAATCGGGGAGGTACAGGGCTAATGAGAGTTTTTACATCCAAACCAGTACCTAAGTGTCATATGAGGCACAGCCAAAGATGGGTGGGTCTATGTAGAAAGTCTTGAGTACTCCAGCAAGGAAAATAGCTGAGGTTTCCCGAGTCTCAGATTAGAAAGGGATTAGAAAATGCTAAGAGGGTCTGCCAACCAGGAAAAGACTGGGATTGTGACAGGCAGACTCAAAGAACAAAGTTTTAGGATTAGAAGCTATGATGGGACATAAGTAGCAGATACAATGGATGCTGAAACATATCAAAGGTCAGGCCAGGTAAGTTGGTAAGAAAGAGGGTGGTCTGTAAAACCTATGTTTATCTACTGAGTTGAGGACATTAGGAAAGCTGCCTGGGAACTCAAATATTGTTCTCTATTGAATGAGAACAATAGAGAATGAGGAAAAAGAGAATCTTGATTTAACTTAGTTGGATAATAAATTAAACACACGAATAGCAGAGCTATTGTCCATCTTAATTTGAGTTCTTTGCTTCCAAAGTGAAATGGGGACTTATGAGCTAAGTTTTTTTCAGTTTTAATCAAATGAAAATTGTCTGTATGGTTTTTCAATACTAACATTTATTTACTGATTCGCTAATGTTTGATGTTTTGGATTATTTTTCTATTTTAACTAATCTACTTTAATAATAAATACTTTGAACATGTATTTTAATGTATCTCACTGATTAGTTTATTATGATAAATTCCTAGAAGTACAATTAATGGCTCAAGAAATCTCATTTATTTTAAAAGTTGTACTACATATTTTAGATTTTCTTTCCAAATGAACGTACCAATTTATTTTCCAAATAACATTGCCTAAGAGTTTATATTGCCCTGTGCTAACACAGGTCTATAGCAGTTAAAATTACTGAACAACATGAAAGGCCAAGACACAAGAGTTTTACTTTCATTTCTTTGATTGTTAGAAGGTGCCAAAAGCCTCTAAAGTCACTGATACATTATAGATTTTATAAAGTTCTCTTCTGTTTCTTGAAGTAAAGCAAAAATATTTCACTAGGAAGCATTTGTTTTGTTTCTCAGATTGGCCTTATTCATGTGTCTGGGTCTGCGTCTGTTTGCTCATACTTAGTAGGACAGGGGAGACCTACAAGGTTGCACAATTAAGATCGCGAACACATCCTAGAAAAAGTGCTACATACCTCAATGTTGAATATCACTAAGGTCACCTTGGAAGTACTCCCCTTGGGAAGCTATGCACTGACACCAGCGCCTCATTCAACCTTCAAAGCAATTTTGGAACTTTTTTTCTGGAATGGCCATCAGAGCTGTTGTCATATTACCCTTGATGTCCTGAATGTCATCAAAATGTCTTCCTTTCAATATTTCCTTTATCTTTGGGTAAAGAAAGAAGTCATTGGAGGCCAGATCAGGTGAGTAGGGAGGGTGTTCCAATATAGTTATTTGTTTACTGGCTAAAAACTTTCTCACAGACAGTGCTGTGTGAGCTGGTGCATTGTCGTGATGCAAGAGCCATGAATTGTTGGCGAAAAGTTCAGGTCGTCTAACTTTTTGATGCAGCCTTTTCAGCATTTCCAAATAGTAAACTTGATTAACTGGTTGCCCAGTTGGTATAAATTCATAATGAATAATCCCTCTGATATCAAAAAAGCCTAGTAATACCATTGCAACATGTTTGCGGACTTAATTGTCATTACTTCATATTTAGAAATGGAGTTAAAATAAGTTGGCTCCAAGACTATGTGAGACCCTATTCAAATGTGTTCATAAAGAAAGAAGAGAAAGTTAAGATTTACTGGAGTCTTCATTTGCCACACTAAATGTCTCGTTGTCTGAGGGAAGCAAGGAGAGAACTTCAATTGCATGTGTGTATCTGGAAGGGAACTTCATTGCTGTGCTGAAGATTTTCTCTTTCTTTTTTTTGTTGCAGCGGACTGAAGGGAGTTAGAGCACTGTACCCCCTTGTCTAACTGGAACTTTGATGATAAAGTGAGAGAATTTAACACATGAACTGAAACATGATGTTGAGTCAGAATACACATATTAAGTCTTTTCCTTCAGAGCATTTTATGGTTTATATTTCTATCAGCAGTGAATTCAGTGGTAGGTTAATTAGGTTGTTAGGGATCAAGGTCTCTTAAGATGTTAGGGTCAAGAGGTTGCCTAGGGCTACAGTCTTCTGAAGGCTGGTCTGGGCCAGGAGGACCCATCACCCCAAAGATGAGTCACTCACATGACTGTCGTTAGGTATCATGAGTTCCTTAGTGGCTGTTATCAGAAAGCTTTAGCTCCTCTCCATGTGGGTTTCTCCATACGCTGGTTTAAGTGTCCTCACAGTATTAAAGTTGGTTTGCCCCAAAGCAAGTAATCCAAGATAAGAGAGAAGCATCAATGTCTTCTATGATTTAGCTTCAGATGTCACACTCTGTCAAATCTACAACACCCTATTGGTAACAACCCTATTATTTGTGGAAGAGGACTCTAGGATTCCAAAAGTCAGCATCTTGATCCCCGCATAAACGGTTGCCATTCTCATCCTACTTAGGTCATGATACTCCACAGCTGGCTGTCTTCCTACACAGATTCTTCTCTACATGCATTTACACATTTTACAGGGCTCCACCCCTTTCTGGTGATTTCTACCGACTGCTATTGGGCTCTGAAAACCAATGTCAGGTTTCCCTGGTGTGGACATCCTCCTAACTGTTATAGAGCTCTGGCAATCCACTTTGGGCAACTGTGCCAACAACTCCCCCACTCCTCACCCACTTCAGATAATGTATGCCTTGTTCAGTGTCACCGGGAAAGGAAAGAAGAGGATGGGAAGGAGAGAGACATTGTTGTCAATGGGAAATATGCCAGTAGCATTCCCTGAAAAATCGGGAAAACAACAAGGTGCCAAAACATTTGCATTTGTATCCCTCGCTACACTGGATGTTATAATACGATGAAACAAATAATAACATAAGGATTGGAAAGAACAAATAAGAATGTTATTATTTGGAAATGATCTGACTCTACATAGAGAAACCAAAAACCTCACAAACAAATTATTAGACACAATAAATAAGTGGCTATAAGACCAGTACAGCAGTGTATACAAATACGTTTTTATATTTCTACTTAACAGGCACAACCAAAACAAACAAAAAATAGAGAACATAATTAAACAAAAAACACAATTTATAATAGCAACAAAAATTATAAAGTACCTTAAAATAAAACCTCAAAAATATGTGCAAGAACAAATAAAAGAATATATAGTTATATTAAAAGACATTAAAGGAGACTTAAATAAATGAAGTGATGTCTCATTTTCATTGAAAGAAGACTCAATACGATAACATATTTATATCTTTGCATTTTGACCTCTAGATTTAATGAAAACCAATTAAGATGTTAAAAGGGCATTTGTGGATATTAACAGAATTTTAAGAAGACCAGGGAGGGGTAGCTTGCCTTTTCTGATGTTAAGGCTTCTTATAGAGCTAGTAGAGTATAGCATTTGGTTCAGTAGACAGATATATTGACAAACAGAACAGATTGTAGAGTCAAGACACATCAATTTAATTAAAATTGAAGTATAAATCTTTAAGTATGTTTTGAAAACAAACTTTTCTTTTTAAGAATTTATAAAGAGCAATAACCATAGTAATACAACTGATGAATTTGATTCCATTAAAATTAAGAATATTTGTTTCTTCATTATAAACAAGTGGGAAGAAAAATCACATACTAGTAGAAAATATGTGCAACATAAATAACTGACAACATAAATTCTAAAATATATCAATTGCTAAGAAGAAAAATGCTAAGTAGCATAATAGTGTAAAGATGTAAACTTGTGTGTCAGTTGCTAAAGTGATCTTCACCATGATTCCTGCCTCCTGCTGTTCAAGTATTTGTGCAATCCCCTCCCCTTGAGTGTGGGCAGGACCAGTGATTTGCTTCTAACCAATAGAATGCGGCAAAAGTGATGGAATGTCAGTTCCAGGATTATGTTATGTTTACCTAAGACTGTTTTGCCAGCAGACTTGTGCTAGAGACTTCCTGTATGCTGGAGGAAATAAGCTACCATTTTGAGAAAGTCTTCATAGCAAAGAAATGTTGACAGCCTCTAGGATATGGGGTAACTTCTCAGACTTAAGGGGTCTTCCACCCGACAGTCGTCCAGAAGCCCGGTTACTAACAATTGTCACCCAAATAAACTTTAATTAAAAACAAAAACAAAAACAAAAACAAAACAACCCAGTCCTACAGTCAAGTAAAATGAAGTCTGTCAACAAGTTGGATGGGCTTGGCAATGGATTATTTCCTAGTTTTGAATGTCCAGGTGAAAATGCAGTCTGGCTATCACCTTATTGTAGCCTTGTGCAACTTTTAGCAGAAGACTCAGTTAATCTATGACTAGACTTCTGAACTTCTGACATAAGAATTGTGTTTTTGTTTTTAATTACTAAGTTGGTGATAAGTTGTTACACAGAAATAAATAATAATACAACATGTATTTCACAGAACTTGAAAGACGTGTGGCCAAGAAAAGTATACTTAACTAAAATGACTTCATTAGTGATTAGGAAAATACAAATCACTATAGTTAGATGCCTTTTGCCTATCCAGTATATTGGAAAAAATAGTATACATCTGAAAACAAGTACTGATATAGAAGTGAAAAAAATATGACTCACTTCATTTTCTTTGGAAGTGTAAATTGGTTCAACCACTTTGCAAATCTGTTTGAAATTATCTTGGAAAGTTGAGCAGTGAACTTGCTGCTAGGGTGAAAGTTTCAAGGTGCTAGAATTGGGAAGGAATACACAGGTACTGAAATTTCATGGTAGGTGATGTTCTCATTCTTGCCCTACGTGGTGATTGACAAGTGTTCCTTTTGTTACTATATTTTATAAATTATAGTCTAAATATTCTTTGGAATGTTTTGTGAATATTGTAAATGTTATGTGATAAAAAGTAACGAATGAAAATAATTTAAAAAGCTTTAAAGCTGTCTTAAAGATTTAAAGACATTAAAAAAGGAGGCACACACTTTTTGGGAAAATATCAAAACAAAATACTGTCCCTGCTGTGTGTGTGTGTGTGTGTGTGTGTGTGTGTGTGAGAGAGAGAGAGAGAGAGAGAGAGAGAGAGAGAGAGAGAGAGAGAGAGAGAGATGAAAATTATTAAAAAATCAGCAGATTGTGAGGAAGCATGAATAATACCATTAAACATATAATAATCCCATCTTTTTTAACAGAAAAGACTTACACAATAAAATTTACTTTTTTAGACTTTATTATCTCTTCTCATCTCCTCTCTCCACGCTCCTGTATCTGAAACTTGTTTCACGTGGCTTTTGCTATATCAGCATTGTATGCTTATATTCTACCCTCAGAGAGGAATACCGTGACATTCATCCAGGACCTAAAAAAATGTTATATCCCCCAAATTTCTTTATTGAGTCAGATAGCTTGTGAAAACACATTAATTTGCCTCTTAGAGAAGAATGTTTAACACTGTTCAGAAGTAGGTGCTATAAGCTTTAATGTTATCACTATTATTAGAATAAAATATGGCATGACCAGAAATAATGTATCAAATCTATATCAAATTAATCTTTCTTTTAGTTTTATTTTCTATATATAGCATATGATAATGAGATCCCGCAAAATGCTAAAAATCTAGTGTTATAAGATATGAGACCACATTAAATATTAAAATTGACTGATATTTTAGGAATGTCAAAATAACATTTTTGTTACTTGAAGTCATCTCCATTGACCCAGTGAGTCTATTTTTGGACACATTTCCCCCAACCATTAAAAAAAAAAAAAGTAATATATCAATGAAATGTTTACTAAATTACACTAAATGTTTACTAAATTACACACACACACACACACACACACACACACACACACACACACACACAAACACCTGGTGTTCCAAAAAAATGTATACGTATTTTAAGAGATGTAATCTATGCTCAAAGCGTAGTCTACCATAATCAGAAGTGTCTGGATGCTGATGGTAACCACTTTGTGCACCTCTTGTAATTGCAGAAGTCAAACATAACTTGTATTCATCTTTTGTTATCGTTTTATGTTTTGTATTACAATTTTAATAGTATTTTCATTTCTTAAAATGTATACACATTTTTTTGGCACCCTCCATCTATGTATCTATCTATCTATCTATCTATCTATCTATCTATCTATCTATCTATCTATCTATCTATGTTTTTCCCTATAAAGTGATATAAAATAAGTCTAAATGATCACGAAAGTAGGCAACTAATATATTTTTTAAACTTAAAAATAGAAGAAAAATTAGAAGTGTCCTTGTATAACTTCAGGATCTGTTTGACTTTCAGGTACAATCAAAGACTTTTCTATAGTTTATTTCCATTTTTATATGGAGCGTATTTTAGTCTCAGTAGCACTATGATATACTGTTCTCAGTGGAATAAGAAACAAGTAACATGGATGGCTTAATAGGGAATTTGACTTTGAATTTATTTTGTATTTAAGCTTCAAGAAATTTTCACAAAGACTGAAATGTTTTGGAGTATTTTTAAAAGAACAAACAGAATTCTCCCTGCTCACACACTATCTACAGGCTAAAAAGTACTCTAACAGTAAAAAATAAAAAATCCCTTTGAGATGGCAGGATGGAACCCCCAAGTATGGTACTTCCCCTAGCATAATGTCATTGAATAGTTCCAAGTCCTTTGTTCTTTGTAAGCCTACTTTGAAAATGGAAACGTTAAAGATGTGCGTACAATATAATGGGATTCGTTGTGCCCTCTTTTATGAGAACAGGATATTTCATGATTGAAGGAGTCCATGAAGTTTTGCTATTGTAAGTCCATCCTTTTCTTTGAGTTTGAATATGGAACTAGGTTACTTTTTGGTCTTCCATGTATTTACAAATCCATTATCAATTCTTTTGATGAACGATTATTTCTCTTTCATTTAATGTCTCTACAAGATGGATGCAACTTCTGATATGCAAGGTGACATTCATAACAAAAAAATCAGTTAAACGGGAAGTGATTTATCACAAAGCATATTTTTCATGTCTTAGGAAATAATAGCAGAACATTTGTACCAATGGTCCTTAACTCCAGAAAGAGATGATCATATAATTATTAAGGTGTCTATTAAATATGTTTTATTACCTGGTTATTTATTGCAAAAGAAGAGATTTCTCACATGCCAATTTATAAAATAGTACATTTTGACCATCCTCAAATGTAACATTTAACTGACCCTGTGCAGAATGCAACACAGTCCATTTTTCAAAGTTATTTTAAGTGGCAGTTTAACTATGATTGCTGTCGATTTGTAAAACCTCATTGCAAATATAGTGAAAATAAATATTTTCTTAAATCAATCATCTCTTACATTTTTCCCAATTCCAAATCTAAATAAATTGAATTTCACAAATTACTCAAAATAGTACAGCTAATTGCATTAATTTTAATTTTTTTTGAAAAAAGGACTCTATTGCTTTAATAGTCTTGATTTTAAAAACCAAAATATCAAGCAAAAGAACACCTTAAAGCCATTTCTAAGTTTGATTTTACACTAAAATCCCTGGAAAACATACTACTGTGCAAGGGGATAGTTCAATTGAGTCTTGGCATCTGTAACTACCGTATTTGCCGGCGTATAAGACGACCCCCTAACATTTCCACTCAAAATACAGAGTTTGTTATATACTCGCCGTATAAGACTACCCGCTCTTCCGCACACCTTCCACACACCAAATAACTTTCAGTTTAAAATTTGCATCATACTTCTTTCTTTTGGCTGGTGTCATGATAGGGATGATAGGGGTTTGACTGGTCGACATTTTCTATGCTGTACAGTACAGTGGTGCAGTATTGTGGTTGGCTGTTGGCTGTATACAAAGCCTGATTTGATTGGTCTCTGCTCCCTGTTTGCCCGCCCTGTCACTATAGCAGTCTGGTCCACCCTTGCATCAGCATCTCCCTGGGACCTCACTAGTGCGCAAGTGCGAGCTCTTCAACATTCTAACAGGCACCATGATAGCGCAAAATCGCGAATCTTCAATGCATATGTAAAGAAATATACGGTAACCCGAATTTACCACACTCGCAAAATCGCACACAGCCGACCATACACCCAGTATGGTATCGCGATTCGCGATTTTGCGCTATCATACTGGGTGTATGCTCGGCTGTGTGCGATTTTGCGAGTGTGGTAAAATTGCATAACAGCAAAATCGCATAACAGCCGAGCATACACCCAGCAGCGCTACTGATGCCTGAACGGTATGTGGAATGAAGTGGGCGGGCATCAGGAGGCCACCATGGCACGGGGCAAGCACTATGGGCAGTCTATCTGAAGTGTACCTGGCGTATAAGACGACCCCCCCACTTGGAGGCATATTTTTCGGGGCCAAAAAATCATCTTATATGCCGGCAAATACGGTAACAGTAATTTTCAGAATCGAGATTCACCTATTATGTTTCCATTTTTAAAATTTTTATTAAATTTATTGGGATTACATTGGTTAGTAAAATTATATAGGTTTCAAGTTCATTAATATACCATCTATATATTATTGCATTATGTGCTCACCACCCAGTCAGTTCTTTGTCCATCACCATATATTTGACCCCCTTTACTCTTCTCTACCATCTCCCTTCCCCCTTACTCTTTGGTAAACACTAAACTGTTGCCTGTGTCTATGAGTTTTTATCTGTTTGTTTCCGTTCATTTGTTGCTTTCAGATGTATATCTCACATATGAGTGAAATAATATGGTTCTCGATTCTTTCTGTCTGAGTTATTTCACGTATCATTTTTATAGAATGCAATTACACAAAAAGTACACTCTATTCCCACAGATTTAATACACATTTTTTTTTCTTGTCTAGTAGTCCAGTGCACTTGAAAAGACAGTAAAAAATTAAAAGTAATGTCTTAAGTGTAATAGATAAGTGTTCTTGGCTGTTGTATCTTGGAGAACTTATTGTATTAAAGTGGATGAAGGCTAGATGGGAAGCAACATGGTTTGTTGGTAAAGGTTCAATACTACACTCATTTGCCATACTAAATAGCAAATATTCTAGTGTAGGAGATGGAGATATAATTTCTTCATAGGCTGAAGCTATTTTTTTAATATAATCCACAGCTTGACATGATATGAATTTATTTCATAAAGATAACACGTCACTATTTGAATTTTGCATGGGATATTAACTAGACTAAGGAATGCTTTCAGGTGTACAATTCTATACTACATAATAAATATATCGCATTGTGTGTTCACCATCCAGGAGAATTGACTCTGGGTGGTGAACACACAATGTGGTATATTTACCCTCGTCTACCAACCTCTTCCCCCCTTACCCTCTGGTAACCACTAAACTAATGTCTGTGTCTATGAGTTTTTGTTTCTTCATTTTTCTGTCCTGTTCTTTTGTTGTTTTCAGTTTCATATACCACGTATCAGTGAAATCATATGATTCTCAACTTTTTCTGACTTATTTTGCTCAGCATAACTATCTCAAGATCCATTGTTGTCAGAAATTATACTATTTCATCTTTTCTTATGGCCGAATAGTATTCCATTGTGTATATATACCACAATTTTAATCTAATCACTTATCGAAGGACACTGTGGTTGTTTCGATGTCTTGGCCACCATAAATAAAGCTGCAATGAACTTCGAGCACATATATCTTTACGGATAAATGTTTTCAGATTTTTGGGTAGATACCCAAGAGAGTGATTGCTGGGTCATATGGTAATTCTACTCTTAATTTTTTTGAGCAACCTCCACAATGCCTTCCATAGTGGCTGCCCCAGTCTGCATTCCCAGCAACAGTGTATGAGGGTTCCTTTTTCTCCACAGCCTCTCCAACACTTGTTACAATTTTTCTTGCTCATGATAGCCATTCAACTGGGGTGAGGTGATATCTCATTGTGGCTTTTATTAGCATTTCTCTGATTAGTGATGTTAAACATTTTTTCATGTGTCTATTGGAGAAATGTCTCTTCAGATCCTCTGCCTATTTTTTTAATTGGATTGTTTGTTGTTGTTGTTGAGTTATATGCATTCTTTATATATTTTGGATATTAGCTCCTCATTGGAGGTGTTGTTTGCAAAAATCTTCTATCATTCAGTTGGTTGCCTCTTTATTTTGCCGATGCTTTCTTTTGCTTTACAGAAACTTTTTAGTTTCATATAGTCCCATTCATTTATCTTAGCTTTTCTCTCACCTTTGAGGTCAAACTCATAAAATGCTGTTTCAACCCAAGATCCATAAGTTTAGTACCTATGTTTTCTTCTATGCATTTTATTGTGTCAGGTCTTACGTTTAGTTCTTTGATCCATTTTGAGTTAATTTGGTACACGGTTAATTTTGGTACACTATTTTCATTCTTTTGCATGTGGTTTTCCAATTCTCCCAGCACAGTTTGTTGAAGAGGCTGTTTTTACCCCATTGTATATTTTTGGCTTCTTTGTTGAAAATTATCTGTCCATATTTATGTGAGTTTATTTCTGGGTTCTCAATTTTATTTCATTGGTAGGTGTGTCTGTTTTTCGTCCAATATCATACTATTTTGATTATTGTTGCCCTGTAGTATAAGCTGAAGTCAGGGACCTCCAGCATTGTTCTTTTTTTCTTAGGATTGCTCAGGCTATTTGGGGTCTTTTGTTATTCCATACAAATCTGATGAATTTTTGCTTCTATTTCTTTAAAAAGTGCCATTGGGATTTTGATAGGGATTGCATTAAATCTGTATATTGCTTTAGGTAACATGGCCATTTTAAATAGCTTGATTCTTTCACTCCATTAACATGGAATGTCTTTTCATTTCTTTGTGTCTTCTTCAATTTCTTTTAAAAATGTCTTACAGTTTTCAGTATATAAGTCTTTCACATCCTTGGTTAAGTTTATTCAGATGTAATGTATTCTTTTTGTTGGAATTGCAAAAGGAACTGTTTTTTGTTTTTTTTTTTCCTGAGATTTCATTGTCAGTATATAGGAATGCAATGGACTTTTGAACATTGATTTTATAGCCAACAACTTTACTGTATTCATTTATTGTTTCTAATAGCTTCTTGGTGGAGTTTTTAGGGTTTTATATATAATATATAAATATATAGATGACATGATGATATATATATATCATCATGTCATCTGCTAATAGTGACAATTTAACTTCTTCATTCCCAATTTGGATGCCTTTTATTTTATTTTTTTTTCTTGCCTCATTGCTCTGGCTAGGACTTTCAACACTATATTGAAAAGCAGAGGTAATTGGGGACAGTTCTATCGTGTACCTGAACGTAGAGTAAAGGGCTTCAGTTTTTCACCATTAATTATAATATTAGCTGAGGGTTTGTCATATATGGCCTTAATATGTTTAGGTATTTTCCTTCTATACCCATTTTATTAACTGTTTAAATCATAAATGGATATTGTATCTTGTCAAATGCTTTTTCTGCATCAATTGATAGAATCATATGATTTTTGTCCTTTATTTTGTTTATGTGGTGTATGACATTGATTGAATTGGGTTTGTTGCCTTGTGCCCTTGCGATGAACCCCACTTGGTTGTGACGAATAATCATTTTAATGCATTGCTGCATTCGGTTTGCTATAATTTGATTTAGGATTTTTGCATCTGTATCCATCAGAGATATTTGTCTGTAGTTTTCTTTTTTTGAGTTATCCTTACCAGGTTTTGGTATCAGGGTAATGTTGGCCTCATAAAATGAGTTAGGGAGCCCTGTCTTGTCTTCAATTTTTTGGAAGAGTTTGAACAGGATTGGTATTAGATCCTCTTTGAATGTTTGGTAGAATTCACTAGAGAAGCCGTCTGGTCCGGGACTTTTGCTTTTGGGAAGGTTTCGGATACTGATTCAATTTTCTTACAGTTGACCAATCTATTTAGATTTTCCAGTTTGTGATTCAGCCTAGGAAGACTATATGTTTCTAAGACCATGTCTATTTCTTCTAGGTTATTGAATTTGGTGGCATATAGTCCTTCATAGTATTCTTGGTTGATCATTTGCATTTCTGTGGTGTCCTTGGTAACTTCCCCTCTTTCATTTCTGATTTTGTGTATTTGTGTCTTTTCTTTTATATCTTAGTAAGTCTAGTGAAGGGTTTGTCAATTTTATTAATCTTTTCAAAGACTCAGCTCTTTGCTGCATTAATTTTTTGTAGTCTTTTCGTTCTCTATTTCATTTAGTATTGCTCTGATTTTTATTATTTCCTTCCTTCTGCTGATTTTGGGTTTCATTTGTTCTTATTTTTCTATTTTGTTAAGGTGTAACTTGAGGTTATTTATCTGGGATTTTTCTTTTTTCCTAAGACAGTTCTATAATTATATAAATTTCCCTCTTAAAACTGCTTTTGCAGCTCCCCTTAAATTTTGATAGAATATATTTCCATTGTCATTTGTTTCTATGTATCTTTTGATGTCTCCCCTTATCTTGACCCAGTCATTCTTTAATAGTATGTTGTTTAATCTTCACATATTTGTGGTTTTCCTGCTTCCTTTTCACAGTTAATATACAATTTCAAAGACTTGTGATCAGAGAATATGCTTGGGATGATTTCAATCTTCTTAAATTTACTGAGGCTAGTTTGATGTCCCAATATATGGTCTATTATTGAGAATGTTCCATGTACACCAGAAAAGACTGTGTAGTCTCATGTTTTAGAATGAAGTGCTCTATAAATGTTAATTATGTCCTATTTCATTTAATGTGTCATTTAGGACTGCTATTTCTTTACTTATTTTCTGTTTGGATGATCTATCCATAGCTGCAAATTATGTATTTAGGTCCCCTACTATAATTGTGTTTTGGTCAATTTCTCCCTTTAGTTCTGTTAGTACACTGTTTCCCGAAAATAAGACCTACCTGGACAATCAACTCTAATGTGTCTTTTGAAGCAAAAATTAATATAAGATCCGTTCTTATATTATATTATGTTAGATAAGACCTGGTCTTATAGCAAAATAAGACCGGTTCTTATATTAATGTTTGCTCCAAAAGATGCATTAGAGCTGATTGTCCGGCTAGGTCTTATTTTTGGGGAAACATGGTAGTTGCTTTGTATATTTTGGCCCTCTCTGATTGGGGGCATAAATATTGATGACTGTTATGTCTTCTTGTTGTATAGTCCCCTTTATCATTATGAAATGTCCATCTTTGTCTCTTGTTACCTTTTTTTATCCTGAAGTCTGTTTCATCTGATATCAGTATGACTACACCTGATTTTCTCTAAATACCATTTGCTTGGAATGTCAGTTTCCACCCTTTCACTTTGACTCTGTATTTGTCTTTTTAGCTGAGATGTGTCTCTTGGAGGAAGTCTATGGTTGGCTTTAGTTTTTCGGTCTAAACTGCTGCTCTGTGACTTTTTATTGGTGAGCTCAGTGCATTTACATTTAGGGAGATTATTGATATATGAGAATTTTCTATCTCTGGTTTTCTGGTAGGATGGTGTCTCCATTGTTTCTTTGCCTTTTTGTTGCATCTATTATTTCAGTGTAGTGGTATTCTATGATTTTTCCCTTTATTCTTTTTTATGTTATATATTGCAGTTTTGATTTTTTTTTTTTTGAGTGGTTACCATTAAGTTATGGAAAAGAAAGTTTCATATTTAGAGTATTCCATTTTCTTCAGCATGGTTACTTTTTCCATTCCCTTGTGCCAGTTCAGACCTTTACTCTCCCATCTTTTATGTTTTTGTTGTCACAAATTACCCCTATTTATGCTGTGAGTTGATTTTTATTCTGTATTAGCAAGTTGTATTTTTCCTCATTTTTTTAAATTTTGTTTTTGTTTCCCCCTTCTTTATCCTGTATGTTATGTTTAAGTGTATAGTGTCCTATTTGGTGTAGGGGTTGCTGTTTCCTGCTTCTGTCTGTTGTAATGCTACTCATGGTTTTGTATTATTTTGATTTTTTTTTGTTTCAGGTCGAATACACTCCTTCAGTATTTTGTGTAGTGTAGGTCATGTGTTAGAAAATTCCCTCAGCTTCTGTATGTCTGGAAAGGTCTTTATTTCTCCTTCATATCTAACGGATATCAGTGCTGGGTATATTTTTCTTGGTTAATAATTTCTCTCATTCAATAGATTGAATATTTGATTCCATTGCCTCCTGGATTGTAGAGTTTCTGCTGGAAAATCTGATGATAATCTAATAGTCTTTCCTTTGTAGATTACCATCTTCTTTTCCCTGGCTGCCTTGAGAATTCTTTCTTTGTCATTAATTTTTGACTGCTTCAATACAATAAGCGTTGGAGAAAACCTGTTGGGATTGAGGTAATCAGGTGTTCTATTTGCTTCTTGGATTCGAGGATCCAGTTCTTTCCACAAGTTTGGGAAGTTCTTATCAACTATTTGTTTGAATATACTCTCTGTTCCCTTCTCCCTTTCTTCTTCTGGTATGCCCATTATTCTTATATTGCTCTTTCTGATGGAGTCATAAAGTTCTTGTCAAATTCTTTGATTTCTTTTAACTCTCAAGTCTCTCTCTTCTTCCATCTGTGTCATTTCCAGATTTCTATCTTTGATTCACTGATTCTTTCCTCCATCTGGTCAATTCTATTACCTAAGGTGCTGTTTCAGTCTTCTTCTCCTTCTTCTCCTTCTTCTCCTTCTTCTCCTTCTTCTCCTTCTTCTCCTTCTTCTCCTTCTTCTCCTTCTTCTCCTTCTTCTCCTTCTTCTCCTTCTTCTCCTTCTCCTCCTCCTCCTCCTCCTCCTCCTCCTCCTCCTCCTCCTCCTCCTCCCTTTTTTTTTTCTTAAGTTGTTAATCTCCAGAAATTCTATTTGTTTTTTTTTTAATTTCAAACTCTTTGGTAAAATGTTCATTTTGTTCTTTGATTGTGTTTCCGAGTTCATTAAACTGCCTGTCTGTGTTTTCTTGCATCTCATTGATTTTTTAAAGAACTGCAATCTAAAAAATCTTGAATTCTCTGTCATTTAAGTTACATATTTCCATGTCATTAAGTTCATTTTCTGAAGAATTTTCATTTTCTTTCCGAGCTGCCTTGTTATTATGGTTATTCATGGCAATTAGTGAATTATTATTTGTCTTCCTAGGCATCTACAGGAGTGGGTTTTGCAACAGGTTAATAAGAAGAAATCTTTTTTTGCTTTCCAGTAGGTGTTGGTAGCATGTTTTATTTTCTCTCCAGCTGCAGCCTTTTATTCTCTCTAACGCTGTAGTTTTATATTTTCTCTGTACTGTTCTGACTTCTCACATAATGGGGGATTCCCTAGAAGGTGGGCTTCTCCTCTGTGAATACGTAGCTTGGGTCACAGGGTACCTACCACCTCCATGGGGGAATGTGAAGAGCTTCTGAAGTTCCAAAGTTCTTCCTGTACTAGATTCAAAGCCTGTGCATTTCAGCAGCTCTGTTTACTCCTGCAGGGATCCACCCAGATGTGTGGGGACAGGGGTGGGGTGGGTTGTGAAAGGTGGCTCAGAGCAATGGCAGAGACCGACCACCAGCACAGTCAATCCTGCCCCAAGGCTCCCTCCACTTTGCTGGAATTAGTTGGGCTAATGGTGACTGCAGGCCACCATTCTCAGAACTGCAAATATTCTGTTCTTTTGATCTGACACTTTTACCTTTTTGCTTCTAGCACTGGGCAGGTGGGGGTGGGGTGATATCTGGGGGTTTGAGGAGGGGGTGACTAGCTCAATACCTAAGCCTTCTGTTCTCTGCTTGACAGTTAGGGCTTAAACCACCTGTTTCACCCTTCCTCCCTCAGTCTTTGCTCCCAGGAGTCTGCTGTGAACATTGGATTCAGCTCTTTTATATGCTGATTCCTCAGGCTGGACTGTGGACAGTAAGGGGAGTGCTAGCAGTCTGAATTCTTCACTCTTCCTTCCCATGACTGCAGTAGCTCCAGAATTCAGGGAGCTCAGAGCTCCATCTGCATCCTGCGCCTGCATAGCCTACGTCTCTGACATCCCCTTTCCCTCCTCCACTGCTCACCCAATTTGCCCAACTTTAGATGATTTCAGTTGCACGTCTCTTAGTCTTAGTCTCTTAGTCTTGCCTGTCTGCTGTGCAGGGCTCATTTGTGGAATTATAGTTGTTCAATTTGTTGTATATTCTAGGGAAGATTTCAAGAGGCTCACCTCATGCCGCCATTTTTATCACTTTGGCCACATATATCTTTACGGATAAATGTTTTCAGATTCTTTGAGTAGATACCCAGGAGAGGTATTGCTGGGTCATATGGTAATTCTATTCTTAATGTTTTGAGGAACCTCCACACTGCCTTCCATAGTGGCTGCACCAATCTGTGTTCCCACCAACAGTGTATGATGGTTCCTTTTTCTCCACAGCCTCTCCAATACTTGTTATCATTTGTTTTTTTGATGATAGCCATTCTGACTGGGGTGATGTGATATCTCATTGTAGTTTTTATTTGCATTTCTCTGATGATTAGTGATGCTGAACATCTTTTCATATGTCTATTGGCCATTTGTATGTCTTGTTTGGACAAATGTCTCTTCAGGTCTTCTGCTAATTTTTTAAATGGATTGTTTGTCTTTTTATTGTTGAGTTGTATGAGTTCCTTATATATTTTGGATATTGGCCACTTATCAGAGGTATTGTTTCCCAAAATCTTCTGCCATTCGGTTAGTTGCCTCTTTATTTTGTCGATGGTTTCTTTTGCTGTGTAGAAGATTTTTAGTTTGGTATAGTCCGATCCATTTATTTCAGCTTTTACTTCCCTTGCCTTTGAGGTCGAATTTATAAAATCCTCTTTGAACCCAAGGTCCATAAGTTTAGTACCTAGGTTTTCTTCTATGTAGTTTAAATTCTTAGTAGGCAATAGACATAACTGCAAAAAAGATTTAAAAAGTCCCTCTGAATCCAAAGTAATTTAAAATGTTACAGAAGTAGTAAAATTCAGATATAGTTTCAGATTAGACAGGCTGGTAGTACCTTTTTCCCCCTTTTGTTTCAATTGTATTTATCAATATGAAATTTTAATATGTGTTAGTTCTGTTACCTAAGGTTATCTTCAAATGTCCCTTAATGGCATGATCCTTTTGAAGCTAAATGTCCCTTAATGATGTGATCCTTTTGAAACTTTTCTGGGTATGATTAGTCTTCTTTCCCCAAGAGTTATTAGATTGTCACTCATTGATGTTAATCAAATTACCTGGAGTTTAAATGATAGATTAATTCTTTTGATCTGATATTGCATATTAACTGAACATATATTCCTAATAATTGATCTGGTAAAGAATATTTTAAGACCATTCTATATTTACTTGTATATTGTTGGTATTTGTTGGACACAGCATAAATCACAAATAAATTGAAACATTCCTGGGATTATATGTATACCTTGATTAATACATTGAAAATACTAGCAACTATAATACAACCCCCTGGATGATAACATTAAATTACTTCTAATGAGTGATTTAAAAGTTAATCAACTACTTTTATAACAGTAACAAATGGAAAAAGAAATTATATTCTCCAAGCACTTTTTCAAAAAATTAATGAGGCAATAAGAGCTATGTAAAGCAGGTAATCACTTGTTAATTGATCTGTTATTAGGATGATATTAAAACTGGAGTAATATATTTGCTTCCAGATTTCTATAAAATGGACAAGGTGGTCACACCCTTCTTGAAAAATCTTTAGTCTGTTGCTTAGGTAACTACTTAGCCATTTATTACAATTGGGAAAGTAGTTGACAGATCATTAGTGAAATAAATATATAATCTCTATGAACTCATATCCATCTACATGTACTAACTGTCTGTGATGTGAGAATATATCACAGGCCTCAATAGGCATTCCTCCAAAGTGTTTGATGGGAAGAGTGTTATGCTGGGAAAAATTAATTCAAAGAAAAATTACCACCGTGTGAGAATTAATTTGCTTTGATTTCATTTGAAAACATCTAGATATATTTAGCAGTATTCCTTAGTGAAACCCACATGTGAGTTAGCTAGCAGGATAAATGGAATAATTCACCTTTTAACATTACCTTGTTGGTATCCTTTAAACATTAAAAACTATTAGGATCCATTATAGTACTTTTACCCCTTTCTCACCACACATCCATGTTTTAGCCCTAATTATTTCCATAAACAAGGATATGTTTTCAGATATTGCAGATCCATCTTCATCTATGCACAAATGTCACTTTTCTTTTCTTTCATCATATAGTTTGTGACGGGTACCTGACCTAAATTCTTTCTTCTCAATCCTGCACTTGAAATCTGAAGTGATTTTTGTAATTTGTCTCCCTTCCTTTCACATGCTTTTTAGAAATATATTCCATGTAGTTTTCACACAAAATAAACAAGCAGACAAAACTTTATATTGGATTGTGTTAAAGCTTGAAAGAGCCATAAGATCCAAATCAGGCATGCTATCTTCTTCCACCCTAACAGACAAGAGCATATCAATCATGTTGTGAACCAGTAAAAATGAATGCTTGATTAACTTCCAGGACAGAATTAATTACAACAGAAACAGTTGTTCTTACAACCTAAATTAGAGCTTATAAATGATATGGGTAGTCACTGAATTACTGTTTCTGATATGGTATTAGAAATGTGTATTAGATATATCTCATTCACACCAATAACAGGTTATACGGTGGTGATGAGATTCAAATTTCTAACATATATTAGTTCATAATTATACTAGCCATTTTTTATTAAAGTTAAAATAAATAGATCAAAGTTATGGATTTTTACTTTTCTTCCTGTGGGCAAGCTTTGTATTGTTAACTATTTTTTTTTGTCCCTAATTATTTTGTTTAAAGCCTAGGATTGTTAGTTATTGTGTCAAACTGGACATGCAGTATTGAAATAGCTCATAAGAAGTATCATAAAATAAAAGGAACCAGTTATTTGGCATAATTATTTTTTAATATTCTCACAACTGCTTATTTTAATTTTCTCTTCCAGTAGTTTCTCCCCAACATCCTTTTTCATGAGGATATTCCTTAGTTGAAAATTGGAGAGCCATTTTTATTGCTTTTTTGGACATTTATCATTGCATTCCCTTGAAGAAAAATTGAGGAAAATTTTTCAGTTGTTCCCTTATTTAAAAACTATGTTTTTTCAGTTTATAATAATTGATTTTGTGCTATTATACTGTTTTTATATTTGTTCCTAAAGTCAACAATTACCTATTTTCCATCTAGCCTGCTTCCTACAACATACTATCATAGTTTTTTTTTGTTTAGGTTTTACAAGTTCCCTTTGTGTGGTTTTATCATTTGTTTTTCCATATGCTGAGTGATATATAGCTCGTAGGTTATCATTGTGGTTTTTGATGGTGCTTATTTTATTGAATGGTTATTTTGTCTTTCTAAATTTTGAAAATAAATTAAAATAATATTTTCCAACATTTTTGGCAATGACTTTGGAACCCAATGGTAGTCACACAATTAGGACTTTGTGCATGTGCTTATGTGCAATATTTATACAACCAGTTTTTTATTTAATAGTTTGGAGGATTTGAAATTAATGATCACTAATGTTTAAGAATTTATGAAAATTAATACAATTTATTGAGAGTTGTAATATGCTTCTCCTAATTACTCTAACTTTATTTTTTAACCTTCAAAATCTTTCCACACAAAGATGTTTTGAAGTTTCAAGTTTAAAATTTTTTAAATTAATATTTTTCAGTGATTTCCTCTTTGGGTGATAAAAGACTAGGTAATGAGGACCAAATTCCCACTGAGGACAATTAGAAAATTAGACAAAATATATATTAAAACAATTTCTTTGCAGACACATTAATTATATCTTATTTATACCAAACTAACCAAAAACTAAATGGTTTAAAACAGCAACAATTTATTTAACTCCTGTTTCTGTGGGTTTAGAACTCTGTGTCATTCTGGTTTGAGCAGAACAATCGAGCTGATGATCATGGCTGAATTCGCGTGTCTTCCAAGTGATGTGTTACTTGGAGCTGCTTAGCTTATTTGCCTCATCTGGAATGGCTGGGATGACTGGAGTCTCTCTCCACAGAGTCTTTTATCCCCTAGCAGGATAGTTGGAGCTTGTTCATATGTTGGTTTTAAGGCTACATGGGCAGTAAGAATAGAAGCTGCACCGAACTATTGACTCTTGGGCTTTCAACTCATCATTCTGTTAGCCTAAGCAAATCACAAAGCCAGACAAGATTTAAGAGAAAGGGACACAGAATTTAGACTCCATCTGTTGATTAAAGGAGCTGTAAAATATTTTGACCATTGTGCGTCTGGCGCTGCGATATCCCACAAAGGAGTGGAGAATTACAGGAAAAGAAGGAAGTCCAAAATGATTAAATTGGCATTTAGATCTTTTCTTTGTTTTCTAATAATTACAGAAAAGAGACGAAAAATCCAATATTCTGAGATGCACTTTTGACAGCTTTGTGAGGAGACAAAGACAAACATGAGAATCCAAGGCCCCCAGGGGAGAAAACTCCATAATGTTGGGGTCATAAATGCCCCATATGTTGGGATGGGACTTTGAGGAGCTACAGTATAGCAATTCTCCTGAAAGGAAATACAATCCAGCTTAAATGTTAATTCTCTGGTGAAAGACAATATCATTCTAAGTCTCAAATAATTTATAACATTTTACACATGATAGCCAGCATTTAATTTAAAAGAACCAGTCAAATAAAAAAGAGACAAAACCAAAAACCAGCTGATCAAAAAACCAAGAAAAAAATTGACAACAGGGGTATCCAGATAAAATCCAAACATTAAATAATTTTGCTTAATATGTTCAGAGATAAATGTCAAAGTTGAGCATTTCAAGAAAGAACTACAAACTGTAGTTAAGTAACAACAGTAAAATCTAGAATTATAAAAAGCATAATATTTAAAATTTAGAATTAAGTGTTAGTTTTACAGCAGATTAGGCACAGTTGAAGCAATAATTCATAAACTTAAAGAAAGATCAGTAGAAAATATATACAATGTAGATTTAAGAGGAAAAATACTGATAAATACAGAGGAGAAGATGAGAAATATAAATTGAGAAGTTGTAATATATTTTTTAATGTCTCTCCCCATATAAATATATTTTTGTGTGCAGAAGTAATATTTGAAGAGAGAACCATTGAAAATTCACCAAAACTGATGAAAGACATTAAGCGTATCAAAACTTATTTAGGATAAATAAGAATTAAAAAACAAAACAGAACACTTTTAGTCATGTTAGAACAAACTATTGAAGACCAAAGACGTGCTAAAATATTAAGATAGCTAAAGTAATAAGAAAGATTATGTTTAAACGATTGAAATTCTACAGAGTGTTTTCTGATTGTAGTACAATTAAGCTAAAATAAAAGGTAACTAGAATAAAATACAATAAAATATAGTAAAGTATAATAAAAGATAAGTAGAAAATTTTCATATAATTGGAAATTGAGCCATATACTTCTAAATAAGGTATGGATCAAGACATAAATTAAATTAAAATTAGAAAAAATTTGAACTGGTTGATACTGGAAATATTGAATATTGAAATGTGTGTCATGTAGCCAAAGCTTCATTGAGACAAAAATATATAGCTTAAATGTATGTATTAGAAAATAGCAAAAGCCAAAAATCAATAATCATTCTCATTCCAAATTAGAGAATACAAAATAGAAGAAAATAAAATTAGAGCAGAAATCAGTAAAATTGAAACAAAATAGAAAGCAAACATACAAAAGGATATATGAGCAAATCAAAATATGGTTCATTTAGAAAGTCTAATAAAATTGATTAAGCTTCGGTAAAACAGATCAAGAGAAAAAAATATGATATGAAACCTGGTAAAAATGGGGAAAATACCTGAATAGATACTTTGGAAAAAATTAAATAGCCAATAAATACATTTTAAAAATGCTCAGTTCTATTATTAATCAAGAATTTTCTAATCACTGAGGTCTATACATCAGCAATAAGATGATTTTAGAAGTCTCCATTACTACAAGTCTGTCCACTATCCCTTTCTTCAACTGAGAGAATCAAATGCATCCAAATATTTTCACTGGATGTTCTTCTTCTGTCTCTGGATGTTCATAGTTTTATTTATGATTCTTATCAGTCAGGATTGCTAAATTATACTGCAGTAACAAATCACCCCAGATCTCAGTGGCCTAAACTACAGGTTTGTTTCTCATTCTTATACCATGTCTCTTATAGATAGCTAAAGGCTCTGCTACATGTCATCCTCCTTTCAGCAGTTTCTGATACAGCAGCCATCGTCCACGCTACAGTGTTATTGTAGATATCACAGACAGAAAAGAGTTTAATTACGAAAGGCCTCTTAACGTTTCTGCTCATATTCAATTTACTAAAGGAAATCTTGGCCACATCTAACTTTAGAAGCAGAGAAGTGCCCTGAAAAACAACTATGAACATGGGTAGACATGACTAATAATCCATATCTATCCAACTCAAAAACCTCTCTCATTTCTTTTCCACAGTATTTTCTTCCTTTGCTATATTTTCTGATCTATCTATTTTCTTTTATAGACTCTGTTTCACAGACTTTGTTTTTCTAGGACTTTATTTCACCAATTTTTTTCCCCTCATGCTTTTCTCTCTATTGGCTATGTACTTTAAAATGCGATTCTCTAATCTTAAGCGCAAAACAAAAAGCTACCAATGACACTTTTAATACCTTTAGATAATCCTTTACATTTGTTCATTCCTTTTGTTTCCAGAACAATTACATATATATAATATATATATATATAATATATATAATTGTATACATATAATTGTATATATACACATATATAATTACAATATATAATTATATATTATAATATATATATAATATTTATATTCATTCTTTCAATATATGCTAACCCTTTAATCAATCCTATGCTTTCACTCAGTCACTCTACTGAAATCTCATAGAAGCCATCAGTATTTCCTAAAATATAAAAAAAATAATGATTTTTCTTTTTTTTTTTTTAATCCTGTTTAACTTTTCTTAAGTTTTTATCCTCTTTAACTGTTATGGTGACATTTCTTTCCTATGCTTATCTCTATCTCCTATTGAGTAGCTCTTGTAGTATAAGTCTATTTAATAAGTATTTTTCTCCATTTTTTTATTTTGTTTCTTCTTGTTAAAATTTCTTTACATTAATCTGTTCCTCTCATTCATTTTTTTTAATCAACTAATACCTAATCTGAATTTTCAACTTTCCCCCATTCTGCTTATATCCAGGCTACAGTTTCTAATTATCTGATTGTCATTTCCAAGTTGATCACTAATATCTCAAACTCAACATGTCAAAGTATGAATCTGTCATCTACTTGTACTTATTTGCTCTTTCCCTTGAAGTCCATACTTTAATGAACAAAACAAAAATAAATTATCCCAGCTTGAAACCCTGAAATTGTGCTTGATTTCTCTTTTCCCTTTTACTGTAAGTGCAGTTGAGGCTCCCTCTAAAATGCTATTCTATTTGCTTCTATTTGTTTAGCTCCTTGTTAATAATTGCTTGCTGTTTCTCTGCATACCTCCCTCTTTTCTTTCTCCTGGAAGTATATTTCAAATTTACTTCAGGACATTAAGTGCTTTATGTAGAATTATGATGATACTTCTGTATTCATGTACTAATGTTAAGCCTGCAATTCCATTCCTTTGTTCACAATAACTAATTTAGTTAGGGATATCTGAGGATTTAGGACAAATTTATCCCAAATTTACAGAAAAGTTGGAAGTATAGTTTAAATATATATATTTTTTCCCTTTGAACCATTTTAGAGTGAGTTGCTGACAAGGTTCGTCACTCTCTAAATCTATAGTGCATAATCCCTACAAACAAGAATGTTCTTCTCCATGGCAATGATACAACTTTCCAGATCAAGAAATTAGCATCAATGCATTAATACCACTTTAATTAGTTTCATATTCCTGCTGTAGAAATTATGTACGGTTATTATGTTACAGTTTTCCAAATGGTTCTCAATTTTCCAAATCAGAAATCCAAATGGTTCTCAATTAAGTGAGTATCCCAAAAAAGAAGTTGTAATCTTTTCCCCAGTGGAGGGTCTTGCCTTTAATTTGGAAAAAAACAAAACATAATTTGTGAAGTGCAATAAAGAGGGGAACAATAAAATGAGGTATGCCGTAACATCTTTTTAGGGACCACTATTATGCATACCACACCATCTAATCTTGAGATCCAAATCAGGTTTTATCAATTGTCCCACCCAATGACATCCTTCATAGCAAAATAATAACTCTTGAATCATGTGTCACATGTATGTGTAGTAAGATTTGTTTTAATCTCCTTCCATCTGGAACAGTTCCTCAGTCTTTCCTCAATTTTTATGTTCTTGAGAATTTTGAAGACTGAGTCCAGTTATTCTGAAATGTTTTCCTCAAGTTGGCTTTGTCTATAAATCCTCATAGTGATGTTTCCTTTACTGCACATTCTATTAGATAGCAACCTGTTTTAATTAGTTATGTTGCTGATAATATTCACTTGGATCACTTGACTAAAGTGGTGTCTCCTAGAATTCCCTGCTTTAGAGCTTACTCCTTTTGCTTTTGGTATTAGTGAGCATTCTATATGGAGGTGTATTGGGACTATATGAATATCCAATCTGCTCAACAAGTTTCAATTTATTCATGTCTTTATATCAGTAAGAATACATGGTAGAAATGTTATTACTATTTAATGGCTTATAATCAGTTGCTATCGTTATTTACTCTGATGCTAACATCTCTGAGTTAGACAGTGGAAATCCCTTTAAATTATCTTTGTTTTCATGACTGTCATTCTTTGAGCACTTCTGTTTTCTAACTGTACTGTGAAATCAGCCATTTCTCAAGGACCACTAGTTCATTTTATTGGAGAATAATAATTAGAAACTAATATCTGAATGTTAAGTGTGTTTATTGCAATTAAGGTATCACTACTTTTAGAATATCTCAGTGGATAGAGATGGGGATTATACACACATTCACATACACACACACACACACACATTAAAAACTATGTGTTGAAACTGACCCATCATTTCAAGTGTAGTACCACATTTTAGTTTTCTGGAACTAAACTTTTGTAGAAGGATGAGGAGAAGAGGAGGAAAAGAAGAGAGGCTCAGAAATAATTTGTTTTCTCACATTTATTAAGATAAAGTCTAAATACGAGAAAATTTCCCTGTTTTAAGTTCAAGATAGCATTTCCTTCACCCTCAAATGTTCTTTCATCTCCTTTGCAGTAACACTCTCCCCTGACCTCTGGTCACAGGTAACTACTAATCTGATTTCTTTTACTTTGGTTTTGCCTTTTTACTAGAATTAGACACAAAAAAGTATCATGTAGCATGTAGGCTTTTGTGTTTGAAATTTTTCCTTAGCATAACATTCTAAATTTCTTCATGTTGTTGCATGTATCAATAGTTAGTTCTATTACTGAGTAGTATTCTATAGCATGGATATACTGCAATTTGTTTATCTGCTCATCAGTTGATAGCACTTTGAGTGCTTCTTAAGTTTTGTTTTCATGAATAATTCTACTATAGCCATTGTATACAAGTCATTGTGAGAACATATGCGTGTGTTCTCCTTTCTCTTGGGTAAGTAACTAGGGGTATGATAGCTAGTGTGTATGATAAGTGTATGTTTAAATTATAAAACATTAGCAGACTTTCCCAGAGTGTTATATAGTTTGATTCCACATACAATGTATGAGGGTTCTAGCTACTCCACATCCTCTGCAGCACTTGGTAATGTCAGTCTTTTTAATATTAATCATCACTGTCAGTTTGTAGTGATATCTTATAGTGGTTTTTCTTTGCATTTCCTTGATGGCTAATAATGTTAGACATTTTCACGTGTTTGTTGTCCATTTAGGTATCTTCCTTTAGTGAAGTGTCTTCTCAAATTTTTTGCCACTTATTAAATTGGATCGTTTGTCTTAATTATTATAGAGTCTTAGAAGTTCTTAGTATACCCTGGATGCACTCCCATTTCCAGGTACGCTTTGCAGATATTTTTCCAAGTCTGTAGTTTGTGTTTTGTTTTCTTAACAGTGTCTTTCAAAGAACAAAGTGCAGCACAATTTATCATTTCTTTCTTTGTATGGTTTATGATCCTTGTGCCTTTTTTTAGGAAAACATTGTTTAATCTAATGTCACAGATATTTTTCTCTTTCGTTTTTCCTAGATGTTTTATTGTTCCAGCTATTACATTTAGTTATAGGATATATTTTGAGATTTTTTTTTGTGTGTGTGTGTGTATAGTGTGAGGTAAACTTTGAGATTCATTTTTTCCCATATAGATATTCAGCTCTCCTGGCTCCATTTATTGAAAAGACTATTCTCTCTTCCATTGAATTACTTTAGCATCTTGACCGTATAAATGGAGGTCTATTTTTAGACTTTCTATTCCATTCCATTGATATCCAGGCCTATCCTTTATCCCATATCACACTTTCTTGATTACTGTAACTTGAGTATAGTACTGTAAGTTATTCAACTTTGTTCTTCTTTTTCACTTTTTTTTTTTTTTTTTTTACAAAGCCTTTTCCTTTCCGTATAAATTTTGGCATAGGCTTGTCAATATTTTTTTTAAATGTTAAGATGTTTTATTCAACCACCCACAGGTCATAAATCTGAGATGACGAAGGTTGAGAATAAAGTGGACACTGACAGGTAATAGAGATATGGAAAGATATTGCATCCAGGTGACATTTTTTGGGCCTCTGAATCAAGCAATTCTGATTTTCAGTTCCTCGATACAGTAAATTCTAGTTTTTGAACAAATCAATTTAAGTGGCTATTTTTTTTGTCCTGTGCAAATACTAGTTCTAAATTTTATATTCCCATCATAGTTATTCTAGTTAAGACACTTTTTATGTCTTCTAGAGCTATTGTTCCCAAAAACTATAATCTTACAGCTGTAAGATCAGATAATTTTAAGAATCTTCTCATCACCTATAGAAAAATCCCAAACTTTTAATTATGGGATTTAAGAGTTTCAATTACTAGGCCTTGCTATAATTTTTTAAAAACATTTTTTTACCCCTCTCTACCTCACCTGACACAATCTTTGGTCCAGCCAGATTCATTTTTTCATTTTATTTCCAACACACCCTGAATAAAGCATTCCTCTGAAACATCTTTATGCTGCCACTTCTAAGTTTGGTGCTTAATTCCACTTGTCTTTGACAGCTAGTTATACCACATTTTGAAAGCCTAGTTGAAAGCCTAGTGATACCACATTTTCATTATCCCTACAGGTTTTCCTAAATCTCACATTAGAATGAATCGTTCTATTATTCATCCTTGAGGTGACTAGTGAACTGTCTGCCTCTATGAAAACAATTATTACAGTCATATTTTATGTTTGTGCAATAGCTCTCTCCTGAAGAACAGCGTCTACCTTTGTATCTTTCAAGGCCTAGAAAAATGTTTTAAGGAAAGGAAATTGTGTTAAATCAATTATAAGAAGCAACATAAAGTATTGTTAATTTTCAAAAATAAATAAAAAAATAAACTTAATAGCTTCAAAAACAACTGATGCTTATAGCCCTGTTTCTCTTGAAGTTAGGGATTTGGGGGACTATTTTAGATATTACAAGCCTTTTCATTTTGAAGAGGAACTTTGTTGCTATTTCCAGTCTTTTAGTCCCAAGGCACGTATGTAATTTAGGCTTTCTCTCCTTTAGGATTACAAGAACTGAAATGCATACATTTTAATAAAACCAAAGATACTTTAATTACAACTTATTTGCATTATCTCTATATACATTTAGATAATTTAATATATTTCTATTCATTTATCAATAAAAAAAACATGATTTCAGACTAATGGTGCACAGATGGAAACCATTACTTGAAAATTCAATATATTTTATATCTAGATCAGAAGTTTCTAATCTATATTGAAAGGTTTCTATTTTTCTCACCTTTGCATTTTAGTGTAAGGTGATGGATGGCAGTTGTCATTAAATGTCTATTCAGTTCAAATATACCTTGGAGTCTATTCTTATAATTAAAGACGTTCTTTAATTCGGGACTTTATAAAGATGGCAAAGAAGATAAAGCTGAATGAATCTGCAGCCTGTATTGGGATTACATAACCTACATAGAGTTTACTTCAGCACTAATAAATAAATGTAAACTGTACAAAACTCTGTAGTATAGTTTTATTTTTCTTTCTTTCTTTTTAAAATTTTATTTCCAATACATCAGCTTTATAAAAGGGACAAATATCCTTAGTCTGATGTGGCTAAGGTAGCTGTTTCTGTGTCCTATTTCTAGTGTTACCGTTAAGGCTATACTGGTGGCATAGGAGAAGTAGCTTCTCCTGACTCCTTGGAGACAAATGTTAAATATTCAGAACATTTGTATGTCAGCTGTTAAAACATTGGTGGTTTGAAATTGGCAATGGTGTGCTCGCTTCGGCAGCACATATACTAAAATTGGAATGATACATAGAAGATTAGCATGGCCCCTGCGCAAGGATGACACGCAAATTCGTGAAGCGTTCCATATTTTTACAGAAGGCAAGAAGACATATGAAGAAATGCTCAACCTCACTAACCATCAGAGAAATGCAAATAAAAACCACAATGAGATACCACCTCACTCCAGTCAAAATGGCTATTATCAATAAATCAACAAACAACAAATGCTGGCGCGGATGTGGAGAAAAGGGAACGCTAGTGCACTGTTGGTGGGACTGCAGATTAGTGCAGCCACTATGGAAAACAGTATGGAGGTATCTCAGGAATCTGAAAATGGAACTACCCTATGATCCAGTAATTCCACTCCTAGGCATCTACCCGGAGAAATCCAAAACTCCAATTCAAAAATTTGTATGCACTCCTATGTTAATTGCAGCACTTTACACAATAGCCAAGATATGGAAACAACCAAAATGCTCATCGGTAGATGACTGGATTAAGAAGCTGTGGTACATTTATACAATGGAGTATTACGCAGCCATAAAGAAGAAAGAAATCTTATCATTTGCAGCAACATGGATGGATCTAGAGAACATTATGTTAAGTGAAATAAGTCAGAAAGAGAAAGACAAGTACCATATGATCTCACTTATATATGGAATCTAAAGAAAAGACTATGTGAATGAACTAATCAGAGACAGTTTTGGGGACGCAGAGAAAAAACCGCGAGTGGTTAGATGGGTGTGTGGGAGGGGGTTGGGGATAAGGGGAAAGGTGAAGGGATTTGGAAGCAGCTGGTAACCACAAGATGGCCTCAGGGTTTTTTTTTGAAAATTAATTTGGGGAAGGTATTCTATAATGTTGTAAAGATTTTGTTGGGTATCCGATGGACATGTGTCCTATTTGGGAGACCACCACAGGGATACTGTGGATAACTGATCATGGCATTGTACACCAGAAGCTAAACATTAATGAATGCCAACTATAATTTTATATATATAATGTGATGGTTCAGTGTGAGGTCGGAGGGATAGTGGATGGGGGGAGGGGGGTTCACAGTGTGGGGGATGTAGATGGTGAACGTCTAAGTATTACCTTGTTTTGTGCACCTGAAACTAATAAATAAATAAATTAATTTAAAAAAAAAAGAAATTGGCAATGGTGTATGTATGCACACCATGAATATTAGCACATGCTGTAAATTAGGTTTCCCATTACCTTAGTATTTTTGGACTGCTATAATGAAAATACCACAGACTGGGTGACTTAAACAACAAATACTTATTTCTCATAGTTCTGGAGGCTGGGGAGTCCAAGATCAAGGTGTTTATTTTTTGTCTGGTTAGAGCGTACTTGCTTTCTGGCTCATAGATGGCTGTCTTCTCATATCGTCACATGGCAGAAGGGGTAAGGGAGGTCTCTGGGGTCTCATTTATAAAGTAACTAATCCTGTTACTGAGGGCTCTACCCTCATGACCTAATCACCTACCAAACGCCCCTTCCCCAAATACCATCACATTGGGGATGGGGTTGCATACGAGTATAAGAATTTGGGGCAGGGGCACAAACATTCAATCTTTAGTGCCTACCCACAGGGAAAGTACCCTCTGTACAGGAAAGCAAATTACCGATATACCACTGATTGTAATAGTTATAAGTAGTCTTATTTTTGTTTTATGTTCTTTCTGTTCTGTAGCAGCCTGTCCTGAGAACCTGCTTCTTTACATAATGGGGATGATGTTCAGCACTGGCTTATCTCAAGGGTCTTGAACTTTCTCAGCGTAATTATCCTCTTTGGTGTAGGAAACACTCTCCTCTAACTGGTGGTTGTTCAAGAAAGCTGTCCTACCTCTCCCCTGAGCATACACATGACCTTGGACAGTTGCGGGTTTCCAACTGGTGTTGGAAGCCAAGTCTGGCAGACCTGATATGTCTTGTTCCTGTTGCTTAGTCATCCATCGGTGCACACAGCATCATCTGAGCTGGGAGACTGGGAGTACATTTTCTAAAACTCTTGGCAAAAGAACAATTCTTCTAAAAGTGGTCCTTATCAGGGCCCTTGTTATCAAATGATGATCTATGCCATCTGTTTTCTACCTACTCTGCTCCCATTCTCATTCAAACTTCTTCCTCTTCTGAAGTTTCAAAACAAAAACTGACGTGTTTTTTTTCCCTATATTTGAACTTGGTGAACAGTTCATAATTTCATTGTTTTCTTTTCCCAATGCGGTATGCTGAATATTACTTATCGGAGCATCGTCTCTTTCAATCTGCAGCATAGGCTTTAAGAACCAGCTTCCTCAATACCTGACTCACCAGTGCTTAGCTGCTATTCGACTAAATCTGTGGACAATGAGACTCTGCACATAGGGAAACTGAAACTGAGAGTCTGTGTATAACTATGTCCCCTAGTCCTTATCAGGCGCAAGGGTCCTCCTGCAACCCCAAAGCTTTTGGAGTCAAAAAGGATGGTCAGAGGGAGCATTTATTCTGATGTAAGGGGAGGAGAGAATAAATGCCTGCTCTTTAAAAGCACTCTGACCTGAATTCTCAACCCCAGCCATAATGTGATAGAGAGCTTGGCTTACTCTGCTGTCTGGATTGGGGTGGAGTGGTTTGTTCAACTGATGTTTACCCGATACTTCTGCCTGGAGGGAATCGGTTGTCTGCTTCTTCACTACTGCTGAGCGTGGGGGCCTGAGACAGGTGGGTCTCAGAATTGAACGGACATTGGTTATCTCCCTGGGCAGTACTGAGTTTAGCTTAGTTTTGTCACAACTATTAAGGGCAGTGGGTATCGTCATCTATCTGCTCTTCATCTGAGGGATGCTTTATCTGTATGGTCTGAGCATTTTTTTTTTTTACATAGAAACCTACTGAGAACAAAACAGAGCGTGAACTCTTTCTTCTTTAGGTTTGCCTACTGTTTCTTATTTCTTTCTCCTCTTTCATTATCATTTTGCATTTATTTATGTATTTGGAAACTTTTTTTTTTTTTTTTTTTTAAGGAGAGGAAGAAGTTTGGATGGTGACAGTGGAATTAAGTAGAATGCATTAAAATAAAAAAATGGAGATGATGGTATTATATCTATTCCTGTCTACCCTTTGTAATGGATTTGAACTTTTCCATATGAATTACCATGTGAGGACTCCACATGGATGGATCCGTTTTTCATGGGAGGCTTAGACTAAGCCTTGCAAGTGCAATCACCAACAAATTCTCTTGCCGTCTTATAGACTCTGGGAAGGAAACCATAATCATATATTACCGATAATTTATCTGGCTTCATGAAATTAAGACGGTCACATGAGACTGGTTTTAAGTTGGTGTGAAGAATGTATCATTTATCATGGGATATGGGTCTGAAACCCGTAAATACTCAGATTTTTAACTTAGAACTCAGAAAATTTAAGTTTCTGAATGAGAAACCTGTTTTTCCCTTTTTCCCACCTTTCTGTGTAGCTTTTCTCAGCTCTCAGGGTTTTCTCAAGAGGCATAATAGCTACGGTAGTTAATCCTAGGAAACATTTTTCATAGAAAAAGGAGGTCTTCGGGAAAAAAAAAAAGTCTATTTTTCTATTGAAAACTTTATTACGCTCCATACGAATATATTTTAAAATTCAATAAGTGGAATTTTCTATTTTTAAATGCTTATACGTTTAGAATATGAGTTAAAATATATCAATTAACAAAAGATAAACTGAGACTCACTTTCTCATTTCTTATAGAATTTCTTGCATACTGTCTTCATACGTACAGCTCTGTTTTTAGGTTTTTCACTCTTGAAAAACAGAAAGACATTTTTAAAAACATTATTATAGGGCAGAAGGTATTTTTCTATAGCTTAGAGGGGCTATATTGTAAATTAAAATTGATTTACTTTTTGTCAGATTGTGTTTGCTTTTAAAAATAGTTTAAGATAGAAACATTATCCTTTAAACAAATTCAGCACTTGGAGACAGATGTATAGATATAAAACATTAGGGGATTATAACTTTGGTAAAAAGTTTCCACCACGTTATTTCTAATGGATGCTATAGTTTGTCACCCAGATTCCCCTTTAGGGATCATTTCCCCGACTGTCACAAGAGTTACCTGTAAGCTGGTCATAGCTGATTCAGGTTTTGCCTTCAGTCAAAGGGAGTTGCCTCATCCATGTTTATGCATTTTGTCCCCCTGGGGGACAAAGCTCACATATATTGACTGATTCATGTTTGGGAAAAATTTATGGTCCCTTTATGTTTTGGGGAACAATTATAAACCACAGAAGCTTCAGAAGTCTCCATGGAATTGGATGAGTGTTTTGTTACAATAGCATTGCAACTCAGCTCTTTCCTGTGTCCATTCCTGCTGGCTTGACTCCTTCATAGATCTTGATCCCAAGCAAATGCAACTTCTTGCAATCCAATCTCCATCCCAGATTCTGCTCCACAGTAAGTAAGACCAGACCCAAGACAGATGGTACAAGAATTTGGGTAGTCCAAAGGAAACAGATATGAAAGAGACTTTGGAGCCTTATCATGGGCTAGCCAGCTAGCAATGAATACTTCATTATGGGTGGTGAATGGAGAACTGATATTCCCTGGTTTACTGTAGTAGTGAAATCTTTAAAATTTTCAACAATCGTGCACTAAGTGAACAATAACATACCTCTAGAAGGGAATGCACTGATAGTTATAATATTTATTATGATTGAGAGGCTTAGAACAAGCAGCAAATATAGGACAATTATAGGAATTGGATGGCTACTGGTGAATGTCATCAGTTTACTGGGGAAGAAAGATTTAGGTGGTTAACCACCAATTTAAAGCGGAATGTATATCTCAGAGACATAGAGGGAAGAAAAGAAACTGAGGGTTGCTAGGTGGGAAGGGAGTGGAGATGGGGGGGGATGTAAAGGAATTAGAAAGTACAAATTAGTAATCACAATATAGCCACAGGGATATGAAACACAGTTTGGGAAATATAATCAATAATGTGGTGAAGATTTTGTAGGGGGTCAGATGGGCACTTGTCTTATCAGGGAGACCATTTCATGGATGCTGTAGATGTTTGACCATTGTGTTGTATACCTGAAGATGAAGCTGAATAATACGAATGTCAACTATAATTATATATATTATGCATCTACTGTGTATCTGGAAAAATCTTATTCCTCCTTCAAATCTAAAGGATAACTTTACTGGATGTATTATTCTTGGCTGGTAATTTATCTCTTTCAATAGTTTGGATATTTGATTCCAATGCCTCCTGGCTTGTAGAATTTCTGCTGAAAAATCTGATGATAATTTAATGGGCTTTACTTTGTAGGTTTCCTAAAAACCTACTTTTCCTGGCTTCCTTGAGACTTCTCTCTTTGTTGTTAATTTTTGACAGCTCCAATATAATGTACCTTGGAGACGGCCTTTTAGGATTGAGGTAATTAGGTATTCTGTTTGCTTCTTGGGTTTGAGGATACATTTCTTTCCCTAGGTTTGGGAAGGTCTTGAAGACTGTTTCTTTGAATAGGTTCTCTGAGCGCTCTCCCTCATTTTTCTTTCTGGTATACCTGTTATTCTTATATATATTGCTCTTTCTTATGGAGTCAGATAGTTATTGTAGAGTTCTTTCATTTCGTTTTAACTCTCTTGTTGCTCTCTCCTTTCATCTGTGTCATTTCCAGATTTCTATTTTCAAATTTACTAATTCTTTTCTCCATCTGATCAGCTCTGTTTCCTAAACTAGTTGCATCATTCTTCATCTCTTTTATTGAGTTTTTCAAATCCATAATTTCTATGTGGTTCTTTTTTAAAATTTAAATCTCTTTGGTCAAGTATTCATTTTGTTCATTGATTTTATTGCTGAGTTCATTAAACTGTCTATCTGAGTTTTCTGCATCTTGTTGAGTTTTTTCAGAACTCAATCTTGAATTCTTTGTTATTTAAGTCACATATTTCCATGTCTCTAAGTTTATTTTTTGTAGATTTTTATTTTTCTTTTTTCGGAGCTGCCTTGTTACCTTAGTTATTTATGGTTATTGATGGATTGTTTCTGTTCCTGGGCATCTATGGAAACAAATTCTGTAGCAGTTTGATATGAAGAAGTCTTTCTTTCATTTTCCAGTAGGTAGCACTAGAGTGTTTTATTTTCTCTTGCCCTCCTCTAGCTTCTCAAGATTTCCTGGGGAGGTAAGTGTCTCTTCTGTGACCAGATCACTTCGTTCTCAAGACACCATCCCCAGTGGGAGGATGTGGTGGGCTATGGGGTCCTGAGGCCCTGGAATCCCAGTGCTGTGTCTGCAGCTAGTTGCAGAGCTATGCACCTCAGGAGCCCTGAGTGCCCCCACTGGGATCAGCCAGGAAAGTTGGGGATGGACTAGGCTGGGAGAGGCTGTTTCTGTCTTTGTTCTCATCTAAGTAAAGTTGACTGCTAGACCACAGTTACCTCACACCTGTATCTCTTCCCTTGTCATTGGGTTAGCCGCAGTGTGCATCTGCTGTTCAGGAATTGTGTCTCCAGTTCTCAGGCCTATAGATATTGTGCTCTTCAATCTCACACAGCTACAATTTTTTTCTGGGGGATGCTGCTAGCATTGGGAGAGTGTGAGGGAGGCAAGCTCTGCAAAGGTGTGGGGAGGTGGCCAGGCTTGGCAGTGAGGGCTGTTAGACCACAGTTGTCACACTTCTGTATTCCGTCTTTGCCCCAAGGTCTCTGCCTCAGTTACTGGGTTCAGCTATATTATATGAGCACATACACTGATGTCTCAGGCAACATGGCTTTGGTCCACTGAGAGAGCACCTGCAGTGTCCGTCCTCCCCTCTCCCAGGACTGCAGTGAGCTCCGGGATGTGTCTGTGTCCCCTGTCTCTGAACTTCTCCTTTCCCTCCTCCCCTGTTCACTCCAATTTACCAACCTTCAGATGTTTCGATGTGCAGGTCTCTCAGCCAGGTTTCTGTGTTGTGTGGGGACTCTTTTGTTGAATTATAGCTATTTAGCTTGTTGTAACTTCAAGGGGAGAAAGAGATCGGGGGGGACCCCTCATTTCGTCATGTTTCTGATGTCACTTATACTGTGATTTCTTTAGAAAATATTGTATCAAGGTATTGTTTATCTTGATTACTGAGTTTTTAGTGTTCCGTTAAATTTTGTGTCTGATGCTAATGTCTTACATACCTCACTCTAGTCCTGACTCTATATAACAGAGCTTCAGGAACTTGGTACACAGCTAATGTTCTGATAAATGCATTATTTCCCATCTCTAATGGGAAAGACATTCAGAAGCAGATAATCATATATGATAGGAAAAAATAACAACAAACAAACATATTTACAATCTTATCCCAGGGCTACATTACTTTTCTTAATCTATGTTATAAATATAGCCTGAAGGGAAGTAAATGATTAGGACAATCCATATGATATCACATTTTTTTACTCTTTCAATGTTATTATAGTAAACAGACTGGATGAACTATCAATATTTATGCTATGGTTTGGTTGTGATGCATGTAGTCCAGAGGGTGGACAATAAAGCCTATGAAGATTCAGGGACTTGCTACATCAGTGAAGTTTGTTTCAGTGATCTGATATATGCCAGAGCATCTCCACAGTAAAAGAAAATTTATTGTATCTTTCATCTCCCATCACTAAGAATGGAAATACGATTCCTGTTAAACAGGTGACATAAAAGGCTAACGGCTTTGAGTTAAATACAGAACAAGAAAGCATTCTACAGAAGGTTTGGCTGAGACACAAGTAGCCCTGCTACATAGACCCTTCACTTGAAGATAACACAGCAGACTCTATGATATTAAAGGTACCTGGGGTAGACAGAAATCACTATGTAGCGTTATCAGATTACATAAATGGAGAATTATAATGTGGACATTTTAGTATTCTGGAGTAAAGCTATACCATCTTCAGAAGAAAATTACATTCTATTAGATTCACTGCCACGGCATGCTAGAGGTCTTGGTAGAGATGGAAAGCCTCAATGCACATCAAGTAACCATGAAGAACTGGGTTATGCCAAACTCATCTAGTTATAGGTTGATCAGGCCAGTGGCAATTCATCATGGCAGCATCATTCATGATCATGGGCAGAAGGCACAACTAAGCAACACAAGCATGTGGCTCAGACTGATCTCATTTACCGTTGTCTCATCAGAGTCTCCTTTAGCATGCTCCTAGGGTATATGGGGAATTCATTATGAATAGGTGATGGGGGAGGGAAATGTTGAGCTGATGTCACAAGATGGGTTGGCTTGACATGCAACCTAAAAATCAATGCGCTATGCTACATACAAACACAGGGTGGGCCTGAAAGACAGAGATAAGGAGAAATCTTCCCAGTGTGCATAACTTTGCCTAGCGCATATCTATGTGGGGGGAAAAAGTGGCCTGAGGTTAGAATATATGTAGGCTCATGGGCAGTGATGGATGAATGAGGTTGATCAGGGGCTTGAAGGTGAAATATTTGACGATCAGGAAAAAATGATTTTTCTGGGAATTATATATATATAATACATATATATATAATACATATATATATAATACATATATATATACATATATATGTGTATATATATATTATATATATATATATAATATATATATATATATATATGGAGCTATGGGAGTGAGTATGAAGTTTAAAAAAAAAAGATTAATTGATGACAATTTCCTCCATAGGCCATTTATCATAGAAGAAGCACTAGACAATAAAGAATATAGAATGTCTTGGCTAGTTGACTTCAGCCAGATTCGGTCATCAACCACCTAGTTTTGGCAAAAGAGGAACATGAATGGAATAGCAGGGATGTTGATTATGCCAAGCATCAACAACACGGGCTCTCATTCAGCAAGGCTGAAAAAGCTACTGCTGTTGCTGTATGTATAAGTTTCCAGAAACAATGAACAATGCTGAGCCATTAACAAGACTTTCCACAAGAAGGACAATAAGCTATTTGGTGGCAAAATGATTTCATTGGATCTCTGCAAAGTACTCTAGAAAAGGAAGTAATTCATCTTGATTTAAATCAACACATGCTCCACATATGTGGGTTTGCCTTGTCCACAGGGCCTCAGCCTGATTCACTATCCAAGGGTTTAAGGATTATTTATTTCACCAACAGAGATTTCTCCTTCACATTGTTTTGGATCAAGGAACCCACTTAACAGCACAGGGAGTATGACTATGGGCATGGGTCTTATCACATGTTCTGCCACCCAAATTTCTTCAGCATGACTGAGTAATGGAATGGCCTTTTAAAAGTGTGTCTGAGGCACCAGTTTAGAGATGATGTTCTCTAGTATTATTGGTACTCCTTCCTCCAAAATGCAGTATAGATTTTAAATCAACATCATAATGTAATGTTATGCATCCAATCATAATTTATGCATCTGAGAATAAAGGAGAAGGAATGACCACATATAATATTGCTCCCAATAACCGACTTGTGATATTTGTGTTTTACAATCCTCACCTCATAACTTTTGACTCTGTGTGTCCAGAGATCCTGATTCCCAAAGGGGAGTGCTTCCACTAGGAAACAGAGCAAGGGTCCCATTACACTTTAAACTATGGCTGCCCCCTCATTGCTTTGGGCTTCATTTACAGGAGACCAGCAAGCATGAAAAGAGCCACTCTCTTGCCAGAGAAATTGATGGTCATCAACCAGAGGAGATAGAGCTGGTGACATACAATGAGTGCAGTTGAGAAAGATATGTTTCACATTCAGGTGATATAATAGGCCATCTCTTGACACTCTTTTGCTCAATTTTGAGAATAAATGGGCAATAGTCAGAGCAAGCATAGCACTAGGGACACTTTCCCATTAAGGATGAGGGTCTAAGTCACCAAGTAAGCCACTCTTTTCAGCAGAAATGAGTCTATAATAGTGCTAAGGAAGGGAAATAATAAATATGACTTGTGGTCCCCTGACCAGCTGTAGCAGCATGGGCTATAGTTCCTTCCACTGACCTTCTTCTCATAAGTTTTTCTAGAAGAAGAGACAAACTTGAACCCTGCAGTAAATTTATTATCCGAAGTAAGTATATCTGAGTGGCACAAGGAGTGGACAGTAAAGAATACTATGGTGCATTGCTCAGATTCCTGTGCAGGACCCACATGTTTACTACCCCAGCTGCCATGATGACGGGCTTCTAGAGACTCACAGATGAATCCCTCCCCAAGAATTGCCCTCAGCTTGAAGCCATTGATTGGTTGACTGGAGAGTACGAAGCCTAACCCCCTTGCCTTACTTGGGGACAACTCTGAAGGGCCACCCAAGCCCCACAGCACCCAATTGGATTGGCTGAATCTTTGTTGCAATCGCCCCACAGTTTCACTTCTTCCTCTGTCCAATCCGATGCCCCGCAAACATAAGTGTTGCTCTAAGAGCACTCTCCAATGAACTTCCTACATGCACATCTCAGATGCTCAAAGTCTTTACTCTGGAGAAGCTGACCTAAAGCTGGATTCCTTCAAATTGCCAAGGCTCATTTCATGTAAAATAATTTTAAAAGGAGTTTTGTGCATAAATATTGCAAAGCAGATCTATTGCATAAAGTAAATCTCTCTCCTTAAATACTTTTTGTTCTAATTTCTTCTCTATCACTTTTTTATTTCTGTTTGTTTTCCTTTTGCCAATGGCAGTTATATACAGCTATCATGGAAAAACTATGGTTTAGGGGGCTTGTTCCCCCCCAACCTGGGTCTCATCACTCACCAATCATGTGAACTTAGACGAATTAAGTTTCCCTGGGTAACAGTTGATTAATTTATTGATTGAGGGGATTGTATTAGATGATTAATCTTTAAAGCATCTTGAAATTTGAAAGGGTATTTTCCTCTTTGCTGTGTTTTTATATTTTAAATTACATTACAATTTAGGTTACAGAGTTACTGAATGTGAAGGAAAAATACTGAAGAAATGTTTAAATCTTATGAGGTATGGTGTTGGTCATTCTAAAGACGGGTACGAGTTATATGGATATTATTTAATAATAATGAGACAAAAGAAAAGCGTCTTCATGGCATATGGCTTGTAACAGATCATGTAGCGATACAAATAATTCAGTATATTCTTCAATCATCTGCAGTATTTGTGATGTGAAAATTCATGATTCCTTCATTCAGCAATTACTTGTCCAGTGCCTATTATGTGTCCAGACTATACAAGGCCCGGAGGATAGAGGGATTAATAAGATAAGATCCCAATTCTGAACAGCTCAGTCTAGTGGGAGAGACAGACATATACACAGATATACAATGCAAAAGATCTACTATAATAGAGTATAAACAGAATGCTGCTGCTGACTTCTGTAATGATCTTATGCAGAAAGGATACACTTCTTATACAAAAAGTGACTGTCAATCAGTTTGAGTATGTCTGAACTAAACAAAGGCAATCCTGATCATTCTATCTTAAGTCGGCGAGGCAACTCCTTGAAACCAAAAAGTTGTAGCTATTCATCAGCTCTACATTCTGCTAGACCACCATAAACCCCCTCTCTTTTCAGCAGATCTTATCTAGCATCGATTTAACTTAAATATCACTCAAATAGTTCTTAATGAAAAAAAGAAGAAAGATCACTCATTTAAAATAATATTTCTTAGACTAGAATTATGATTCTAGGCTGGGCCACTCCCTAATAGCTGAAGGCAGCAGAGGGGGAAGGTTGCAGAAATTAAGGGAAAGAGTAAACTATGGAAACAGAAGGACTATAAAGAAAGTAATTATTTTATGACTAGAGATAAGTAATATACTATATAAGATGTGAACTTCCATGACCAACCTACATTTTCTTCTTTCTCTTCTAAACCGATGCACAATATATTTTCTCTGGTAGCTAAAAGGCAGAAGCTGTTTGCAGGCAAGAATTGTTTTCACCATTTTTTGGATTCAAACCCCACTAATGCTAGGGGATATGAAAGAGTGGTAGATATGGTTTGGGTCTCTGAGGAGGGTGGCAGAGTGTCTAGCAAATTGAGGAGTGCTTTTGAGATTAGTGAAGGAGGAAAGGGAGACTATCCTGACCTGAAGATTAATAGAGGTCACTGGTTTTAGAGTAAAAAAAAACCCTGATAGGTCATCCAAAGTGAGACTATTTTGAAAGTGAAAGCTGGTGAAAAAAAATTTAAATTAATTCATGTTTTGAAATATTCATTTATGGATTAAACAATTGGCTTTATAATATTGGTTTACTTTTCAAATAGTTTTATTCCAAAAAATATATAAATATATAAATATAAAAATAGAATTAATGTATAGTAGGTATATTGAATCCAAGCTAAAAATCTTCTTATTACACATACATTAAAAATAAAATAAACTAGAATTGCTATTCTTTGTATATACTCACACGCTAATCTATTTCTATCTCTAATTTGAGTTATTGGCATTTTTCTGAAAATGCATTTTAACTGTCCTGTTATTATTAATTATTTAATTAAAATTCCCTATAGCCATACCTTCAAGTGACTTCTTTTTAAATTGTAGCATGTTCAGTTGAAGAAATGGAATACTATTCTGCCATAAGAAAAGATGAAATAATGCCCTTTGGGATACATGGATGGATCTTGAGATTATTATGCTAAGTGAAGTAAGTCAGACAGAAAAAGCAGAGAAACCTATGATTTCACTGATATGTGGTATATAAAACTGAAAACAACAAAAGAACAAGACAAACAAATGAAGAAACAAAAACTCATAGACACAAACAATAGTTCAGTGGTTACCAGAGGGTAAGGGGGGTGGGGGGTGGGAGATGAGGGTAAAAGGGATCAAACATATGGTGATGGAAGGAGAACTGACTCTGGGTGGTGAACACACAATGTGATTTATAGATGATGTAATACAGAATTGTACACGTGAAACCTATGCGAGTTTACTAACAGTTGTCACCCCAATAAATTTTAATTAAAAAAAAAATAAATACCCTTTCTATAGGTACTGAGATACATGCATGATTGGTGAACATTCTGCTACATGAGGCTATTCTCAAATTCTAAGTCTTTTCACATGGAAATTTATGTTTCAGACCAAATATTTTCACAAGTACTCTCTTTTTTCCTCCAATCAAAAGACCTTTATTCAAAATATATTTTTTAAAGAGAACACTTGTCAAGTTAAGTTTTCACTATTTATAATTCATTTAAATAGTTCCTAAAATTCATATACACAATATCCTAGGCAATCTCGATTTTATTCCACTTGGGTTCAGCATATACATTTTCAAATGAAAACTTGAAGTTCCATCAAAAATCATTTTTTATGAGTTAATATATTCTGAACCACAACAAGAAACATTTTGAAATTAAATTGTATTCATTATTTGCAGTCTCATTTTTAAATGTGTTCGCTTCCTGCTTTGTTTTTGTAGGATTAAATTTTTCTTTCTGCTTATAATCTTTTGTTCGCTAATTTCAGTTTGCTAAAAGCTTTAGAATTACAGATTTTTTATAATCTATCATCTAAGTCAAGTTGGGCTGCTATAACAAAAATATCATAGACTAGGTGGTTTAAACAATAAACTTTTATTTATCATAGTTCTGCAGTCTGGGAAGTTCAAGATCAAAGCACCAGCAGATTTGGTGTCTGGGTGAGGGACCGCTTCGTAGTTCATAGATGGCTGTCTTCTCATTGTATCCCTCCAGTGACAGAAGGGATAAGGGAGCTCCCTGAGCATTTTTAGTAAGGGTACTAGTCCCATTTGTGAAGGCTCCAACCTCATGATCTAACCTCCTCCCAAAGGCTACACCTCCAAATACTATCACATTTACATATAGGGTTTCAATGTATGGTTTGGAGGGACACAAACATTCAGACCTTAACATCCATTTATTAAGTAATTGGAGTAAGATTTAACAGTTAACCTCAAACAAAATACAACTGAAATTTAGAAGCTTCACTAATAAACATGTGTCATGCCACTATAAGAAATCTGAGTGAATTACAAAGCACTTGTCTAAATGGTCAAACCCTCTAAAATCTTATTGATGCTGGGCAGCAGAGGGAGAAGACACACAACTGCTTCTAAATGCATCTCTGCTCCATAGGTTTGAGTTCACATAATAACCATAAAATAAATAAATTAACTTCCAATTTTGATCTTTTAAAATGAATATATAAGAATAAAATAATACAGTTTTTATATTCTTTAACTAAATAAACTTTCAACTCCCTGCCCCCAACTACTCTCCCCACACCCCTGAAGAATCATGCTAGAATCTCGGAGGTATAGTTGGTTCCAAGAAAAAAAGGAAGCCCTTTTAATTTCTAGTCTATAGTTCTCATTGCCGGTATCCTTAGACTCTACTCCCACATGGCTCTGCTTCCACTCTTTGTCTGTGTGATTGCAGAGATAGCTAGTGGTGAGCTGGAATCAGCTCTTACTGACTTGTTGGGGCAGAGTGTATGCATCTTTTCCCAACTCCATGTTCACTGACTTCCGTTTGGTAGCTTGAAATTGTCCATGGTGGGACTATTTACATCCCAGACATTGGCAAATGCTACAGGGCAGATCTCCCCACCCACTCACCCTACTAGTAGAGTTGGTTTGTAAACAATTATCAGCAAACCACTGCCAGGAACTTTAGGATGGATCCTTCCTACGCACAGGGTGCAGCTATTTCTTGCTGAGGATTCCCTACTTGAAAAGTGAACTTGAAAAGTGATTTGTAATAGAGCAATTCATGGGCAGATGAACCATGTATACTAGTTTGGTAGGACAATCCCAGTGAACACCTGCTGTGCTTGAGTCCTGTCCTGTTTAACATTTCACCTGAAATACTCACTTTTATAACAAAGTATAAATTGTAAATAAATACAATTAATTGTTGCATTAAAATCAGTCAGCATGGGTTTTGTAGAACTTCACTTTTTACTTCCAGCTTCTGCCATGATTTTGCCTTGTAGTATGTAACACATATGGTCTGACATTTAAGTTTGGGAGCTGGTTGCACGATGTTGCTAACCGTTTTTGATATCAGAGGGATTATTTATTATGGATTTGTACCAACTAGACAAAGAGTTAACCAAGTTTACTATTTGGAAGTGCTGAAAAGGCTATGTGAAAAAGTTAGACGACCTGAACTTTTCACCAACAATTTATGGCTCTTCCATCACGACAATGCACCAGCTCACATGGCACTGTCTGTGAGGGAGTTTTTAGCCAGTAAACAAATAACTGTATTGGAACACCCTCCCTACTCACCTGATCTGGCTCCCAATGACTTCTTTCTTTACCCGAAGATAAAGGAAATATTGAAAGGAAGACATTTTGATGGCATTCAGGACATCAAGCATAATACCATGACAGCGCTAATGGCCATTTCAGTAAAAGAGTTCCAGAACTGCTCTGAAGGGTATACAGGGAGCGGGTGTCAGTGCACAACTTTCCAAGAGGAGTACTTCAAAGGTGACCGTCGTGATATTCAGCAATGAAGTATGTAGCACTTTTTTTCTAAGATTAGTTTGCAAACTTAATTGTCAGACCCCATATGCTGTGATCAGGATTATCTCTTGATATTTGACTAAATGAACAAGGTGACCTGCAATACCCAATGCTCTTTCCCTGACCCTTCCCACACACAACCTAATTGATACTTCTCTTTTAAGGACAGTATGCCATGTGTTGCTGATAATAAAGTGAAATGTACTCAGTAACAGATTTTGGTTCAACTAACTTCATTTAGGTATGGATTATTGTAGGAAAATTCACATTTCTGCCCCTGCTGGACACTCAGTATATTAGTGTGCCATGTTACAAAATATCAATGTAGGCAGCAAGTAAAGCAGAGTGTAGTATTTTGTTTCTGAGAAATTATCAAAATGGAGAAAATATTTTGCAGTCTCACTGATATTTAATTTTTCAAAAGGCTGAAACTCAGCTTTTAAGTGATTGGATACCAGCAGTTTTTTGCATCCGTAATAAAATGTTATTGCATAATTTATAAATGTTATATTCTATAGCCAAATTTTACACTCCATAGCCAAATATCCTTTACTAGGATATTTTATATCCTACTAGCTTTTGGCAGATGGACTGAAAATAATATTTGACAGATGGACTGAAAATTGTATTTTCATAATTACTAGTTACTGTGACCATACCTTGAGCAAAATCGATAATAATTGATAATTTTATGCAGCATGTTTAAAGAATAACCAAGTATTTAAAATTAAAGTATTCACCAAGGGGTATTAGTTTTTTATGGCTGCTGTAACACAATATAAATGTAGTGGCTTAAAACAACATAAATTTATTATTTTACAACTCTATAGGTTGGAAGGTCTGACAGGGTCTCAATGGACTACAGTCAAGGTGTCAGGAGGCTTGCATTATCTCATGGAGGTTTCAAGGACAAATTATTATCTTGCTTTTTTCCAGCTTCTAAAGGCCGCCGGCATTCCTAGCTCCATGGTCCCCACCCTACACCTTCAAAGCCATCAATATTGCATCTCTCTGGACACCATGCCATAGTCACATCTCCCTCTCTATACCCATACCTTAGAAAGGTTTTCTGATTTTATAGACCCCTTTTAAGGACACGTTTGGACACTTCAGAATAATCATCCTATCTCAAGTTCATAGACTAATCTTAAGTACTAAGTCTTTTTGCCATGTAAGGTAACATATTCACAGGGTCTCGCTATTAAGATATAATTATCTTGGGGCATGAGGCATTATTCTGCCTACCACACAAGGTGATATTTTCTCAGCAAAGAATATATTATGTTCGTGAAAACTCTAGAGCTCATTCTTCTGTCACTGCTTTGAAAGGATAGAAAAAATGTACCTAAATTTGGAATAAATTTTAGAACAGTAAATCTCTAATAAATGTGCCAGTGTTCTATAAATGTGAAATAATTTAAAGATTACTTCAAATATAAATATAAAGGGAGACATATATACATGTATGACACATCTTTAAGTTTTTAATAATAAAACATTGGTTAATGTTAAATGGATATGTGATTGACCATTTATATACACACATATTTATGTTCAATATTTGTGTCTATAATAATATAAATACAAACCTCCAAAAATAAAGCAAATCCAATTATAGAAAATGGTTTCTCAAGAGCAAAATCTCTTAAATTTATTTGTGTTCTTTTTTATGTAATTATGAAAATTAAAGCAAAGAATATTTGGAAATAGAAGTTATGCAACACAACTGAACACAGAGGATGATCCTTAATATGGCTGGGACGTCTGTGATTATCTAAAAATATTGAAAATGGATAAATTCATGAAGGGAAAACAATCTATAAAAGCATAAGATAAATTGAGTTAGCTATCCAAAGCAACACCCCTCTCTGAAGATGTAATTCTGCTATCATCATCTTGAAATGTCAAGGATAAAAGGGCTTTGAGATTACAAACTCCCAGTCAAAAAAAAAAAGACATAAAAATTGTCATTTAAAATTAATTGAAAAATATATTTGTCATTTATAAATAGCTTATCTTTTATTTTCAATATTCTTTACCCCTATATTCGTTTCCTAGGGGCTACTGTGACAAAGCACCACAACCGAGATGGCTTAAAAAAACCCAGAATTTTATTCTCTTACAGCCCTGGAGGCTAGCAGTAAGAAATCAAGGTTTGGCACGCTGTGCCCCCTCCAAATCCTTCCTTGTCTCTTCTAGTTTCCCATAGTCCTGGGCATTCCTTGGCTTGTGGCAACCTGACTCCAATCTCTGCCTCTGTCTTTACATGGCCAGCCTCTTCCTGTGTGTCTCTGTCTTCTTTTAAGTTCACCAGTCATACTGGACTGAGGGCACATCCTACTTCAGTTGGACCTCATCTTAATTCATTACATTTGTAATGACACTATTTACAGATAAGGTACCGTTCTCAAGTACTGGAAAATAGGATTTTACTATACCTTTTTGTTATGTTCAACCCATAACACTCCTATTATATGAAAAGACAGGTTCTTTTATAAGGGTTAAAGAAATGACTAACTTAAGGTTGGTGTGAATATTTCTGTCTTATTCTTAAGTGTATAAAGAATTAGTCTGTTACTAAATCTGTGTTTACTGGTTCAGCGATTCAATTTTATTACATTAAAGCAAGTTTGGTTATGTTTTTAGGGAACTGATAAAAGTAATATAAAGTCTGTTTTATTAAGGTATAATATGAATCGAATGGAGGAATTAAGATGTTGGTAAATTGGCCAGATTTCATAATTTTTCTTCCAACCTTAATTTCAATTCTGAATAGTAACTATATCTCACTCTACTTACATAAGAAATTAAAGAAATAAGCATAATATTTAGTGCTGTACAATCTGCTCTACAATATACTAACCTACTAATAATATAAAAATTATGTGCATGTGGTTGCCTCAAATACTTGGTGGACCAAAGCAAGACATGAGTGAGTAAATAAAAGGCACATGCATATTGGAAAGTCATCTTTCTTAACTTAAGCAATGCACATGGTATGGCAGATTTCTATTAGAGAAAACTAGGCCTAGATGTGATACTTAAAAATGGCTACAAATTCTTTTTTTTGGAAACTCACACAGGCAGCGATACAACTGAATTAAGCAGTTGCCTATGCAGGAATACTCTAAATAATCACCAAGCAAACTTGATAAAGAGTTTCAGAGAAAAAAAAAACACCGCATTTAGTTTATTTACTTCATCCAGGCCACTTTGTATGACATGTTTGACAAATAGATTATTTATGTTGTATAATTGTCTACTTGTATATATATAATGTGTTTTTCTTTAAGTAACCAAAAATCATATTTTAGAGTGAGTTGGTAATCAAATAAATAAATAGGCCCCTGCCTCTATGTCCTGCCTGCATGGTCTCCAGGATTACATAAGAATGACAAAACAGAAACCTTAGTAATCAGCCTCCCTAGGCACACCATGCGCTATTTCTTTCTGACTTTTGACACTTGCCAAGGGGACTGTCATAAAATGGTTTCTGGTCAGATTGAGCCACATATCCTGCTTTGCCTGGGACAATCCAGTGAACATCTATTGCATTCATGTGTCTGGCACTTATCCTGAATAGTTTATTTTGTAATGAAGCATACAATACAAATAAATGCATTAAAATAAACTGGAATAAATTTAGTACATTTTTAGGTTATACCGTGTTTTCCCAAAAATAAAAACAGGTCTTATATTAATTTTTGCTCCAAAAGACGCATTAGGGTTTATGTTCAGGGGATGTCATCCTGAAAAATCATGCTAGGGCTTATTTTCCGGTTAGGTCGCATTTTCTGGGAAATACGGTACTTCCAGCTTCTGCCAAGGTCTTGTCTTCTAGTATGTGAAGCTCATAAGGCACAATCAAGGTTCTCTTTTGACATGTGATTAAGTAGAAAACAGGATCAGGAATAACTCATTACTCTTTCCTGACTCCTCCCACACACAACACATTGTGTCTTTCAAGGACATTATGCCAGGTTCTTGCTAAAACATTATGTATTTTGACATCATGGGCTTAGGTCATCTAATTCTTTCTGACCCTTAATGGTGGTACTTAAAGAGTTACATACAACCGCAGTAGCCATATGACATATTTATATTTATGGGTGACGGTGTTAGCATATTTTTTTCTCACTGAAATATCGGGATGTGACATTTAAACTCATGCACACTGAATCAACTTTGCATTTCAGCAAGAATATAAACTGTTTCAAAAACTGTTTTCTTTTTATTTAAGAGGAAAGGGACATTTTAAAGGTTAAAAACTCGTAGCACAACCCTCTTGGTTATGCCTAAATTTGCCGGATAGTTTCAATCATCTGACAGAATACTGAGAAAGAAACATATAAAATGGCATAGAATAACAGATAAGCACAGTTTGAAACAATCAGGCAGAATAGGGACCCCTAAAGGAGAAGAAATCTATTTGGGTGTTTGACTAATTATATGCACTAGGAGATGTCTATTGAGCCCTCTGGTTTTTAAGAGTTCGTGTCATTGCTGAATCAAATTAAAAGTATTTCCAGACTCTTCTCATGAGCAGGGCATATATGCAGAATTACAACAAAATCTGCAATCAGAAAACTTGAATTCAGACTTTCTACTTTCTAGTGTCCTTTGGATAAGATTTCACTTTCAATGCCTATAAAATGGAGATGATAATAATAATTTAACTCCCCAAAATGGCCAGAGTATTATCATGAGAAAAATAATTATAAAATGTAAAGAATTATATGAATGCAAATATTATTGATTTGAACTGACTTGAACCATAGCTTCAAAGCAAGAGTAGTGTTTTTAACTTACTCCCTTAGTATGTAAATGAATTTTGTTCTATTATGGCTTATATAAAATGATTTATTTTCACTTTCCTGTCGTGAGTTGCGTGCAGTCTGCTCGTGAGTTTCTGAGATTCGAAAGTTGAGAGCTTCTTGGTGCCCAGGGGGACTCACCCAGTGACTAGGGGGACATAACCATGCCACAAAATGAATATATTGAGTTACACTGTAGCACTTTTGATATCATTTGGATTAGCATGAAAAAAAGAGAAAGAAGGAAGTTCGAGAGGATCATGAATGATCAAAGAAGGCAAAAAAGATGATTGGTTTCAGAACAAAACTCTACCAGGAGCAGCGCCATGCTGAAAAAAAAAAAAAACAAAAAAACAAATGAAAGTCTATCAAGATGCATGAAAAAAGAAACACCACTCTAAAGAATGATGAAAAGGAGCAGTAGCCTGCATATTTACTGCATGGAGAGAGAGAGTCCAGAGATAGAGTACTTTCCGATATGATTAAACAAAAACAAAAAGAGAAAGCAGGAGAATAGAAGTCCCTCTGCTCAAAGTTTGTGCCCAGGGAGAAACAGAGGTATTAAAAGTTATTCAAACAGGAAAGAGAAAGAAGAAAGTGTGGAAGAGGACAGTTACTAAAGTCTGTTTTGTAGGTCATGGTTTTACTCAAAAACCACCTAAGTATGAAAAATTCATTAGGCCAATGGGCTTAGGTTTCAAGAAGGCCCATGTAACACATCCTGAACTGAAAGCCACCTTCTGCCTGCTAATACTTAGAATAAAGAAGAATCCCTCACCCCCCACTTTATACAACTTTTGTATTATTACCAAAGGTATGGTCATTGAGGTGAACTTGAGTGAGATGGACCTTGTGATACAAGGAGGCAAGGTTATTTGGGAAAAACATGCCCAGGTTACAAACAATCCTGATTGATGAATGCATAAATGCAGTCTCACTGGTTTGACAGAGTCTTATGCAAGTAACTCCTTACAATTTTGAAGACCATACACCAATCAGGAAAACTACCTTTACTGTGATGTTTCTGAGTACTACCAAAGAGCTTACATATCTGCAGTCATCAAGGGAACTATTCATTTTATTGTAAAGAACACTGAAATGGCCCAATTTAAAAAAAAAAAAAAAAAAAAAGAAAAAAACACACCCCAAAACAACACTATTGCTTTTCTTTTTAAAATTACAAATATCATCCCTTACTAATTGTTAATATTTTTTTTTTAGAAGAGCTCCAGGTTCACAGCAAAATTGAGCAGAAAGCAAACAGATTACCCACAAACCTTCTGCCGCCACACATGTAGGGTCTCCCCAGTATCCACCTACAAGAGTGGTGCCTTTGATATAAATGATAGATCTATATTCACACATCATTATCACTGAAGTGATGTCCCCTCTTTCATTTCTGATATCAGACATTTGTGTCCTTTCTTTTTCTTAGTTAGCCTTCCTAGTGGGTTATCAATTTTATTGATCTTGTCATAGAACTGGTTCTTGATTTCATTGATTCTCTTTACTGATTTCCTGTTTTCAGTTTCATTGATTTCTGCTCTAATTTTTAACAATTTTTTCTTCTGTTTCCCTTGGATTTAATTTGCTACTGTTCTTCTAATTTTTAAGATAGATGTTTAGATTATTGACCTTAGATTTTTTTTTCTAATATATGCATTCAATGCTATAAATATCCCTCTATGCACTGCTTTCATTGCATCCCACAAATTATAAGTTGTATCTTCATTTTCATTTAGTTGAAAAGATTTCTAAATTTCTCTTGGGATTTCTTCTTTGATCCATGTGTTACTTTAAAGTGTGCTGTTTAATCTCCACATATTTGGGGATTTTCCAGCTACCTTTCTGTTATTGATTTCTAATTTAATTCCATTGTGGTGTGATAGCAGGCATTGTATGATTTCTATTCTTTTAAATTGGTTAAGATGTGTTTTAGGGCTCAGAATGTGGTCTGTTCTGCAGAATGTTTCATGTGAGCTTGAGAACAATGTGTATTCTGCTGTTCTTGGATGAAATAGTCTGTAGATGTCCATTATATCCAGTTGATTGATGGTGTTATTGACTTCAACTATGTCCTGACTGATTTTCAGCCTGCTGGATCTGTTCATTTCTGAGAAGGGTATTTAAATCTCCAATCATGATAGTGGATTCATCTTTTTTTTTTTTTTTTTTTTTTAATTAGTTTTTACCTTACATAGTTGAATGGTCTATTGTTTTGTGCTTACACACTAAAGTTTTAAAATATATTTTTGGAGAATTGACTTCTTTATAATTATGTAATACCCTTCTTTAACCCTTGTTGCTTTCCTTCCTTTGAGATCTTCTCTGTCTGTAATTAATATAGCTACTGCACTTGTTTTTAAATCAGTTTTAGCATGATTTATCTTTCTCTATTCATTTACTATTATTATTATTTTTTTTTTGTGTGTGTGTGTGTGTGTGTGTAGTGGGTTTCCTGTGGATAGCATATAGCTGGATATAGCTGGGTCTTGTTTTTTGTCCATTCTGACAATCTCTGTCTATTTGTTAGCTGGTGCATTTAGACAATTGACGTTCAAAGTAATTATTAATATAGATGGATTGATGTCTATATTTGTTATTTTTTCTATTTGTTGCCCTTGTTCTTTGTTCTTATTTTTGTCCTCCATTCTTTTTTTCATCTTTTGTGATTTTTTTTTAGATGGTTGTATATTTTTTCTTTTTTATTTAAATTTATTGGGGTGACATTGATTAGTGAAATTACATAGGTTTCAAATGTACAATTCGATAATACATCATCTATATATTGCATTGTGTTCACCGCCCAAAGTCAATTCTCCTTCCATCACCATATATTTTACCCCCTTTACCCTCTTGTGTCATCCCTCCTCTGTCCCTACCATCTGGTAACCACTAAACTCTTATCTGTGTCTATGAGTTTTTGTTTCTTTGTTTGTCTTGTTCATTTTTTGCTTTCAGTTTTATGTCACACGTGAGTGAAGTCATATGGTTCTTGACCTTTTCTGTCTAACTTATTTCACTTAGCATGATAATATCAAGATCCACCCATGTTGTCGCAAATGGCAGTATTTCATCAATTCTTTTGGCTGAGTAATATTCTATTGTATATGTGTACCATATCTTCTTTATCCAATCATCTATCAAGGGACATATTAGTTGTTTCCATATCTTGGCCACTGTAAATAATGCTGCAGTGAACATAGGGATACATCTATATTTATGGATAAATGTTTTCAAATTGTCTGGGTAGATACCCAGCAGAGTGATTGCTGAGTTGTATGGTAATTCTATTCTGAATTTTTAGAGGAAAATGTTTTCCATAGTGACTGTACCAATTTATATTCCCACCAACAGTGTATGAAGGTTCCTTTTTCTTCACAGCCTCTCCAACACTTGTTATTACTTGTCTTGTTCATAATAACTATTCTAACAGGTGGTATCTCATTGTGGTTTTGATTTGCATTTCCTTAATAGCTAGTGAAGTTTAGCTTTATTTCAGATACCTGTTGGCTGTTTGTATGTCTTCTTGGGAGAAGTGTCTGCTCAGGCCCTCTGCCCATTTTTTAATTGGATTATTTGTTTTTTGTTGTTGTTGAGTTATATCAGCTATTTATATATTTGGATATTAGCTCTTTATCAGAAGTGTTGCTTGCAAATGTCTTCTTCCATTTGGTTGATTGCCTCTTTGGTGACGGTTTCTTGTGCTGTGCAGAAGCTTTTTGTTTGATATAGTCCCATTCAATTATTTTACCTTTTACTTCCCTTGCCTATGAGGTCAAATTCATAAATTCCTCATTAAACTCAAGGTCCATGCCCTTTGTGGTTTTATTTGAGCATTTTATATGGTTCCATTTTCTTTCCTCTCTAGCAATATGGTATAATTAATATAATTCTAATTCTTTTTTATTGTTTGTAGTTATTGCCCTAGAGTTTTCAATACACATTAATAAATAATTCAAGTCCAGTTTTAAATAATACTATATTACTTCGTGGGGAGTGGGAGTACCTCACAATAAGAAAATAACTCTAAAACCTTTCTTCTGTGTCTTGTACCACTGCTGTCATTCATTTTTCTTATATATAAGCATGCACATGTATATTTATATACATTAGCATACATAACCAAATACATTGTTGCTATTATTATTTTGAACACATTGTTGTCTGTTAGTTCAGTTAAGAAGAAAATTAAAGTTTTTATTTTACCTTCATTTATTTTTTTCTCTAATGCTCTTCCATCCTTTATGTACGTCTGTGTTTTTGACCTATATCATTTTCCTTCTCTGTAAATAATTTTTTTAAACATTTCTTGCAAACCTGGTCTGTTGGCAACAGATGACCTCAGTCTCAGGAAGTTTTTATTGCTCATTCATTTTTAAAGAATAATTATTTAGGGTACAGAATTCTAGGTAGGTATGATGTTTTTCTCTCAGCAGGTTAAGTATTTTACTCCACACTCTTCTTAGTCGTATGGTTTTAATAGTTCAGATATAATTCCTATATTTTATCCTCTTTAGATAAGGTGTTTTGTTGTTGTTGTTGTTGCTTTGCCTCTGGGCTTTTTTCAGTATTTTTGATTTTCTTTAGTTTCAAGATGATACATTTTTTTGAGGAGTTGCGCTTAACCTGCTTCTTATTCTCTGAGCTTCCTGAATCTGTGGTGTGTCGTTTGACATTAATTTGAGGAAATTCTTAGTCACTATTGTTGCAAACGTTTTCTGTTCTCTTTCTATTTTTTAATTGTCCCATAAATCTTGGATTGTCTGTTGTTGTTTTTTATTCATTTTTTTTTTTTTTTGCCTTTCAGTTTTGGAATTTTTTATTGAGATATCCTCAAGCTCAGATTCTTTCTTCAGCCATGTGCAGTTTACTAGTGAGCCCATTAAAAGCATTTATAATTTCTGTTACATTGTTTTTAATCTATAGCATTTATTTTTGTTGTGTTTTTCTTAGAATTTAACTTTTATGCTCAAATTGTCCTTCTCTGACTGCATGCTGTCTACTTTATCCATTAGAACCTTGAGTTTTTAATTATAGTTGTTTTAAATTTCCAGTCTCATAATTCCAACAACCCTTTCATATCTGAGTTTGTTCTGATGCTTGCTTTGTCTTTTAAAACTCTGTTTTTGCCTTTTTGTTTGTCTTGAATTTTGTCTTGATAGCCAGACATAACGTACCTAGCACTGGTTCCTATGCAGATTTTTTTCTTTTATCCCCTCTTCTTATGCCTCCCCCCTCATTCAAGCTGTTGTTTCTCAGTCTAATTCTGTATGACACAGCTCCCTGGCCCATGCTAGTATTATGAGCCTTGCGCTCACTCGGGCTGAAGCAGTCCGTCACCAGTTGGCTGCTCACAGCAGCTCTTGCCAGCTGCTGGCCACCCACGCTGGCCACTGGCTGCTCCTGGCAGCACATGGTAGTCCATGGCAGCACACAGCAGCCCTCACAGACCTCTGGCTGCTCATGGCAGCCTAGCTGCAGGGAGAGCCCTTGTTCACATTCTTAGCTGTAGAGGGTGCAGCCCACTGGCCCATGTGGGGATTGAATGGGAGACCTCGGTTTTAGAAGCACGGCACTCTAACTGCCTGAGCCACCACGCCGGCCTGTGCAGATTTTTTTCTTGTGGGTCTCTGCTCTGGAAAGTTGTGATCCTTTGTACTCACCTATCAATCTCTCCAACTTTGGAAGCAATGTTTTTGCCCTGTTACCTTCCTTCTCTTACAGATCTAAGAATGGCTGTTGCTTTGTTCGTTCATTCAACTTTATACTTGTTTTTAGGACTCACTGGCTACTTGCAAGCTTTTACATGCTGGATTGGAAACCAGAAGTCCTTCTTACTAACGTTATTTAGAAAAGATGTTTCATAGATGATTCATAACGAATAAAATCTCATTAAAATTAGTAAAGTTTGCTGACTGAGGATTTTAAAGCAGTAAAAGTAGTGTCTTTCTTCTATAACCAAAGTTAGTCAGAAATCACCATTACACGAAACCTTTTTTTTGAATCTCTTTTGGGTCCCATTAGCTAAATCACTCTAGAAATTTAACAGTGATGTGAATAAGTGGTGTTTAATTGTGTGTTATATAAAGATGCTAACTTGAATTTATTTGCATTTATCTGTGTTCCACCAATATAGAAATGTGTCTGAGGTAGGACCATGTCTTCTATTGTCATTTATTGTAATATTACTAATCCCTAAAGTACAATTTATTTGAAAAATTGACAATCAGAAGGAAACTGCATGAGATTCTTTTTGCAAATAACTTGTGATGATTAGATAACTTGCCTTATATAGTGCATATGATCACTAGATTTCACTGTATAAATTTGGAGCAGCTAACATGGTAATAAGTGTGACAATATACAAATGGAGAGATAATTATTATGAGCTTATTAATAGGCATAGTATTAGTGTAGTAAATTTCTGATGGTATTCCTCAGATACTTTTATACACATAATTTCCACACTGATGGAAATTCATGACAAAGTAACACAGAATATAAAATTAAATTCTGATAATTTTCTTGAATTATCAATATGTACCAGGTTTAACTAGCAAAGTGAAGTGAAATTCAGGGACATCAAAAAATAAACTAATTGTTGCCTATTTACCTTGCTAAAAGCCTCACACTGCTGCTTAATACCTCCCTTATTTATGGCTTCTGTTAAAAACAAACAAACAAACAAAAAAAAAACCTATTGTACTAAATTGAAAAAAAAAAAAGATCACAAAATCCATTGAATTTATTGTAAATTTGTAATCTAGTATGGATAGTGAGCTCATAATTAATTAAATTATTTGAAGTAGCATTTTGTTATGGAACATGGTTTTTACTTGCTCTCTTATTTCTGTTCATTAAAACAATGAACACATTATAATGAATAAAACATTTATATGCCATTTATTACATCCATACCAAGGTACCAATACTGACCATAAATTGAACTCATGATCTCCCATGTTCATGCCAAAATCAATTTAATAACACCTAAAATTGTTGAGAAAATAAAAGACTAGGTTTCCCAAAGGCTGGCAACATTTGAATACCTTTTGGAAACCCAAATACTATTCATTCTGGAAAGTAGAGGACACGAATAGGCAGAATTTGACCTTTTGTGGCATATGGATATAATAAATCTAATTTCCTTTGTGATATATATCATTCTGTAATTATTTAAAAATGCAATTTTTTTCTGGAATGAAAATAACTAGAAAGAGTTTGTAAAGGTATAGGAAATTCTGTTGCTATCTAAGTCAATAGATTTTGCAATATTTCTAAAGAATACTAAGTCAAATTTACTGATATGTAATTATTGTCTCATTGACCTGATACTATCAAGAACCAAGGTATTATACATTTGTAATTTTGAAAATCCTGAATCTTACCACTTTAAAATTAACATTTCAAAACATTAACTATATCTGTTGAAATTCTTGTTGACAAATGCTATATGATTTCCAGCTTAGAAAAAAAAATATTTTGTATATTTCACACTATCCCAAATTAAAAACAAACAAAAAATGAGTAGTTTAAAATTTTGCATTAACTGTTAAATTTCAATGAATCCAAAAATACAAATAGCAAACAAAAATATAAATAATACTTTGAAAAACAAGTGAGGAAGATCACTAAAGTTACAGTTCTTCATCTGGGACCTAGGTAGAACTAAAATGATCAAGCTTATTAGAATTTTCCTTACTAAATTTTGTTTTAAAATATTAGCTAATTATAAAGATATGTTCATCCAGTGAGCATGGATGAAAGAAATCCATCTATTCCTAAATTTATTCATGTCAATTATTTCCACTGATTTTGCTAACTTGTATTATGTAATGGGAAGATGGGGATTGAGGAATAAATTGGGATGGCTAGCGATGTTGTTAAAGGAAGAATGAAAAGTAGCAATAGCAGATGCTCTCAACTCTCTCAAAGATGTTACCTCATATGTAATCAGAAATTACTTCACAAAAGCTAATCCATGAATAGTATCATCATCACCATCATCATCAATACTTAAGAAAAAAGATGAGATAATCATTAAGTGCCAATTAACTGGACTAGAAAGGGTCTGAAAAAGCTTTATGAATGAGGTAAGAATTTGACCTATCAGAAAGGAAACTACTAGATAAATGGAAAAGAAGGCAGTCAGTGTTTCTTACCTGAACATTGGTGTGAGAAATAACACTAAAAGAAATAACATACTTTTCTATTTTCAGAAATGTGTAGTACTTATTTCTCATAAATGTGTAAGACTATACGTACTTAGGAATTGAGTTGAGTAAAGCACTATATTTAAATAGCTATTAATTTAGTGTCCAATTTACATATCATTTTCACTTTTATTACTATACCTGTCAATCAGTTCTGGACACCAGCCAGTGAAGTCATGAATACTCAACCTTAAATTAGACAAGGAAGATATAAAAAAAAGAAAATCTGTTGACTTTAAAATTATATTATTTGTGTCAGTTGGTAGACTATATGGATTTGGTTATAATTGTAATTGGACCCTTTTGGTATTTTATTGAACTCGTTTGACAAATAGAGGTACCAATCACATTATTTAAAATAAATCATTTTGGATTTCTATTCAAGATAGTGGAGTAGGTAAATGCTGTGCTTGCCTCCTCCCACAACCACCATAAAAATTACCATTTATTATACAATAACCACCCTTGAGAACCACCTGAAGCCTAGCTGAACAGAATTTCTATAACTAAAGGTGTGAAGAAGAAGCCACACTAAGACTGGTAGAAGAGGCACAAATGTGAAATTGGCTGGTCCCGTTCCCATGTGTGGTGGTCAGAAGAGATAGCTCAGTTGTAGAGGTCTTCTCTGAGAAGCAAGGGGTCCCAGCTCCACACCAGACTCTCTTAACCATACCACCAGTGCTGGGAAGAATAGTCCTCAAAGCATCTGGCTATGAAAATCAGTGGGAATTCCATCAGGATGAGATTGGAGGGCTGCTGGAGTACCATAAGTTCCTCTTAAGGGGCCCATCCATGGACTTATTCACTAATGGATCCCCTCACTCTGAGCTCCAGAGCTGGGGCAGAAGCTTTAAAAGCTCCAGAGGGAGAAACCTGAATAGTCTGGCCCTAGGGTGAGGGCTGGAGAGGCAGCTCTCTCTGGTACTAAAAGTACTCCTTTACTGAACGCTCTGCCCACCTAGCCTAAAGGCGTTGACAGGCAGCACATTTGAGTCTCCTTCAAATTCACCCCACCTTGGTGATTCCCTGAGAACCTGCTCTGCCCAACATGCACAATAGCTCAGACATATGTCAGGGGGTATTCCTCACAAGGGCCAGCCTTGGTCCATGCCAAAACCTCTGATAGGTCCACAAATTTCAAACAAACAGTAGCTGGCTTGTTCATGCCCTGTACCTCTTGTTAAGTAGCCCCCAGTTTGGCACTAGTGGCAACAGGCCTCAGTTCACAGCATAGCCTCTCCCATTCACATCCAAATCCAGCACCGGCAGCTATGAACCACAGATGACTTTGTGGCTTCTACCAGAAGGCCCCAGGCTGGGCACAGGCAGTGGCTGACCTCGGTTTGCACCAGAGCCACTCCCAAGTGGCCCCAGAACCAACACATCCCATAGTTGACTTCAGACCACACTAGAACACCATCCAATTAGCTCCACAAACAAACATACACAAATGGTGGGTTCACCAGGCACTAGAGACCTGCTACAGCAAATTATACTCTGTAGGGCCAGCTGCATACTGTATATAGGTCATCCACTGTAGTCACTGTGTGTCCTCTCAGTCAGTTAGCCTGAGGATCAATCCCACCCACTAATGTGCTGACAGCAATCAAGGCTCAACTAAAACAAAAGAACACATACAACCCACACAAAGAGCACCAGTGAAGCATCTGGCTCAGGTAACCAGGGAGTCTGTGCCACTGGGCCATGCAGGACATATACTACAAAAGGCCACACTGCCTAGATTGGAAGACAAATCAGAACTACCTAATGCATAGAAACACACACAAGGAAATGAGGAAACAAGAAAATATGTTCTAAATGAAATGAAAGGACAAAATTCTAGAAAAAGAATTAAACAAAATGGACGCAAGCAATCTATTAGATGCAGAATTCAAAACACTGGTTATAAGGATATTCAATGAACTTGGGGAAAGAATAGATGAAATCAGTGAGAACTTACATAAAGAGATAGAAACCATGAAAAAAAAAAACAGTCAAAAGTGAAGAATACAATAACTGAAATGAAGAACGCATTAGATGGAATCAACAGCAGATCAGAATAAGCAGAAGATCAAATCAGTAATGTAAAAGACAAGGTAGCAGAAAATATCCAGTTAGAACAGAATAAAGAATTTAAAAAATGAGGCTAGTTGGAGGACCTCTGGGACAACAATAAGTACCAACATTCGTATCAAAGGTGTGCCAGAAGGAAAAGAGAGAGAGAGCAAGCGATTGAAAACATATTTGAAGAAGTAATACCTGAAAACTTCCCTAACTGGTGAAGGAAATACACATACAAGTCCAGGAAGTGCAGAGAGTCCCAAACAAGATGAACCCAAAGAGACCAACACCAAGAAACTTTATAATTAAAATGCCAAAGGTTAAAGACAAACAGAGAATCTTAAAACCAGCAAGAGTAAAGCAGTTAGTTACCTACAACAGAGCTCCTGTCAAACTGTGAGCTGATTTCTCAACAGAAGCTTCGCAGGCCAAAAGAAATTGGCACAAAATATCCAAAGTGATGAAAAGCAAGGAACTACAACCAAGATTACTCTACCCAGCAAAGCTATCATTCAGAATTGAAGAACAGATAAAGAGCTTCCTAGTCAAGAAAAAACTGGAAGGAGTTTATCACCACCAAACCAGTATTACAAGAAATGTTAAAGAGATTTGTTTAAGAAGAAAAAAAGATTAAAAATATGAATAATAAAATGCAATAACTACATACTTATCAATAATTACTTTAAATGTAAATGGATTAAATGTTCCAATCAAAAGACAAAGATTGGCTGAAAGGAGATGGAAACAAGACCCATACATATGCTGCCTACAAGAGACCCACTTCAGGTAGGAAGACACACACAGAATGAAAGGGATAGAAAAAGATATTTCATGCAAATGGAAATTACATAAGCTGACGTAACAACACTTATATGAGACAAAATAGACTTTCAAACAAAGACTATAATAAGAGACAAATACATTTTATATGCAATAGCTAAGGTATGGAAGCAGCATAAGTGTCCATTGATAGACAATGAAATAAAGATGAAGCAGTAATATATGCAATGGAATATTACTCGGCTATAAAAAGGAATGAAATTTTACCATTTGCAACAACACAGATGGGCCTAGAGGGTATTATGCTTAATGAAATAAGCGAGACAGGGAAAGACAAATACCATATGATTACACTTATATGTGGAATCTAAAAAAAAACAACAAATGGACAATAAAAACAGAAAGAAACTCAGAAACACGGTGAACGAACAGATATTTGCCAAATAGGAGGTAGGTTAGGGGGATGGGTGAAAAAGGGTGAGGGAGTAAGAAATACAAATTGGCAGTTTGACAATAGTCACAGGGATGCCAAGCATAGCATAGGGAATATAGTCAATAATATTATAATAAATATGTATGGTGCCAGGTGGATAGTAGACTGATTGGGGAAGTCAAACGTTATATAAATGTCAAACAACTATATTGTACACCTGAAACTAATATAATATTGAGTGTTAACTAATTGAAAAATTTTAGAAACGTAGCAAAATGAAGAAGGGCAGGGTACTCTAGAAGAAGGCAAAGGGAATATATGCAAGAAAGAATTCTTAGAACATTAGGGGAAATTAGGAAAGTTCAGTGTAGAACAATGAAGCATAGAAGCATAGTTTATAGAATAGCAGAAATTAGATGACTTCATCCTCCCCATCAAGTGAAATAAATCAATTTTAGGAAATAAAAAGTAACTTATAAATAGTTCCTGCAGATTTGTAATCATTCTCACCTTATTTGGGCCTAGAATAGATCCTCAGCAGAAGTTTAACACAGGTCTGTTCTAGTGGGGGAAATCTAAGCAGACAACGCACAGGGAACCAGAGACATCTATCTGACCATGTGAATGAATCTCATCTGATGAATGTCATCTCATTAAAGTTACACCTTGTCTTTTAGCATAAAACTGTGGAGAGTGGCCTTTACACATGGGTGGGATTTGCATTATTTTGTATACGTGCAGACACTGAAGAAAGGCCAAATCACTGAATAGTCTAGGAAGGTTAAGGATCAAAGACATTTGCCCACATGTGTTTCAGAGATCTCCCATACAGCCCCAAAACATGAGTCTGAGGCTGCCATTTACTGCCTGCTGTGCCCATGAGAAAGCCCTTTACTTCCCCAGTTCCTTCCTCTGTGAAACGGGCACATTAATGCATTCTCGCCCTGCTGTCTCATGGGATTCTCAGGAAAGACCAACTTTGAAAAAGCCTTGTAAGGTTTAGAATATGAGTGTGATGGAAATGGTTATTAGTACTAATAATAAACAAGAAGAATATATAACAATGACCAGAAGTTCCTGTTGATGCAAAAACTTCATGAAACTATTATAAAGGATAACAGTGGAATGTGAAGAGCTCAGGCTATACACTAGACTAACCTGAATTCAGTGCAACCATTTATTGGTCATGTGACCTTGGGTAAATAATTTAGCTTCTTGTCTTAGGTCCTTCATCCTTAGAATGGGGATGATAAAAATAAGATCTATCTTTCAGAATTGTTGTGAAGATTAGAAATCTTGATACATGCAAAGTTCATAGAAAAGTGCCTAGAATATGGTAAACACTCAATATAGGTTAGCTAGTGTTATTGATGTTATTATTCTCAGTTCTTAACTCCTGTGAGATTGCCAGAGGAGTGACCAGCATATGTGTATAAGTAACATATTCCTAGGCATTGAGACTTTCAGAGCCCTGAATAATGTCTTAGCATTACATAACTTTTTCCATGCAATGAAGATTCATGCTCCTCCAAAAAGTTAAAAAGAAAGAAAAATATTTCAGTCAAATTTTACGTTTAATTGAATCACATATTTACAAGGAATAGGTTTCAGTTGGGGGCAATTATTCTTTGAGTTTAGATAAGTAATAATTTTTTTTCTTTTAAATATGTTTTGTTATGAGGAGTAATTTTTAAGATTAACATATCATAGAGCTAGAATATATAAGGAATCATTTATGATTAACAGGAAATTAGTCATAGCATGGTGATTAAGAATTTCAGTTATTAAGTGAGATACACCTGAATTCAAACTTTGTTTTCCAATTTACTCTTGTGTGAACTTGGTGAAGTTGGTTTAATATTTACTAAAATGAGGATAGTGATCAACATAAGTGCATTAGATTGTTTTCGTTTTCTGTGAGAATTAATCTGATAGTATCTTTAATGTAGTTAGCACTGTGCACCACCCAGAGTAAGAGCTCAGTGAATGATAGTGTTTTGTTTGCATTAGTCCTTACATCTTAACAGCACACTTTGTGTCTGTTCTATAGGTTTGCTATTGGTATACTTGAAAGCCTGGGTCATGGAAAAAAATGAGGTAATGATCCCACATATGCTACTAATTAATTGAGATTGTACTAGCTTTCCTGGACTGTAAATACTAACTCCCTAAAACTTGTCTTCCAATACTTATGAAATTACCATTAGTTTAGTTCCCTTTCAGAATTCTTGCACTAGTAGTATGGAAAAATTATTTTATTTGAACTCCTTTCCATTTTTCTATAAGATATTTGAAAACAGAAACTTTACTGGTTATATAGTACAGCTCTTTTTTCCTTAACTCTTTTAGTGAGGTTTTGCTGAACACTTGCCTTGTAATTTGATGAGTTTGCCACAGCTGCACCATATTTTAAATATTTTTTGATACAAATGGCTCTCAAGAAATGTTGCATATTTCCATCAGTGGAATGTAAGTGGACAGTATTTTAAAGTCTAATAGTTTTAAAAGCTTTTGCTCTTATTAAAAAAAAAAAATATCCCTGGACTGATGTCCAATAACCAGACCTAGGTATGAGGTATAAAACACAAAGTACGTTGCAAATGCTCTGGATATCCATTTTTCATCTTCACAATAGAGTAGTTGAGTTATGATAATGAGCATATCCACTTAATAGAAATTCAATGATGTATGCAAAGAAAAAAAAATATATATTTCAAACCATTAAATGTTAAATACTAAAACAAGTCAAAATATAAGCCTTAGACCTGTAAAACAACTGTTTGTATTCATGGAAAATAAAAAAAAAAGTAAGTTATTTGTCATGCAAAGATTTATCATACTTGATTTATCAGCATCTGAAGCCTAGGCAAGCCATAGTCATTACCAGAGTACTAAGAAAAGGAAATTTTGAGAGAGAGAGAGAGAGAGAGAACAATTATTCCAACATTATCTAATTTAAGTCCTCAGAAACCAGGATTAATTGGATATCTTTTCATTTAGTCCAGGCAAGTAGGTATCATTTTTCTGTAAAAATACCAACATTTCTTGAATGAGAAAGGGAATACCCTGCTTCAACAGGAAGTGGAGCCACAAAAAAATCACTGTAGATTTCTAACCGGATAGCTCAGTTATATAGGTCTGGTTATAGAGACTTAAAACTTGCTTACACTTTTCCTGGCACTTTTTTGTTTCAGTCATTTCAGTATGTTTTGTTTGTTTGCTTGTTTTTTGTCCTGCTTTCCTCTTAGATGGTGTTCAGTCTTTTACCAGTCTGACCACACCACTTAACTGACCCTGCTGCCTGTTTACATTCAGTTGTCCAGTTATAAGTTACTTAGCATGCTTGGCTTGAGTCCCAGCAAGTCTAGGTGGAGATAACAATGCCTCGTCTTTTATTCTGGTATATTTTCTTGCATTTTGCATCTATAGCATGTATTTTGACTGGATAACAACATTTATAAAACTAGGACAGAAGTACCTGATACTTTGGAGAAAATGTAGATGAAACAAATTGAATTTCATCACAAATAATTCTAGCAAATTGAAAAAATAATTACTGGTTTGGTGAAGAAAATGTAATGTGGTGGTTTGGATTCCAATCAAGCAGTTTAAAGATTTCCGGTTAATAAGTAAAACTATGAAATTGAAACAAAAAAATACAACAAACTTGACAAGGATTGGGAAATGTTAATAGTAATATCAAAATTTGTAATCAGCAGGAGGGTGAAAATCAAAGGCCCATTCAATCATTATTAAAGAAACAGTGTGAGTTCATTATAGACAAATCTCATTTACATTTCTGATGGTAATTTAAGGGAAGTTATACACGATAAATATGAATGTGGGCAATGCATTTAACATAGTAATTTACAAGCATTTGAAAGATTTTCCTCTTTCACTAAGTATAAATATAGCTTTGGAAAGAATACTGGGACAACAGGGAGGAGATTGGAAATTTCTATAGAAGCTATTAGAGCAACACAACTGATTTGGGCAAAAGATAGGATGCTTATAGCTCGACAGGCCTCTCAACCCTGTCACTATATCTTTGTGGATAAGATGCAGAAACCCACTGGATGCTAGTAAAGTATTGTGGATTGAAGGACAGGCGATTGCTGATTAATGGATCATTGTCTACTACAATAAGATCCTGAACAATATGTTTCAGAGCTCTACTCCTTAAAAATTTCCCACTCAACAGTTTTATCAATGGCTTTTTTGAGCACACAGAAGTCATGATCATCTTATTTGTGGGTGACATAAATCTGGATGGGTAGCTAATACACTGCATGCAAACTTTGGCTTCTAAGATCTTGCCAAGTTTAAAGAATGGCCTGAATCAAACAAGAAGAAATTTAATGGATAATGAAAAGCTCCACGCTTAGTCAAACGCATTCAAAAAAAAAAAAAAAAAAACAAACACACAAACAAAAGACAAAGAAAACCCTCAGTTATAATGAAATTAAAAACCATAAATTAATTAATGCGATTTTACATAAAAAATGATTTTAAGGACCTGGATAACTCTAAGACCAACACAAATTAATGTGACCTATAACTACCACAGAATAACTTAGGATGAATGGATGCATAGTGTACAGAACAAGACTAGATTATACTGTGATCACTAATGAATGTGAGATGTATTCTGAACATATATTTTATACAACTGAAATCAACTCACTCTCTTCTACTTTGTGTTCAGCTATGTGAATCACGTTTTAAGGAAATGCAGACGTAGTAAAGTTTATTTAGGGTGATGAAAGATAGATACTATTTGGAACACTCCAAATAAATAGATATTGAAGCACACACTAATTGTTAAGTATGGACGAAGTGGCAAGTATCAAGACTTGAGGGATTAGTGAGTAGGACACAGCCAGTGACTCACTGGACCCAAGTATAAGATTATGTCAGAAAGAAACATTGTGTATTTGAAATCCATGCCCATCAAAGGACAATTTTGCTTAAGAAATGCCTTTTAGTCACAGATATTTTCAGTTGAGGCTTAGGCTGCCCAGAGGGAGCAACATAATTAAAGTGACAATAGGTGAGTAGCTGCAGGAAAGCCAAGAATTATCAATAACATGCCTTGAATGTCAGAAATGATTTTTCTGCGAATTCCTACCTATGCTAAGATCACATGTTGTTCTCAATTATCAGAAAAATCATCTCTGACATTTAAGGTACATCTCTTACAGGCAGGTATTGCAGTCGCCTGGCCACAGTATATATACGACACTGCTACACGATTTGCAGTGTTTTCCTGTGAGAAAAATGCTCTCTTCTTTAGGCTTGGCCAGTAACTTGCTTCAGCCAATGGAATGAAAGAGGAAGTGTCATATGAGACACTAGAAAGAAGTTTGTTTTGTTTTGTTTTGTTTTTAAATTAAATTTATTGGGGTGACAATTGTTAGTAAATTTACATAGATTTCAGGTGTACAATTCTGTATTACATCGTGTATAAATCCCATTGTGTGTTCACCACCCAGAGTCAGTTCTTTTTCCATCACCATATTGGACCCGTTAGGAAGTACAGACACTTCATTATTCCTTCTGCCACGAGAACAAAGAAAAAAAAAGCACATCAGCCTGGATTCTAGGAGGCCAGATACATAGAACATAACTGAAGACTTGCTACTCGCTAGATGCCCCGCTGAAGTACAATGTAGGGAATAAATAAACCTTGGTTTTGTTAGGCCACTAAAATTTGGAGGTTATTTGTTACTGAAAGTTTCCCTAGCAAAATATGACTGATGAAACAATATAGAACCCAGGGGAAATATGTGTGATAGGGTACTGAAGTCAGACTCTTGGATAGGCCACATCAGGCTTCCATGATGCTATTTGATGAGTGAAGCTTAAATATAGCTTTGTTAAGAGAAGGCCTGGAGAAGACAGATAACTGCCTATACCAGTCAAAGGGTGTTTAAAAGTTTTTGGTTTTTAGTTGTCTCCAGAAATTAGAGCTAGAACAAAACAACAGACCTGTTCTCAATTTAATAAGAAAATGTCTGATAATTAGAAATGCTTCAAAGTAAGACGGGTTTCTTCTGAGACGGACTGCTTCTCATTATTGAAGCCATGGATAGATGGAATGGTCACTTTTGTGGGACACTGGGCAAAGAATTACAGTAAGCTATTGGGCTGAGTGATTCAATAAATCTACACTCTTAATACAGTAAGTAATATCCCCTCTTATGCTTCTATAAAAGCCTAAAATGACTTGTCTAAGTAAAATAGAAAAATATGGTAAAAACACATCTTTGACATAGCTCCTCTCTTCTCGGTGTCTTTTTTCTGTTTTCAATTACTAGCAAAACTAAACACAATGGCTTCTTTTTCTACTTTAAGATATTTGGACACATCGTCAAGGTAATGAGAACCTTGTATTAGAATATCAAATAATTGGCCTAAGCTTGGTTCTGTTTTATATGTGTATTATTCCCCAGGGCAGAATATTTTAATTACTTTGAGCCTCACTTATTTATAACTAGGAGTAATTATACTTCTTCTGCTTACTTCAAAGTGAAATTATAATGATGAGACAAAATGATGTAGGTAAAAGCACTTGTAAATAATTTAGGGATACTCAAAGTAGATATTATCATCATTTTCTTTATCATGGTCATCATCAATCCTCTATAGATAATTCTATTCTAAAAAAGATTGCATCCCAAGGTAATGTTAAAGAGAATGAAATGATTACTTAATGTGGAAATTAAAATGGGAATTACAGTTTTTTTCCCAACAAAGGAGCGATGCTTGCCAGGAGCTGTCAAACTATAGCACTTAGATACTATAAGCATTATCTTCCTATCTGCAAGATTTTCTTGAGGGAAAAAGTGATTATTTAGTAATTGAAATTAGTCAGTGAGGACATGTTTAAAATATTATGTCTTGTAATTTACTATGGAGAATATTGATGACATAAAAGACTTACTGTGTGTTTGCTACTTATTTCTTTATACTCAGGGTCACGATGCTTATTAATGATATGTAAATAAAATTTGAAAGACCCCAGTGAATTGACCAATAACATTTCATGGTGATGTAGAAGGCAAAAAAATAAACGCACAAAGAAATTTGCGAGAATAGAAAGTAGGCTTTGTATAAACACAAGTTGGTACTAATCAAAGATTACTAAAAGTAATTAAAAGAAATGCACAGGAAGAAAGTTGATGCTAGACACAATGCAATATTTGTACTGTCTGCTCCATTTTGTGCTAATATCCAACTTTCTAAAATTTGTCACCTCATAATATTCAGAGGCCCTCATGTACCCTCATTTTTTCACTCTGATATGTTTGTGTGCCACATTCAGCTTTTTCTCAGCTTCTATCTTTACTCCCATCTATTAAATACACTCCCAAGCTATTCAAATGCCTTGTCCTGCCTCATCAAATGCTTCACTCTTTCAATATTATTTATTTCAGGGAACTGTTCAAGTGACTTGCTAATGTGTAACTGATAACTTGGAGTAATGGCATTGTGATATAGGCCATTTATGGATTAATTTATGGTAAAATTTCAGACAGTATGATAAAGTGAAATGAATGAGTAAGAATAGTCAGACATAGTATGAGACCAGGTATGTCAAATGTCATTGCAGTCAAATTATAAAATTGACAAAATTTAGAGAATTATCTGGAAATTTGACTACAGCAAAGCTAGAAAAAGATACGAACCATTAGGTCAACTCTTACAAAGGAAGAGATTAAGCACTACAATTAGAAAAAGGCTGTGTAAATTGGTTTCTTTTTCTTTTTAGCACTCACTACACGGGAGATGCATTTTCCCTCTTATTGTTACTGCTTTTCACATACAAAGTTAGCAGCAATTGATGCATCTTTGGTTTGGAATGGAATAAATACTTTTCCTGTGTAATATTCCTCTTTAAGACAGAGTTTCATAAGCACACTTCAAGAAAGTTTTTTTTTTTTTTTTTTTAATGCATGCTATAGTCTCTTCATAATGCGTTTGAGATCCTGGAAATTACTCACGTTGTGATAGGAGTAAATATAAATTTTAAAATAGTTAATGGTTTATGCTCTCTTCTCTGTTTACTGTACATTGTCAAAATGGATGTATTGTGGTATAATAAATGTAACCAATTTCTTAAAGCTAATAACTAACTCTGAGTAAATCTGAACTGATGCTATAGTCCATTAAGTTTCAAACTATGGTTATAATTTTATTTAACAGACCCAGATACAGGCTATATTTTTTCATTATCATAAGCCTGAAGAGGAGACAGAAAGTGGAAAGATACAGAGGCTTACATAGTTCTCACAGAGGCTCTTCTTAAAATGCTGGGGATAGTACATTAGAAAAATCTAAATATGCTTTATGTTTCTGATATTCTTTTTGACTAGTAAATATGTCAAGCATGAGACGCTTATGGAAATGTCAGGAAGGAACCAAAATTCAACAACAGTACAAACAAGAGAAAGTAAATGGTTATAAAGACTTAGTAAAGGCACATGTTGCTGCCACTAACTAGATTATATGAAACAGAACAGAAGGTACCCCTACTCAAGCCCCTACTCAAGCAAAATATTTTGATTTAATACCAAAGCACCAAAAAGCACATCTCTGGTGTTAGCCGTACCTTAAGCTTTACTATTTAACAATATGTTTGGATTGTAGCCACATTTAAAAAAGAAAATCAATATAAGTTAAATGCCCTTCCTTTTCTGGTGTACAGTTTATGGAAATATGTTTATTTTTCATCCCTGTATTTGCATACGCACCACTCTCCTTGTTTCTGTGATAAATGTTTTATGGGCAATAAATTATAAATTATGCTTATGTATAATTTATCCCTTTAAATACATATTTTATTTTTGGCTTTTTAAATGGAAACCGTCTTTTGCTTTGTGTTTTTAAGAGATTCAAATTCAATACTTTAAGAAATTCATGAATAAGGCATGTTTCAAACTTAATTTGCATTTTTATAGTGTCTGCTGTAGAACAGTATAGATTTTGCTTTCTGAGTATACTCTTTCAAGCAGACACGATTCCCTTAAGAATAAGCCTTGAGAAAATTCACTTGCCCTTCATAAAACATACATTTCATTATCTCCCTATAAATTGGACACTTCCCTAACATGGTTGTGCATTTGTGTCTACTCCCTGAATAGTGTAATATCCTCTAGTTCACATACACATACTAATACAAACAGAAAATGACCATTTTATTGTGTGGAATTGAATGCCAAGTGACCTGACATGAATCCAAAATGCATTCCACCTTGAAGATAATCTTGAAATTACACAATCCTTTAAGTAAGAAAATCATGTGGGAGAAATTAGTTTTCCTTAGCTATAATCACATTTTAGACTTGGTTGAATATGTTAATATATTGATTAAGTGAGCTATGAGTTTAGAATATATTTAGAATACTGAACCAAAGAACTTTTGTTGATAAACTACAAGGGAATGAAGCTAAGGACTGTACTGATACTAATAGTAGAGATATTCATTTTTCTCTCCTTCCCTTCCTCATAGGCATATTGCTTAGCTATCACTGGTATTCATAAACCTTTTGTTTTGTAATTAGGAGAGGAGTTGCATTTTTCTTAAAGCTAGGGCTTTGAATAAGAAGGAAAACTTAGATATTACCTTAGGGGCACCGTCCTGTTATACAAATGATAGGTTGCTGGTAAAGGAATGTGGCATGGTCAGGCAAGTTAAGAAAGTTTTCATTGTTAGAGAGCAAGAATTTATGGGGCAGAGCCAAAGATGGCTAAGACCAGGACATCATGTCTAAAGAAGACTTGCAGCCCCGGGAGAAGGGGTAAGGAGGGTTTTATAGGGGCTGTGCTGACAGGTAGCATTGTTTGAATGGAAAATGCTGACTACCTGCAAGCCAGTAGCTGTTTTATGGCATTTTCTGTTATCTCAAGTTTGGCTCTATCTACAGGTGTAGGCCAACAGACATTTTGTTGTTTTCTTGGAGACATGGCTCTGTCTGTAAGTCAAGGTCTCTGAGATCTAACATTCAGACACCTCACATTAAGTCAAGGTTCTAACATTCAGAGACCTAACAACAAGAACGAAGGTTAGGAACTTCTAATTTTTCTTCATTCACTCTTACTCTCTTCTAGTGTCAAAATACCTAGCTACAGTCTCCTTTTAATAATAGAATCATTTCTATTTTTCTCGCTGAAAAATCTCTAATTTTTTGGTATTGTTTCTCTAATTGTGTACCCCCTGAAAGAAGATATGTTGAAATACTAACCCCAAGTACTTCAGATTGTGACATTATTTAGAAATAGGGATTTTACAGATATAGTCATGTAAAAATGGGGTCATTAGGGTGGGCCCTAATCTCCAATGACTGCTGTTCTTATCAAAAGCAGAAATTTGAACACAGAGACAGACAAACATAGAGGGAAGACTGTGTGAAGACATATAGGGAGAATGGCATGGGAAGACGAACGATTGGAGTGATACAGCTAAAAATCAAGGAACATGTGTGGCAACCAGAAGCTTGGAACAGTACCTTCCCAAGCACTTTCAGAGGGAGCATGGCCCTGCTGACAACTTCATTTCAAATTTCAGGCCTTCTTTCAAAAGTGTGAAATGATAAATTTCTTATGTTTTAAGCCACTCAGTTTGTGGTACTTTGTTTCAGCAGTCCTAAGAAACTAGGAATCTAACACGTATTTTCATTGCTTTAAAATAAATTTTGTGCTCTTTAAGATGGATTGTATGGCCTTAGAGGGTCTGGGACTTGTATACCTTTCCAGCTTATGTGTTATGAATGCTTCCCTTCCCACTCTATCATGAACAAGAGTGGGCACCTTTTAGTTCCTCAAAATATCACACTTTCTCATTTTCTCATATCTAGAACCTTGTGCTCTCTCCTTTCGGTAATGTTAGTGCCACATTTTCCCCTGACACAGCTCCACCCCAAATTCTTCGTTTGATTGCTCCTAATCATCTTTTAGATCTGAGTGTCAATGCTGCTTTTTCTTTCAGAGGTATTTCTTATTCTTTTAGTCTCTCCTAATTCTGTATTTCCCTGTCATTAAGATTATTTCACTTCACTAATTTATTGTCTCCTTGTCTTGCAAGATTGAATGTTTCTTGAGAGAAAGAACTATATTTACCTTATTAACCTTTTAGTTCTAGTATAATTAGCTGCTCAATAAATATTTAAGAAATAAATGACTGAATGGTAGCGTGCCATCTGGTCTGTGTCCTATGTCTATGTCTAGGTCTGGGCTCTGTTAGAAAGGGCATGTAATAGCTTCCTAAGGCTTCCCCAAAAAATCACCACAAACTTGGTGGCTTTAAACAGCACAAATTTATTTTACCAGAATTCTGGAGACTAGAAATCTAAAATCAAGTCTTGGCAAAGCGACACTCCCTCTTGAGATCCTAGGGAAGAATCTTTCCTTGACTCTTCCATCTTCTGATGGCTCCTGGCATTCCTTGGTTTGTGCAGCATAACTCTAATCCTTCTCACATCTTCACATGGCTTTTTCCCCAGGTGCTTCACTGTCATGAATTCCTTCTTCTTTTCTTTCATTAGGACATTTATCATGGGATTTAGGTCCCATCCAAAATCTAGGATGCTCTCATCTCGAGATCTTTAACTTAATTAATCTGCAAAGACCCATTTTCCAAATAAGATCACGTTCATAGAACCCAGGGGTTAGGACTTGAACATAGCTTTTTGGGGACCACTATTCAACCCTCTACAGGATTAAAGTAATTTTATGAGATCTGTAGGACTGTGGGCATACACTCAGCTGGTCTGGGGTCTAGATGAAAAGTGGAGTGAAATTTATTAGAAAGTTATTTTCTCTACCATTACATGGAATCCAGGAGCCTGGCACCCAGGAGACAGGTGGCTGTATTGACATAATTACCTTTGGTATAAACAAAGGTTTGTTCTTGTAATAGAAGAAGCTGCAGTGACATGATACTCATCTCAGCAGCTTCACAGGTAGACAACATGGACAAACAAAAGTTTGAGGAGGAAGAGAATTTGGATGGTGGCCATCTGAGGAGACTGCAAAAGGGAGGGATTTCTGGGGACTTCCTGAAATAATGGAGACAGTTTGAAGAGGGAAAGTGGGTCAGCTCAGATCCACTGGAATGGGGAACAAATGTTAAGGTGAACTCGTTTTTAGCCATAGCCTGGTAAAGCCAGATGATATTTAGTTTACAGCTATCACTGAAATAAAAATTGGAATATTTTATGAGCATTTGAAATAAAATATATATGGAATTTTCAATTAGTCATGTCAATGTGAGAATGATGAGATGAACAGTTGAAGTTCACAGAATCGTCCATTTAATTTTAGTCTTAAATTCACCATGTGTTTTTCCTCATTAACTTTATAACAGAATCAATGAGTGATTTTTGGATCTGTCTCTCTTTTTAATTGAAGTCTCCTCCTAGTGAGCCTAATTGGAAATGATATTAAAAAGCATAATCAGTCTTATATCAAGGTAAACTTGACTGCTCACTGTAACGTCCTAAATTAGCTAGAAAATATCACTGAAAAATAACATATTTTAGATTGTTAGCCATTTCCACTATTCATAAATATTTTTGACACTTTCCAATATGATAATGCACTGCAATACCCAAGAATCAGCTGAAAGGTTTTAGATATCGTATCCAGCTTTCAACAAATATATAAAGTATACCAAAAGGCAAAAAAACACTGTTTGAAGAAACAAAGCAGGCATCAGAACTAGACTCAGATGTGGCATGACATTTGCATATATCAGACTGGAAATTTAAAGTAGCTATGATCGATATTCTAAGGGTTATAGTGGAAAAAGTAGACAACATTCAAGAACAGATGGATAATGGAAGCCAAGAGATAGAAATTCTAAAAAAGAATGAAAAAGAAATGTTAGAAATCAGAAACACTGTAACAGAAATGAAGAATGTCTTTGGCAGGCTCATTAGTAGAGAGAAAATGGCAGAAGAAAGAATCAGTGAGCTTGAGGATATGTCTAACCCCTGCTCTGAAGCTGAGAACTAGAGAAGTGAAGATCATATAGCTTTAAAGGATCTAATACCAGTTTCATCCAGATTTGTCTGATTCCAAAGTAACGGCTTACTCTGCTCTCTTTAATTTCTTCATTCTCTGTAACATAATGGAATTAGCAATTAATAATTAGTTAATAAAGAATATATGTTGGCAAGGGAACACAATCACTATATATTTTAAAGGAAAAAAGAAAGCTTTAAATATATGTTCAGTTTAATCCAAGTTAGTATGTATGTTTCATATGTGTTAAAAAAATAATTATACCCTCATGACTCATGATGTTTATTTCTGAACAGTGAGATCATAGTTGACTATATCTTTTTTGTTATTTTATTACAGCTTTTTTCCATTTGTGATTATTTCAGTAATGCATATATATGATTTGTAGTACTAACACTTAAAAAAACTATATTGAAAACAACAGCAATAAAAACCAAAACAAAGGAAAGCAGAATCCTAAAAAATTGAATATAAACAATACGAGGTGTGATCACCAAAAAAGGTTAATGTTTAAATTTAAAAAATACAGTAAAAAACATATTGTCATTAATCCCCCTCAAAATATTCCCCCACTCACTTCAAACACGTTTATCCCAGCATTCTTGTCACTTTCTGAAGCAGTTCTGGAAGTCCTCTTTCGTGAGTGTCTTTATCTTCCATCATGACAATTCTCCATGTCACACATCGTTTCTGGATGGCAATGTCTGTCAAATAAAAACATTATGGTGTGTTCTCTTCCACCTTATTCACTAGATCTGACACCGAGTGACTTCTGTCTGTTCTCCGAAGTCAAAATGACCATGAAAGGAGAATGTTTTGAATCGATTCAGGACATTGAGGCAGCCACGACAATGCAACTAAAGACACTCATGAAAAAGAACTTCAAGAACTGCTTCAGAAAGTAGCAAGTAACGATGGGATACATGTTTTCAAAGCCAGGGAGAGTATTTTGAGGGAGACTAATGGCAGTGTGTCTTTTACTGTAACAGTTTTTTTTTTTAAATGTAAGCATTCACCATAGTTTTTGATCATGTCTTGTATATGATACAGCAAGCCAGCAGAAAATGTTGAGAGGTCTATTAAAACTTTTATCATTATATCAGTGACCAAGGATAGCATATATTTTTAGTCAAGTTATACTATGTTTTAGAATTTCAGATTGTAATATTAATAATGAATCATCAGAATTTTTTTCCTTATTTTTACATTTTCTCTTCTTGTTACCCACCATCATCACATAATAATGATGATGGTTGGTAATATCTGAGGGGAGTTCTGTTCATGCAGGAGAAGATGCTCTAACATGTACAATTGCTACAGCATCCCCTTTTCTTCAGAGTTTCTATGGTTCACATGTTTTAAAAGTTTATGTCATCCAGGTAGAAAAGATAATAGATATGGAGAGATAGAGGTTTTTATTTTTATTCTTTTTCACACTTGTCACCTTGGAAGAGAAAGTGGCTCTTTATTTTGTAACTCAGACAGGAGGTAAACAGCACAAGGCATTGCTGACTGAGCTGCAAAATTAAAAGCGACAAATCCTGCAGGAGAAGAAACCTCTGCAAAGTCAGGCAACACTGTGCACACTGCCCGGGCTTTCCTGGTTTCCTCCTGCTGCTGCTCAGCAGACCCTGAGGTCTAGGTCACTTTAGTTGGGCTTCTCAAACAAGACAAAAAAAGAAAAAATAATTTTATCATAAGGAAATAAAAGGGTTAGCACAGAAGATCAGTTGCTCCTGTGACACTTGGTATGATGAAGGGTCAGAGAGATGTAAACACTCAGAATGGAGTATGAGAAAGGACAGGGGAATTAGATGACAACAATGATGATGATGATGATGATGATGATGATGATGATGATGATGATTTTACCACTAGTCTCCTTAAAATTAAACCTAATTCAAGAGTTAATAGCAGAGACTCACTGATGACATGAGTGCCGTTAACTGTTATGCTCACACATTACTGGTGGCAGTGAAATTCTGCACAACTTTTTTGGAAAATGTTTTGACAAAAGCGATCAAAAACTATCTATCTGTTCATATAGTTTGGTATGTATAAAACACTGTCTGCACAGATCTAAATACCCATGTTGCTGTTATACACTTAAGAAATGGAAGCTAAGTTAACATACATTGATTTAGAAATACTAGTACAATGCTTAATTGATATACCATGGTATATCGATTTGGTGGACTATTCAGCCATTAATAGAACCAGATATGTAAAACAGATAGGGACATAAGAAATGCTTAGAGAGCAATGCTGCTTTGGCAAAAGCAGTATGTATGTGTGCATGCATGCAATGGTTGAAATTTTATAAAAGGTACGTATATTCAAAGAAAAAAGTATGTTAGAAACAAGCAAACTAAATATAACAGTGCTAAAGTAATGAATTAATGGGGATTTTATCCCACTTTTTCTATTTCTAAAACTTCTATGCTGTTATACTTTTCATATAATAAGAAGAAAATCATAAAAAAATGACGATACTTGATATTAATTTTTGCATGCCAGAAAACTACCATTCAGGTTGTTGGAAGTGAACTGACACCTTGGGACACTTAGATGGCACGACTGTGGGTGGAGTCGGGTCCCTTGCTGACTCTAGACTTGACTTCCTGCGGAACTCTGTGATAACCTCTGGAGGGGGAGGCCCATAGAGGAGGGAGCCACGTGGGACTCGGCCCCCTCTTTTCGGCCTCGGAGGACTGCCCTCTGTGTGCAAGCGCGCTTGCCTTTCTTTGGCATTTCTGTATTCTTTCTCTTTTCCGGAATAAGCCGTTTCTTTTGGTGAATTATCTAGAGAATTATTTTGGCCAGACGACAAGGTTAATCTCCAGAAAGCATTTGAGAAATGAGTCACTCTAGAATCTAATTTTTATAACTTCTGTCATAATCAACGTTAAGGAAATATGCACGTAATCACTTCTAACTTGTGTAAACTTTCCAGTTATTGATGTCATGTGCACAATTTAAGATAAAAGAACGAACTAAACACCGAAGCAAATAGTTCTCACCAGTCAGCTAAAGATCTCCCATGTTTCCCAAGATTTCTCAAGTTATTATCAAAGTGGAAACGGGAAACGTGTGTGTGGTACGCTGTGACACAGGGAGGAAGATGTGCTCATGGCGTAGAACTCAGAGCACAGGGTTGAGAACAGCTCCCTTCCCCAGGCCCCGTTGTTCTCCCAAGCGCCAAAGTATTTAATAGTTCAGCACATGTGAAACCTACTGAGAAGCTCTGATTTGAAACATGGATCAGAAAATAAGTAACATACAACCACAAAGTTAAATTTGGTGAGTGTGTGTGTGTGTGTGTGTGAGAGAGAGAGAGAGAGAGAGAGAGAGAGAGAGAGAGAGAGAGAGAGAGAGAGAGAGAGAGAGAGAGAGATTGAAATGGAATGAGCAGAATGCCAGCTCATAGAAATTCACCTTTCTTTTGTGACTTCCCATTGCTGTCTAAACTTGGTTTTAGTAGATAATTGTGTTAAGAATGCCACTTTCCCTTCTCCACTCCGTCTGAAAATCTCTAAGAGGGCACTGATCTTCCTTGTGAAGTCGAAAGCAAGAAAATAGGCAGTCTCTAGTTATTTAGATAACACAGATTTACAGGCTTATAATCTCTTTTTTCTTGTCCCATTCATTCTTTAATAAAGTCCTCTGGAGTTAAGAAGTAGCTGATGAGATTCATACTTTGTATAGTAAAAGATGCATTTATAACCTGTGGCTTATTAGTGAATAGAGAAGATTTATCGGGGAGAAAATGTAAGCTAGAAATTTTCCAAATGTGGAAAATAGTAATTAGAAAGAATAACTGACTTTTACTTCAAACAATATAAAGTTTTAAAAAATGCAGTAAATCAGTGTCCTTTAAATCTGTAGAAACATCAGACAAAAAAATGAATCTTTTTGTTATTTGTTGTGTAAGATTAACCGAGAAAAATTATGGATGTCTGAAAATATCAGATTTTAATTTTCAATGGTTTAAGTATAAATATAACACCCTTTCAATCTCTCTTTCTCCCTTTCTATCTTTGTTTTGTTGTTGTTTTTGTTGCTAAATTAAAAAAAAAAAAACAAAACAAAAAAAACACAATACTTAAAAGATCTGATGTAGCCTAACAGAAGCTGGGAAATTTATTGACCACTCATTTTGTCAATTTTCTTTAGTATGTAAATTGCTATTCAGGAGTATTCTAGCCTTTTAAACATATGTGAGTTGGGAAAGCTGCTGTGGATCTCTCATTATAGTTCAGAATAAGAATTTTTAAATTGTTTCTTCTGCATGATGTGCTTCAGAGATTCTGCATCTTTTTAATCCAGTTTTTACTTTTATATATGCTTCAGTTATTAAAAATTATAATAAAATTAACATGTACTCTAAAAAGTGCTATAGAAACTACTGCTATATTGTTTTATCAATACTGAAAACTTTCTTAGCAACTTTACCTGGTTAAAAGTGTTCTGTGATTATTAAGAAAATAGTAGAAACAATTACCGGTGGCAACAGATGGTCAGGTTTCCTAGATTCTGTGTAATGGAAACAAAATCCAAAATTATATTGGAATGTTGAGGTGCTTACATTACTGTAAATGTCATCCATAACTTCTAATTCCAGTTGTCTGTGTTCACTCATATAGCTCACAGTTCTCATTGATTAAATTTACAACAAATAACACAGAAATCTGAATTTATGGAATAAATTCATACTAACAAAACCATTTAAAAATTTTTTCTTTATAGTATGAAATTTTATTGTAAGATTTCATTTACATAGATTCATTTCTTCAACTACCTACACTCGATAAGTGATGTAGATATTTTGGAGAACACAGATTTTCTGATGGTAAAGCAAACTTCCTCTCTGAAAGTTTGTAATAGATAGGTATGATAAACTCTCCAGTATATAACTTACTAATGCAGAAATGTTTTATTATTTGGTGTGACAAGAAAGCCCTTGCCTTTTACCTGTGAGGAGGGCAATTGGCTGACAGCTTCCGCCACCGTGTCCACAGGGTCCTCTGCCCCATTTCCACCAAGGCCAAGCTCTCCTCAGGAGGCTCCAGGCCTGTAGTTGAACTTGGGGTGGCCCAAGGCAGGACTCAGAGGTCCCCCATTAAGTTGATGGAGATTTTGTCACATCAGGCCAATACTGTTTCCTCTCTTTATACCTTCCAGAGACATTCCCTCTCCCCCACAACCTTCAAACTACTATATTTTTGTCTATGCCTGCTTCTCTCAAAACTTGGACTGTCTCATTTAGATAAATGTTGAATATATAAAAGTTATGGAATAAATTAATACGTAAGCAAGATTGTTGGTGGGTATCAGTGTGTCCTTCAACTTTCTGTACTTGAGACAGCTATTTTAAGACCTATCAACACTTTTGTTTTATCTTTTCACATTTTGTCCTCTAGAATAAGCAGAAACCTATGAAGAATATAAATTTATCTTAATCAACTCTGTAAGGTAGTTGCAGTCACTGTGTTTGGAAATATAAAAATGTTAAAATATAGCTTTAAATTTTTTGACATAATGAAATATATTATGATTTAATCAATGGATACAATGCTTTTCTTTATAAAGAAAAATATTTAAAGTTAATAAGAAATGAACAAAACATTGCTACAACCAATTGTATAATGGAGAATTAAACTATCATGGGATAAAACTTAATGTCAGGCTTTTAATTTTCTTGTTTATTTTACATTTTTATTTATTCATTTATTTGGCATATTCTGATCTTCAAATAGCTTGAAATATCTCATAGATAGTTCCCATATGATTGTGCTTCAATCCAAATGTGATATTGCTTAGAAAATACCGTTTCTTATATAGTCTGTATCTCCTGGTTTTACACTGAACTAGGGACATCCATTAGACTAATTTAATTAGATCACACGCATTAGTTTAATCTGGACTCTTATCCACATCATAATTATATATCTATAGTCATATGGTTTAGAGAGTAAATTTATCAACTTATTAATGTCAATTGAATCTGTCTAGGTGAGTAAGGCTCATCCTCTCTAGTTCCACAGGTTTAAACTTGGACACATTCTACATATAGTTTACCTGCCTAGCACCTGTCATTTTGTGGCTCCTACTTTATAGTAATCTGGATGAGATTAATCAAGATGAATTTCTTGTTTCTACCCTTTTCTTTACTGTGAGGATGTAACCACAATGATTACTTACATACTATTACTTATGTAGTATTTGTTTTCCACAGTATCCAAATTTCTAAGTTTAAATCCATGTCTGTGGTTATAAGCATAAACAACCATTGTTTATGTCAATTTTGTTAATCTTCACCTTTCTATTTGGTGAAGCGCAGGTACCAAAACAACAACAAACAAATGAAAAGCAATTTACAGATGTGCTGTGAAGAAAACCCTCAATGAATCAAGTGGATTAGATTGTATGATATTGAGTCATTTTACCTGTTCTCATGTAGATAAGCATTTTTTTCTATCTTATGCACAATTTGAAAATCAAATGATTTAAAGGCATAAGAAACATTACTATATTTAAGGAAAAAATTATGTTATGTATGCTATAAAAATTCTCTCTCTCTCTCTCTCTCTCTCTCTCTCTCTTTCTCTCTCTCTCTCTCTCTCTCTCTCTTTCCTTTAGTTACTTATTCTTCATTCACTGAGGGGAAACTCAATAAAGTTGCAATCTCACTTTTGCTACATGTAGTACTGAAAACCACATATCCACATTCTTTGTTTTGTCATAAAAATATCTTACTTTTTTTCTGTCTGCCTGATGTAGTTCTTTAGGTAGCTGGCAAAACACACTGCCCATTCAGCAATTATTCAATTCCCTCCTAGTGCAACAAATGCATTTCTTATGTCTTTATTTTTAGGCTTATTATTCTGAGTTAAGAGGATTAATCTACTGTTGGAACTCCATTATTCTCTACATTAGGTCAGGAAAAAAATAGTTTTGTAAAGAAAAATTACAAGACAGTAGACAACTTGATACTTTCCTTGTTGTTTTAATTAAGCTATATTCTAGATTATAAGAATAAATCTATTAATAACAATTATTTTGGAACTTGGAGTAAGCCTTGATGTCTGGCATTAACTAAAAATGTGTCCTTAATCAAAACATTTAATCTTTATGTATGGCCTTGTTTTCCTCATAAGTGTCTCTTGTGTTGTAAAGTTGCCCACAGCATTTTCTTCTACTGAACACATGTGAATACTCAAATCTTTCTCATTAGAGAAACTCCTATGTTTTGCAGTGTCAGATAGTATTTATAATTACTTAAAAGATGTGAAGAAAGTGAAATTAACAAATACACATATATTTATGGTTTGCAAGTTCTCGTTTTATCTGGTCACTTAATAAATTTTGATCACCTACATTTGTTAGGGGGCTAGTGATAAAACTTTAATGTGGACACATGACTTGACAGTCATAATTTAAACAATGCCTCATTCTCTCAAATACAAGATATTTGTCCACATTTCTTCCAGACACTTTCTGTTGATTTCATTCTCTTTCACAGTTTCCACTACCTGTGAAATACGTGTTAAGAAGTCTCAAATTTACATCTACAATTCAAATCCCTCCTCTGATCTCCAAATTAATGTGGCTAACTTTTTATGAAACATTTTGTATCTTGCTTTTTACTACAAACGGTCTGTGCTCAATAAATGTATTACTGAATTATTTCCCCCCCAAATCATTGTTTCCACCTATATACTCCATTCTGATAACGTCACCACCTACAACCCAACTGTCAAACCAAATTCTGGCAATTACTCTGGACTCTAATTTCTCCAGTACCTCCACATCCAATCATTCCCAGATTTCTACCAATACAATCATTTCTACACATCTTAAATTCTTCCTTTCCTCTTTAAGTCACATGCTATTTACTGTGTGACCTCCCAGACCCCAGGCTTTCTTCCTCCAATCTTTTCTTCACACAGGCACCAGAATGATCTTTCTAAAATACTTATTGTCCATGTTTGCCCTATGACTAGAAACATCAGAGTATTTCATTGTCACCTATACTTCTAAACTCTACCTTCTTCTGTTGACACCTCCTGCTTCCCTATTTGTATTTCATGTGGTAGTCACACTCAACTACTTACTGTTTTCTGGATCTTGTCATTTTATGACTCTACGATGTTGTTTAGAGCAGTCCACTTGCTTTAAATAGTCTTTTGTGTCTTCAGTCCTTAGGAAGCTTCAATGTATCCCATACCTCCCAGATTAAAAATTCCAGAAGAAACATTCCTTGAATTACACAAAATCTTGTTTTCCTTCTTCATGTCCCTTTAATTTTGCATAATGGCCATCCAGTCACATCTTTTATAGACTAATAGATTTTGAGAGATACATAGGTCTTATTGTACAATCCCTGCAACACAATAGGAGGAATATCTGCAATACAGACAGAAACATGCGTATAACTCAGTCCTGCTTTGGTCTTATGCAGGTTACTTAGCCATCTTCAAAATGGGATAGTCATTTTTTAGTTTTAAAGAACACAAAGTGTCAAAACATATATCTATATGTAGCTATATCTATACATATGTAGATATATAAATATATCTATATGTAAATAAATATATACATACATATATACAGAGGGTGCCAAAAAAGTATACATATTTTAAGAAAGAAGAAAGCTATTAAAACTGTAATACTCAATATATAACAATAATAAAAGATGAATACAAGTCACATTTGACTTATGAAATTACAAGAGGTGCTCAAAGTGGTTACCTGGTTACCATCAGCATCCAGACACTTCTGATTATGGAGAATTACTGCTTGAGCAACATTGACCAAAGTGTCCACTTTTATACATTTTATACATTATACATTTTACATTATACATTTTATACATTTTATACATTATTTTATACATTTTATACATTTATACATTTTATACATTTTATACATTTTTGTATACACCCCTGGTATATACAAGTGTGTGTGTGTGTGTGTGTGTGTGTGTATGTGTATGTGTGTGTGTATGTGTAATTTTACATATATATACATGTATATGTACATATAATGTACCAGGTTCAGATAAATTTATAGACTTTTTAATTGTAATAGCTTTTACATTTATATTAGGGCCTGGAAGAAGATTTGCATTGATAGGGCTTTTTCTCTTGATGCAAACCTCTTTTTACTAGTTAAGGTCTAATGTTTACTCTAGATTATTTTTATGTTCTGAACTGTTTCTGTTGGACTGGTATTTGCACCACAATAATTAATGGCAGAGAAGAAAAACTTAAAAAAATTTTACAAGGATTCATTTTATCATGATTAACAGCATTGTTCCTTGTAACCAATGGTTTAGGTATTTTCATTTCTGGCATTGCATAAAACTTTTCTCTGGTGTGAGAGGAAAAATACACCTTTCTAAAGTTATGTGACATAATTATACTACTTTTCATTATCATTTCTAGAAACAAATGCAATATTAAAATAAAAATTCCTATTGGTTATGTTATTAAATCAAATAAGTCTAAAAAAAACATATGTATATATTTCCCTCAGAATAGTAACTATCATTTCATGTACACTTAATAAATACTAAGTAAAATGACAAGGATAATGCTGATTATAATTTCAGTATACTTAATATTTAGCTCAGAATCTGACAAATTACAGGGGTTCTGATAAATAATCAAGAGATTAACTGAATGAGTGACTGCGTTAAACAAAGGAATTAAATCAAATTAGTGGCTATAAACTGTGTTGTTCATCAGAGTTACCTGTTTTCAAGAAGGCTGATGACTGCTTCTAAACAATGATTCGTTATCAGAAACTCTGAATGCGGACCAAGACATTTGTATTTTCAAAGTTGGTTATGTGTGTGCACAGCAATGTGAATATACTTAATGCAACTGAACTGTACACTTAAAAATGGTTAAAATGGTAAAGCTTGTGTTATGTATATTTTACTACAATAAAAAGAAAGAAAAAAAGAAGTTTCCTTATGTCTGTTCATATGGCAATGATTCTTAATGGTAGAACACTCTGGAGGCCATTGAAAAGTGTCCATCTTAAGAGTTGGGAGATCACATATAGATTTAAAAAAATTGTATAGTCTCCACAAATTCTGAATGTTTTCACAGTATGTTGTTTTCCTTTGGCATGAAGTAATGACAGAAGGCACTAGCTCTTTCACTGACTTGATCAATTTTATGTCAAATTATTAACCTCTCTGGAGCTTATCTTTCCTTATCCAGACCTAGTTAACACTCTCAGTCTCAAGAGCTAACACCAGGGTAATTAATGTCTAAGAGGGCCAGGGACAATTCCACTGTCAAAGAGAAGCAGAGTAGAAATTAATGGTGTGCACACAAAACCAATCAACAAGTATCTCTGAATCAACTGCTGCCAGTGGTCACTTCAGATATTTTTGTTTGGCTACTCTCTAAGTAAACCATGGTGTCCAGGGGAATTCATTCTCTAGCATGTGTTGTCACAGAACAACTTACAAATATTTGAAACGTGCCTTAATTGATTTTAGACATTTTTAATTGGTAGTATTGGTGTAACTTCTCAATATGTTTATTTTGAATTTCCTTCTACTCTTCCCAAATCTGCCCACCAGTGATCTACATAATTCATTAGTAATAGTGTTTCTGAATCTAGTTATATTTAAATCAAGATATGCAAAGCCTTCACAAAAAGAGAGAATAATGTAGGAATGAATAATTCTCCAACTTCGGTGTGCATAAGAAACATTCATGTTGCCTGTTAAAAATACAAGTTTCTAAGCCCAATTCCAAGAGACAACAACTTTGTAATTACGGAGTGAGGATGAAGATAGAAAATTTTTTTTCAATTAAAGTTTATTGGGGTGACAATTGTTAGCAAAGTTACATAGATTTAAGGTGTACAATTCTGTAATACATCATCTATATATCACATTGTGTGTTCACCACCCAGACTCAGTTCTCCTTCCATCAGCATATAGTTGATCCCCTTTACCCTCATCTACCAAACGCCCCCACCCTCTGGTAACCACTAAACTATTGCCTGTGTCTATTTTTAATAATACAAGTGATACAAACACTAAAACCTAAGGAATCCCCCACACTACTCCCATTCCAGTATACTGATACTAGATTTTGGCAGGTCCATGGAAGAAGAGATATTACTTTTTTTTGTCACCTTACAATTAGATACAGTTTTTGCTTAAATATAAGTAACAGATGAGAAGATAATGATTTAATGAGTAAAATGCTACATCATTCTCTCTATTCTTTCTAATGCTTCTCTTTTTTATACTAATAATGCTTAGAGCAATCATTGTTTTTTTTTTTTTCCAAATTAGTATTTTTACTTTCTATATTGGTTAACTTTTCTTCAAGTAGTTTTGTTTTAATGTTATATTCATGAGATTGCATTCAGAATAACAACAACAACAATAACAACAACAAAAACATAAAATGTATGAGAGAATAAAAAAAAACTTCACTTGTTATACTAATATGCATGTGTGCATGCATTTATGAGTGTGTATATATTAATTATAAAATTCCATTTAGATTACTAATCACAATGAAAAAAATTAGTATCTTTGAGATTTTTCCATGTTCCTAACAATTTAAAATAATTTTATTTATTGCTTATGATAAACTATTTTTCAAGTATGGTGTTTTCTGCTTTTATACACTTACACAAAAGCTGTTAAAACCAAACCACATTAGTAATAAATATTTATAAAGCAAAATCATGTCATGACTTTAAAATCACGTGTCACTTTGTCACTACTCTGTAGCAGTGATTAATAAGAACTAAGTGGAAGCTTCCATTTTATTGATGCTTCAATTTAGTTATTTATGATAAGAAGTGAATGGAGATTGAGATGTGCTCTTAAAAGTAATTCCTCTCAGAGGATGCTCATGTCTTTGACTTAGATTATTATATTTAATTCACCTTAACTACACCTAATGCTTTCTTCACTATTTTTCTGCAGATTATAAAATTATTTCTAAAGTAGTTCTTCTTCAAAAGAATTATGAAAAATCAAGAGTATTCATTGTTACCCATTCATAACAATAGAGGCACACAATAACAAAGGCAAATTTAGGATACATATTTGTAAATAAACAGGCAAGTTTCCTTACATTTAGAAATCAGATGGAACTTTGGATAGGCAATATCAAATTAGATTGTAAAACAGGCAACAAGAGATGGTTCTACTTTACTTCCTTTTTCTTCCCTTCTTTCATAAGTGCTCTTGCCTTTGAAAAGTACAAAACTGAATTAAACCCTCAGGCTATTTCTTAAATTAATAGAGAAATTTCCCTCTCCTATTTCTCCCAGCATTTTGACCTTTCCTTAGAGGCCCACTCTGAGGTTCTGCCTGATTCGGTGGAACTAAACTATGAATAAAAAGGTATAGTCGCCTAAGTTCTCCTTCTGACATGAAAATTAGTCAACAGTACCCTGGTGGAGCAAAAACAGAGATTTTGTTTTAGAGATATTTGGGAAAATTGCAACCATTTTTCATGATTCATCTTTTCCTAGTGTTTCAGTTAGCTGTTGCCTACTCTTCCTTATAGATAATTCCTCACTTTTGGTCTTTTCTTTACTTTGCCCATTGATTAGTAATGAACTCTCTTTGAGTACACATCTCTTTATCAAGGAGTTTTCTTCCACGTGGTGACTTTGTCACAGTACCTCTTAAGAAACATGCTTTGATTCTATTTATATTGAAACTGAAGAAAAGATTTCCTTAAAGTTGAGGTTCGATAAACTGTGAACTCTGGTTGTTGATCTCTTTTCAGAGTGCCTCCCAATCCCTACCCAAATGCTTTGGCACTATTTAATATTCTAGAATTATAGAACAATCCTGTGGTGGGTGAAGGGAGCTGTTCAAGCATGAAAAAGATTAAAATTTTCCGTAAGATACACAGAATGGATGCACAGAGTCAGAAATTAATTTTAATTATAGAAAAATTAAAAATATGTTTTTAATGAAATGGCAAGTTCATTAAACATGTCTTCATGCCTTTTTTATAGATATTCATATAGCGAGGGCTACAGGTTTGGTTATGTTTATTTATAATTCATTGAAAATAAATGAACCCTTCTTCCTTAAATTTTAAAATTTTGTTATTTGTATAAATCCTAATTGCTTTAACATTCATAATTTTCTCAATAATAACAGACTGGTACTCATTGTTACATCCTTATCCTTGTAAGGGAAATGATTTCAAGCATAATGCATAACTTGGATGAGCACCCATAATATGGCAATCACAATATGACTATACGACTCCATTCTCTCATTGCTTCATATATTCACTGGTTGTTAGATAGAATGCAAATCTGCAGCAGCAATTTGCAGAATAGAAATCTAGTGATCAGAGGAAGTTATATAGTTTCTTAAAGAGCATTACTTATTCACGATACATAGCTTAGATAATGGTAGAATTTAGCTTAGTGCATATGTCGGTTACTTCATTGTATTTCTTTTAGCAAAGAGTTGTTTTTTTTTTCTTTTTTGTTTTTTTTTTTTCCAGCTCAAATTCGCTCAAGGACATAGAATGTGAGGACATTTAATATTCTGGTACAGTGCACTCTGTTCTGTTAATCCTTTTTATGCCAAAGAGCTGGAATGTGAAAAGATTGTAAAACAAGGAAACAAACTCAAATGGTTATTTCTTGTTTTAGTCTAATCCCATTATAAAACAGCATCAATAAGCATGGTGGCTAAGATAGTAAGTGTGTGACCACCCTATTTGTGTCTGAAATTCACTAAGACATCAATTCTAATTTACATTAAGTGGAAAGGTATTTACAAAGCACAAAACAGAAAGGTTTTTAAAAAGTTCAACTTCCATTCTTCTGTTCTGACCATGTTTTTTGCCAGGAGCTCTGCTTGGGTTTAAGCCTTTACTTTCAACTGAAATCAGTTAGAATAAATTGGAGTCTAGGATTTGATTTCTTCTCATTGAAAAATCAGTAAACAGAAGGGGGGGAGAAAAGCAAACTTCATAATTGAGAAAAATTAAAATCCTCCTTTATACGCAAGATCAGACCACAAACAAAACAACTGAAACGAAAGCTGAGTCAAAAGCATATAGGACATACTGCAGGACAAATTATGTCTCCAATATAGATGAAATCAATTTCATGCACAATTTATTAGAGCTGTCAAGAATGGCCTGTCCTAAGGCAGAATCTAGGTGAGCAGAGTTATTTACCCACTGCAGTACCAAGTGGTCTTTTATAACAATGTTTCTTAAACTTTTTGTTCTCTTGGGTACTTGTTAAAAATACAGATTACTTTGCCCTACCTGAGATCTACTGATTCAGAATTTATGATGCAGGAATTTGGGAATCTGTATTCATTATTAAAGTATAAAAATACTGCTTTACAGGAAGGTAATATAGGAACCAGCATGGCACTATTCGTGTGTGTGTGTGTGTGTGCGCGCGTTACTACTTTACAAAAAGTAATATTTTATTTTTTAAAAATCTACCTAAAATGCACTAACATGCAAGAACAAACAAGTTTATATTCAATTGATTTCAGTTATTTTCCTAAAAAGTATAGTGATGGCTCTGGCTTTTCGTTTTATTAATTTTTGTCAGAAAGGCATCAATCTCAGAAGACCCCAACTAGGGCCTTCTCAGAATCTGTTAGAGCCTCTGGAGCCTAAGTACATTCTTACATCTCATCGTCCTCTGGTTAAGTGGGAAAAGAAAAGTATGCTATGTACTTATTTCCATTAAAATGGAGGTTAAAAATAGGGTGATGGAAAGAGAACTGACTCTGGTGGTGAGCAGAGTCAGTGATATATAGATGATGTGTTACAGAATTGTACACTTGAAACCTATGTAATTTTACTAACCATTGTCATCCCAATAAATTTAATTAAAAAATAGCTATCATGAAGGATATTTCATGTCTGATTTCCTGTGTTAGTAAATATAATAGAAATTCTTGAAAGCAGCAGCAAAAAAACAACATGGTAAGTTCTGGTCAATAATTTCAGACTTGTTCTTAGAGATAAATATTTTATAAAGAGGATTTGAATTTAATTATGTAACAATTACACAAACACATTTTCCTTTGAAAATTTGGTTATTTTGCCTATGGAGCTTTTCTGTTGGGGAACTTTTACTCTCTGGAAAATGCTGTATGTTTTACAGTCAGATATCCATTTTTCCAGTAGGATGATAGGTTCAAAGATATTTAGCATTTCCTTGGAGGCACACATCAGTCAATGGAAAAATCAGAAGTAAGGCAATGATTCCTCACTGACCACCTGGCCTCTTGTGGAAACGTGTTTGTTACTGTTACTCTTTCTGAGATTACTTAGCCCTAGAGAAATCCACATTTCTTGCTTTGTTGTCCACAGTAGCCCTTCCTTTCAGCGCTGTGGATGTCAAATTTGCTTTTGAGGATGATTAGTCAAAATAAATGCTTTTCCCCCTACATTTTAATCTTTGTAGAGCCTTTTCACAGGAGCCAATGTGAGGGGCAGACGCTCCACAGCACACGCCTCATCTTTTCCTCCTCCTGTGACCACCTGCTTCCTGCCTCAGCACTTGGATCCACCTCAAAGCCCAGCTGCTTCCTCTGTTCCAGGCCCCATCGCTCCCTCAGTCATGGCACAAGTGCTGTGTGAGCAGTGACCCTTGTGGCTTTCCTGTCATCGTCCAGCTGCCTTCAGACTGAGCACTGACTTTAACAGATTCCCCTCACATTTCTGCTGTCAGCCTGATGCCAGACTTCACAACTTCCCTCGTCCATTTTGCTGGCCTCCTGCCTTCGTTAGGAGCTTGGGAGATTCTTGAACGTGGCCCCATCTGCCCACTGACACCTCCCAGTATAATGGCTGCCCACCTCCTTGGCCTGTGCCCACGCTCATCTCCAAAGAGAGAGGCAGCTCTCCTCCACGGAAGAGGAAATGAAGTATAGAGGCCTTCTCCAACATACAGTTGGAAGTGTTGTTCAACTGAACTTCAAATTAATTTGAATTTTGTGAAAATAAGCATTAAAAATATGCCTACGTGATACTTAAGTCAGATGCAAAGGTTATGTTGCAGTGGGCTAAGAAGACAAGAATAATAGGAGATAGGTGGCATCATTGCAGTAGAAAAAGGACTACAATAAGAACTGAAGTATGTGAGGGTACTGGATCTCTAATTTTCCCTAACTCTAACAACGTTTTTGGCCTTGACATGTCGCTTTGCTGATCCAGGTCTCATTAGTAAAATGTAAATTGTAAAATTTTGTCCAACTAAGGACCATGGCCTTGGCTGGGTAAAGGTTTAAGTTAAATTCACTTCATTATAAAAGTAAGATAAAAATATTTAACATTTAACAAAATTTGACAACATTTAATTCTGTTAAAAAGATTATACTTTGATAATGTGAAAACAATATATTGAAAATATATTAAAAAGGCAATCAAATCTCTTGTAGTAAGATTATTAACAATTTTAAGTATTTCTTTTTGTGGCTACACATAGACATATATCCTCTCTTTTTCTCTCTTTCCCTCTCACACACACAAAGTTGTGAACTTGAATTATTCCCTGCTTTTTTGCTTATGTTATAATCTATTCCATAATTTAAATTAAATTTCATTGAAAGTGCTTTCATTTTATTTGTCTTTTGGTTTTAAATGATTATATTATACTCTGTAACAATTCACTTATTTTTAAATCTTTTAAAAAATGTTATTTTAAAAATTGTTATAAGTGATGCATTGCATTGTATTAGTTTTAGGTGTACAACCTACTGATTCAATATATGTATATGTTACAAAATGATCACCACAGAAAGTCTAGCTCAGCTCCATCACCACACATACTTTTTTTGTGTGTGTCTGTGATGAAAACTTTTAAGGTTTAATCTCTTAGTAACTTTCAAATATACAATATAGTATTATTAACTATGGTTATCATGCTGTACATCACATCCCCAGGATTTATTTATTTTATAACTAGAAGTTTGTACCTTAAGACCACCTTCACCCATTTTGCCCACCCCATCCCCTGCTGCTGGCAACCAGCAATCCACCTCATATAAGTGGAGTAAGATAATCTCTTATCTTTCGATTCACATTTTTGATTTTCATAAAGAAAGCTACAATTGTAGACATTTATTAAATATTTTTATGTTCTAGGAACTGTTAAAATTATTTCCCATAAAGTATATTATTTGATGAACATTTAGATTAAGTCCTGTTTTATTCCCAAAAGTGTCTAAATAAAAAAGTATTATGGGTAAATAAGCATAGAAAAATTAAACTGAAGTAGGAGGTATAAAATACATACTGTAAAGTTTTATACATTCATTAAAGATGTACATCATATCAGGTTTTATTTTTTTTAACTGTCATATGCAGGGGAGGGGTGATGGTAAGCATGGAGGTGTAATTACTCAATTACCAGTATTACAAAAAAAATCAATCAATTCCCTGGATATGCATATCTTTCTGGTATGAAGATAGACCTCAGGCAGTATAGATGTTCAGTCACACACTATTACTATGGTTTTTAAAGGTAAAGAATATGAACATATTTATAAGTCTTCGTACATAGTACCAAATTTTTTTGCAAAACAAGCATTGGTATTGCCACCAATTTTCTAATGCAATAGATGGAAACAGCTTCTTTTTGTTTCATTAGTTCCTATTTATTTGATTGTAATAAGATTGACTATTTTTCTCAGTGTATTTGCCTCTAGTTTCATTTTCTAGTTTATGAATTGTCCAATCCTTCTGTTCATAAAATTTTTGATGGGGGAGGAGAGGAGGGCTTATATGGGGAAGTTTTGGTCCATGGACCTCTGGCAGAATCTATATGGATAAACATTTCTTAATTAAGATGCAGCTCTTTAGATTAGGTTTTATATAGTGGAAGGATTTATATCTAATTCCACTGTTATAGATTATGGCAGGATCTAGCCCTTCTTTGTATGTAAACTTTTTAACAGAAATATCACATCAAATTCTGATATGATCTTAGTTTCTGTATATCATTTAAAGTTGAAGAAAAAGAGAGCAGATAACAGGGTGACAATGCATTTTGACATTTTGTTTATATAGACCAGACAGGCCTCCAATCAGCTTGGAAACTAGAGATACCTTATATTTTGGACTAGATTCAAACTTTTAATTAATTACATTTTCAATCAAAGATATACATTTTCCCTTATCCTATGGGCAATCAATCTATGCTGTAGCCCACTAGCAAAAAAGCTATTGTCTAATTTTCATGGTACTTTTTCCTCTTGCCAAGCCTTTCAGGAACAATATTAGATCTGTGATTTAAGGACTCATTATGTTAACACACTATTCCTATCAACTGCTTTTCTGTGTTGCATTGATTCCAAAAGAGTTTAAATCATCTGAAAAAAGGGTGGGTAATGTTTTTTCTTAATTTAAGTTTTTATGTTTTGTGAGTTATGCTTGTATTTATTTTAAAACAAAGCAGCATGTTTCCAAGCACTGCTTTTAATCAGATAGCTCTTCTAGCATGTGGTCTATTTAACATAGAGCCTTCTCTAAGGATGCATATTTGAATATTTACAAGAAATGCTGGACATTGTTCTCTCAGAAAGGCAACCTGCTCATGTTCCATCACGTTGACAGCATCTGCTCCAGACACATGCTGTGTGATCTTGGACTGCTGGTATCAGGAGAAAGTCACCACTGCCACGTGCTATGATGCATTCCCTGGAAACACATATTTGTAAATATTCTGCAAGAGCCAAATAAAAGGTGACAAGGTATAGAAAAACAAGTGCATGCCTCTAAATCCAGTCTAAGCCTTTAGAAGATTCTTACCTGATTTCTTGTTACCCAGTGTGATGGAGATGGCGAATGTCAACAAGCTTGGGGGACAGAATAAAACAGCAGAGAGAAGAATTTGAATTCTTTAATCTGAAGAAAAGGTTGGAAGGTTAAGGACTGCCTTATTAATGGAATTCAAGTTGTATGGAAGTTTTGTCATTGAGTCAAAATGAATTAACCTTTTTTAAAGGCAATTTTGATTTCTGTTCCAATGTCTATAAATAAGAGAAAAGAGGGGAGGGGGAGGGCAAGATTTTTGAAATTTTCTTTATCTTACCTCCTGAGAGTGCTCCTCAATCTAATTTCCCCCCTTTCTTTCTGTCTGTCCTTTCACCATTTCTATCTACAAATGAAACATTGCTCTGCCTACACCGTTCGATGTGGACAATTGCAAAGAGATATTCAGAGATTGGTAGTGCTGTTTTCTGATGTCAGAATGAGGGAAGATCAGCTTGTCAAGAGTTCCCAAGCTGATTTTAATTGGGTGTAAAGCAGACATTTTGGATGTGATGGCTGTTAAATACTAGCGAGCTATTGGGGATGGTGTTGTGCTTCCCTCTTCCTGAATCAGGGTATCTGGCTTTACCAGTTTAGAGAAGGTTGACTTGAAAAGCAAGAAATACTTCAAATGATTTGTCATTTTTTTCACTTCAGCTTATAGCATCTAAACAATATAAAGATCACCTCTCTGATCTAGCCTAATTGTAGTGGTCTATTAATTCTGGAAAATATTGCACTTTATGACTTTCGTCAATTTTGGTCTTTGACGTGTTATTTTTTAATTTAAAATTGAACCTATGGGGGTGTATTGTTATTGATCAAGATTATATTCTAAATAATCAGAATATGCTTAAAAAGTAATAGAGTTTTTGTTTTTGGAAAATGCAAGGTGACTGTTTTCAATTTTCTTAGTTGTCAAATGATAATAGATAAAAATCAATTTACCTCGATATTTTTATTGGTAATCAATATTAGGCGATTCCTAAGTGAAGTTATCTGGATCTCAAGCAGGTAAAATTTGTGTTTAACATATATGATATTAGATGTTTTGATGGCTATTCATAAAGCTACATAACCATTACTCTTGTCTTTCCAAAAGACCATTGTAAAACATTATTAGTCAGGCAAAGCTTAATTCAGTAGATATATGGCAGAGCAAGAACAACTTCTTGACAGAGACTTAGTAGTGTCTCAGGTTAGAATATAATATTCTATAAAATAGGGTTTGAGGGCCTTGGCTAGGTGGTTTTAAGGCAGGTCTTGCAAGGTTGGGGATTTGTTAAACTTTAGGAAATAATAGCTTTAGATTTGTGGATGCAGTGAGGTGAGGGTCTCCAAGAGAGACCTGTTGAGCAAGCTGCTAGTCTTGATAAGTAAACTCTTTAGTTAGTACAGTCTTACCTAGTAGTAGTGATACTTTATGGAGTAAGAAGCTAAATTATTTTACTTGGTTTCAACATTTTTTAGCACAGAGATCGGAAAATATCCCTGGTCCGAGCATTAACACAGGGCATTACGTCATTTTTAATTTCTTGATTTCATATTAAATTTCTCAAATCAGTAATAATAAAATAGAGGGCTAAAATTCTTATCACTTAATAAAAACAGTTGAAAGCATAATTTTAAGATTCTTTATTTTCCTTCATAAGCGAGTGGCAGATTACCTCTTATTTTCATATTTCCTTTATCTAATATTAGTGATTCTACAGAAGTACGTAACTAATACAAGATTTTAAATCATAGTACAAATTCTTAATACACGAATTCTGTATTTAATTGTACTGAAATGGACCTTCAAACCTTTTGAAGTTTAAGTTGATTCTGAAAAGTATTCATTAAGACCATGATTTAAAATAGTGTAAGAGCTAAGAATAAAACTAGGCAAGAAAACATGCTGATAGAAAATTTACTGGAAACATTATTTTTCATTGAAATAATGTATTTTTAATTACCTTTTGTGGGAGTAATGGCTGAGAAGATGATAGATGTAAAATAAAACCTGAAAATCTAAAATATGTCAATTATGTTAATTGACATAATACTTTGTATAAAACGTCATGGGCTACAAATATCCTGAATTAATATGAAAATATTGTAATAAAACAGAAAAAAAGCCCTAAATGTCTACTCAACAGACTTGTAGCCATTGAAATAATGTTTATGAAAACTTTCGAATTATGGAAAATTGCATGTAGGATAATTAAATGTAATAAAATAATCATATTTGCAGTAAGTATAATCTTAAAAGATGTTAATAGTTACTTCCCTAATATTATTGGATTTATTCCATTTTCTTACACTGATTTGTTCAAAGGGAAAATCCCCAGCTAAATACCATCCTGCCTCAAACCCTTTAAGGTGGGGTAGACAAATGATACTCTTTTGTGGATTTCTGGGAAACTTGTTTACTGACATAAACATGTCCGTCCTCTTTGATTCTTCCTTCTTTTTGTGTGGAATGCAGGGAGCAGTCGTCTTGCCTGTATGAGGTTGACATAAAGGTAAACCTGCAAGCTACGGATGGAGAGGAAGAGTACAGAGAGAGAGAAGACACATGCTCCCTAGAGGTACTCTAACACCCCTAGACTACCTACCTATGCACTGCTTGTTATGTCAAAACAATTACAAAAACATTTGGGGAAAATTAAGAAAAACGCCTTCCCTTTTCTTAAGTCACTGTAATCAGTTTCCACTGCACGCTGCTGCACACCATTGCTAACTGATATAAATCTCAATTCTGCACATAAATAAATAAATAAATAATAAAAATACACCAAGCATTAATTCTAATAATTTATGCATGTTACAATTATAGACAACTTAAAAAATATTATTTGCTCTGTGCTACACATTTTTAAGCATGTACAATGATAATATATATTTTTTAAGATCAGAAATGATAGCATTTATGTTTATTAAAAGGAGATATATTTTCTCTGGGATGAGTGGATTTGTAAGGTGACAGAGTCAATGGACCTACATATTGGTGTGACAAACACACCAGGTATACATTTAAACAAAAGCATTTGATAATATGATATCTTACATACAAAGAAAAGTCTATTAGGAAACTGATATGCCTTTTGGACATACTGGGAATACGTGCAAACTAGTCTAACAAGGGTAAGAATAAAGAGAATTCAGCTGATTTAAGCAGAGAAGCTATGATGTATCTTTGTTCTTTTATATGTTGTTTACAAATTTGTTTAATTCAATAGAGAGGCTTGTAGCACATTATGTTTAGAAACTCCCAATGACAATGAATAAATGCTCCTAAGAGGATGTGAGAGTCGTGGCAAAATGAGTGGAGAGAGGCTTATTATGTCGATCAGCTCTTCACAAAAGTGATTCACAAAATAGTTCAAAACATGACTAGTGGTTCTTTGAAAAGTATTCTTTATTTGGTTCATGATTGGTCTGTTGTTCTGATAATGATAAAATAACGCGTGCTTTCGTGTGTGTTACAAAGTCATCATTTTAATGAGAAGCTCTGGTAGTTATTCCAACCATTCTGGTGAAGGTTTCTGTTTTTCTTCCCATATCTCTGATTCCCCTACCACTTCCCTATGACGATTTTGGAGCAAGACAAACAAATATATTTTATTGTTCTACTGAATTCATTTTTATGTCAAAAATGTTTGAGGATCATGCCTAGTTCTAAAGTATACAATATTCAAAATCAAGGTAAGAGAAGGTTATATAATAAACTTTACTTATGGGGATTTATTTACTTTTCTTCCGTTAGTCATTCAACAACACTGGCAGAACCTCTGAGAATATCTCGTCAGTGCTGTAGAAGGTTAAAACAATTAAATTCAAGATTTCTTTCTGTGTTCAGTGTAGATCTAGAGGCCAGACCAATAGAGACTGATGTTTTATATAAATGTCAGAGAGAACTAGGAGAGTGCTTATTACTCACTTAGTCTACTTTTACTTTATGGATGAGGAAGCTAAATGACTCTGAGTCCCAAACAAACTAAAGCACTCTAATTTTTCCCATTTCAATCTCTTTCTTACCTCAGGACCTGAGCACACGCAGTTGCCCTTTGCTAGGACAATTCCAACTTGCTTGACTAACTCTAAACTTACCACTTCTTCCAGGAAACTTTGCCTGGACCCTGCCCTCCTACCAATGTGGATTATAACTCTTTCTTTGTTCTTTCCCCAAAAAACCTGTATATAATTTCTTTAGTCAGTTAACCTGTTTGGTCATAATTGCTACTGTGTTTTTATTTATGCCCCTTTACATTGTAAACTCAATTGAGGAAGAACAGAGACGAGGTTTTCTTTTGTTCATCATGGTTCTAGGATATAGCAAAATATCTTGTACACAGTATGTCTCAAAAATATTTGTCTTATGAATGACTTGCTAAAAGTTAATGTGTAATTTTATGAATTATGTTTGTAAAACTCACAAATACCTACATATAAAAGTAAAAAACATTTATGTTAGGAGTATTAAATTATAGGTTAAAATAAAGCAGAATGATTTCATTTTAGCAAGAAATGGTATAGCTTCTTTTGATGGCATGTAGTTAGAAAAACAATAATATAAAACTTATTTTCTAAAGTGTAAAATTCAAATTTCCCAAGGAACACTGCAGTTCTATGTGATAAAAGTTTACATTTTTTCAGAAAAAAAAATGATAAATCATTGTGCTCATACAGTGTATTCTAAACTGCAATGATGATAAATTAATGTCACTATATAGAACCATATGGATGAATCTCACAAAAATATACTGAGTTAAAAAATACATATTCATAATGCCACTTACATAGTGTTCAAAAATAAGTAAAATGAATCTACGGTGTTGAAAGTCAGAATAGTCATTACCAAGGAGGGATGAGGGGATTTCTGTGGTGTAGATCCTTTCAGCTTCTTGTTATGGGTGCTAGTTTCATAGGTATTCATCTTATATAATAGTGGTACATGATTATATTCTTTTCACCTTCCTGTACATGCCTTTATTGTAATAAAAATTCATGCACGTTCTCCTACCCCCTACATACTCCAAATCTCTCAAATTTCTGGCCCTGTCCAATAAAACTGACCAATGAAATAATGACTTATAATTCACACTTATACATACGCATGTACACACCAGTTTATACTCACTGCCATTATTTTATCATCCAGCTAAATATTTTCTTTCCCATATAGTTTGTTCCAGGACACATACATTATAGCATTGTGAATATTAACCTCAGATGACTAGATCTGATGAATTATTAAGTTAGATGTGCTAGTTTCCATGTGCAAGTTGCTACAGAAACTTTGCCCAAAGTTACATGTTTTATTCTAATGACCTTTTCATTTCTATCTGCAATACAGATATTTAACTGCAGGTTCTTTTAAATATCATATTGACTGTGGGTAACACTTTAATAATGATTACTGTCTAGGTGGTTGTCCATGTTTTAGCTAATTTATAAAATTGGAGTACATCTAATTTATCAGATGCTTTTTAATGACCTGCCCCCGAAACCATTTATTCACCTGAGTTTGCCTCTGGTCATAGATGGTTTACTATAGACCCACCTCAAGGGCCTGTCAGTCACTCTTCTCTGATGAAGGACTTCTGCAGCCCTGTAAGAATTCTGAAGGTGTTAATCCTCACAGAGGCAATCCTCAGTGCCTGGGGGAATGGGAATCCAGATAAATGCTCCAGTCTCCCTAGCTACCCCTGGAAAGATCACAGTGTGAATTGCAATTTCAATTGATGCATACTTTATTGCTTTCTACCTACCAGGTGTCCCATTTCTCCACTTCCTCCCATCTGTTTTCCTGAATCACTTCTTATATAGACTCCCTGCATCAAAGTTCTTGCTTCCGCACCCACTCTGGGGGATACGCAAGAACACACTTGTATTATGGAATGTATTTAGCACTTGGGAATCTTTCAAATTATGAATTTCTCTTTACTTTTTCATTATCCTCTAAATTAATGGACATAGAGTTTCACCAGACATGGAAATCATAAGACCTTTCATTTTACCTCCTTTCAGCATTTTAATGAATATACAACCAGATGCTATATAGCCTGAATACATAAGCTTGAGGACCCATTCCTTCTCCCAATTTTTTCTCTCTTCTTCTTCCAGGTTAAATACCTGAAAACAAGTTATTAGTGACTTCTCTTAGTGTTAAAATGTATTTCCAAAAGCCTATAATTAAAATGCCAGGCATGATAAGTTAATAATTAACCATTACCTCTCAGACACACAGAAATGTCTCCAACCTCACCCAAAGCTCATAAGAGAAATGCATGTCCAAAAAATTCACCCACTTCTCACTCCTTCTGCTTTTCAATCTTTGCGAGCCTTGTGTTTGAAAGCCATTATATTAGTCTGCTATGGCAGCATAACAAAAATACCATAGACCAGGGGGCTTAAAAAGCAGAATTTTGTTTTGGCATAATTTTAAAGGCTAGGATTCCAAAATCAAGGTGTCATCAGGGTTGGCTTCTCTTGAATCCTCTCTTCTTGACTAGCCAATGGCTGCTTTCTTGTGGTGTCCTAATATGGCCTTTCCTTTGTATAAGCATCACTCGTGTTTCTGTATGCCCTAACCTTAACTTCTTATAAGGACACCATTCCGATTGGAATAGGCTTCTTTTTAAATTAATTAACCCTTTAAAAGCCCTATCTCTACCTACAGTCACCGCCCGAGTCACTGGGAGTTAGGGCTTCAACAAATAAATTTGGGTACACCGTTCAGTGCATTAACAGCCACACTGGCTCGAGAAAACAATGGCAGAATTCAATGAAAGAAAACAAGGAAAAAGATGGCCCTTGATGCACCTGAGCAGACAGAAATGAAACAGAAGAATCTGATCAGGCAAGATACATGCAGAGATGAGAAAAGGGATACAAAACAGAAGCTGACCCCCCACCCCCACCCCCATCCACCATCATCAATAAGGAGTGTGACTTTCCTGGAGTTAGATTCTACCTCTGCTAGTTTTTTTTTTTTTTTCTTTTTCTTCTTCTTCTTCTTTTGTCTGCCAAGTGTATTAATCTAATCAGGAAAGACACGTTCTTCTACATTACAAAAATAGTCATTAATTTCTCAGATTAGTATTTCAGAAAGAGTATAAGCGTTAAAGACATGCTCTCCAGGGATTTTTGAGTTTCACATCTATTATCAACCAGCTCTGATATTGTGCCTGCTGCTTAATCTCATGAATTTCTTGAATCTCTTGATTCTTTGTCTATGAACTTAAGATAATATCTCTCTTAAAAGATTTAGGTGAGGTATAAATGAGACAATGTATATAAATTGCCACACAATTTATATGGATCGTAATAGAGTCTCAATTACTTTTTCTCTATATGTTCACATTATCTTACCAATCCTGAGAAAATACTTCGTAAACCATATAAGTTTTCAAATGGCGAAGATGGCTGAAGCAATGAGAATATTGGGTGGGCAAAGGCATGAGAAAGCTTAGGACCTTGGGGACAGAAAATATTCAGAAACCAAAGGATAGACACACAGAGATTGAATAGAAATTTTGATTTTTCCCCTCTATTCTTGGCAAGTGTTTTGGGTATGTGGAAGGGCATTAGAAAACATGGCATTGTTTATAGAACCCAGTAATAGCAGCTCATTAGGCTCCAAAGGATTAATCAAAGGAATTCTTTGGATGAAGAGGGTAAAAGGGGGCAAATATATGATGATGGAAGGAGACTAGAATTTCGGCGGTGAGCATGCAATGCAATATATAGGTGATGTGTTATACAATTGTACACCTGAAATAAATGTTATTAACCAATGTTACCCCAATAAATTTAATTTTAAAAATAAATTTTAAAAATTACCAAAAGGAAGTCCTGCTCATCCACAGAAAGCAATAATTTGTACATTGTTCTGATATTATATGGTAAACTGGAAGGTCAAAATGAGCACCTTTTTATAGAGCTTTTTACTAGTGTTGCTTATTTTCCATACTTTTCTAGGCATTTGCCTAATGGATTTGGGCTATTGACAGTTGTGGAGTCATAGATTTGAGCTGTGCAGAATAAATGCCTAAATGTTTGTTCTGTGCACACACCAAGAAAGTAAACATGGGTGTCTTTTAAAATCACAAACAACTATAATAGAGCAACTCAGGTTAAGGCAGAGACTGAATCATCCTATAGTATAGCAGAACAAATAGGCTCAGAGCTTACTAATGCTTGGCCATTTTCACATTGACTACTGCTGTATAATTCCCAAAATATTGCTCCTTCAGTTTTATGTACATTCTAAGCATGTCACCTTTTCCTATCCTAGAAATATTTCAGACAATATAATTTAACTCAGTAGATAAACATCTGAAAATTTGTCTCTTTCACAAGTTTTATTGTTAATTGCCCAGCACCTGCCAATTTAGGGCATACTAAATAATGCTCAAAAGCTGAGTGGTTTCCTTTCCATTTCCTTTTGCTTGTGCTTCATTAAATTATAGTGTAGGAGAAACTGTGACATAATAAAGGCACACACAGATGTATTAGAAAATCATAAGGAAGAAAGATGAGATGACAACTATAAAAGACTGGGAAAGATGGTAACAAGGACAATCTAGGTAGGAAAACACGTGAAAAGAAAGATTATCACACTGTTAGGGCTCCTTTTTTTGTGATCACTGTCAACTTCTCTCCAAGTAGCTGGCTTCAGAATAGTATATATTTACCATTGAGGATTTATTCATGTGTGAATTCTGCCCTGAATTTCTGCTCATTCATTTAATCAGGCACATTTTGTTTAGATCATGTTCAGCCTTTGCACATTAAAAAAAAACAAAAAACAAAAAAACAAACAAACAAAAATCTTTTGCATATACCCAGACAGTCATGGCACATAGTGCTAATGACTTCATAAGTAAGCCCTACCCACATCACCAGGATAATTACAGTTCAAGTTGTAGTGGAGAAAGGAAGAAGAGCCCTTCAAATTCATAAGATTTCACATTTAGGAAAGACTCTTAGATGTTTTATCTTACAGTAGTTTTTGGCCAAATGAATTATTATTTAATAAGCCAGTAATACTTATTAGTATCACTACAGCAAAAGCACACCCATCTCCGCAAAAATATGAATATGATATTCTGGAGCTTTTGTATTCAGGGTATATAAATTTGACCTTGTAAAGTGCAAATATATTCTTTGAGAATGAATAAGTAGTGGTAATCCAACATGTAATGTACTAATGTAAAAAACATCCTTTAATTTTACAAAATAATTTTATAGTTCAAGCTCAGGTATAACATCCTATTATTTATTTTCTTTTATTACTTTCCTTCTTCCTTCTTTCGTTCCTTCCTTCCTTCCTTCCTTTCTTCCTTCCTTCCTTTCTTCCTTCCTTCCTTCCTTCCTTCCTTCCTTCCTTCCTTCCTTCCTTCCTTCCTTCCTTCCTTCCTTCCTTCTTTCTTTTCATATAGTCATGAAGTAAATATTTCTATTTTCATGAAAATCTGATTTGAATATTGACATACCTTAAAATATTTTTCTGGTGGCTACACATTAAAAAATACAAGCTCCAACAATTAAGTTTGCAAACTCATCCTAGAAAAAGTGCTGCATACCTCATTGCTGAATATCACTATGGTCACATTTGAAGTACTCCCCTTGGGAAGCTATGCACTGACGCCAGCACCTAGTCTACCCTTCAAAGCAATTTTGGAACTCTTTTTCTGGAATGGCCATCAGAGTTGTCATCGTATTACCCTTGATGTTCTGCATGTCATCAAAATGTCTTCCTTTCAATATTTCCTTTATCTTTGGGTAAAGAAAGAAGTCATTGGGGAACAGATCAGTTGAGTAGGAAGGGTGTTGCAATATAGTTATTTGTTTACTGGCTGAAAACTCCCTCACAGACAGTGCTGTGTGAGCTGGTGCATTGTCATGATGTAAGAGCCATGAATTATTGGCGAAAATTTCAGGTCATTTTTGTCTAACTTTTTCATGCAGCCTTTTTAGCACTTCCAAATAGTAAACTTGGTTAACTGTCTGTCCAGTTGGTACAAATTCATAATGAATAATTCCTTTAATATGCAAAAAGGTTAGCAGCTCCATTGAAACAAGTTTGCGGACGTAATTGTCAGAGCTCTGTATTTTTCTGTTTTTAAGTTCTCCTTACCCATTAATGGCAGTGTTTTTAACTACGCAGGATGATGGAAAGATTGGTGATAAAATGCTTGAAAGCTGTTAGAGTCCCAACAGCTTATATTTTGTCTTTCATAAGGAAACTTGAACACAGGAATTGTTTATTCTCTTACTGCTACTAACTATTTTTTGGTGATTTATGTAGCCTGCCATCAAAAGAGAAAACTGACATTGTTGGAGTTGTGGCCCTTTCATGCTCTTTCATTTATTTATTTCCTATTAATTAATTAATTAATTAATTAATTTTTTGACAAGTAATGTTCAGAGTTCCTTTATTGTTGTTGTTTAGGCTAGGCTCTATAGACAGTAGAAGGAAAACTGGAGATATAAGGAGAGCTCTATATTTTCTATATATTTGCTTATTCTCAACAAAGGGTATTTGATGACAGGTGATTAGAATTTAAATTTAAAAGTAATCTCTTTGCTAATTTTTCTTTCAAAGTGAGACTTTTTTATAGTTCATTTGGATGACATTTGTTTTCTACCTTAGATCACATAAGAACTCGAAGAACTAGACATGAATATATTCTACCAATTTATCAGTTCATAAACTTTAAAAAATAATAGGATTAGCAAATTATCCTGATTATCATAAGCAAATCAGAATAAAGACAAGCAAAAAGTTATTTTACTCATTTATTTTTATTCTCCTTCCCTGGCATAAATTTGAAGATGAGAGACAATCACAGAGAAATTATACTTTGTATTTTTTGTATGTTTGTTTTTAAAGATAAACCATAGTTACTTTAGAGTCAAACAGTTCTATTGTGAGCTAAGTGTTGCCTTTGGTTATGAGATAGTTTATTTAAATCTATACAATTTATGAATGTAGTTTATTTCTACTTCCCTATATTATCAATTGCCTAAGTAGCTGCCCTTGTCTCTTGTCTCTACACTTTCTCTCTTTGTAATCCAATCCACTCCTACATATTCACCAATGCTGTGAGCTCTCATAATTCCTGGGGCCTTCTGATTCCCCTCATCAGTTACTTGGGAGGTGAGCACACAGTGTCTCTGAGACAGGTGACGAGGAGATTGCTATATGTGACTGAACTTCTGCTCCCAGAGTTCCTTCATCTAGAACACCAAAAATTGTCACTGTCAATGCTACAAAACCTCGCATTACCTATCTACCTATCTTTTGTGTGATAGATGTATGTGAAAATTCCAAAATATTTCCATGGTGCTTATGTCAAAAGGAAGGGGCTGTGTAAGCATATACATCAAGAAGAGAATTTCTGCAAAGAAAAAAGGCAATAAGAATTTACAGATTATCCCAGAGCAGATCAGAAAACTATGATGTCATAATTTTGTCAAAAATCAAAGTTGTCCCTCAGCAGAAAGCTACATGTATTCTGTGTTCTCTCTCACAAATGAGGTTTATCCTAGTAAATTGGTGTGCTAAAGTATTACACTCTAAATATAATATCTAAAAGTCGCAAAAATGAACACCTTTATAAAGTACTGATTTAACAATAGCCCTACTACTGTCATACAAAACTTCTGATTCACATATTCATAAATATCACATAATATAAAGTCTAAAATTAGAACTTACCTTTGTTTTTGTGGGTTAGAATTATAATTCTTAATGCAGAGCAAGTCAAGCGAGTAATGTCATAATTACAGATACGTGAATGAATCATTTTGCTGTTTGAAGAAGTGTAGTGAACAGACATAAAAAAAGATATAAGACCGAGTTTGGGAATACTTACTAAAGAAAGATAAGTTCCAGTTTTAGATTTCATGCTATGCATATTGCCTGATGTGGCAGATTATGTTTTTTAAATAATTGCAACACCATCCCCCATCTTACCTATTCGTCTTGAAGGTGATTTGGCACTCCTCCCACTGAGAACCAAAGTCTTTATTTTTTCACCTTGTATCTGGGCGGAGGGATATGATTGCTCTGAGCAATCATACAATGGAGTGTAGCAAGATTGATGCTATGTGACTTATGAAGGTAGGTAATAAAAACAATAAAAGATCCACATGATTCTCCCCTGGGAAACTTGCCTTGGGAACCAAGATACTATTCTGTGAGAAAGCCCAAGCTAGCCCAGAAGGAAAAATCACAGAGAGGACCTAAGGCCCCCAACCAATAGCCACTATCATCCACCAAACATATGAGTGAAAAAATGTTAAGATAATTCCAGGCCCCAGCTTTTCAGTCTTCTGGCTGAGACTCCAGGCAATATGGGACAAAGACAAGGCGTTCCTCCTATACCCCATCTGAAAACCTGGCATTTGAGCACCACAAGTTGTTTTACACCATTAAGTTTTTTAAATGATTTGTTGTACAGCCATAGTGATTGGAACACCTATCTCTTAAGTGAATAAAGAGAGTCAAGTCATTGGTTGATTTTGCATTTAGATTGACGAAATGTACCTTTACAACCATTTGCCAGATATTTTTACTTGATGATATGTACATGTATTATTAATAATATTTTAAACTGACTAAAACAAAACAAAAATAAAACCTTTTTTGTGTTTACGTTTCTATGATTAAGCATGTGTGTGAGTGTGTATGTGTATGCACATTGCAGTCACATTTCCATCTGTTCTCTTGTTTCTTGATCCAGACTGTATCTAATCTTGGGTTTCTTTGTCCAGACCACATGGTCCCTCTTTATGCTCTGGGTTTCATCGTTACATTAGCTACACTTGGTCTATGGAAAAGTGTTGCTGCTCCCTAGACTTGCTCACAGAATGCGGGTATTCTCTGAGAAGCTTTTCCCAGAAGTATCTGCTTTAAAATTTTCTGAAACTCTCTAAATGTTATTTTGTACTGATCTCCTCTGTGGCAATGCTAAAGAATATATAGAGCTGACCACATTTTAATTCTTAATATGCTATCTAATTTCCTTTTGTCTATAAGAGATTGGTAGGGGGGAGTAATTAAAATGTTTGATTTACTCAAAGTGAATATTGGAGAAAAATAGAATAACTACTGTTAGATAATTAGGAGAAAATGTACAGAAATCAGACTCAGAGTAGAATAGAGTTTTAGAATAGAATTATATAGAAAAAATACTGTAATCGTTGATGAGTATTTTAAATAAATTGAAGACAATTTGAAATATGAACTTTTTTAGTTGCCTATAGTGCAATCCAAAATGGTTTCCTAAAGAGATTTAATTTTTCCTTTCCCGCCCCCTCCCCCACAGTGGATTTCCCTTTAGGATTATGTTAATTGGAATCTCTCCATGAGTCAAGTAGCAATAAAACCATTTGCTTTTTATTTATTTATTTATTTATTTATTTTGAGAAATAAGAGCCTGTGTGCTAAAATTTCCCTGTAAATATCTTAATATTTTCTGTCATAATTGCTAAAATATCCTATCAGCAAAGGGACAGTGACCCAAATATTAACAGTGAGTTTAAAGATACATTTTACATATGATTAGAACCTGGATCTGAAGGTTTTTACTCTGAAGATAACTTATTAGAAGAATAGTGCCATAATTAGGAACGAGCAGCAATTATCCTTAATAACCAGTTTTCTAAAAACACAAGTTTTGGGGCATGATATGTTTTGAAGTTCCTTTACTTAAACAATTAATAGGACATTTTAGTTAATTTTCAAATTTAACTAAAATAAAATTAAATCATTAGAACTTTGAAGAACATCTATTATATGGACACAATTTATATATGTATATATGTACATACGTATAATGTTTTAAAGAGTAACTTCAGTGATTTTCCATCAATTTTGAACAATGTGCCAAAGAATGGAACTCATAAGAGCTTCTTAGGAGTTTGAATATTTCTAAGGTTTGCAATAAACACAGATGCATTTGTTTTGATGACTAGATATTTAAATAAATACACTTATTTGAATTTCTCTAAACACATTCAAATTGTATGAAAATACAAACTGTATGAAAAAGCATATTTCACCTCATATTATAAATTTTTATTCAACAGACTCACTCTGAATAGCATTTTTTTTGTCCTGAAACTATGATTCCTCAATTAGACAGATTTACTTAATTTCTTTCCCCATAAAACTAATTCCTCATAGAAATTAGAAAGTGTATTCTTTCTTTGTCCAACCCATCTGATCGTGTATCTCATGTTACTTCCTAGGAAGTTTCTGCTATTTTTATTTCTTTATTATTTTTATTGTTTTATTGTAACAATTGGGTCATTTTGAAGATTATAAATGATGAGGAAACAGTTAAATACTGAGATAAATGAGTATCTCATTCAACTCCTAGGTCCCAAGAGTCTAAAGAAAAAGAACAAATCAGAAAATAATTTACATTGCTATTCAGTGAGAAGTAATGCAAATTAAGATAAATTTAATTTAAACTACTTTTATGTGAAAGATAAACTGAGGGATGAAAGAGTAATTTTACAAACACTGATGACAAATGATGTTGCAATTAGAAAGAACATATGTATCAAAAAATGTTCCTTCTCTGGATCATTTTGAATGTGTTAATGACATTGGAAACATGCATTAAATACTGAAAGAAATAGGAAATAATGGCATGAAAAACAAAGTGAGTCTGTGTGTGTGTACAGGGATTTTCTTATCTTTCTTTTTTCCCTTTTAACTTATTTATTTTGGCGAATTATTTTTTTAAAAAAATAGGACAGGTAATGGAAAAGAAGGAGAATTGGGAATATATATTTATATGTGTGCTAATGTATTTAAGTTTAAAATGACAAATAACCATTACCTATTTTAGAACAGGGCTCTATCAGACAAAAAGAACAACTGTGAGTAATATGTAGTAAGACATTCGTTATCCAACTGTGGGAATTTGTTAAGGAGCCCAATTCAGGCTCTTGCTCTGCTTCTTGTGTTGGGCCTGAAGTCAACAGGACCAGCAGGTAAGAAAGAAAAGATGGATGTGAAGTGGAGAGCAATGATAAAATGGAATTTGGAAGCTGGACTGAACTCTAAAAGGCGGAACAGGAAACTGTTCTTTTCCCTTTCTTGTACCCTTGATGATGTGGGTGATATACAGACTATGCCATTGCCCTTCATCAGCAGAGCTGTACACATTCCTGGCTCAGGACTTAGCGAAGGCACAGGAGGAAATGTAGCAGGAGCTGGTGGAGCAGCAGGCCCAGCTGCTACCCCAGGGCAACAGGGTGAGACAACATCAATAGTCACATTCACGAACAGCAGTACTATTTGACCTCATATCAATGGGGATGATATCCTCTCCAAGGGGACAAAGGTTGGTTCGGGGTGGAGTAAAAGAAAATCTGGTTACAATAGTTTTTGGTCTCCCAAAGCTTAACACAATTGGACAGAATTTTGTTTCTTGAAATTAAATAATATTTAATTATTTAATAATTAATAATATTAATAATATTAATAATATTATTATTTAATATTTATTAACACCATCATGTAATTATCATTAATAATTAATTATTATTAATTATTAAATAATATTATTTAATTATTTAAATTAAATAATATTTAATAATCAAGATGGTCAGAGGGACAATTTGCTGGGGGTGGGGAAGGGAAGTAAACAAACACAAAAAAGACTCCTGTGAAAAGCACTAGTGAAAAGACATGTTGAGAAACAGCACTTACACCAGCCCTTAAACATAAACATGGAGGCTGTTTCACTTCTGCCTTCCAAATCTCATGTAAATTTCTATCTATAATGTCCCATCCTAAATTGACACGGAACTTAAGTACCATACTTATTTATCATGGAGTTCAATATTTCTAATGTAAATACATTACAGTGATTAATGCCTTATCTTTTGGAGACTTAATTTCAGATCGACATCGTATTCTCAGCTATTGTGTAACATATGTAATGTTCCCATTCATAAAATATGAATAGTATTGTTATCTCTGTTGTGAAATTTAAATGAGATGCCACAAGTGAAATCACCTGGTGTACACTGACATCAAGATGAGTAGATACTTACAGCTAAAACATGTACTATGTGCTATGTAATGCTAAACATAATCCTTTAATAACATTTAAACATTCGGAAAGATTTTGGACATTTCTAAGTGTTCATCATTTAACATAACTCTTTCAATTTACAGGGTGGAAACTTGTTTTCACATAGGGTAGGTAATTCAGCCTGGCTGGTCTAGATATCTCTCAGACAGCTAAAATCTCAATCTAGTTTGTTTTTTTTTTTTTCAAATTACATGATCTGCTTCCTATAAGATTATGAATCACTGTTTTTAAACTAAATTATATATTTTTTATTCTTTAGTATTTTGAGAGAATATTTTCTTTGGCTGTCACACAAATGAGCAACAAACAAGGATGGCAGGTGGTCTGGTGTTGAGAGTACAAGCTTTGAAGGCAGACCTGGATTCTTCTGACCCAGTTTCACAGCTCACTGATCCATGATCTCTTCCACATTACTTCCCCAGTTTAAGCTTCAGTTCACTTATATAAGATATATTCAAAATAGTAAGATGAGAAAGGTCCACATTTAGGACAGGGGCATACAGAAAGCTCTGAGTAAATGTAACTATTACTTTTTCTTGGTTTTACTCTGGTAGAGTTTTAACATCAGTGTGCTAATGGCAGCACAACATGCTTGCTTGAGGAGAACCTAGGGAGTCAAGTTTTGTGTGAGTTAGCTTAAAGAAGAAGTAGTATTATGAGAAAAGCCATGTCCTCTGTGAATTTCCTTAACTCTAGAGCTACAACAGCTGAATTCAGAAAGCCAGTAGTGCAAGACATTTGAAAGCCAGCAGAGCATGAGGCTGGACAAAGATGCATTGTTACATGAAAGGCAGGCTGCAGAGGATATCGGTTGTGAAATGATCATTCAAACTGAATAATCCTTATGACATTGCACTGCATTATCCCTGGAAAGTCTTGCTGAAGCATATTTTGTTACAGGACTCTGAAAAATTATTACTACACACAGGAAGGTATGGGATGGAATTGTTGGAATTCATTCGCAGTGATTAGGTGATCTCAAACTTTCACTGAAAAACATTTGTCTATTAGTTTTGTTTTAGATTTCTCAGGGACAGTTGCACTATATTTGATTTTACCAAACTCCTTAATGATGCTAGTAGCTTCCTTTGCCTGCTAAGTTTTCTAAATGCTGACCTTTCCAATTTTATTCAGTGACTTCTGGTATAATAGATCTTTAAGATTGTACTAATGTACTCTAAAATTTTCTAGAACTATAAATTAGTGTCAGGAGAATGATTTACGAGTACTTATATTATTTAATGTTTCACAACGGCCGTGCTGCTGTCATTATTATCTTATTTTACATAAAAGACTGAAATTTGGGAAGGTAAATTCACTTTCCCTAGTGACATATGGAGAGGAGGAGGAATACAAACCCAGGAATGTTTGATTCAAACCCCACACATCTGCTAAGCTTTAACACACCATTCACTTTTAAATCTCATTCAAACTTACTAGGATTTTCTGATTGACTTTCCCTTTTCTTGTCAGAGAAAAAAGTCTTCGTTCAAAGTTTGCTGGCATTGTTTTTCCTGCTACCTTCTTTTTTCCTATGGGCAGTGTTCATAATCATCCTCCATTTCTCTATGTCTCAGTTTGCCACAGATAGTTTGGTTCAGGCCTGCTGTCTCAGTGTTCAGTCTTCATTAGGATTTTTCATGCCTTGTTTATTTTTTTAACAATGTATTATAATTATTATTATTAACTGTTCCATTAGAATGCGCTAAGATAGGTTGGCAAGACCTTCATCATGTACTTCCAGTCTTTGCCGTATAACAATTTAGTGATTTGTGTTATTCAGATGTGGTGAACAGAATTTTCACTTCTCAATCATGGTTTAATCTGAAAGAATAATTGTCTCTTTTCCTGACCATTTCCAGACTCTATTTAACTAAACCCTTCCTTTCAAGATAGCATGCAGTATGTACTCTAACCCAAGGAAAGGTGCCTACATAGAAGTAGGGGCAATTGACTTTGGTGTGTGGCAGTGATGAGAGAAACATTGCTACTGCAATCCTACTGGCTGCTTCTATACCAGCTAGCTGACATAATTCACACAAGGACCTGCAAAATGCAAAAAGTCATGAGGCCAGCAGTCAATAGGATCATTGGAAAATTTGATAAATGACAGGTTAGGTGTTCATGAAATATGTATGAGAAATAAAGGCTGAACGGTCATCATGTAAATATTCTGATTACTCTGACTACAGATCTCCAACTGTTCAATTTAATGTTTAGTGATGCTTTTTAATTTGCAGTGAACCTATTTGACTTGAGTAAGTAACAAGAAAAATGAAAGTAAATTTTTACAATGCAAGGGTAAGGAAGCTTTGATGATGAAAAATTAACTTGCACAAAATACATCTCAACATTTACGATCCAATGTTATGTGTAGCATAGTGATCACATGAGAACCAGAAGACACAAATCTGTTAAAGAAATACAAGCTTCTGCCTCAAAAATCAGTTAATGGAGAAGAATGTGCCTGGGGATGACAGTTTAACACATGGAGCTAAGAAGTTGTGTTTCCTCCTCACTCTGCGAAGCGTGATATTTCAGTTAGTGCAAAGAATGTGCTTCTAAATTAATTTTGTTAATTATTGATGCCAAGTTTTCTTGGTTCATACACAAAGTGAAGCTGTAACAGTTACTTAATTGACTTTATTAGCGGAAGAAAATCTTTGAAAGGAGTTCAGTAATGGAGGATTTATCTCAATATTATCGGATGTTTCAAAAGGAATACCAGTTCATTCCAATCAGAGGCCATGGCAACTCTGAGGTGCCTTTCTCAGCTCTCCTTTCAAGATACCCTTCCACAGGGTCACAGTGAATCCATTCTTCCTCAGATCCACTGTGATATTCTTGCCCAAGTCATGCTTCCCCCCAACTGCCTCAAGCCAAAGACTGAGCATGAGAGTGGTAATGGAGCCAGGTAATTCCTACCCAATGCAGGACAACTCTATTGGGAAACTTTTGCTCTGGGACTGCCCTTCTGCCCCGCCCTAGGCCTTGATAAGACTCTCCCAGAACTGCCCTGAAGTGCAGACTAAGTTCTTTCTACTCAATCCTCCTTTCTACCTAATCCTCCTTCCTTCATGCTTTCCTTTCACAGGTATCAGTTATGCATTGTAGTCTGAAGGCTCTCCTTGCCTTCTCTTGTTCTTTGCCCTTTATCCATCCCTGACGATTCCCCAATAATTCTGTTACACATCTCTCCTATCTTGACTTCTAGTTTTCAGAGGACTGGAATTGACACAATGGTGATATTCTATCAGTTGAAATAGCAGCTGTGGCTATCAAAGTAATATTTTTATACATACACAGAATAACTGAGCTATAATATGTTTGTGAAAGCTGATAATTTTTATGAAAATCTGTTTCAGTGTGGCAGTATGTGCTTTTCTGTGTTGTGCTCATTATAATTTTAGATTTATGTCAGCCCTTAAAAATTCTATGATTTTACTTTAGAATATCTCAGTTTGCAGGAAGAATATTTTTATAGAATTTCTAGTTTATTAGGATAAACATATATCTTGTAGAAAGTGAAATTAAATTGAGAAGTCCTATGTTTTTTTAGCCTCTATAATTGGTAAAATATGAAAAAATTATTGATAAAGATAATTTTAATGACAGATTTTTGTCTTACAAAGTGTTTGTCAAAGAGCCCTACTTTTAATGCAAGCAAAAAGATAGTACCTATGCAAATAATTGGACTAAAATATTATGCGTTTAAACACGAAAATTAAAATCTAGGACATCTCACATTTAGCAAAGTTTGTCGTGAGCTTTCGAGGTACTTTAATGATTACAGGCAATCTAATGAAGAATGTTGAACATGATCAGATAATATTGAAAAAAATATGTCTTCAGAAATACATAGTGGCAGAGTACAAGAATATAATTTTAACGAGTGATTATGTAATATTTTCCTGACTTATAATTGATTAGACTAGAAATTTTGGAATCAAACTGACTCCCCTTTTTCTCCCATACAAACTCAGAAAATCTTGTCAAGTCCATTTTGAATATACATTACAAATTCAATGATCCATCGCATATACCACAAACACCCTAGTCCAAACCACCATTATGTCTCACCTGGCCCATTGCAATCAACTTCAAACTGGTGTTCTAGCTCCCAGTCCTCTCACCATCTAGCCTAGTTTCAACACAATCCTGTATAAATTTATGCTTGCTTATTTTTAATTTTCTGCCAAAAAACTTCCAATGACTTCCCCTATCAGATTAACCTCCAATGACCTTACATGACCTACAATGACCCCCAACTTCCTAACATTACCTTTTACTGCTCCCTGACTCCCAGACTCACTGTGATACAGCTGCACTGGCCTCCATAATATTCTTCAAATTTGCCAAGCACATTCCTTTTGGGCCTTGAAACTTAGTTCAGATATAGATGGCTCCATATCTATTTACCACCTTAGGTCTTTTGATCAGAGAGTTCACCACTAACCATCTAATCTAAATAAGCATCTGTTACATTGTATCCTTTTAAACTGTTTTTATTCTCACAAATGTTATCACCATCTAACATACATATGTAGGTGTTAAGAGACAATTCTCAGTTGGTTTCTTGCCGTTTTGCATATCTTATAAACAGAGCTACTGACTATTTTTGTTTTGAATTAATTATTCAATGATGTTTGTAAACAGCCTTGGAAGACAAGAAGCCATGCCTCTCTCTGGGGCAAACAGCAGATTGATTACCTCAGAGGGTAATAAAGATAACCCCCTCAGGACAAAATTCAGGCAAGCTTTGGATCCATTATGAACTACTTAGGTTCCCTTAAATCAGAATGCCTCTTTTAATGTAAACCACTGCAACATTATTCTTCCTCTTTGTGTTGCTCTGTAGACAGTAGGATTTGGAAAACTGGTGCAAATACTGATGATATGGCTTCTGCTATTGATGTAAGTAATAAAGTACTTTGTCTCTGATTCAGGGGTGTCCTACCTTCTGCCACTAGCCATGAGCCAGCGGTAGGCTAACTTGTTACATTGCAAATGAATTAAAATCTCAAACTTTTACAGTTCTTGACAATAGACTGGGGTCATAGTCAGCCTCAGTTGTTTTACATTTTAGAAGTAATAAAATTATTAGTTCTAACCCCCTAATTATTTGCATCTAACTAGAACAAACCCATTTTGAGTACTAATCATCATGGTCCAAGTACTTGTGTTAGAACCACAGGGGAGAGAGAAAGTTGAGAAATATACACTCTGTGCCTCCATAGAGAAATGCATGTTTTATAGACTTATGTATGCACACATACACATTTACAACATGGTTATAAGCAAAAGGGAGTTTAGAGCTTAAGAATAGACAACTAGATTCCTTGAGGACACAAAATGGAGCTAGGTCTGCAAGAATGAATTTAATGTGACCAGAAGAACAAAAAGGAAGAAAAATATTTTCTATTTAATGACAAAGGAATTAGAGAAGTGTGAGCAGTCTTGTTTTACTAGATCTGCGCATGCATGTCAAAGAGCCCCGATAATCTATATGGGAGTATATCAAAGAATCGTATGATGTTAAGTTAGAAATCAGAGTTAATGGTGTCAATATTCCTAAATGGTGTTCTACAAAATTAGGAATACATACTAGAAGTTGTGACATATTGTTTTTATGTGTGTGTATGCTTATGTGTATCTATGTTTGTTTCCAGCGAAGTTTCTTTTTTTTTCCTTTTTCTTTTTCTTTCTTTTTTGTTTTAAGTGACAGTGACATAACGAGCTCTATTTTATTGAGACAGAACAGGTGGTCATTTGCGAGAAGGGAGAATAACGAGAGGCAGTTGTGTTTTGCAATAATTATGTGAAAAGTGATAACTCAGATTCAAAGATTTTACTTGTCTAATAAGGCACATGTGGTTAATAATCAGGTCTCATGAAATAAAGAAGAAGACAAATTGAATATGATTTGGAGACTTTCAACATGAAACACTGAATGGGTGCCTTGGACATTGACATGACAGTGAATATAATAAGAACAGCATGCTTCTGTAGATAAGATAACGAGTTTATTCATGGACCTATAGCAGGGGTGTCCAAACTTTTCTTAACATTTTTTACCAAAAGCCATATGCAGTAAAATACACAAACAGCCGGGCCACTCACTGGAGGTGAAGTACGTATTGCCTCACCTGGTATATTTAAGTAAACTAAATTTATTGTTGGAATTTGCTGCGGGCCAATAAAAATGGGCCAATAAAAATTGCTGGCCACAGTTGGCCCGCAGGCCGCAGTTTGGGCACCCCTGACCTATAGAGTTATAGATGTTGCCAAGTGTCCATGGAGAAGTATTGAGTAGATCTTTAGAAATGGAATTCTGGAGCTAAGATGAAAGTTGAGAGTTAGAAATATTAATTATAAAATTGGGTTATCATTCACTGCTGCTTTGATTTTTATTGTCTCTTCATATTAATTTTATTTTTTCTTATTTTTGTTCTTATTCAGATGAATGATTGATTTATTTTGTAGTCTTTTATTTATAATAATTAAATTGTCAGTATGTATTTTTCTCAGATTATCATTTTTAGCTGAATATCATAAGATTTTTAAATGTCATATTCCTATTGCCATTTTCTTTTCTTTATTTTTCTGTTTATTTATTTGTTTTTACTAGAGAGTTACCTAAATTAGTGCTTTAAATGTTTGATATTAAATGACTTGGGCTATCATTTAAAAATATTTAACTTTTGAAAATATTATAGTTAGACAATGCAGCTTATGTGGGGTTTTTTTTGGTCATTTTTTTAATACCTTAGATGATGGAATGTTAGCATTTTTATCTGATAAAACAATAAATTTGGACGATTTATCAGTTTTATTTATGACCTTTACGTGAGTACTTGTTTTATGGTATTTTTCAAATGGTGTATTTTCAAATAGTTCCTTCACTTTAGTGTTTATGTGTTTATATTATATATTCAAATATTTAAATTATATGTTCAAAACTACTATTTGAAAATTCTGGGTAAACATTACAGATTAAACACACACATCTACCTTTACTCTCTTCTAACTCCTCTACCTCCCCAATATAAAAAACAGAGACATCTTTTACGTTACTGACACAGAAGGAAAGACCTTTAGGTTACAGGAAAAATGATAGCTGATGAGAGATTTCAACTGGATAGTAACAACTAGAAGTGGAAAATTGGAAATGTCAATACACAAACCCATTTATGCTATGGCATTGAGAAAAGGCTCTAAAATTTAAAGCATAACGTACCTCCTGTGGTTGGTGGATGTATGGGATGAGACTGTTGCTGAAATGGAAAGATTGGTTAAAAGTCAGCATAAGTTGGTAGAGCCCTGGACTCCATATCACCACTTTTCACAGCCAGGAAATTATTCTCCACTCCTTACTATAAAATGATCCAGGAGTTTTATCCTCTGGAGAGTTTGAACCAAAGGGGCTAGGAACTAAGGGACAGCAGCCTCAGATTATGGGATGTCTCACTGACACTGATGGAGGTAAGTGGAAGTCCACATGATTAAAAGTGAGATCTCTTTTTCTCCATTGGCCTCCAAGATCACTGACAGCCTGGCTTGTGTTTTTTCAGGCAATCAGTCCCGCTCATGCACACGGAACAACAATCAGCTTTTTTAGAGTCACTTTCTCAAAGGTGAAATGCTATTTGGGGATGGCCAGAAACTTTGTGGAAAAAAAAAACCCTAAACAGATAAGAATTAGACAAAAGTAATCTTTTATATATTGACTTTTTATTTCCTGCTTGATTTGTCAGGTTCTGAGAGTAAGATATACCAATACATTCTAGAAGGAGATTCATGAAAATTTTGTATATAATTGTTAATTTAATTACTTTTTAATATTACTTCTGGTTCTGCTTGTTTTATACTATGTCTGATTATTGGATTGAGATCAATAATATCTTTTAAAAACAAACAAATGAAATTCTTCTGTTTTAAAATGAACAAATTTAATTTGTTTAGATTGGACAAATGATCACATTTTAATTCTTTACTTTTAAAGTATAAGTACAATAAAAACACTAAATATATAAAACGAACATAAAAAGAAGATAGCTTCCATTTATCAGCTGACTCAGGTACTTGGTCTCACATGAAGTAGAGGTTTAATTTACAATCAAACCAGAGGTGGGAATAAAGAGGAATTTTTTTTATATGTAGTTGTTAGATACAGGACAATTATTTTAAATTGGGTTAACATTTGTTTTACAAAATTTTTACATATTTTTAAAAAACTTAACCCAAATTTGTTTTCAAAATTTAACCTCATTATAAGGATGAATGCAATTCATTTAAATTATGATAAAATGACCTAATACATAATATCTTAATGTGACAAATTTTTCTGAGTTAAACAAAAGTAGATTACATATTATATATTAATTAGTGAAATTGTATCATGCCATTAAAAATCATGGAAAAATATAAGAAGAATTTTAGAAATCATGATTAATAGTTTTAAATTGGGCACAATTATAGGTGCCCAATAAATGACAAATTAATTTTGGGGCCTTATTTTGTTTTGTTTTTTAATGAACTGGTATAATTGTCTTACTTCAACTTGGGGAGAAACAAGAAAGATTATCAATGCTTGTTAAATTGTGATTTTTTTCACTAGGGACTAAAAGCTAATTAAAATAAAAGATGCAAATTAAGTAAATGTGTTTCAAATTAGATGACAAAGTAACATTAATCATTCTGCTTATATGAAGCATAACAGACACATTTAATATGTCTATTTTTCCCACATGCACACCTGCTGTTTATATACATATGAGGATGTGAGACTATCCCAGAGTAATACTGTGTGCTTACTTTTATTCATGTTTCTTATATGCTTTGATATTTACTTCATGGAATTTGATACTGCATTTAATTGTCCTATAAAAATGGTTTAAAAACACAATAAAATATTTTAAGAAGCTGCTATAATATGTGCAATCAGTATGCACTTAAATTAAGTGGTGAAAATGTAGTAAGACTAAAAGTTTAGATTGCTTGAATGAGTAAATCTGCTTTTTAGAAAATGACTAAATATAAACCCTTTCTAATATAAATATTAGAGAAAACGGGGCCATTTACAATGGTGTCCCTGGACCAATTCCTTTTCTGTAAAGTAACTTATGAATAAAAGTGAATAGCTATTTTTATTTTTATTCTTGGTACATTAATTTCATAAGACCTTAAATATGATTATAGAATTAAGAAAATTACTTTGAGTACAAATAGTCTACATTCTACATTTTAAACTAAAGATCCCCTTTCTACTATCAAATACCACATAATTTCACTGATGTGCACTTTTGAAATAAAGATCAGGTAACACATCTTAAGTTATTTTTATGAATTATTATTTAATTAATAATCTAGATAGGTAACATTGTTATCTAGTAGAAACATAAGAAAAAAGAAGAGAGCAAGAAAAGTTTTTAAAAAATTAAAAAGTTTTTAGTTATTGATAGTTAATGGTGCTTAGTAGTAGAACTATCATGAAACACAATTGGTAAAAAAAAAAAAAAAAATGTCCTACTGCCTTCCTTTGTAATACAGAAGACAATATGTGGTACATTTATTGTAATAGATAAACCAATATCGATCCACTATTAACTAAAATCCATAGCTGCATTAAGGTTCAGTCTTTTTCTTGTAATTCTATGGATTTTGAAAAATATGTAATGATATGTGTCCACCATTGTGTATCATACAGACTAGTTTCACTGCTCTAAAATTCTCCTGTGCTCCACCTGTTTTATCCTTTCATCTCTTCCTCTTTAACCTCTGTCATCCATTGACCTTGTTACTGTCTCCATAGTTTTGCCTTTTCTAGAAGGAATCATACTTTATGTTGGAATCATACTTTTTGTAGGCTGTTCAGATTGACTTGTTTCACTGATCAATATTACTTAAAGCAACTCCATGTCTTTAAAGTGTCTTGTTTATCCATTCCCATATTGAAGAGTGTCCATGTTGCTTCCACATTTTGCCTATTATACATAAAGCTGCTATAAACATCTGCATACAAATATTTGTGTAGCCATTGGTTTTCAACTTATTTGGATATATGCCAAGGAATGCAGTTGTTGGATTTTGTATTTGGAATATATTTAGTTTTGTGTGAAACTGCCAGATCATCTTCCAAAACGGCTATACTACTTTGCATTCGTGAGTGAGAGTTTCTGTTGCCTTACATCTATATTAGTACTTAGTGGTGTCAGTACTTTGGATTTTAGCTCTTTTAATAAGGGTATTATGCTATCTTATTGTATTAATTTGTAATTCCCTAATGATATATAATGTTGAACATTTTTTGACATTCTTATTTACCACCTGTATAACTTTGGTGAGCTGCCTATATAGGACCTTTGCACCTTTTTAATGGAGTTATTTGTTTTCTAATTATTGAGTTTTAAGAGTTCTTCAGATACTAGCACTTTACAAATATGTGTTTTGCAAAGATTTTATCCCAATTCTTGCCTTATGTTTTCATTCTCTTAACAATCTTTCTCAGAGTAAACAATTTTAATTTTAGTTAAATCTAACATAATTTTTTTCTTGTATGGTTTTTGCTTTGGTTTTGCTTGAATCTTTCTGTCCGTAAGCATATATCATATCTCCATTTATCTAGATCCTCTTTTATTTATTTTATCAGAGTATGTATTTTTTCTCATAGGGAGTGCATATGTATATACTGTTAGATTTATACCTAAGGTTTGTGTGTGTGTGTGTGTGTGTGTGTGTGTGTGTGTGTGTGTGTGTGATAATGCTAATGGTATTGTGTTTTTTATTTATAATTTCAGTTATTCATTGATGGTATACAAGACAGCAGTTGACATTTGTGTATTAACCACATATCATATAATATTGCTATAATCATTTATTAGTTCCAAGATATTTTTTGTCAGTTTTATTGGATTACCCACATACACAATCATGTTGTCTGCAAACAAAAATTGTTATTTCCTCCTTCTGAATCTGTATACCTTGTATTTGCTTTTCTTATATTATTTCTGCATTAGCTAGAACTTCATTATGGTATTGAATATGAGTGGTGAGAGCAGACATCCTTGCCTTGTTCTTAATCTTAGCAAGAAAGCATTTAGTTTCTCATATTAAATTATGATGTTTGCTGCAGGCTTTTGTAGATGTGCTTTATCAAGTCGTGGGAGTTCTCCCTTATTCCTAGATCACTGAGAATTTTTAGCATGAATAGGTGTTGGATTTTGTCAAAAGCTTTTTCTGTATCTATGGATATGATTTTTATACTATATTTTGAAATCATGTAAAAATAATATTTAGAAATAAACATAAATTTAAAGACATGGTCAAAGTTATAAAAACTTCCTTATCTCCTTTTTTATTCATTTAAAACTCTGATATAGTAAGAAGACTATGATTTAAATTATTGATTGTTGATCTAATATTTTTCTCTAAGAATATCTATCAAGATGCTACAAACATTAAATAATGAGCGTTTAAAAAGAGAATTTCTGAAGACAAATATTTTTAAGCCTTAGTCAAAAATAAGAGTATTAATTCAAGTAATTAATTCAGTTAACTTCAATATTAATTCAATTTAAATCCACTGTGATCTGTAACATTTTCAACATTTTATTAATTCCTTCTTTGACTTGTTCATTTGTTAAACAAATGAAGCAGAGATTGGTAGTTTTCTACCAAAATATCCAGTCTCCATGGCAGGAAAGCACGGCAGTTGGCATTTGTAGGAGAAATTTTCCTTTCTTTTCTTTATTTTTTTAAATTAAAGTTTATTGGGGTGACAATTGTTAGTAAAATTATATAGATTTCAGGTGTACAATTCTGTATTACATCATCTATAAATTTCATTGTGTGTTCACCACCCAGAGTCAGTTCTCCTTCCATCACCATATATTTGATCCCCTTTACCCTCATCTACCACACCCCTCCCCTCACCCTCTGGAAATCACTAAACTATTGTCTGTGTCTATGAGTTTCTGTTTCTCATTTGTTTGTCTTGTTCTTTTCTTGATTTTCATTTATATAGCACATATCAGTCAAATCGTATATTTCTCTGACCTTTCTGTCTGACTTATTTTGCTTAGTATTGTACTCTCAAGATCCATCCATGTTGTCATAAATGGTCCTATTGAATCTTTTTTTACCGCTGAATAGTATTCCATTGTGTATATATACCACAACTTCTTTATCCATTCATCTATCAAAGGACATTTTGGTTGTTTCCATGTCTTGGCCACTGTAAACAAACCTGCAATGAACATTGGAGCACATGTGTCTTTACGGATAAAAGTTTTCAGATTTTTTGGGTAGATACCCAGGAGAGGAATTGCTGGGTCATAGAGTAATTCTATTCGTAATTTTTTGATAATCCTCCACACTGCCTTTCATAGTGACTGCACCAGTCTGCATTCCCACCAACAGTGTATGAGGGTTCCTTTTTCTCCACAGCCTCTCCATCACTTGTTACTATCTGTCTTTTTGATGATAGCCATTCTAACTGGGGTGAGGTGATATCTTATTGTGGTTTTTATTTGCATTTCTCTGATGATTAGTGATGTTGAGCATTTTTCATGTGTCTATTTCCCATTTGTATGTCCTCTTTGGAGAAATGTCTCTTCAGGTCCTCTGCCCATTTTTCAATTGGGTTGTTTGTTTTTTTGGTTGTTGAGTTTCATGAGTTCCTTGTATATTTTGGATAGCAGCCCCTTATCAGAGGCACTGTTTGCAAAAATCTTCTCCCATTCAGTTTGTTGCCTCTTTATTTCCTCGATGGTTTCTTTTGCTGTGCAGAAGCTTTCAAGTTTAGTATAGTCTCATTCATTTATTTTAGCTTTTAGTACCCTTGCCTTTGGAGTCAAATTCATAAAACACTTTTTAAACCCAAGGTCCATAAGTTTAGTACCTATATTTTCTTCTATGCAGTTTATTGTTTCAGGTCTTATGCTTAAGTTTTTGATCCATTTTGAATTAATTTTGGTACATGGTGACAAATAGCAGTCTAGTTTCATTCTTTTGCACGAGGCTTTCCACTTCTCCCAGCACCATTTATTGAAGAGGCTGTCTTTTCTCCATTGTATGTTTTTTTGCTTCTTTGTCAAAAATTATCTGTCCATATATATGTGGTTTTATTTCTGAGTTCTCAATTCTATTGTTTTTCTGCCAATACCATGCTGTTTTGATTATTGTTGTCCTGTAGTACAAGCTAAAGTCAGGGAGTGATAAAAGGCATCCAAATTGGGAATGAAGAAGTTAAATTGTCATGCTTTGCAGATTACATGATGCTATATATAGAAAATATACATACAGACTCCACAAAAAAGCTATTAGAAACAATCAATGAATACAGTAAAGTTGCTGGCTACAAAATCAACGTACAGAAGTCCATTGCATTCTTGTATACCAGGGGTGTCCAAACTTTTTTCAACATTTTTTACCAAGGGCCATATGCGGTGAAATGCACAAACAGTCTGGCCACTCACTCGAGGTGAAGTAAGTATTGCCTCACGTGGTTTATTTAAGTAAACTAAACATATTTTTGGAATTTTCTGCGATCCAATAAACAATGGGCCACAGTCGGCCTGCGGGCCTCAGTTTGGATACCCCTGCTCTATACTAACAATGAATTCTCAGAAAAAGAAATAATAATAATAATAAAAATTTCTTTTGCAATTGCAACAAAAATAATCAAATACCTAGGAATAAACTTAACCAAGGATGCAGAAGACCTATATTCTGAAAATTGCAAGACATTTTTAAAAGAAATTAAAGAAGACACAAAGGAGAAATTTTCACAGGCAAGGTTGCACACTTCTCATGTTTCACTGGGGCAAAGGTAAAAAAAAAAGCAAGTAAATATACACTAGATGGTAAAAAGTAAAGTATAATAAGGAAAATAAAATAGAGTTAGGTGATACCATGTTGCAATGCTGCCTAGAGGAGATGGATACCGTTTATATCAGGGAATTCTCTTTTAATGCAGCAAGATTGTAACAGAGACATGAATGAAGTAAGGGGACAACTCATGTAAATATCTGAAGGAAGAGTGTTCAGGGAAGAGGGCTTAGTAAATGCAAAAATCTGGAGTGATAGCTATGTGGCCTGCTTGAGGATTAGGTAGAAGAGAGTGGAAATGAGGGTGATACCGTAGATGTAGCTGGGCTGCAATCACATAGGATCTTGAAATCCTGTAAGGGTTTGAGATTTTATTCTAAATGTGTTAGAAATCTATTGAACTATTTCAAGCAGGAAAGTTACATGAGCATATTTGTGTTTTAAAATAATCATTTTAAGTATTTAACTATATATAATAAAAGGTAAAAGTCAAAGCAAGGGTATCAGTTAGTAGACTATTGTAACAATTCAGGTAAATTTTGATGGTGGCTTGGGCTGTTGTGCCACGATTGTGTCACTAAAAAGTGAGGAGAAATGCCTGGATTTGGGATATATTTTTAAGGATTTGTTGTTGGGTTAAATATGAAGTGTGTTGGTTACTGTGACATTAGCTATTGTTACATTGTTGCTTAGAACAAATACCGATTTATTTTACTCTCCAGCAGTCCAATATGAATATTTCTAGTCAGTGTGTGTGGGTAGTGGTGGTGGTGGTGGAAGTGCTTTTCACATAGTCGTTCAGGGAGCCAGGATAATAGAGATCCTGCTAACCTCAACATGTGGCTTCCATAGTACACCACCCATTGATGTCCAGCTGGCTGAAAGGATGGGGAAAGAAAGAAAGGATGGGGAAAGGACATTCACTTCTTAACCATGTTTCTCAAGAAAGCAAAACATAACACTTTCCAGTGATGTAAATGAGCCACTGTGCTCAAATTTGTATGTGCAGGAGCTGGGGAATACATTTTTTGCTCTTTGGGCAGCTACTTTCCTATTATAACTCTGCCATGCAAAGTGACAAATGAATCATTAGTGGAAAGTTAGTCATCTCTGCCATATGAGATATGAGATAAAAAGAAGAATCAAATATGGTTTCAACATTTGGCATCTGTCTCCTGGATGGTTGCCAATGTACTATCCAGGCAAGTGAGAAACACTAAAGTTGCAGGCAACACGTTTTTTTTTTTTTTTTTTTTTTTGTCTTTTTTTTTTTTTGTAGAAGTTAATTTGAGACATCTACTGGACACTCAACTTGATAGTCAAATATGGAGTTGAGAGAAGAGGTTTTATCTGATATATTACCAGAAGAAAGAAAATATATAAATTCAAAAAACTATGTGATCTAATTTAAGAAATAATACAAACAAGGAAGAAAAATATCTCCAAGGACTTTGTCGTTGTGAAAAGTTTATTTGCAAACCCCATTTTGTACACAATAAAATTATGGCAAGACGTTAAACAAAAGAAAGAATCAGAATAAGCAAGAAAAGCTATATTAATCATTGTCTAATATCCTTTCTGCATTCCTTTTGGAAATGGTATGTAAATCAAATAAATGGCTGCATTCCTTCTGGAAATGGTATGTAAATCAAATAAGAGAAACCTAGTTTCCTCAAGTAGCCTATTTGTGGTAGAAATTTTAAACTTTTTTTTTTTTTTTTTTTTTTTCCCCTTACCTGGGTTCCCATGTCCTAATTTTGATTCTTTGGATAGTTTCTTCTTTGTTGATGTTCAGCTCAATAATGGACACTTCTTAGCTCTAGGGAACTGCTCTGTTTTATTTTTAATTGAATCTGGGACTTTGAAAGTTTGAAAGCCATTTATTTTTTTTTTACTGCAATGGTTAAGAAGAGATTGAAAAATACTGTTTGTCAGAATTTTTTGCCTTGCTTTAGAGAGATGGCATATAATCCCCATATCAAGTCACAGAGGCTGCCTCTGAGACACACTTTCTTCGCTCCTCATACAAGTACTTCAAAACAGGATGCACTGCTTTCCATGACACAATGGAGCTTCCTAAACTTGCTGTATACACATTTGTCTTTCTTGTCAAATTTGATAACCAGGTAACACTAAAATTTAATATAATAGATTTTTTCTTTATTTTATACTTCTATATTTTATAAAAAGGATTCTTGGTATAAATTTGAGACTGCAAGAAGTGGTCTATTAAAAATGTGGCGCTTTGTTCAAACTATAAGATACTACATTGTCGTGCATTATTATATAGCAAAATTCTTCAAATACAATATACTTCCACTGCAAGTTTTCCTATACTCACCGCTTAGATAATTGTTTTACCAGTTAATTATTGTATTTGTTAAGTAATTCTGAATAGTGTGAACTGAAGGGGTAAAATTCTGATATTTGAGATCAACAGGGGGACAATTGACATGTCTGTGAGGGGCTAGTCCGATACTACAGTGATCCATAAAATGGATGTCAGAAAAAAATCTTTGAGAATTAGTTACTAAAATTATTAATAGCTAATGGAACGTATATTCATTAACCAAGCAAATAACATACAACTTTGCCTCTGAAAGTGAAGATTAGTGAATAAATTTCAACATCTTTAAGTTATATAAAATACCAATCAATAGACTACTGTATCTCAAAACAGGAATCAAAAAACTAACATAATTAGGTAAAATCGAATTTTAATCTACGTGTATGAATTCCATCCTTGCCATTTCAGAAATAAAAAGTTTTTACCAAAATTCATGAAATAACATTAAAGTTTATTTTAGAGTAATATAGCACATATTTGGACAGACTTTCTAAAAGCTAAAATGTGACAGAGAGCTTTGTTGGCGTATTTTAGATTATGTAAATGTACAGATTGTCCAATGCAAACATTTTCATTGTAGTTATTATAATTCAAAGAATATTGTTGTGTGACCTGACAAACATTGGTAATAAAAATGTATTTTGAACACCCAGAAAACAATATTGTGTCACTTGTATGACTATTGAAAGGAATATATTGAATGAGTGATAACATAAAAATTTAAACATGATTTGCTAAGCAATTAATGGTGCTATTGATAAACAGAGAATTTAGCAGTTTCATAATGTTTTAAAAATCCCTACATTATTGTATTTCAATATGTCAAACCTTAGTTCAGGTGATATAATAAACTCTGTGATCTGGCCATCCTTATATTTAACTTGGATACCATCCATATACATTTTATGCAGGTCAACCTAATTAAGAAGGCTCAAAAATGTCCATGTTGAGAAAAAGAAGACTTATTAATAATCTCAGTTACACTAGGTAAAAAGGGAGAGATAAGTGGTAGATGAGAGATAAAAATAAATACGAGATGAATGGTAGTTCATATTTACACATAGCTTTGAAAATAAATATTAAACAATATTTTTCCTGCAGGAATTGCAAAGTTGTAGTTTATTCAATTTAAGCATTCATTTTCCTTGGCTATAACAATAATTTTGTCTTTCCCTGCTGAACATAAGTTTGACTCCTCTGTAGAGTTCTATACCTAACCTATTTACATATTTGTATTTGCCTGGTTCATGTAGGAAATTGAGTTTGCTCCTATTTACTTTGGACTTTATATACCTAATATGAACTTGAATTTGCAAAGCATAAGTACTATTTAAAGTCAGGTTCAGTATGATCATCTCCATCTCTGTCTCTCTTCTCTCTTATCTCTCTCTCTCTAATGTCTTTCCATATATGGGTTTCAGTGATTCAGGGCAGAATAGCATGGTTAAGAAAGGTTAGTTCTATTCTTATGATATAGTAATTTTTAGAGAGTAAAAGACAAAAGTGTATGATTTTGATTTTAAAGTGTATATATAAACCATATATAAAACACCTATATTTGAATATGCAAATATATTATACATTTTTACATTTCCCAGATATTTTACATTAATAGTTCATACTTATGTCATCAGAAAAAACAGATTCATGTAGCTATTGAACTTGAGGGCAGATTTCCCTCGGGTGGAATGTATTCAAAGATATGTTATGAAAAGTATTGTCATAGAATATCTCATATATCACCAGATTGATAAGGGAAATTAGATAATACCAGCCTAATTCAGATCATAAAATGACCTGTGAAAGGGGTTGGCAAAGGGTTTTTTTGTAAAGGATCATATAGTAAATATTTTAAGCTGTGTGTCCCATAATGTATCTAGTAACTACCCAACTCTACTATTGTGGCATAAAAGCAGCCATAGACAATAAATGCTCTTTAAAAATTATTTTTCAAAACAGTTAGCAGGAGGGATTTGGCCCATTGGCTGTAATTTGACAATCCCTAGTCTAAAATATTTTGTACAATAACAACTACAGATCTGGAATCCATCCAGTGAAATGTACTAGATGATACTAACTTTCTTCATGGTAGGATATTTGTCTGGTATCTTCTTATCAGACACTTAACATTTATGAGCACTTTGGAGATATTTGAAAGACTATTTAATGAAAGAATGAATGGATTTGTCAATGAAAATTCCAGTTATACCTACCACACTTTCATACCACCTGTGTTCTCTTGTGAGCAGGGCTGACACTAAGACAAAGTGTCTTGACATAATCAGAAAATCATGGGCTTTGTATCTGATAGAATGACCTGGGTTTAATCATTGACCTGCTACGTATATTTGTAACACCATGGATAACTAATTTAGTTGCCTTTAGTTGTAAATTTTATATTTGTCAAAATGAATTGATGATAGTGACATATTAGTAAATCGAATGCATTAAATAATGTATTATTTTTATTATTTTTTAAATACATGAAATTATTAAGAATTGGTGCTTAGGAAAAAAATAGCTTTCATCTTGTTTAGCTGAGAGTCACAATTTATTAACTTTGCAGGATCATAAAATGAGAGTGGAAAGAATCTTGACAGTAATTAAGACCTGTCCCCCTTTCTTACCCTACCTTCTTAAAAAATAGGGATGGGGGGCTAGAAAGATTAAAGTAGTATAAAACACCTCAGGATTATAAATTGAGGCTGGCATTTAGTTCTGGTTTGACCATTAACTAATTATGGCACATATGTATTTGAGGGTTATTTGCCTGTTTCAGCCTGTGCCCTTGACTAGTGGAACTAAATAGTCTTAAGCCTCTATCCAATGTTAATATGCTGTATTTACATTAGCAAAATTGGCTAACCCATTCTTCTTCAACCCTGCTCTCCTATAGCCATAACACACGCAACTACATTGGTCCAGACATGTACCTCCATGCAATTCTAAGCATATCCAAAATGATCTATAGAAAGAATATAAATTAAAAAGAAAATGTTTAAAAATACCAGAAAATAAATTTGGGACTTATGGTATGTTAAATAAGTAAAATTAAACACAGAACCAAAACAGATTGGGTTGCACATGAGAATGGCTTTTGTGATTACTGTGATAGAAATCCAATCCATGATGACAGAATAAAGCTCTGTTGTGTCAAGTCTTACTACATTGCCAACATCACTGTAACATTCCTTGATCAGGCATTTCCTTCTGCAACCGTTTAAAGAGGCCCAACATATAGGTGAAGAATAAAGCTCAGTTCCAAAACCATCCTTTTCATAGTGGTTCAGCCCACTTGATCCTTTTTTCCCCTTTGCACAGCTGAAGGATTAAAGAGGCAGGCAAACTATAATCAGCCACTTAGAGTAGCAGCCCAATCACAGTTGTACGCAATTTGCCTGTTTAACGTTTTTCTTGCTTGATTCACTTTGGTTCTCTCCTTCCCCAAATGTTCATGATGACAAGATGACATGCCATACCTTTGCAATGTTTTGTGTGCATCAGAAAATACCCACTTACATAAAAGCAAAGTTGCCAAAGTATTATAATGTTAGTACATTTAATTTTACCCTATATTTTTGTACTAAATTTTTTTACAGACATATCACGGTGCTTCCTTTTAGATGTGAGTTTCAATTTTAAGTACATTAGTTTACTGATAATTTTCTTGAGGATATACTGTAGTATATTTGGTATGTATATATAGGTGTATCCATAAATATGCACATATATAAGTATATGTATACAAGCTGTGATAAAATACAGTGAATATGTAAATTAATAAAATTATTACAGTAAAAGACACACTGTCATTAATCACCCTCAAAATACTCCCCCTCGCTTTGAACACACTTATTCTATCGTTCTTGCCACTTTCTGAAGCAGTTCTGAAAGTCTTCTTTCATGAGTGTGTTAGTTGCGCTGTCATGGCTGCCTCGATGTCCTGAATCATTTTGACTTTGGGGAAGATCCAGAAGTCACACGGTGCCAGATCCAGTGAATAAGTGGATGAGAACACACCATAATGTTTTTATTTGACAGAATTGCTGTACCAGGAGTGAAATGTGACATGGAGCTTTTACATTGTGATCAAAACATACATTGAATGTTGCTGCCAAGTGCCATCCAATGGAAAGGCAGGGATCTTCAATACAGGAAGCAGCACATCGAACCTCAATAACAGTATGTAACAAGGTTCAACTTGTTTGGTGCAGTCAGCCAGGTGTGAGCTACGGTTGAGAGAAAGTATGTTTTAAAGTGTGACCTAAGTCATCCTCCATCATGACAACGTTCCGTGTCACACATCGCTTCTGGTATGGCAATTTCTGTCAAATAAAAACATTAAAGTGTGTCCTTATTGTGGGGACAAAGCCCCAAAAAGCAGTTTTCAGGCTCTCGGACTTACATAGAAAGGTGCTGGCTAGGGTAGTAAATGGCCATCAACTGTGATCAGATGGCCAGCAGCTGTGGCTAGTTGGCCGTCAGCTGTAACCCGTAAGCCATTGGCCACTAATATAACTGCTGTGGCTATGCTAGCAAAAGAATGTGGGCCAGTGAGAAGATGGTGGCTGGCAGGCTCGGACTGCTGTTAGGCAGATTATGTAGATCCTACTTCCTGTGTCTCCAGCCTAGCTGTCAGCGAGACTATATTGGTTTGACTCCTCTATCTATGGCTCCGTGGGTGTTCCTTTTTGGCTTCACCGTGTGCCGCTCGTTCTTATGTGGGGAGCGGGCGCTGAGACCCCACCTGATGCCTTGCACGACAAATGGCGCAGCGAGCAGGGTCCCCTGACTGACACTTATCCACCTTATTTACCGGATCTGGCATCATGTGACTTCTGGTTCTTCCCCAAAGTCAAAATGATTCAGGACATCGAGGCAGCCATGACAGCGCAACTAAAGACATTCACGAAAGAGGACTTCCAGAACTGCTTCAGAAAGTTGCAAGAATAATGGGATAAGTTAGGGGATATTTTGAGGGGAATTAATAGCAATGTGTCTATTACTTTAATTTTTTTTTTAAATTTAAACCTTCACCATATTGTTTGGTCACACCTCGTATATCCATATCTATATAATATCTGTATATCAATATAATGCCCATATAAATACATATAAACTCATGATTATACTATGTATACTATATATACAATATATTCAATATATGTATGTAAATAGATATATTTAGTGTATGTAGAGTATAATAATGTGTGTGTGTGTGTGTGTGTGTGTGTGTGTAGAGAGAGAGAGAGAGACAGAGACAGAGACAGAGGGGTACAGGGAGTTTATAAAACTGAAAAGTTCTGATATTAATTTTTTTTAACATAAAAAGAGAAAAGTCCCCCAAAGCATTCTTATGACTGACGAGGCATTTAAATTTCCAGTAATATGGCAGACAAAGAATGTTCATTCATTCTTAGTATAAATAGTAAGTCTAACCCATTTTTACCTCCATCCTCATACTTATAAAACTGAAAAATGTTCAGTATATTAACTTATAATATGTCAGTTTTGAAAGGGGAAAAGAAAAAGTACTATGATAAATATAGCTACAGACGCTATATAACATTTTTAACTTTATAACATTTTTTAAAAGAGATCAAACCTTAATGTCATAGAGGGATAGATGTTAAATGATACAAGGGGGAGGATAGGATCATAACGTAGCTTTACTACATTTATCAGACATTTCCTGTGTGTATGTGTGTGTGTGTGTGTGTGTGTGTGGGTGTGTGTGTGTGTTTGATAGAGATACAAGATGCAAGACAGACAGAATTGTTTTCCTTCATTTTACTGAAGAAATTTTTTATAGCTTATAATAATAGCATGTGTTATTATATATTTATATTTGATTACAAAGTAGCTTTTAATATTCGATGTTTGCAGTTAATTTAATTCAAATGTACATGAGTCTTTTTGTTTTAGCATAATTTTTAAAATACTTTTTTCTTAAAAGTCTTCCTATAATTCTGTATTTGACGGCTAAGATGTCTGTAACAGAAACTACAGGACTATTTATTAAACACCAAGAATAAATCCTTTCATTAAATACCTCTCAGGCATGAAGGTGTAGTTTAAGCACTTGGAAACCTTCTTAAGAATATAGATTCTCATTCACACAGTCTGAGATGTTACCTGAGATTCTGCATTTCTAACTAGGTCTCAGGTGATGTTGATGCTTAACAAATCTTTGGGTAGAAAGGCTTTATTTCAAATCAAACAATGATTAATAATTATAATAATAACAACAATAATTTCATAGATCTTATCTCCATTGAAAATGATAGTTAACATGAAAACTAATAATCAGGCACATAAGAAAACCAAATTTATTTATTTTTCAAGGATTTTTGTTAAAATATAGCTAGCATAGAATATTATATGTTTGAGGTGTACACAATAAATATTCACACTTACATACCTAAAGAAGTGATCACTGTAAGTCCAGCAACCATCTGACACCATACTATGCTATCACAATATTGACTATATTCCAAATATTGACTATATTCCAAATGCTGTACGTTACATTCCCATGACTTATTTGTTTTCTACATGGAAATTTGAACCTTTTATTCCTTTTCCCCTTCCCCCCTCCCTTTTTAAATTTTTCAATTACAGTTGATATTCAGTGTTAATTTATATTAATTTCAGGTGTACAGCATAGTGGTTAGACATTTATATAATTTTAGACGTGATCCCCCCGACTAGTCCAGTACCCACCTGGCACTATACATTGTTATTACCATGTATATTCCCTGTGATTTACTCAACATCCCCATGATTATTTTATAACTACCAATTTGTACTTCTTAATGCCTCCACCTTTTTCACCCTGTCCCTGAAAGGACTCCCTTCTATCAACCCAATAAATCTAGTACCCATCTAACACCATACATAGTTATTACAATATTATTGACTATATTCCTTACGCTGTACCCTACATGCCCATAACTATTTTGTAGCAATTTATTTGTAATTCTTAGTCCCTTTCCCTTTTTCATCCATTCCTAACCCCCTTTCTGTCTTGCAACCATCAAAATATCTTCTGTATCTATAAGTTTGTTTCTGTTTTGTTAGTTTATTTTGTTTTGTACATTCCACATATAAGCAAAATCACATAGCATCTGTCTTTCTCTGTCTGATATACTTCATTCAGCACAATACCCTCCAGGTCCATCCATGCCACCATAGATGGTGAGAACACATTCCTTCCATGTTTGAGCAATATTCCATTGCGTATATGTATGTACCTACACTTTATCCATTCATTCATCAATGGACACCCAGCTGCCTCCACATCTTGGCTGTTGTAAACAATGCTGCAGTGAACATATGGATACACATATCCCCCTACAATAGTGTTTTGGGTTTCTTTGGATAATTACTGAGAAGTGGGATAACAGGATCCTTCTCTGTCAATTGTGTTAGCCGTTGTTTTTAAGTCTATTTTGTCTGGTATAAGTATTGCTACCCCAGTTTTTTGTTTGTTTGTTTGTTTGTTTTTTCATGAAATACCTTGTTTTCATCTTTTTACTTTCGGTCTGTGTTTGTCTTTTGATCTGAAGTGAGTATCTTATAGGCAGTATATGTAAGGGTCTTTTTTTTTTTTTAAATACATTAAGCCATTCTGAACTTTGAGTGGATAATTTTGTCCATTTACATTAAAAGTAATTGTAGATAGATGTGTAGTTATTGCCATTTTATTATTCATATATTTTATTATTCATATATTTTATCATTTTACTTCTTTTTCTTAAAGAATTCCCTGTAATATTCCTTGTGATACTGGTTGAGGGTGATGAACTCCTTTAGCTTTTTCTTGTCTGGGAAGCTCTTTATCTGTTCTTTTATTGTAAATGATAGCTTTGCTGAGTAATCTTGGTTGTAGATCCTTACTTTTCATCACTTTGAATATTTCCCTCCAATCCCTTCTGGACTGCAGTTTCTGTTGATAAATCAGCTGACAGTCTTATGAGAGCCCCCTTGTAGTTAACTAATTGCTTTTCTCTTGCTGCTTGTAAGATTCTCTCTTTGTCTTTAACCTTTGGTTTTAATTATGATCTGTCTTGGTGTAGGCCTCTTTGGTTTCATCTTGTTTGGGACTCTGCAATTTCCCGGCTTGTATGTCTATTTTCTTTGCCAGGTTTGGGAAGGATTCCATCATTATTTTTTAAAATAGGTTTTCAATTTCCTGCTCACTCTCTTCTCTTTCTGGCATCCCTATGTTGTAAATATTGATACACTTGATGTTGTCCCAGAGTCCCCTTAAACAACCATTTTTTGGATTTTTTTTTCTTTTCACTGTTCTAATTTGGTGTCTTCTGTAACCTTATGTTTGAAATTATTAATTCGATCCTCACTTCATCTAATCTACTGTTGATTTCCTCTAATGTATTCTTCATTTCAGTTATTGAGTTCTTCATTTATGAATGATTGTTTTTTATGTTTTCAATTTCCATTTTTATGTTTCCTACCTCCTTTTTGAAGTTCTCCCTGAGATCATTGCACATCCTTATCAGTGTTTTGAACTCTGCATGTGGTAGATTTCTTGTCTCCATTTAGCTTAGTTTTTCTGTTTTTTTTTGTTTGTTTGTTTTGTTTTGTTTTGTTTTGTTTTCTGGAGCTTTGTTCTCTTCTTTCACTTGGGGCATGGTTCTTTGTCTTTCCATTTTGGCTGCCTTCTCATATTTGTCTCTGTGTATTAGATAAAGCTACTATATCTCCTGGTCTTAGTAAACTGGCCTTATGTATTCGGTGTCCTGTGGTGCCAAATGGCAAAATCTCCCGTCACCTGAGCTGGGTGCTGCAGGTATGTCCCTTTTGTGGGTTATGTGTGCTCTCCTCTTGTAGTTGAACCTTGGTTTCTGTTTCTGAGGGATTGACCCTCAGGCTGACTGGTTGTGAGGAGTGGCTGTGACTACAGTGGAGGAGCTATTGTGAAGGGGCTGACCCTATAGAGTAGGGTTTGCTTAAACAGGGCTCTGGTGCCTCCCCAGTCTACTCTTTGGGTAAGTCTTCCTCAGAGGTGGCTAGGTGATGCTCCAGCTGGGTCTGAAGCTGGCCACTGGGTATGCCAGTCCTAGAGACTCCTGGGAGGTGCCCTGACACATGCCAAGTTCAGCTACAGCCTGTGCCCTGCCCAAGGCTATCTAACATGAGCCACAAAGCAATCTACAGATGGCCACTACCTCACTGGGCTTGAAAGTGCCTTGAGAGGCCAAGCCATAAACTGAGGCCTGCTGCTGCTATTGCTGGGCTTGGGCTGCTCAGCAGTAAGTGCAGGACATACCAAAACCAGATGGTCCTTTTTTGTGTTTCGTGAACCTTTGGGAGATTTTAGGAAAATCTGCAGCATGAGCCAAAACAGGCCATTGGTATGGAAAAACCAATGAAGAAGCTTTGGTGTGTGAAAGTTGGGTGGAGCAGGGTGACAGGGAATCACCAGGGCAGGGCAGACAAAAGACCTTAGCTAGGTTGATGGCGATTTAGATATGGCAGCTGCTTGCCTCCGTAAGTTGGGAGGAGAGAGGGCTCAACGACAAAACAATGATTACTGCCAGCACTTCTGTTTGGGAGAAAGTTGCCTCTCCAGCCCTCACCTTGAAGCCAGATGATTCAGTTCCTCCCCTTATGTCCTTGGCACATTTTGGGTTGCTGCCCCAGTGCTGGAGCTCAAAGCATGTGAATCCATCCACAAGTAAGTCCATGCATTGGCTCTTTAAGACGAAACCGCAGGACTCTGGCTGTGTAAAACAACAAATATTGTGGGTGAGTCAGATGGAAGGCTCAGTCGTAATCTACACTGGTTTTCATAGCCAGAGTTGTGGGGATATCTCTCCCCATCACTGGTACCCTGAACTGGGGAGCCTGATGACGGTTGAGACCCCTCACTCCTTTCGGGGGACCTCCTTCTGCTGTGATTTCCCTCCCGATTTTTAACTGCCACATACGGGTTGGGACTAGGCTGTTCTGCATATTTGCCCCTCCTACCAGCCTCCAGGTGGTTTCTGCTATATTTCCTTAGTTGTAGTTCACCAAGGGCTTTAGTTCAGCTAGACTTTAGGTGATTCTCAACGATGGTTGTTTTGTAGTTTAGTGGTCATTTTGATGTGGTCTTGAGAGAAGGCAGGGACAGAGTTTACCTGCTCCATCATCTTGACCAGAAAGCCCCAATCCTAAAAGTACGTTTTTAATAAATGATCTGGAATATACATATTCTTTAGCTCTGTGTTTGACTCTCTGCTTTAGACATTTGCAATAAAAAACTTAAAAGCTTTCTTATATATCTTTGTAGTCATTTGTCTATTCTTGGACTATACTTGCCAAAAATGTACTTGCCAAGAATGCGTTTATGGTAATCATGTGGTACATAAGGCTTCTTTTTTTTTTTTTTAATTAATTTCATTGGGGTGACAATTGTTAGTAAATTTACATAGATTTCAGGTGTACAATTCTGTATTACATCGTCTATAAATCCCATTGTGTGTTCACCACCCAGAGTCAGTTCTCCTTCCATCACCATATATTTGATCCCCTTTACCCTCACCACCCACCCCCCACCCCCTTACCCTCTGGTAACCACTAAATTATTGTCTGTGTCTATGAGTTTTTGTTTCTCATTTGTTTGTCTTGTTCTTTTTGGTTTATATACCACATATCAGTGAAATCATAGGGTTCTCTGCTTTTTCTGTCTGACTTGTTTCACTTAGCATTATTCTCTCGAGATCCATCCATGTTGTCACAAATGTTCCTATATCATCTTTCCTTAACGCCGAATAGTATTCCATTGTGTATATGTACCACAACTTCTTTATCCATTCATCTATCGAAGGACATTTTGGTTGTTTCCATGTCTTGGCCACCATAAACAAAGCTGCAATGAACATTGGCGTACACGTGTCTCTATAGAGAAATGCTTTTATATTTTTGGGGTAGATACCCAGGAGAGCGATTGCTGGGTCATATGGTAATTCTATTCGTAATTTCTTGAGGAACCTCCACACTGCCTTCCATAGCGGCTGCACCAGTCTGCATTCCCACCAACAGTGTATGAGAGTTCCTTTTTCTCCACAGCCTCTCCAACACTTGTTACTATTTGTTTTGTTGATGAAAGCCATTCTGACTGGGGTGAGGTGATATCTCATTGTGGTTTTCATTTGCATTTCTCTGATGATTAGCGATGTTGAGCATTTTTTCATATGTCTATTTGCTATTTGTATATCCTCTTTGGAGAAATGTCTCCTCAGGTCCTCTGTCCATTTTTCAATTGGGTTGTTTGTTTTTTTGTTGTTGAGTTTCATGAGTTCCTTGTATATTTTGGATATTAGCCCCTTATCAGAGGAACTGTTTGCGAAAATCTTCTCCCATTCAGTTGGTTGCCTCATTATTTTGTCAATAGTTTCTTTTGCTGTGCAGAAGCTTTTCAGTTTCATATAATCCCATTTGTTTATTTTAGTTTTTACTTCCATTGCCTTTGGAGTCAAATTCATAAAATGCTCTTTGAACCCAAGGTCCATAAGTTTAGTACCTATGTTTTCTTCAATGCAGTTTATTGTGTCAGGTCTTATGCTTAAGTCTTTGATCCATTTTGAATTAATTTTGGTACATGGTGACAGATAGCAGTCCAGTTTCATTCTTTTGCACGTAGCTATCCAATTCTGCCAGCACCATTTATTGAAGAGGCTGTCTTTCGTCCATTGTATGTTTTTAGCTTCTTTGTCAAAAATTATCTGTCCATATTTATGTGGTTTTATTTCTGGGTTCTCAATTCTATTCCATTGGTCTATGTGTCTGTTTTTCCGCCAATACCAAGCTGTTTTGATTATTGTAGCCCTGTAGTACAAGGAAAAATCAGGGAGTGTGATACCTCCAGTATTGTTCTTTTTTTTTTAATATTGCTTTGTCTATTCGGGGTCTTTTGTGGTTCCAAACAAATCTGATGATTTTTTGTTCTATTTCTTTAAAAAATGCCATTGGGATTTTAATGGGGATTGCATTAAATCTGTATATGGCTTTGGGTAATATGGCCATTTTAACTATGTTGATTCTTCCAATCCATGAGCACGGAATGTCTTTCCATTTCTTTGTGTCTTCTTCAATTTCTTTCAAAAATGTCTTATAGTTTTCAGCATATAAATCCTTCACATCCTTGGTTAAGTTTATTCCTAGGTATTTTATTCTTTTTGCTGCAATTGCAAAAGGAATTGTTTTTTCTATCTCTTTTTCTGAGATTTCATTGTTGGTATATAGGAAAGCAACGGACTTTTGTACGTTGATTTTGTAGCCAGCAACTTTACTATATTCATTGATTGTTTCTAATAGCTTTTTGGTGGAGTCTTTAGGGTTTTCTATGTATAGCATCATGTCATCTGCAAAGAGTGACAATTTAACTTCTTCATTCCCAATTTGGATGCCTTTTATTTCTTTCTCTTGCCTGATAGCTCTGGCGAGGACTTCCAAAACTATGTTGAAAAGCAGAGGTGATAGGGGACAACCTTGTCGTGTTCCTGAACGTAGAGCAAAGGGCTTCAGCTTTTCACCATTAATTATGAGGTTAGCTGAGGGCTTGTCGTATATGGCCTTTATTATGTTGAGGTATTTTCCTTCTATACCAATTTTAGTAAGTGTTTTAATCATAAATGGATGTTGTATCTTATCAAATGCTTTTTCTGCATCAATTGATAGAATCATATGATTTTTGTCCTTTATTTTGTTTATGTGATGTATCACATTGATGGATTTGCGAATGTTGAACCATCCTTGTGCCCCGGGGATGAACCCCACTTGGTCGTGATGAATAGTCTTTTTAATGCATTGTTGTATTCGATTTGCTAGAATTTTGTTTAGGATTTTAGCATCTGTATTCATCAGAGATATAGGTCTATAGTTTTCTTTTTTTGTGTTGTCCTTACCAGGTTTTGGTATCAGGGTAATGTTGACCTCATAAAATGAGTTAGGGAGTACTGACTCTTCTTCAATTTTTTGGAAGAGTTTGAGCAGGATTGGTATTAGATCCTCTTTGAAGGTTTGGTAGAATTCACTGGTGAAGCCATCTGGTCCAGGACTTTTGATTTTGGGAAGGTTTTTGATGACTGATTCAATTTCCTTACTGGTGATCGGCCTGTTAAGATTTTCCAGTTCTTCATGATTCAGCCTTGGAAGGCTATATGTTTCTAAGAACTTGTCCATTTCTTCTAAGTTATTAAATTTGGTGGCATATAGTCCTTCATAGTATTCTTGGATAATCCTTTGTATTTCTGTGGTGTCCGTGATAACTTCCCCTTTTTCATTTCTGATTTTGTTAATTAGTGTCTTCTCTCTTTTTATCTTAGTGAGTCTAGCCAAGGGTTTGTCGATTTTGTTAATCTTTTCAAAGAACCAGCTTTTTGTCACATTAATTTTTTCTATTGTCTTTTTGTTCTCTATTTCATTTAGTTCTGCTCTGATTTTTGTTATTTCCTTTCTTCTGCTGAACTTGGGTTTCGCTTGTTCTTCTTTTTCTATTTTTTAAGGTGTAACATGAGGTTATTTATTTGGGATTTTTCTTGTTTCTTGAGATAGGCCTGTAATGATATAAATTTCCCTCTTAAAACTGCTTTCGCGGCATCCCAAAAATTTTGGTAGGATGTGTTTTCATTGTCATTTGTTTCTATGTATCTTTTGAGCTCTCCTCTAATTTCTTCTTTGACCCAGTCGTTCTTTAAAAGTATGTTGTTTAATCTCCATGTATTTGTGTTTTTTCCTGCTTTCTTTTTGCAGTTGATATCCAATTTCAAAGCTTTGTGATCAGAGAATATGCTTGGTATGATTTCAATCTTCTTAAATTTGCTGAGGCTGATTTTGTGTCCCAATATATGGTCTATCCTTGAGAATGTTCCATGTACACTAGAAAAGAATGTATAGTCTGATGTTTTAGGATGAAGTGCTCTATATATGTCAATTATGTCCAATTCATCTAATGTGTCATTTAGGGCTGCGATTTCGTTATTTATCTTCTGTTTGGATGATCTATCCATAGCTGTCAATGATGTATTTAAGTCCCCTAGTATAATTGTGTTTTGGTCAATTTCTCCCTTTAGTTCTGTTAGTAGTTGCTTGGTATATTTCGGTGCTCCCTGATTGGGGGCATAAATATTGATGACTGTTATGTCTTCTTGTTGTATAGTCCCCTTTACCATTATGAAATGTCCATCTTTGTCTCTTGTTATATTTTTCACCCTGAAGTCTGTTTCATCGGAAATCATTATGGCTACACCTGATTTTTTCTGGGTACCATTTGCTTGAAGTGTCAATTTCCACCCTTTCACTTTGAGTCTATGCTTGTCCTTGTAGCTGAGATGTGTCTCTTGTAGGCAGCATATTGTTGGGTTTAGTTTTTTGATCCAATCTGCTACTCTGTGTCTCTTTATTGGTGAGTTCAGTCCATTTACATTCAGGGTGATTATTGATATGTGAGGATTTCCTGTCATTCTGTCTTTAGTTTTCTGGTAAGGCTGTGTCTCCATTGTTTCTTTGCCTTTTTGTTGTTGTCTGTTATTTCTGTGTGGTAGTATTCTATGATGTTTCCCTCTGTTTCTTCTTTTATTACAGTATATATTTCAGATTTGGATGTTTTTTGAGTGGTTACCCTTGAGTTTATGTAAAAGAAAGTTTGATATTTAGAGTATTCCAGTTTCTTCAGTACGCTTAATTTCTCTATTCCCATATTCCAGTTCAGGCCTTTACGCTCCCCCTTTTTATGTTTCGGTTGCCACAAGTTGTCCCTGTTGATGGTGGTCTAATAGCCTCCTTTAGTATTTCTTGTAGTGCAGGTCGTGTATTAGAAAATTCCCTCAGCTTCTGGATGTCTGGAAAGGTCTTTATTCCTCCTTCATATCTAAAGGAGATCTTTGCTGGATATATTATTCTTGGCTTATGATTTCTCTCTTTCAATAGTTTGAATATTTGGTTCCATTCCCTCCTAGCTTGTAGAGTTTCTGCTGAAAAATCTGATGATAATCTAATGGGCTTTCCTTTGTAAGTTACCGTCTTCTTTTTCCTGGCTGCCTTGAGGATTCTTTCTTTATCATTGATTTTAGACAGCTTCAATACAATGTGCCTTGGTGAAGGCCTGTTGGGATTGAGGTAATTAGGTGTTCTATTTGCTTCTTGGATTCGAGGATCCAGTTCTGTCCACAAGTTTGGGAAGTTCTCATCGACAATTTGTTTGAATATATTCTCTGTTCCCTTCCCTCTTTCTTCTCCTTCTGGTATGCCCATTATTCTTATATTGCTCTTTCTGATGGAGTCAGAAAGTTCTTGTAGAGTTCTTTCATTTCTTTTAAGTCTCAAGTCTCTGTCTTCTTCCCTCTGTGTAAATTCCAGGTTCCTATCTTCGATGTCACTGATTCTTTCCTCCATCTGGTCAATTCTACTACCTAAGCTGGATATTTTATTGTTAATTTCTTCTATTGAGTTCTTAATCTCCAGAAATTCTATTTGGTTCTTTTTCAAGATTTCAATCTCTTTTGTAAAATGCTCATGGTGTTCTTTGATTGTGTTTCTGAGTTCATTAAACTGCCTTTCTGTGTTTTCTTGCATCTCGTTCAGTTTTTTCAGAATTGCGATCTTGAATTCTCTGTCATTTAAATCACAAAGGTCCATATCTCTAAGTTCCTTTTCTGGAGACTTTTCACTTTCTTTCTGAGCTATCTTGTTGCCTTGGTTATTCATGGCAATCACTGATTTACTATTTCTCTTCCTAGACATCTACAGGAGTGTCTTCTGCAACAGGTTGATAGGTATGCGAAGAGCTTTTGGAGTTCCAAAGCTCTTTCTGCACCAGATTCAGAGCCCATTTGTTTCAGCAGTTCTGTTTACTCCTGCAGGGATCCGCCCAGATAGGTGGGGCCAGGGGCGGGGTGAGTTGTGAGAGGTGGCCCAGAGCAATGGCGGCGACCACCACCACAGCCAGTCCTGCTTCCACAGCTCCCTCCCCTTTGCCGGAACTAGTTGAGCTGCGAATCTGTGTCTGCGGTCCACAGTTCTCAGAGCAGCAAATATTCTGTCCTTTGATCCGACACTGCTACTTTATCGCTTCTAGCACCGGGTAGGTGGGGGCGGGGCGAGCTCTGGGAGGGTAGGGAGGGGGCGGCTAGTCTCCGTGCCTAGGGCTTCCGTTCTCCGCTCGGCAGTGAGGGCTTAAACCACAGATTTCAGCCCTCTTCCCTCAGTCTTTGCTCCGAGGTCTGCCGTGAGCGAGCGTTGGGTTCAGCGGTTTTGTATGCTGCCCCCTCAGCCCTGTGGGCCGTAAGCGGAGCCCTAGCAGTCCGAGTCCTTCCCTCTCCCGCATCTGCGGAAGATCCGGGAGCAGCGGGCTCCGAGCACTGAGCTAGGTCTGTGTCCTGCGCCCGCGCGGCTCCGTCTCCGCACTTCTCTTCTCCCTCCTCCCCCGCTCGCGCGATTCACCCACCTGGAGGTGAATTCAGTAGTGGACCTCTTCGTCTTGCCTGTCTGCTGTGCAAGGAGTCCTTTGTGGAGTTATTGTTGTCCGATTCGTTGTAAATTCCAGGGGAGCGTTACAGAGGCTCACGTCACGCCGCCATTTTTTTTTGATCTCCAAGGCTTCTTTTTAAGGAACTCATTTCGCAGGTAAGTAAAAATAGAGGTAGGGTAGGATAAATTCAATCAATTAGGAAAAGTATCATTTAAAAATTTTTTTATTGGGGAATATTGGGGAACAGTGTGTTTCTCCAGGGCCCATCAGCTCCAAGTCATTGTCTTTCAATCTATTTGTGGAGGGCACAGCTCAGCTCCAAGTCCAGTTGCCATTTTCAATCTTAGTTGCAGGGGGCACAGCCCAACATCCCATGCAGAAATCGAACCAGCGACCTTGCTGTTGAGAGCTCACACTCTAACCAACTGAGCCACCTGGCCACCCCATAAAAAAATATAACTATTGAAGATTGTGCAAGACACTGTGTTAGTCATTGATGGGAATTAATAACAACAATAATAATAATATGAATTAAGTAACAGTACAATATTATTTTAAGACAGTATGTTTAGTGCTGAAAGAGATATCCAGCCAGTGAGTGCTCTTTAGCAGTCATTATGAGTTTTTTTTTTTTTTTTTTTTTTTTTTTCTTGCTTAGGATAGCTTCAGAAACATGATTATGTGACTGTACTTTGCACCAGTTTGCCAGGGCTGCCAAACAAAATACCATAGAGTGGGTGGCTTAAACATCAGAAATTTATTCTTACACTTCTGTTGGTTTGATATCCAAGAGAAAGTGTTGGCAGGATTAGTTTCTTCTGAAGACTCCTCTCTTTGGCTCACAGATGACCACCTTCTCACAGTGTCCTCACATGATCTTTTCTCTGTGCATACGTATCCTTGGATGCTCTTTGCGTGTCCAAATTCCTCTTCTCACAAGGACATAAGTCATATTTGGTTAGGGCCCATTCTAACAACTTTATTTTAAGTTTATCACTTCCTTATATGTCCTGTCTCCAAATACAGTCACATTCTGAGGACCTGGGGGTTATGGATTAAAGGTTTGAATTTTGGGAGGACACAGTTTAGCCTGTAAACACTTAGAATCATATATCTGTTAAAAACCTACATTAACACCCTTATTTTACAGCAGAGAAGCTAGAAACTCTCTCCAGAGAATTAAAATATCTTGTGCAAAGTCACCAAAGTTACTGGTAGAGTCTAGAATAAATCATAGATATCTAGAATTTCTGATTTTTTATTATTTTTTTTTAATTTTCACTGTACCACATAACTGATGAATGCTTGATATACTTCCTAGAAATATTGAGTTTAGAGGAGTACTTGAGGAATGAATAGGAATAATAATTGGGAAGGCAGAATTTATGGGTAATATCACTTTCTTTAATCCAGCTCTTTTAGTTCGGTAAGCTTTGTCAGAGTTAGAAAACAGTTTCAGGAGGAGCGTCAGCATAGATTAGTATAACTTAAGTCTGAGCTGGATTAAGTATAAAAACCATTATTTCTAACTTAATTGCGTAAGAATAAGTCCATATTCCTACAACTCCTGATGTTTGATTCTTGCCATGTTGAAACAGTCATTCTTTATTATTATTATTATTATTATTATTATTATTAGTTTCAGGTGTACAAAACAGCATAATGATTAGACATTAACAAGCCTCACAAAGGGAAAATCCCAACAAGTCTACTACCCATCTGACACCATACGTAGCTATTTTAATACCATTGACTATATTCCCTATGCTGTACTTCACATCCCATGATGATAAATATAGATATAGATAGAGATTATGGTTGACATTAAATATTATTTTATATTAGTTTCAGGTGTGCAGTGCAGTAGTTAGGCATTTATACAATTTGTGAAGTGGTCCCGCCACAATAAGTCTCATACCCATCTGACATCATACATAGTTTTGACATTATTGACTATATTCCCCATGCTGTATTTCACATCCCCATAACTATTTTGTGACTACCAATATGTACTTCTTAACCTCTTCACTTTTCATACCCACCCCTTAATCCTCTTCCCTCTAGTAGCCATCAGTTTGTTCTCTGTATCTATGAGTCTATTTCTGTTGTTTGTTCTTTATTCTGTTCTTGTGATTCCATATATAAGTAAGAACATATGGCATTTGTCTTTCTCAGCCTGACTTATTTCGCTTAACATACATAATATCTTCTAGGTCCATCTATGTTGTAAATGGTAAGATTTATTTCTTCTTTATGGCAAAGTAATACTCCATTGTATATATGAACCACATCTTCTTTATCCAATCGTATATTGATGGGCATTTTAGTTGTTTCCATATCTTGGCTATAGAGAATAGCACTGAAGTAAACTTAGGAGTGCTTATATCTTTTTGAATTAGTGTTTTGGATTTCGTTGGATAAATACCCAAAAGTGGAATTGCTGGGTGATAAGGTAGTTCTATTTTTAATGTTTTGAGGAAGCTCCGTATTGTTTTCCATCGTGGCTGCACCAATTTGTACTCCCTTCAACAGTGCATGAAGGTTCCCTTTTCTTCATATCCTTACCAACACTTATTGTTTGTTGATTTATTGATGATAGCCATTTTGAAAGGTGTGAGGTGATATCTCATTGTGCTGTTAATTTGCATTTGTCTGATGACTAGTGACATTGAGCATCTTTTCATAAGGCTCATGGCCATCCGTATATCCTCTTTGGACCAATGTCTGTTCAGGTTCTCTGTCCATTTCTTAATTGGATTGTTTGTTGCTTTGGTGTTGAGTTGTATGTTCTTTATAAATTTTGGTTATTAACCTCTTATCAAATGTATTATTAGCAAAAATCTTCTCCCATTCACTAGGCTGTCTTTTCATTGTGTTGATGGTGTCCTCTGTTGTGAAAAAAACTTTTTAGTTAATTTAGTCCCGTTTGGTTATTTTTTTATTTTGTATCCCTTATTTGAGGAGATATATCAGTAAAAAAAATTACTGAAGATAATGTCTGAGAGTTTACTTCCTATATTTAATTCTAGGAGCTTTATAGTTTCAAGTCTTACATTTGAGTCTTTAATCCATTTTGAGATTATTCTTGTAGGCATGAGATGGTGGTACAGTTTAATCTTTTTGCACATATCTGTCAGGTTTTCCCAGCACCCTTTCTTGAACAGACTGTCTTTACCCCCAATGTAAATTCTTGCTTCCTTTGTCATAGATTAAATGACCATATAGTGATGGATTTATTCTGGGGCTCTCTATTCTTTTCCGTTGATTTATGTGTCTGTTTTTTTTTTTTATGACAATACCATGTTGTTTTGATTACACTGGCCTTGTTGTATACTTTGATATTAGGTAGGATGATACCTCTAGCTTTGTTCTTCTTCCTCAGGATTGCCATGGCTATACAGGCTCTTTTATGTTTCCATATACATTTTAAAATAATCTGTTCTAGTTCTGTGAAAAGTACCATTGGTATTTTGATAGGGTTCTATTAAATTTATAGATTGTTCTGGGTAATATGGATATTTTACCTATATTAATTCTTTCTATCCGTGAGCATGGTGTATGAGGACTGACAATTAAGTTTGAGAACTCATCTTACGAAAGTGCTACATAACTCGTTGCTGCGTATCACTATGGTCACCTTTGAAGTACTCCCCTTGGGAAGCTATGCACCTATACCAGCGCCTAGTCCACACTTCCAAGCAATTTTGGAACTCTTTTTCTGGAATGGCCATCAAAGCTGTCATTGTATTACCCTTTATGTCTCGAATATCTTCCAAATGTTTTTAATATTTTCTTCATCTTTGGGTAAAGAAAGAAGTCATTGAGGGCAAGATCATGTGAGTAGGGAGGGTGTTCCAATACAGTTATTTGTTTACTGTCTAAAAACTCCCTCACAGACAGTGCCATGTGAGCTGATGCATTGTCATGATGCAAGAGCCATGAACTGTTGGTGAAAAGTTCAGGTTGTCTAACTTTTTCATACAATCTTTTCGACACTTCCAAATAGTAAACTTGCTTAACTGTTTATCCAGTTGGTACAAATTGATATAAAAAAGTTTAGCAACATTGTTGCAACAAGTCCATTAACTTAATTGTCAGTCCTTCATTATGTTTCCATTTATTTGTATCTTCTTTAATTTCTCTCTTCAATGTCTTATAATTTTCTGAGTATAGGTCTTTTACTTCCTTGGTTAAATTTATTCTTAAGTATTGTATTTATTTATTGATTGATTGATTGATGCAATTGTAAATGGAATTGTTCTCTTAATTACTCTTTCTGATAGTTCCTAATTGGTATGTAAAAATACAACCAATTTCTGAATATTAATGTCATATCTTGTTACTTTATTAAATTCACCTATCAATTCTAAGAGTTTTTTGGTGGAATCTTTGGGGTTCTCTCTGTATTACATGGATGACATCTGCAAATAATGACAGCTTTACTTCTTCCTTTCCCATTTGGATGCCCCGTGTGAGGCTGGGACCCCTTTCTCTTCTCGGGGGACCTCTGCCACCAAGTTGTACCTTCCAGTGTTCAACCACTATTTGTAGGTTTGGTGTGAGTCCATTTTGTGTTTCCACCCCTCTTATCAGTCTCAATGTGGCCTCATCTTTATATCCTTAGTTATGTGGGTTCTGTTTAGCCAGTCTTCAGATGATTCTTGAGATTATCTGCCATCGTGGACGCAAATCAGAAGAATCATTATTAACAGAACTGACTTTCATGAGGATTTTAAACATGGATTTATGAAGCTTGCTTTGTTATTTTTGGCAGCAATGTGATAGATGATATCACATATAAAGTATTTGAGAAAAGTTTATAGAAAAGGCAAAAACTTTACCATCTTGAAAGATCAAATAGTTATATTAACTTTTTTAAAAAGAGAGAAAAGATTGAAATTTCAAAATGTATAAATTACTAAGTTGCTCATTCACAAATGTTTCCTTTTCCCTAATAGCTTAACCTATAGGCATCTTTTGAATTATTAATATCTGTTTAAACTTTGTGATATTTTAAAAGTTCAGTTATGCAAACACAAAGATCAATCAAAATCTATAAAAATTTGAAAAACTAGCAAGTTGCAAAGTAAAAATAAAATGCAAAATGCTATCAAATGAACTAAGGATAGACATATTTAGACTAATTACGGAAAAATGATACCAAAATGAGTCTCATTTGTAAACATATTTTTATTTGACAAGAAAATAAAAGGATTTAGTCCATTCTTGTTAGTCCTCTTAAAATCATGACAAAAGGTATGTCACTAACTCAAATAGTCTTTTCCTGAATTTGAGTTAGTGAACTTATATTAAAATAATGCTTTCAAATACTGGAGAAAGGTTTTAAATAACTACTTTTTCTTGTCAGATCCAAAAACTCTAGGGTACATGTTTACCCTCTATTGGCCTGGGCACTTTAGAGTCTGGCTCATCTGTGACTAAAGAACCAAGCATGAATCAGCAAGCTACTTCTACTGATAAAATTCTCTGTTCATCATTTCCCTAGAATATGCATCTAGAAGGCTAACGTGCTGTTTTGGGAAACTTTGTGTAATATAACAGGGTAGTACATCTTATGGTCAGGATTAATCTGTGTATCTGTTCTGCCTAGCTTTCCAAAAAAATATTGTTAGTGATTACGGTTATACTCTCCTCTTTCCCATTTTTATTTTTTAACAGTGACTCTATTAGTTACCTGGTTATAAAGCACTTTTGCTATACCTATGGCAGAAATAGGCCCAATGGAATCCAGAAAGAGTTATTTTAGGATCTAATATCATTTCCATAGGATAAGAATTCCTTAACCATTCTAACAGAGTTATCTAATTCTTTGTGACTTTTCTTACCAAGACCCTGATTTATTTTCTTGAAAACATTATCTAACCAAAATAATATTATTTTCCTGTCTTAACTCATTACCTTATAAAGTCTGTGTGAGTATGGACTGATCACTGCTATATTCCTAGTCTCTAAAGGTATACCTGATATGAAAAGAATGTTTACTTTGTATGTTTTGAATATAGTAATCACTTAATTAAATTACTGATGCGCATTATATTAAGTATTCAGTGATGTTATGATTATTGTTTTCATTCTAATTCTCAACAACTAGTGTTTGATATAGTAGTAATGTGACTTCTGTAGTTTCAAGAGTCTTTTTCAGAGCTTTCTAATCTTCAATAAATCTTATTGTTAAAATAACTAATGATAGAAGTGACATACTGTGTGTAGAAAGGGGGTTATACTGCAATGGTTAAAAAAAAAGCACTTATTCCCCAAACTGTTTTTTCATATCCCGGTGGCAATATTGTGGCTACCAATTTGTGCTTTCTAATCCCCTCACCTCCTCCCTCTTCCTAAATAGTGTTGTAAAGATTTTGTAGCATTTCAGATGGGCATTTGTCTTATTAGAGAGACAATGTCATGGATCGTGTAGATGCCTGACCACTGTGCTGTACACCTGCAGCTGAAGTTGAATAATACTGAATGTCAACTATTATTTTTCATATATATATATATATATATATATATATATATATATATATATATATATATAATTTCTTTTTTTTTTCACGTGATATGGAGTACAGCATAGGGAATAGAGTCAATGGAATTGTAATAGCTATATACGATATCAGAGGGGTAGTAGCAGGAGGGTTATCACTTTGTGTGAAGTGTAAATATGTAACTATTACATTGTTTTGCACACCTGAAACTAATAAAATATATAATAATAATGATAATAAAGCACTTATTAAACATTCCTATAGAGTGCTGTCAGTTCCAATGGAAGGATGTGATGAGGCAACATAGCACAGAGAGAAAGAAAAAACATAAAGGCAAAGGATAACAGAAATAAAATAGAATTCAAAGAGAATTTAAAAGTATTGCAATTAGCTAATAACAAAGTAAAGACAGAAGAACTCTTTTTCAATCACTCCAAAAGTAATTATTAAGTACTTAAATCATGCTGAATTCCGTAACTGACTTGATATAGAGAGATATTAATGAGTAGCTTTTCATTATTTTTCTTGTGTTCATGCTTTTCATATTATATGATTGAAATATAGATAAAAACTTGACAAAATTATATTATATAAAAGAACATCTGGAAAACTTTCAGATCATAATAAAAATTAAAAGTTTAGAGGACATAAAAATCAACTGCAAATTCACAAAATCAAAGTAACACAGCTGCAAAAATATCTTTTTAATAAGCATTTATTTCAAACTCTTGATGTACAGGAGTTTTAGCTTAGTATGCCACACTTTCAATTATTGAATTTTTGGGGCTCTCCCTTTTATACAAAGTTAATAAAAATTCCAGATTCAATTTGCTAAGAGGAAAAGTACATGCACTTCTGATTTATCTTCTGCATGTTATTTTCTAGATCTAATATATCCAAATCAAAACATCAATGAACCATTGACATAGAAGTGCTATCCTTCCTGAGTAATTAGGTAAATTGAATAGTGAGATACATCCATGGAACATTCAAGATATAAAAAGTTTTATAAGTGAAATTGTCCACTGGTGTTGAGACTGTTTCTAGGTTTACGTCCCTTTCTACAAAATAAACTGACTGGGAAATACAGTCAAACCTATAAAAGCAGATTGCCTAAGATAAAAATGTCAGTGGTGACCTAGGATTCTCACTCACTCTGTTGTCCCCTATCCCACAGCCAAAAAATCATTCTAACTGGTATTTAATCAGAATTATTATGGCTACCGGATCCATCTTCTTTCACATCTGTGGTCTCCAAATTTTATAAATAACAATACATGAGAGAGAATTGTTGGAAAAACTGAATTGTTTTTAAAGCTCTTTGTTTCTCTCCACCATGCGATTTAAGCAGTCTTGAGTCCAGTGTAAAATAGAGACTTTCAGAAAGATTTCCTAAACTTAAAAGTTCCAACGACTAGTTAGAATTTGGTAGTTAGTCCTACCAATTCCCTAACCAAAACACCTTAACCCCCCTTGTCCTTATTAGCTGGTAAAGCATGGGAAAGAATCTCATCAGGAGAAGAAAGTAAATGTTTCATGTTTCCTCTGCAGTTATGATCAGTTGGGCCAGACGTCTTGGTACCTTGGCTGACCACTGGAAAGTATAAGCCCTGGGTGTTATGTATCTGAAAAGAAGAAATGGTTATTTTAATTTTCTCTCCAGTACTTGCGGACTTGTGTTTTTTGTTTGTTTGTTTGTTTTGTTTTTTTGTTTTTTGTTTTGTTTTGTTTTTTTACATATGTTCACTAGCTCAATTAACAGGAAGTAAAAGGGCATTGTTCAGAGGTATGGACAACGAAAAGTAATCTAGAGTTAAAGAGGGATTGAGTAGAGCATTAGAAGAATTAGTAGTTTCTGCCTGAGTTAATTTCCAATTCTATTTCAAAATTAGACACCTGTCTCATTTTCAACAAAACTCTGCTTAAAGATTTTGGTTATCAGAGAACATGCTATTCTGAAATCAGACTCTTCATTTATGAAGTTCTAATTATCTGGCAATATTTATACAGAACTAAAAACTGACTGCCTGTAATTTTGAGCCATTATTTCTAGTTGTCCAGTATGAAAAGACAAAGGATAATCTTTATTTTCCTTATTCATTCATTTGTCCGTTCATTTAGCAAATACTATTGGTTGCATTCCCTATGGTAGTCATTGAGCTGGGCAATAGGGATAAAAGAATGAATAAAGAAAAATTCCTCTCCAGGGAAAACTGGGAGTAAACTATGTTAGGCTTACACAAACAATGTAATAGTGCGGAATATAGGATTCTAGATGCCTATCTTTGTATTTCATATTATTCATTTGAATCATTATGTATTCTGTTGCTTAAGCCAGAAAATTGAAAGTCATTCCTTCTTTTTTTTTTTTTTCAGTTGGGGAAGGGGAACAGGACTTTATTGGGGAACAGTGTATGGTCTGGGACTATTCCAAGTAAAATTGTTGTCGTTTCAATCTTAGCTGTGGAGGGCATAGCTCAGCTCCAGGTCCAGTTGCCATTGTTAGTTGCAGAGGATGCAGCCCACCATCCCTTGAGGGAGTCAAGGGATCAACCAGGCAACCTTGTGGTTGAGAGCCTGCACTTCAACCAACTGAGCCATCTGGACATCATGGAGCTGAGCAGCTGCTCATTAACTTCATTCTAGTTGCGGAGGGCACAGCTCACTGGCCCATGCGGGAATCGAACCAGCAGCTCCGTTGCCCAGAGCTCATGCTCTAACCTACTGAGCCACCCATCTGTCCCTAAAAGTCATTCTTGATTCTATCATTTTTCCTCGCTCCCTTATTCAGTCTATTATTAGTCCATTAAGTATACATCTAAAATATATCTTGTATACATTCATTTTTCTTTATTTCATTACAAGTTCTGTATCTGACATTATTACCATCTCTCCATTGGACTATTGCAATCATTTCCTACCTCGTCTTCCTGCTTCCACTCTTGATGGTCTACAAACCATTCTTTTCAAAGAATGTAAAGTAAACCATTAAAAATATAAGCCATCTAAAAAACCCTTCAAAGATTTTTTGGGGGCCTTGAGAATTAAATCCAAATTCTTTAACTTATCTATAGAGCTTGGTTTGACACAGTCATTGCTTTTCTTTTGCAAATTTACCTCCTGTTACTCCATCCCTGAGTTTGCCATCATGCAGACATCTTTCTTTAGGATCTCTGTACATTTTCTCTGGGTTTATTTCTACTTAAACTGGGTTTATTTCTACTTCTACTTAATACAAAAGGCTTTCGCTAACAATTCTAGATAAGCAAGTTAACAGAAGTCCCTTGTGTAGCACTCTATATTTTGGTACTTTATATATCTTGCTTTAACCTGTTTATGAAGGTCTACTATAATGTAAATTCCATTATAGCTTGTAGTTTAATTCATCTTGTCTAGTTCATTTTCTGACATCTATCAGTCACGCAGAAAATATTGCTGAATAAATAAGCAATTAGATTAATAAATATACAGAAAGGAAACCTACCATATGCTTGCATGTTTATTACCTTGACTTATATTATATTTATTACCTTGACTTATATTTGGCAATAGTCCAGATTGCAAAGTTAGCAGGTGAAAATACATGATAGTATATAAACTTATGTTCTTTTCTCTTTTTACATGGAACTTAGACCCCAGTTCTGTCATCATCGTAGTTACTCTTTTCAAGATAAATAATTTTGCCAATATTCATCTTAAAATAAAGAGTCCAAATATTGCTGCAATATAAATTAAGGTGACCTTTAGAGAATAAATTTGGTAATACATATTAAAATGTAATATTCAGCATTTTGACCCAGTAATCCCAAGAATAGAATTTTGTTCCAAGAAAATAATTAAGTCTGTAAACAAATATTTAAATATAAGCATTTTTCATTATATTGATATTTAAAAAAAAGTAAAGTGCTTGATCAAATCAAAATGTCTGTCCTGTAATACAATTTAAACCCAAACATAACAGGGTTATCCTGAATAATTTTCAAAGAAACAGGAGTTTATAATTTTAAAAAAATCACTAAACCCCAAAGTAAATACGCTAACATGAGCAAAAGTCATCAGAAATAGCAATAGGAAGAAACCCACAAGGACTTCAAATATTGAAATTATTAGGCATAGAATATAGAATAAATGTTTCAATCTGAATAAAAACTGTAAAACAATGAAGGTAAAATATAATACAAATATTAAATTTAGACAAATTTGATAAATAACTAGAGGATCTATAAGTAATAAATAATTGAAATTAAAAATTAAGGAAGCTTCAGTAATAATTGACGAGGTATTCTGTGCTTTGTCACTCTGATCAAAATATAGTTGTTTAAAAAAGCCTCCTTGTAGACAATATCTGAGATAAGATAAAACTTCAGAAAGATAAGTCTGATATTTAGAGCTACTTTTCAGTGAGGAGTGGCTGCTAATGTTATAATTGGTGGTTGAGAGGCTGCAGACTACTTTTGCCAACCTACTAGACTAGGAGGATACAATCTGAATACTGGTACATTTCAAGGGCTCCAAAAGAAGTATACAATACAAATAATAGGGTACTTAAGTAGTTCAGTCTCCACAGGAAATGCAATCCAAATTTGAATCATCTCAGTCTTGCAAACTGAATTCAGGTAATAGGGCAATACAATAATTTCTAGGAGCCTGTGAGAATCAAATGAAAAATTCTCTCTCAAATAAGGTATCATCCTAGGTCTTGCATTATTTTTGTAATTTTTCAAGTACAGTGTACTGCAAACAACAACAATAATAAATAACCATACACACAATGAAGTAAGACAAATGAATGAGACCCAGATGAAACGATAGATACAGACCCACACCAGATGATATTATTTGGAATTACCAGGTGCAGATTTTGAAAAAAAAAAAAAAAAGTTAAATATATTCAATAAAACAAAAGATAAGACTGAGGATCTTCTATAGAAACTGAAACTATAGAAAAGGAAACATGAAAAAAGTATAGATATTCCAGTACCAAAAAGGAAGATAATTAAATTAGGAATTCAACAGCAGTAACATAGAAAATACTGTTAAAGATATAACAGTCAATTATTACTTTTATAGTAGTTACATTCTCTAAAATTTCTGTAAATGCTAAATTAGTAAATTCTGAACCAATTTTTCATGGTGAAATACAGGATTAGTTGCTTGTGAGCCTCTGGCCACAACATTTTTATCAATTTATCAATATATAACCTTATTTTATGTGTGTTTCTGTTTAAGGTACTTTAATGTAATGTAAATTGTTGATTCATTAACACTGAATTTATAAGCAGCAGCACTATAGCTCATGCTTGAATGAAGTTTAACTAACACATTAATTTTCTTTGTTAGGCACAGTTAGAGGCTTCTTAGGCTTAGGGATAGTAAGCAGATCTTCAGCACTATGCTTGGGGACCATTTTAAGCAGCAAAATCACCAACAAAAAGAAAAAAAAAGTGTGAAATATGACACTTAAATAAGACATTTAAATAAACCATGAAAAGGGCACTTATTTACATATGAGAGCTTAAAACAGGAAGGCAGTGTCATTTTATTTGACTCATCTGGGAACATGCACATCACAGATACAAATATTTCTCCTCTATGTGCATATTCACAAATACCTGCAAAAGCACCATGAGTATGGATTTTGGAGTTATGTCTTAGTCTGTTCTGGCTGCTATAAGAGAATACTATAGACTAGTCTATATATACTATATATAGACTATAGACTATAGGGTGATTTATCAACAACAGAAATTTATTCCTCACTATTCTGGAGAGTTGGAAGTCCAAGATTCAGTGTTTGGTGAGATTCACTTCCTGGTTCATAGCTGGCTGTCTTCTTTCTGTGTTCTCACATGGTGGAAAGGTGAGGGAACTTTTTGAAATCTCTTTTATAAGGGCACTAATTCTCTTCATGAGGATTCCACCCTCATGACCTAATCATCTCCCACAGGCCCCAACTATAAAACCATATCATTGGGGAATAGATTTCAACATAGGGATTTTGGGGGAACACAAGTGTTCAGTCTATAGCCTATAAGAAATAAATTTTAGCCGAGTAGGCACATTTATAAATACAGAATCTGCAAATAATGAGAATCAACTGTAACTGGGCAAAAAAAAAGTATAAAATGGGGTAAAAACAAGATAATACTTGAGATTTATCCAAAACTGGTGAAAGATATCAATTCTTAAGTTTACAGATCCCTAGTGCTTCAAGCAGGATAAACACAAATCCACACAAAACCACATCAAAGTAAAACTATTGAAAACCAAAGACAAAAAACTTAAATGCAGCCAAAGGAAATAAAGATAAATTAGATTTAAAAACAAAAAGTTTAACTGAGAACTCATTTCTCAGCAAAAGCACTGGTATCCAAAGGACAAAAAAAATCTTTATGGTTATGAAATTAGATATAATAAACCTAGAACTGTATGACAAATGAAGATAACTTTCAAGCACAAAATAAATTTAAAACATTTTCAGAAAAAGATAAGAATACTTATTACTGACAGGTATGCACTAAAGGAACACTAGAGAAAAATTAAGAATAATCTTCCAGCAGAAAGAAAATGATTCCAGATGGAGGTTGAAAACGTAGAAATAAATGAAGATTTTACATATGGATAAATATAAAGAAGTAAAGCATTAAATAAAAACAATTTCTAATATACTTGAGATATATTAAAATTAAATTACACCAAAAATCATAGCATGTGAACCAGGAGGGAGTAAACATAGTTAAATTATTTGTTTCTTATATAATTTATTGGGGATAAAAGTGCCAATTAATGCCAGTTTTGATTACTCATGGATACATTTAGTATAAACCAAACCAAAAGTAGTAAATATTAAGTGACTTCAAAATTAATGCTTGGCAATGTATTACAAAATACTCAGTCATTTTAATAGAAGGAAATACAGGAGAGAAAAGAAACAGAACAGGCAGAATAAGAAGAAAGCATATGCATATAGTAGTTTAAGTTTTAAAAAGATCAGCAATAATATTAAATACTAATTGACTAAATACTCTATAGGATAAAAATTGCTAGGTTACATTTATAAGAAATCAAAATCCAATATATAATGTTTTGTGATTTAAAATGTTCATACCTAAAAATAGTTATCAAATGGTATGAAATTAAAAGAACTGAAAAAGTCATATCATAGAAATGCTAAATAAAAAGAATATAGCTTCATTTATTTGAGAAAAAAAGTAGAGTTTAGGCAATAATCTTCATTTAATATGGTAGGATGCTTCAGAATAATAAAACTTTCAATTCACCGGGAAGATATATCATTTCTAAATGTGTACGCACCTAGTGACATAGCCTCAATTTTATACAGCAAAAATAGACAAAACTATAAGGAGAAATAGATGAACCAATGAATGCAATATGTTTAAAAAAATATTTCAGTTACTATTAGAAAAACAAACAACAGAAAAGAAGTATTGAACATTTTAAAAACACAATATGTAAATTTGCCTTAGTAAACATATGTAGAATGTGGCACCCAATCATTGTAGAATGTACCAAGAGTTAAAAAAAAAAAGAAAGAAAAAAAGAATGACCATACAAATTATGTTATCTGGCTAAAATTAAATTATGCTAGAAAAAAATAAAAATATATTCAAAATAACTATATGTTCAGAATAATGTATAAGACAAAGAAACAAAATGAGTAATGGGCAATAGAAAATTTTTGAACTAATAATACCAAAATATTATATATTATGATTGAGAGATTCAGGTAAGATATAGGGGAAAATTACACCCTTTAAAGTGCATGTTAGAAAAAAAAAGGTGGAAAGTTAATAAACACCCATATCAACAAAATAGAAAAAAAAATATATGCAAAGTAAATAGAAAGTAATCAAAAGAGCAGAAGTGAATTAAATAGAGTACACACATAAAATAGCATTAGCAGAATGAAAGGTTCCTTTGAAAGACCAATAAAATTGACAACATCTTATGAGACTGATTAACGAAAAGAAAATAATGTAAAGAATGTAGGGGGTCATTATTAAAGATTAAACGGACATTAAAGTGATGGTGATGTTATAAACAACCTATGTAAATAAAATTTAAATCATAAGTAAAATGTATATATTCCTTTAAAATGATTTATCTGCTTAAAGAATATAGAAAAATATAATTTTTGACACTGATATATAAAAGTTTATAGAAAAACATTAAAGAAAGGCTAAGCTATGTTCATAGAAAGGTAATTCATTAATTAAAGATGTCAGTTCTCTCAAAATTGCTGTACAGATTTAATGTCAATTAAATGAAAAATTCCAACAGAGATTATCATGTACTTAAAATGTAAAACTTAAAAAATGTATTGTTTGGTAATGTAATTTGTTTTGTGTGGTAAAACCTAGGAAAAAAATAAAAGAATAATTCAGGAAGTGGTTGTCTTTGGGTGACAAAGGAGAATATGATTAGTGAAAGGCATAGAGGAGCTTCAAAGGAATTGGCAGTATTCTATTTCCAGCTGGTTTATGGTAACCATATGTAATTTTTTTAAATTTTGCTTTAAAGTTATACTTACATATTCAATACATTTTTTATGTGTGGTATTTTTATAATTAAAATCTTAAATAAATGAATAGACCATAGAACTGTCATTATAAAACTATGTAACGTGTAAGATCTTTATATAAATATATGTACACATACATACATACATGTCGTTATCCTTGATTAAACTGAACTGTAAAATTTTTCTTTCAAACTTTGACTATTGAAAATGTAAATATTCTCACTTAAAAACTGTAGCAACCTTTTTGCCTCCTAAGAGTTGTAGGCCTGATTTTCCTCTGAGACACAATGTATTTTGGGATAAATGCCCTTGAGTATATAATTCTGGATTCATTATAAAACAAATAACCACCCAATATTTAGGGAAAAGACCCAAATGCAGTGAAGAAAATGATTGCAGAATCATCTGAATGATTTAATGCTTAATGTAGATTAGTAATTTGGTGTTCAGATCAAAATTTAGAGTTGCTGTGCTTCTGCATTATTATGTGCACTGAATAAAAGACTAGAAGAAATGTTCTGCATTGTTATTAGTCATCGTCTAAGGTTGGAGGAATTATGAAAGAGTTTTTATTGTATTCTTTGTATTTTTATGCATTTTCAAAACTTTATACAAAGAGCATAGTGTTGTGACTGTAAGAAAAAAAGAACCTTGAATAAATTGCAGAGCCCAGCCCAGAACATACACTTCCAGTATGACCTGAACAGTGCTAAGTTCAGCAGGATGGTTACCCTCTTTATCTGGACTCTGGACTTGTATTATTGTGCTTAATGTTGTGTTAGCTGCCATGTTATCTTTTTGGCTCATATTGATCTTTCAGTCAACCATAATACAAAGATTATTTTCAGATAGATTGCTGTTAGGGCAGATTGGTACAAGGGATTTTGTTAACTGAAATACAGAGCCTTATCCCCATTAATGTAATCATGTGTTTAAATTCATATTCTTGGCTTTTCAGCATATTTCAATAGAACAACATACAGCTGGATGACCTTGACTCCTACTTAACTAATTAGACTGAAAACACTCAAAATGAGTCATTGCACTTCATTTCAATCCATCTCAAAATTCCTCCGCAATATCATCTATTTCTCTTTTACCTTCACTTTAGAGTGAGGACAATTTTTGTTTCTCCAATTATCTTAACCCTCATACATTTTCAGTAACTTTCCCATACTGCCTATCACTTTATTCATATGAATGTCTACATCTCCTATATTGTTAAGAAGACCCTCAAATACCTTCTACAATCTTGATAACACCACTCAACCTCTCGCACCTAATTCTTCAATTTAAATTTATTGAAAGTTTGATCTCCATTAGCGTTGTAGGCCTTTGTAATTTAGATTCTGCTCATAACATTCTCTTTTTCGCTCCTTACATAATGGCATTCAAAGACATTCTAAATATAAAAAGTGAAAAGCAATTCCTCTTTGCACATCTTCCTGAACCATGATCTGCTATCCCTTAGGAATAGTACTCTAGTCCGTGGAGATATAATGGCAGGAGCTTAGCCCCTATACTGGACCTTTACACAGGGAGAGGTTTTCCAGGTTAAAACAAGCATGTATCTTTAGTAAAAGGTGACTCTTAGGAACCTGGATACACAATGACGGAGACATACATTATTTTCAAGGAAATAATTGAAACTTGTCAACATTGTTGAGTTTCCAGATTATAAATAATAAATGCAGCATAAGAGTAATGCAGTTAATTTTTCAGTAATCAGTGCCACTTTTTCTCCTTAAAATCACCATAAATTCTTTCTTCATACTACCTCATTCACTTCTCCATTCTATCCAGTCAAAAATCAACAAAGCCTCAATTTTTCTTTGGTGCATAGTATATATTATGTTCAAACCTGCTGAATTGCCCTATGTACATTTTCCTGACTCTTATTGTCACTCACCTCAATAATTGCCAAAACCTTTTGGGAAGTCTTCCTGTTGACAGTCTGGACCTCCTCCAATCTATCTTCCATTCAGTTGTCAGAAGGACATTTCTATAGTATAGCTGTGATTGTATCTTTCCTCACTGCAGTAACTGTACGTCCACCATATTTTCCACACAAGTTTTAAACTTCTTAGCTCAGTATCCAAAATCCATGTTGATACACTCCCTACATGCTAACTTCTTTTATTCTCATAATCCCACACTCTACTGTTCTCTACTTCAGTGCCCTTAAGTTACCAAGGCTTTTCCCGTTTCTGTGTCCTTCTTCCTACTGATCCCTCTGTTGTAATTATCTCATTAATGCCACTCTGTAATATTGTTTCATTTAGTTAAATCATGACCTTCCAAATTTGGTTGGAACAATAGCAACACAAACACGCAATATGGTTTTGATGTCCTCCCTTGGGCTCCCATGACCCCTTGCAAACTTTTCTTGTAGCCTTTGCTTATCTTCTACACTAAGCTATAAAGTTACTGAGGACAGGAACCACATCTTGTTTTATTTAGTATTGTTAGTGTCTAGCAAAATGATTAGCACTCAAGGGGGGGACACAATAAATATTTCTTTAGATAGTGTTCGTCATTTGTCTTTCCCAGCGAATGCCAAGAAAAGGAAATCCCAGTTAACCATCTCTGAAATTATGAATATCTTTATACATGTACTCCTTACACATTTTTTCCGCATAGGAAGTTTTTATTTACCCCTGTAGCATTTTTATATTTCCATATCTTTTCCCGTTAACTTTATCCAGATTTCTCTTTGCACAACCACTCCCTCCCCCAACTTCATGGTAATGGGGAAGTTGTGGGAGTATATGATTTGTTTGCAAATCAAACAATCAGAATGTTGTACTCTCTTCACTTAAATAATTAGTCCATGGACGTTGACCCAATCAAAGTTATTGAGAGTCAAATAAATGTTTGATAGGACTGTTGGAAAGAAAGCATAGACTTTTTCCCACTGGTTTCATATCTTGGAATTTATAAAATGGGACTGTTCATACATCATCTTAATATTACATGGAGACTAAGAAGGCACTCGGCTTGGAAGAGAGAAGAAAAATAACAAAGAAAAACTCTTTATCAGGGACATCATTTGAATCTCTGGATCAAGCAGTGATTTAGCTGAACACTTCATTTTTAATTATAGGAGCCAACAAATGTATGTATGTACATATGTATGTATGTATGCATGCATGTGTGTATTTACTTACTTACTTAAGACAATTTGAGCTGGATTTTCTGTCACTTACAATCAAAAGTTTCTAAACAACAGTTAATGTCCATGTGCATTTTAATAATTTACCCTCATGTTGCTCTCCTAGAAACACTCTAAAAGGCTCCTTACTATCTGTAGTCTTTACTGGTACAAAAAAGCATCTCATGATTCACTTTATGTTTATCTATTTGGTCTCATATTTTTCTATATTCTCCTACATCACTCTGTGTCAGCTATGCTGGGCTATTTGCCTTCTCCCTATTGGCCATTTATTTTTAGAAACTAGTTGCATGGATTCATACTGTTCAGACTACTGTTATAATATATTTTGTTGTACATAGTTTAGTATATGTAATACTTTGTGTTTCTGACTCCTTCTACTAGATTCTAAGTTATTTAAGAGCAATGATTATCTATTAGTAAAGGTTAAATCTGAAGATGAGAAGACAAGCAAAGGTTTTTCAGTCAAAATTTTTTTTCAGTTCTGTTGAGCTATAAAGTGTACAATCTCATGAGTTTTGACATATGTGTATGCTCATGAAACCATCCACAAATTTAAGATAATTAGTATATCTAACACTCCAACAAAATTCCTCATGCCCCTTTGTAGTACAACCCTTTATTAACTCCCCACCTACCCCTACACATATACAATTGCTGACTTGTGGTCTGTCACTACAGATTTGTTTGCATTTTTTAGAATTTTATGTAAATCAAATGATATACTAGTATTCTTTGTCTTGCTTCTTTCATTCTGCATGATTATTTTAATATTCTCAATGCTGTTGTATGTATCAGTAGTTCATTCCTTTTTATTGCCAAATAGTATTTCATCATATGGATGTACCACAACTTGTTTATACATTCACCATAGAGGAAAGTGTGTTAAAAATAAAAAAAAGTTTTATGAATATTTATTTTTGTGTAAGTAAGTACGTGTTTTTGTAAGAACATAAGCTTTCATTGCAATTGGGAAAATATCTAGGGTTGGAATGGCTGGGTAGTGTGGTAGGCATAACTTTTTTGTTTTTAAGAACTGCCACACTATTTTCCACAAAGATTTTAGCATTTTAAATTCCAACCACCAATGTAAGAAAATTCAATTGTTCCATATCCTTGCCAACATTTTATATATACATATGGCCAACATATATAGACTGAGCTGGATAACGCCAACTTGACAATGGGAGTTCTGGCACAATTCATATTTATCTTAATGAAGCATAGCATAATATTTGACACGCAGTTGGTATTTGATAATTTTGAAGGAATGAGTGAAATAATAAGTTCTAATAAGGGATTGGAATATAATTTTTTTAAAGATTCAAGAACTTTTGGAACTAATATATTATTATGATACTCAACAAAAACTTTTTTACCTGTGCATGAAATGGTTCCTTTATTCTTCTTGAACAGAATATATAGAATACACTTCAGTGAAGTGTCATAGTGTTTAGAGAAACTGCTTAATATTTGACTAAATTACACTGAAGAGATAGATAGAAAATATATTAACTCTAGTAAGACAAACTGTTTTTCAGTGTTTATAACTTTTTTAAATTGTTAGCTGTTCAATGACACTATAGTCTTTAGTGTGAAGCATATTAAAATTGATAACCATAATATCATATAGTTTGCAAAGTGTTTCACCCATGTAACGTGGTGTTAATGAGAGTTTGTGATATTTCTATTCTGATAGTAGAACTAAAATAAAAATAGCAATGGCTTATTACAAGAAAGGTCTATGTTTAGTTTTCTGGGAAAGTGTATAACAGGTATATGTATATTATTGAGCAGGCTTTGTATATATACTTAAGTTATACTGATATTACTGCATTATGAGTGCTTATTTTCTTCTCTGCAAATCACAAATCAGAATTTATAACACAATCTCTCAAATAAATGACTCATTAACTCTGAAGCAGAAAAATCCCAACAGCTGAGGCATATGGTTAATAGATAAAATGTCACTGTTATAAGGCCATACTTATTAGTCATTATTATTATTTTGGATTACATCAAGTGGCCGAGATAAAATATATTCACTGAAAGTGCCTACTTTTACTGGATTGTCTATTAACAAGACCTATTAAGTGGTTTCAGCTGTAATAGCATTTGAGTTCCATCAGGTTTTGAAGTGATTTAGAAATTCAAATTATTTTTAAAAATCAGACATCAGGGTGGTGGATAATTAGTAGATACTAAGCTGAAGTTGCAAATTTATACTGAGTTGTGAAATTGAACAGAAACATTGGGTGTTGTTGAACTATAAACATGGAGCTGAGAAAACACTTTTAAAGCCACTTGTTCTTTGGCATGTGCAATAGAAAATATTTAAGCATTTAAAAATATTATGTTCCTTTTAGTAAGATATAAATATAATAATTAAACTAATAATGTTCTTTTTAAAAGGAGGAAAGATGATAGGTATTTTATTTGTATGCCTATATAGGGATGATGCTAATTACTTTCAATATACAATTTCACCACTAAATTCTTAAAACTATGTCTGATATAGAAAAGAAAAATAATACATAAATAAAATTAGACTTCTGGTACACCCTTTTGGAGAAATTAATTAATGGTAATAGAATTTTGAATAAATATTAAGAAGATAACTCAACCCTAAATAAATACCATAGAATATAATAAGACTGAAATTTATTTTGTCTATTTTGTTCTTTCAATCTTTTATATAATCCATAAATAGTTCCTGGGCTGCTGCTATGCAGCCAACATTCTTTTTTAGCCTCTAACTACATAATGATAGGAAGAACAGGCATGATTTCTATTGGAGGATGGAAATTAATACCAAGAATTTATGTTTGGCAAATGCCATGAAGGAAACATTTTAAAACATAGAACTTTAAACAAACACATGCAGAAAATTGCAGTGAATGGAATATTTTCCAACTCAATTATTTGGGGCCAGAATTAACCTGATACGAAAACAAGAAAAAGTCATAAGAAAAATAGAGAACAAAGATGCTTCATCAACATAGATACAAAAATTTAAATAAAATTTTCAAAAATTGAATTCAACAATATAACAAATTGATACTATATACCAAATAAGTGTTTTTTTCCAGGGATGCAGGGTGTTTTACCATTAACAATAATAATTGGAAAGTATGTGGTCATCTCAGTAGAGACAGAAAAAAAAAATTGACAAAATTTAAATCCAATACCTTAAAAAAAAAAAAATCTCAGCAATCTGGAAATAAAAGAAATTTTTCTTAGTCTCATAGAGTATTGATAAAAAACCCATGCCTAATGTTATATTTAATTGTGAAAGAATGAATGTTTACTATGTGAGATTAAAAAAAAAGCCAAAAATGAAAAGTCTGAGGTCGATTGTAAAACATGGTAGTGATATTCGATAACACCGTATACATAAATGCAGTTTCCTGAGAGGGTAGAAGTGAAATGTGAAGTGACAGATGTGTTAATTACCTAGATAGGGGGATTCTTTCCTAATGTATATGAGGTTCAGACAATTAAGTTCATGAACTCATCCTAGACAAAGTGCTACATAACTCATTGTTGAATATCACTATAGTCACCTTTGAAGTACTACCCTTGGGAACCTATACATCAATGCGAGTGCCTAGTTCACCCTTCCAAGCAATTTTGGAACTCTTCTGGAATTGCCATCAGAACTGTCATTGCATTACGCTTGATATCCTGAATGTAATCAAAATGTCTCCCTTTCAATATTTCCTTTGTCTTCATGTAACGAAAGAAGTCATTGGGGGCCAGATCAGGTGAGTAGGGAGGTTGTTCCAGTACAGTTATTTGTTTACTGGCTAAAACCTTCCTCACAGACAGTGCCGTGTGAGCTGGTGCATTGTCGTGATGTAAGCACCATGAATTGTTGGCGGAAAGTTCAGGTTGGCTAACTTTTTAATGCAGCCTTTTCAGCACTTCCAAATAGTAAACTTGGTTAACTATTTGTCAAGTTGGTACAAATTCATAATGAGCAATCCCTCTGACATCAAAAGAAGGTTAGCAACATCGTTGCAACAAGGATATGTACAAAGATCTGACAATTAAGTTTGCGAACTTGTTGTATTTATAGTAGTATACACTTAGAAGGTAAAATTAAAAAGTCAATAAAATTTGCATCAGTATCAAATATATGAAATACTTTAAGATAAATATGATAAAAAACATGTAAACTGATACATTGAAAATTGCAAAATATATCGGGGAGGAATTAAAAAATACCTAAATAAATAGATATATACTGTGTTCATGGATCAGAACACTCTGTATTGCTAAGCTGTCAATTTTCTCCAAATTAATGTTTAGACTCATAACAATCTAAATGAAAATTCTATTGGGATTTTTTGTAAAAATTGATAAACATTCTCATATTCACATAGAAATGCAAAAACCTAAAACAGCTTTGAAAAAACTTTTTTAGGATCTATTCCACTTGATTTTAAGATTCATCATTAAAACAATCACACTTCAGAAATAGTTATTCCGCATTCTAGTCAGTCCAAACCTGGCATTAAAAATTGTTTTTGTGGTCTATATCTCAAGCAAAAACCAAGGCTTTGCTAATCAGCATAACAAATGTTAGAAATGGACTTGCATTTATGAAATGAATGGTATCTTATATATGTGGATGACTGAAATATCTCAGAGATACTCCCTACTTCTACGTACAAGGGACAAACAATTTTGCTATGCAAATAGTGCATATCTTTAAGGATGTTACTCCAAACTATTCCCAAATAATTTTGTTTGACTATGGATGTGAAAAATGCTGGATGCCTCGTGTCAACTACAAATATCACAGAATCCTTCATTTAGATGATGATTAATTTTCCTTAAATGAACTTTTTATGCAAGGTATTGTTCAGAACGACTAAGAGGACCAAAAATTGACTTTATTTGGTATAAAGAGCAAGTTGTATTGTTATTTTTGTATTTACTTGCTAATGTTGTTTACCGAATATTTGTATGATAATAAAATGTGACAAACTTTGGTCTGAAATGTGTTTTAATTGTAACTTGGCAACAAGGTTTTGGTGAGATATAAGTAATCTTTATCTGCCATAAATTTTTCATGGACAACTGGCTACCCTAAAAAAATCTGAGAATTGTGTTTACCTAATTGGTCCTCAACTGAGTGAATATCACGTTTAAAACACTCTAATATATTTGAAACCTCAGCACTCTATTCAAATTATGCAGCTTTCATCACCTCTATAGTGTTCCAGGCAGCTATTCATTTTGAAACCAAATTTCTTAAGTATCTGTACGAAAGAGTCCCAATATAGCAGGGCATCTTCATTAATGTTTTGTTATTTTTTAAACACTGTCAGGAATAGTACCCACAAAGATGAAAGAAAACTTTCAAAATACACATACAAGTGTGAGTGTGTGTTCTGAAATATGAAGTCACACCTCTCCTGCCCACATACTGGTGCATGATCATATGACTGTTCAGTGTTTTGTGTGCTGATACTTGAGTAATCACAAGTAACATATAGAGTCATACCTTCCCCTCACCTAATACCTGTAGAAGAGAAAAAAGAATCAGAACAAAACTTGCAGTGCAATATGGATTATACTGTTAAATCCCATATGTGGAGTTATTTCATACCAAATAATCTAGACCTTTAGGTATCCTGAGAGTGGACCTTTAACTTTTCATTTCTTCTAGGAACCATACTCCTGAGTCTAGAGGTGGTGTTTATTATCTTCTGACAGTTACTCTGGGATCCAAAGTCAATCTTCTACCTAGAAGGAGATTACTGCTTAGGACGAAGTAATGCATTGGTGTGAAGGGTGAAGGGTTGACTCACTTTAAACCTTGGGAGATAGGTTCTTGAATTATAAAAGCAGGAAGTGATACCAAGCCTTTCCTCAATGCAAACGGGAATGCTGACTGGATATGATTGTCCTCTCTCACAGGGAAGCAAGCCAGGAGCTGGGTGAGTATTGAATACCTTTGAGAAATGCTGTAGAAGGGATTGGTCCTTTAGACTCTTAGGAAAGTCATATTTAATGAGACATTTTAAAATACGTGTGTTGTTATTCACTTGTGTTTTGTTCTGAACTGTCCGTAAAGAGCGTAGCATTGAATGAAGCTGAGGGTTGAGTTGGTGCCCATGGTTGAAAACCGAGTGTCACAAGGAAGAGACGTATCAGACTGAAGGAACCATCTCCTGAGACTGCAACAGGAAAACTATAAAAGAAAGAAGCATAGTTTGCAGGCAGACTGACAGCAAGCAGCATTTGTGCATGTGGGACAGTGTCTCTGACCACTGTACTGTCACCTTAAGAAAATTGGACTCTATGTTAGGAAGCCTTACTTCTACACAATTTTTCTCACTCAGTTCACTGTCAAGTTTTAAAAGGCACTTAATTTTATTTAACAATATCTTATTAGACCTTTATCCTAAAAAAACTGATATGAAACATGGAAAAAGTTGTATGTGTAAAAATATTTGCCAGGTAAGTATTAATTACAATTGTGAATATTGGAAGAAATCAAACTCCAATAATGGAAAATAAGGAAAATAGTAATGAATTTACTTGATAGAATAATTGCATCCATTAAAAAAATGATTATAAAGTCTCTATAAATGTACTAGTAAAACCTATTATAAGATGTTCAGTGAAAAACGCAGAATACAAAATGTCATAGAGAGATAACAATATGCACTGAGAAGAAAATGACTAGGAAATAATATACCAAAATGATAGGAAGGGTTATAATAGGATGGTTGGATTATAATTACTTTAATCATTTTCTTCTAGAGTCCTAATTATGTTTAATAGTTTTTATAATTAAAAATAAAAATGAAATAAATTTGAAAAGACGAGCACACTTGCCTATGTAGGTAGAATGAAAGTTGGAGCAGGAGGCAAACACAGAGAGCTAATTGAGGCAATTTGCTCACATAAGAGTGTGACTAAAATAAAGACTTCTTTTACCTGAGATTGTCCTATTCTGCCAGGCTGGCTAAATTGCATGATTTACTGAGGTAGAATGCCAAAGCATCTTGTAGTCCAACACATAAATATTTTGTAAGTCAGGAATTTTATTTTTGAGAGACAAATTTGACTTCCTATGGCCAGAAATTGTGTTTTAATCCTCCTGAAATATAACAATGTCTATAGGAATTGCATATCCTTTAACAGGTCAGCAGTCTCCTGTAGGTTCTTGGCTCAATGAACGTCAATCCATGGTCCTTAAGTTCTCTTAATATTGTTTTCTCCTTCATTGTGTTCACTTTGTGGTTGAAGACAGGGAAAAGGTATTAATGTTTTTCTGTGTTTTCTCCCATTTTGTTAGATTATTTCATTGGCTGTTTTCCATATAGTAACAGATAGATAGATAAATGTCTTCTGGATAGGTTCAGTATTCCTTTACTGCATAGGGTAATACCAATTTTGATGTCATCATCAAGGAAGGATATGTTTATACCCAAATATTTATATTTGACAATGTAATGTAACACTGACCCAAAGCAGGGTTATAAATAAGATAGCATGTGTCTTCTATAAACTTTTCAATTCTTTTTTTCTTCCTCCTATTCCCAGCCATCCTCTATGGTACTCTTTACTTTTCTCTTCTTTACTCGGTTGGTCAATTATTTACTCTCAGGAAAGGGTCTGAGGAAAAAACAAACAAAACGTTTCATTCATCTTTTAAACTTTGTAAAAAATTAACACTTCCTGGAAGATGAGCATTTCAAAATTGACAAAAACTTTAACTTTCAGTAAAATTTTGAACACTGTCAATATTCTAGATAGATGTGGCTTAGTGGGTGGATAAAAGTTAGAGAATAATAAGCAATATTATGTGACCCAGGCAGGCCTTAAAATCAAAGTATGCCCTTCCTGAAGTGGGGAGAAAGAAGAGATTTATTTTGTCATTCAGTTCCCATCTGGCCTCCTCTACCACATGGAGGGTGCTGGTTGGTAATAAGAGCAAATGAGGCAAATGCACAAAACTGAAATACCAGGATGTGGTTGCTCATTAAAAAAATAAAATTGGCGAGATCAAGAAAGAGATACAATGTAATGACATCATTTGGAATCCTTAACCTGTTCATCCCTTTTTCTCTTCCCCAATCATCATAATTATCACTATAGTGATGATTATGGGCTATTTACTATATGTAAATCACCAGATTAACTGCCTTTTGTGACTATTCTCAATGAAATTTTATAACAATCCAAACAGAGATGTTCTACCCTTTCTCCCCGAAAATAAGACCTAGCCAGACAATCAGCTCTAATGCATCTTTTGGAGCAAAAATTAATATAAGATCCGGTATTATATTAATATTACATTACATTTATATTATATTATATTATATTATATTATATTATATTATATTATATTATATTATATTATATTATATTATATACCAGATCTTATAGTAAAATAAGACCAGGTCTTATATTACTTTTTGATCCAAAAGACGCTTTAGAGCTGATTGTCTGACTAGGTCTTATTTTTTGGGGAAACACGGTAGTATTCTCTATTTACTGATGAGAGAACATAAGGTCAGAGAGTATGTGTCACAGATTGGCTGTCCCAGGAAACAGACCCTTACATGGAGTTTAGAATTTAGGGTATTTATTAAGAAGTGCTCTTGAGACTAAGAACCATGGTAGGAAAGGGGAGTAAGTAGAATTGAGTTAGAGAGAGGAGTAGAGTCTTGGAAGAGTTTCTTGGAACTCTGGGGCTATAATTCTACTTCAAAGTCCTTCTCCAGAATCAAGAGATCGGTTCTTCACAGCCTACTTGATCAGTTCTTAGATATGGGCCACCTTAAGAAGAGGATGTGATTTTAGACTATGTGGATCTCTTCTGATCAAACTGTGAAGGTACTAACAATTGAAGGCTGCTGCCTAGGGCACTCGCCACAGATGGGGCCTCCAGTCCTTCACTGAACCAGATCTGGGTGGTGCATCACTGTGTTCACCAGGTTATGTAACTAGTTCAGGACGTCACAAGAGGAGCCTGGACACTAATCTTGGCAGTCTGATTCCACAGCCTGATCTCAACCATTAATATTCTGTTGCGTGGCTTCAGCCTAACCAGTATTGTGTTCTCATACATGCAGCTGAAAGAGTCCTAGTTTGTATGATACGACCCTAAGGCTTTTTAATCTTTATTACTGGTACTTGTGTTACAAATTCGTTAAAAAAATATACATATACATTTTGTGTAAGGAAATGTAATTGGGATAAATTTGCTAAGGTAGTAATTCATTCTACAAATCCAGCACATTCATCATATTTTAGAGATGGTTTTCCTGTTCTCCTCTCCCAAAATGAATCAAGATTTTAAACAATGTCTCATAGAACCATCTTCATTTTCTTCAGAACAGTCTCTTCAGCATGTGACTGTACATTTATTTGTTAGAGTATTTGGAAATGCTTAGCAATAATTTGTTAAATCGGTTAATGGATTAATGAATTTTGAAGAATTGATGCTATTTTTATACATTATTTCCCCTCATCTAGAAGATTAAAGATTGGGTCTTTTGGTATAAGGGTTAAATGGAGCAATTTACCTTTTAACTTTTATTTCTTAAGTCATTTTTTTTTTTTAAAGTTAAGTTCCCAATTTTAACCCTGTTCAGGGATAATGCATTAGTTGAAGAGAAGTTAATTACCTCTTTTGTATTTGAATAGATGAATTTATGTATTCAGCAAAAGAAAGATCTCCTATAACAAATAGAATTGAAAGTAATAAAATGACTTCATGCTTGTTGATGGAAGATTGATAAAATAAGGATCTGTGGGTAGATTAGATTAAAAACAAAAATCAAACCTTATTTTCTGGCTACACAGACATTGGATTTTTACTTATCAGTTTCAATAAAATTGGTTGTCTGTTATGCCATCTCAGATTTAGATCTAGAATCATTCAGATGTATGGAATGCACCGGACTGGTTTACTTTTTAATTACAGAATCTTGCTGAAATTGTTATACCTTAATGGGGGTAAAAATAGATTCAAACTTTTGATTTTTTAACATGGCTATCTCAATCATTTGGATTCCAGTACAAGTGAAAATGATAGGGGGAAAAGTGAAATAGGAGAGTAATTGCTGAAATGTAATTGGTGCTACATGGTAGAAGTTTTAAAACTGGTAGATGCTAATTGCAACTATAGGTGACAATCTGATCTCCGACAGAACAGGTAGATACAGAAAGCTTTATGAGCTCAGTACAGTAAGATAGGTATAAACTTGGAAAAGCTTGAATGCCACTGAGGCAAAACCAACTATTTAGAAAGACTAAACCAAGCTAAAAGTAAAAAGAAGGATCTCAAAAGCTAAGAGCAAGATGTGTTTTTTTTTGTTTGTTTGTTTTAATAAAGAAGAAATTGAAAGATGGCATTCTTGACAACAAAAGTCTGAAAAAGCTGTGGCAATCTACTCAAGTAACCATTTTGCCTATGAATACATCATTTACTCACAAATGTTAACTTTCTGTAAGTGCAAATTACACATAGCATATAATGTATTAAAAAGAATAGGATTTTTTCTTAACATAAAAAGAATTATTGTAGAACCTGTCTAAATTGCCTGACCCAGAGTAATGAATTTTTCACTTTCTAATGCCTGGTTCCTTTGTTTCTCAAGGGCAGATATTTTTTAGTCAACTGTTCAGTTCAGTCACCTGGATTAAGCTTTAAATTTATTCAGACCAACTAAACTAACCAATCTTAAGACAGAGAAAAAAAAAAAGATTACTATTTAGTTTCCTAGTTGTAGGTTCTCTTGTCTACTTATATTAGGAAAATTTATTCCTTATTCTCTACTCTTCTTAGCTGACCTTATAATTTGCCTCTTTGTGGTGGATGAAATTCAATAAACATCATTTTTCATTCCTTAAATGTTAGATAGTTCATGAAAATTGCTCAGCTATGTTTATTTTCTGAAGTTCATCTGATAACTTGAAGAAGTCACTGGTTTTAACAAGTCAGAACAGTGATATTTTCAGGGGGAAAAAAACTTAGCTTTTTTAAAATTGAGTATTTCAGATGTTTAACATATAATTTTAAATTCTTTTTAATAGCACACAGTTTTTATCAATTTCTAGTACTTATTATTTCATATGAAGGAAAGGTAGGAGAAGGGGACAGACTTTGTCTATTATTATATCTTGATGTAAAATGGAATATTGAAATAAATATATTTACTTAGGATTATTTAAAGTAAAAAATAAATAAATAAATAAATAAATAAATAAATAAATAAATAAATAAATAAATGTGATTTCTATATCTCCATTCATTCTTTCCCAGGAAATATTTACTAAAATGTTTTTAAGTCAAAATAGTAGTGAATCATGTTATGTTCTACTCAGACTTAAGTGTAATTTTACATCTTTGTTTTTTGATATCCAATCTTAAAATTTAAATAAAAAATAACAAATAAGAAGCAAACAACAAACAAAAAACTCCCCAGGTACTTTCACAGAGTATGTTATTCTTATATTATACTTTTTATTTTAGTCTTAGTAGGCAGTTTATATCCTAGGATCATTTTTCTCAATAGATAGGATAAATTGTTATTGATATTTTGAAAAATGCACAATTTTCTGATACCGTTTCTTATATGTTTCAAAGAAAATTTTACCAATTGCACAAGAGTAAACTCGTAACACATATCAGATGGCCCTAAACATCATTAAATTTCTTAATCTCTTTGTGCCATCTGTTATTTCTTAATATATTTTATTTCTTGACACAGAATTATTCAATCTTCTTTTCTTCTTTGCCATTTGCTATCTGGCTCATTGTCTTACACAATAAACAGAGTTGTTTCTCAGGAAGACTTCTTTTTATCAGCAAAACTTTCATCCTTTGTAATCTCATACAATTTGCGATGTCAACAAATTTCTCTTTCCTTACAAATCCGAATATTTTACCGATCCATGCCCGTTCTCTGAAGTTTTAGCTTAACATTTGAAGGTTTTCATTGGAAATATCTATTGAATCTTACTAACAACGTATATTAATGCATCTGGAACTGAACAAACTGGCTTTCTCTCAACTCTATTTTTTTTCAATGAGTCTATTTACATTAGTAGATAATTTTTTATGTTATTTTTCCACATTATATTGTCTTTATTTTTACATGAGACAGGAAATCTGTATAAATATTTATAATTTTGATAGATTTAAATAGGCAACTACTGGAAGAAGATCTGTACTCTCAATCTTGGTAAGGAGATCAATTAGTAGATCTAAAGGTGAGATAAACAGAGAAGAAAGATTGAAATCAGTGCTTAGTTCAGTGGAAAATTTTGGAGACTTTATAGAAAGGAAGGAGAGACTTGATCATACGGTAGATATGTTTTCGTCATTTATAATAAATTGCATAGTTGATTTTATTATAATTTTTTTTGCATTTTAACTAAATTGCGAATTATTTTGAAATAATTGTAAATATTTAGAATGACTGAAATCCTAGTTAGATGTTGGACTGATTGGCATTCTTTTGAATTTTACACTAAACTCGGAGTAGGTAACAGTGTGCTAGGCTTTATTGATTGGGATTACATGCACTTGGCGAATATTTCTATCATATTTTTTATCCAAACTTCCTTAAAGTTTGAATCTCCATTATTATATTATTCCCAGGATATTTAGTCTTTAATATTTGTTAAGTAAAAGTAAATGAAAGATTACAGACTTCACAAAGCCACAGTCCATTTTATTTTCCTCAAAGCTTACTTGTCTTTTTTTTTTTTGAAATGTATTTCAGTGTTTTTATCTAATTAATAACCTAAATTACGAGTTTATCCAAATTTATTAACTTCCGTTCTCTTATAAACTTCTTTCCATATATTTCATGTGACATTTCTCATTACCAACTTTGATTCACTCACCTTCTCATAGTCTAATTTCTCTTTTCAAATAGGTAAACCCTTCTCGTTCTTTAACCTGTGACTCTATGATGAAAGACACTTTGAACCATTTAAATAACTCTAGAATCCTTGATGAAGAGGTTGGATGACTTGCTTACCTCTACTTCCCTCTTGCGCTCTAGGGATTTTCCTAGTGGGTGACATCAATCTCGATAGAGGTGAAAGTATTTAAAGCATGATTATGCTACCAAGAAATGTATACCTAGTCTAAAGATTACTGGATCGAAGTTGTGACTCACTTAATTTCAAAGCAACACTGGAAATAGTCTCTTTAAATAAGTGAAGTACAGAAATAGACTAAAGCATGCTTAAGAGTAAGTGGCAATAGCTTTTCTCTCTAAGAACAAGAAACTTCGGAAAGAACATCATCTGGTTTCTATTCAGTGAACTCTTGGCTTTGAAACAAGTTCTAATTCCAGCAGCAGACAGAATATCTAATTCAGTTTATCACACTTCAATAAAATGGCTTTCAAAATTTTTTGACTATTACCTACTCAGGTATGCTTATTTATAGTATGCATGAGATGAACACACACACAAACATGAATAAAAATGTCATGAAGCCAATACTTAACAGTTACTATGATTCACTCTATTATTTATTCTTAATTTAAAATACCATCAGTAGTAGTATAAGTAACATTTGCTACTAAATTTATTTCACAGGCCATCAGAAGTTCATTAACTATGCTTGGAAAAGTGCTGCCATGGGCGGAGAATTTTCAATTAACTTGTTTCAGCAGCACATGGAATGAAGAACAGGCAGAAAAGGAGGCTAGGATTGGCATCAATAGTATCTCCACTCTGTATTTTCTTGAGACACTCCATATCTATGTGAAATCTGTACTTTCTAATTTTAAATTCACTTTAAAATAACAACCATTTTTAAGCTGGAAGATCCTTATCTTTACTGCAATAATCATCATCCCCAGTAGGACATTTATACATTTGAAAAATATTTCACTCTTTGCAGTGTTGAAGATTGGCAAACTACATTTTGTTTCACATTTTTCTAATGACTTCATGAAGTACTTCCACAGATATGAAAAAAAGATAACATTTGATAGGATAAACACTAGTTTTTAACCTTTAAAGACTTTAAAATGTATACTTTAAAAACAAATTCTTACATCAGTCTGAAAAATGTTATGTCTGATATTTAAAAATCAAGTGTAGCATTCTAAAATTATATTAATAAATTCCTAATTTTCAGGAGAATTTGATGGTTGAGAATTAGTGGTTGAAATCTACTCATCCACTTTTTAAAAATCATTATAATTCACCAGGTATTGTAAAATTCCTTCTCCAACATTTAATAGAAAAGAGGGCGGGGAATGTTAGATTTACAACTTGATTAATATCCTCAAGATGCATATAATGTGTTAAAAATTTTTTTCCTGATATATTCTAGAGTCTAGATCAGGGTGGTTAATTAGCTTCCACCAGCATTGCATTTCTGATTGATTGGAGGAGGTTTCACCAATGATAAATAAAAACCTATTTTTTGTTTCTTTGTTTGTTTTGTTTTTAGTTATTTGTATTCTAATATTTCTAGATGGCCATATCATCAAAAGGGCCATTTCGTGATAGCTGTGCCAAAATAAACTGCCACTTATTGAAGGTGAGAAACTCATGTTGAGACTTGAAGTCATTGAAAACCTATTCCTTATTTAATAGAAAATACTGGTTAATGAAGTATGCTTTTAAGCATAACATTTTATTCCTTCATTCATTAAACAACTATTTCTTGAATTTTTACTTTTCAGTGTGTTCTGTGCTAAAGATTTAACAATAAATAGGATATGTAAGATCCTTGCCTTCTGTTTTTGTTTGTTTTTACTTCCTTTGACTAATACAAGGGTCACATTCATTTTCAGTGAAAATCAATTTTCTTTTCATTGATTTTTCACTAATTGCTAGCTCCTATGTGCCTTTTGTTCAGCTGTTTCCTTTAATTTTAGTCAATGCCTGGGAAGTGCTTAGGATTTTTCCAATGAAGGAATCAACTTGCAATTCTGTGAAAGTTGGGATAGCCAGTAAACTTTCTTCCAAAACTAACTGTTTTTGTTATGTATTGCTGCGTTACAATCAAACCTAAAATTTATTGGGTTATATCAATAGTATGTATTTATTTTGTTGATGTATCTACAATTCTGCCAGGGCTCAATGGGGGAAAGCTTATTTCTGCTTGAGGTAGCATAGGTTAGGGCAGCTCAACTGGACTAGAGAATCTATTTGCCAGTATGCTTACTGACATGATTGTCAAGTTGATGTTGGCTATCTGTTTAGAGCTCAGCTGGATCTGTTGGTTGGAGGCTTCAATTTCTCTCTATGAGTGCCTCTTCATGGGATGCATGCGCTTATTCCAACATTAAAACTGGGTTATAATAGTGAGTGTGGTATGAGAACCAGGCTGAACCTGCTGTTGTTCTTATAACCTGATATTAGCAGTTCCAGATCTTGCCTTTGTCAAAACCTATTGGTAAAGCAAGTCATCAAGTGGAGATAAATTAGACCTCACCTATTGATAGAAGGATGGGGAAATAATTGTTTCTCATCTTAATCTAACATACACATCAAACATGTTCAATATCCCACTCTTAGCCTGGATATATATATATATGTGTGTGTGTGTGTGTGTGTGTGTGTGTATTTCTTACAAAGATATAAAAAAGTAGACTTTTTTATTTTTTTATCTTTAGTAAATTTATTGGAGTGACATTAGTTAGTAAAATTATACATCATGCTAAGTGAAATAAGTTAGACAGAAAAAGTTAAGAACCATATAACTTCACTCATATAATCTTCACATAAAACTGAAAGCAAGCAATGAACAAGACAAACAAACAAACAAACAAAAACACATAGACTCAGACAACAGTTTAGTGGTTACTAGAGGGTAAGGAGGGACAGGGGATGGTAGAAGAAGGTAAAAGGGGTCAAATATGTGGTGATGGAAGGATATGGTTTTAAATATAAAGTTTGTTTTTCTCCTTTCTCATTTCTCCTTCCTTCCTTCCTTCTTTCCTTTCTTCTCTCCCCTCCCCTCCCCTCCCCTCCTATCTCCTCCTCCCTATCCCACTCCCTCTCCCTCTCGCTCTCTCTCTTTTTCTCCCTTTCCTTCTTTCCCTCTATCTCTGCTACATGTTTAGGGATCTTGTATTGATTTATGTCTCCCCTGAATTCTGTCTTGTTTTTATCTAAATTTAGTCTAAATACTAAACTAAAACCTAGGCTCTAGAATAATTTATTTCCCCTTCCCTACATTTTCTCATATTTTTTGTTGTTCACTATGGGGAAGGATAAAAGCTATTTATCTACCTTGCTCCATAGCAAAGTCACTTGGCAGAGCCCAAACATTGTGGTTTCTGGCATCTGAATCATCTACCAGTTTTTTTGTCTTTGTAGGTTATGCCATTTTATTTTTTATATATAATTTAATTTGTGATTTGAATGAACATGACTTTAAATTGCAGATCCCAAACTAAAATTCTAAATGGGGTTCAACATCTCTTCCAAAGCTGGGAGAAACCATGTTAATAACAACAATATTAGTGAAAATACAAAATCATTTGGGAGAAAATGGAGCAAAGAGAAGTGTAGTCAGGCAGGGATCAATAGTCAACCATTCTTTCTCACTCTGATTTTCTTTTTCCTAGCATATCTCTATCAAATTATACAAGATACTTTTCTCTTTATTTTTAATGGGGTGGGGGGTTTGCTATCTCCTTATAAATGTTTTCTAATTACTCTTTGTTGTCTAAAACCTTACTGACCTGAAGTTTTTATATTGTTTCCTTCTAAAGTTTAATGTTAAGTTTGGATGCATGAAAACCATGTTACCCACACTCTATTAGTGTGAGAAAAACTGTTAGAATTTATGTTTATAAATTTTAAGTAAAATATGTAATTATTATTGATTAATAAGTTATATACAAATTGATGCTGTTGCTTGTGTCGCACTGTCAAAGGAGTCCGGATAGGTGAGATTTTCTTAATACAGAGTGATTGATTGTGATACCTCCACACTTTTGTTTATTTCTGCTTCTAGGTATTATGATTTACCTGTGTCCAATTAAATGACATTTAAGTTTATATTATATATTTTCAATGAAATTATCATCATAATTTGAGGTCTAAATTATAAGTCCAGGTCTAAAATGATTCTTCTGGAAAAGTAGCAGGTTGAATCAGGATAGTTGAATAAGAAATTAGCCGAACATTTCACTTAGCACTATTTATGAATTCAGCCAGTATGTTGTTAATATACATTAAACACACACACACACACACACACACACACACACACACACACACACTGTGATCTGACAAGAATTCATGCCCAGAACTGCAATTCTCAAGAAGGTATATTGAATATTTTTTACAACCACAGAAGTTTCTCTAAGTGTAAATGGGATTTTAGCTAATGATAGCATCATGTATAGCTTTATATTTGAAAATATTACTTATCTTCTCTCTATGTAATTATTTTAGTTTCTACATTTGTACATATTTTTAAGGACATGATACAGTGCTTTATGACAAATTATTTTTGATTAATTATTATCAAAAATTAAACTATGGCAATTAACTTAATGTATATAAATGATTATATTTATATATAGTGTTTTACATTTTGTAATGAGATACAGAACATTTTGTGCTGTCATAGTAAATTTGTACATTTTGAACTGAGATAATAAATATTATTAATAGCTATTCATCCAAGGTCATCACTCACAAGTTCTACCTTCCATAAAACACCAAAACTCAGTTCAGCCATGTTCTTTGCTACTGTATAACAGGATAGACCTTTCTCCAATTTCTTCCTCCATTTTTCTTTTTGTAGTGAGATAGCTGGAAATTTAGAAAGTTTTGATAACTGGCTTCTAATTCTTTTTTGTTTTTAATTAATTTTATTGGGGTGACAATTGTTAGTATAGTTACATAGGTTTTAGGTGTACAATTCAGTAATACATATGGTATATATCACATTGGGTGTTCACTACCCGGAGTCAGTTCTCTTTCCATCACCATGTATTGTATCTCTTTTACCCTCATCTAATTCTTTAAAATATTTTTCATAGCCCCAGTGATCTGGTTCTATACTACCAATATAATCTTAAAAGTTACTACATTACAGGGCAAATTTTTAGCCCTAGACATACAAAATATTTTTCCTTTATTCATTGGCCTTCTTCTAGATCGATTTTTCAATTTTCTGTATATTTGTGTTCCTTACAAGACTTCAATGATCAGTAAATTCAACCTTATAATTGCACTTAATTATTTTGTTACATTTTGATCTCTATATAATTCCTATAGCATAAAGCATATTTTCTATAGCTTATATTGTAGTTTCCTAATCTTCTCAAATAGATTCTAAACTCCCTGAAGTAAGAAATAATTTTTAAAAATATAATAAAAAATGGTCTGAGAAGTAGCAGAACAGAGAAGGAATGATAGGATGAGAAAAAGTGCGTAACATCTGATGGGCAATATAAAATTGTTCTTATAATATGGTAACATATTTTGAATTTAGAATACAAAAATGTGAAGCAACTTGAAAATTAACCTCATTGGCCCATGCATACATTTAAAACTCATTTCATAGCTAATGAAGAAAGATATTTCTTTTATTCATACTATATGACAAAAACAAAACAAAACAAACAAAACAAAAATATCCCTCCCCCCAAAAAAAACAAAAGAACAAAAACAAAACTATTTCCTACACTTAGCTATGTTAAGATATTCTGGATAATTAACTGGCGTGAATTGTCTAAATTAAATAGAGTAAAATCTCTTATGGTACAGTCTTCTTTCCTTCCTGAAAATAACTTAATTACAAGTCAAGTTTGCTGTAGCATAATATGGTGCAAATAACTTCAGACTTTTAGACTTTTCTTGTGGTGTTTTAGTGATTGTAATTATCGGGATTCATGAGAACACAACTGAATTACCTTGTGTATCAGAATGCCTCACTTCTATTCGCTCATCTTATAGTCATTATCTTGTTGGGCCATGACTTCCTCTTTTTAAGACAATTCATGCTAAAAACTTGAAACACTGATGTTTCCAAAGACCTAAATTTTTAGGGTAGATAATAGTATTGTTTAATCATTACTGAGCACATTCTATGGACTACTTACTAAACTAAACAGTTTACATGGATTATCTACCATGATTCTTATCTGTTTCATTCCTCATCCTGAAACGGTGACTGAGACAAACAATCTTGTGCACAGGTGGTTTATTTTGGAGGTCGTAGGTGGAAAAATAAAGTAAAGAAGAAGGGAAAGTGCAACAAAGAAGGAAAATTCTTACAGGTGGATCGTTGAGCTTTTTATTAGAGTTGATAATTGGGGTTCAGTCCCCAATTAAGAACATTATGAGGAACTGTTTCATATACCTCAGAAGAGTCTGTCCCAAAGGGTGAGAAATTAAAGCATGTTATCGCTGGAGATCTCTTCTGTTCCTCCAAACTGCACCTGTGTGCTCATCTTGATTTGGAGAAAGACTTAAGGCAGAAAAGAAGATTTTTTTCTGCAGCCAACGCAGCATGCCCAGTGTGTGCAGGGAGTTGCACGCCATGGCTGTGATGAAATCACACAGCCTAAGAGAGTACTATCTATTTTAACTTGTAGTGTAGAGTTGAGAAAACTCTTTTCTAAAGTTAAGGCAAGTGAATCATGCAGGGTGATGCAGGTATGAGTTGGTGAATTCAGGATTCAACAACCTGCCCCATTTGGCTTCAAAATCAGAACTCTTTAGCAATGTTGACTGTAGGATATGGAAATACTAGCCTGAAAAGACTTTAAACAAATTGTAGCAAATAACTGCTCTCCAAAGGACTTTACAGATGCCAAGAGAGTTTGTATGTTATAGTGGTTAAGCACACACAGTGGAACCTGGATGGCTGGCTTTAATTTTCAATTCAGCTACTTCCTGAGTTTCCAATAACAATTACTTTTCTATGCCTCACTTTCCTCAAATGCAAAATAAGCTTTACAGTAATCCGTAGCTCATCAATTTGTTGGGGCAATTTAATGAGCACACCTAGATAAAACATTCTGACCTGAAACTGAGCTACAGAAAGTACCATAAAGTGCTAGGTATTTCTAATACTATTACTACTCTTGTCCTTTGCAAAAGGCAAATGCCACTTTCAGCTGAGAAACCAGTATTCTAGAAATCTCAAAGCCAAATTGTGAGTTTCTGAATGCAGGGATTGTGTCTTGTTAATCCTTTCTTTTTCTTACTGCTCCACAGTTTATGTATCTTGTGATGTCACACGCATGGGGGGAGGTGGGAGGGAAGCAAAAACAATATTCCTAAAGTGTGTTGTTAATATTTAATGTCAGGGGTATAGATATCTATAGATATTTGGTATAGATACCTATACCAAATATAGATGTCTATAGATATATAGATATACCAAATATCTATACCAAATATCTATAGATATCTATAGATATCTATACTGGTATAGAGATCTATAATTTACCTGGAGGGCTTAGTTGATTCAGAACTTTGTGATGATAGTACAATTATTTTTGAAAAAAACACCCCCCAAAAATCACACTTTACTATCAGCTTTATATGGTTTATAAAACGTTTGCCACCACGCTAATTTAAGCATAACTATAGCAAATTACAGATTCTGTGCAGAGGGCTGCTAATGGAGTTTCTCATACTCTCCTCAATAGTTCTATTTCCTAATTTTTTCTTTGGAAATCCTGAAGCCAGCATGGCTGGAACAGTAATATTCTGTACAACACATAATGACTTTCTTTTTCTGGAAGTCTCCAAATTCTGTTAATCGTTTTTATGTGTTTTACACTTGGGTCGCATTTTCCTACACCAGGATCCTTAATGTTATATGAGAGAAACACATAATTGCTAAGAGGATTTTCATTCTTACATGGCACATTCCAAACTGTTAAATTCTTGCTTTGCTTTTATATCGTAGGAAAAGTTATTGGAGCTGCAGCATTATCAATCTCTTTTCAACTGAGTATCATGTCCTAAAGCAGTGTGCTCTGTCATATTCTGGTATGTACATCAACATGTCACAGGGCAGTGAGGGATGGGCGACACTGTTGGCTTTTATAGTGTGTGTGGGAAATGGAACTTCCTAATTGGAATGTGAGGTGAAAATGATTGCCAATTTTCCAAAGCCCCGGACAGCATGCATTTCTTGGTTGTACTGACTCAAAAGCCTCATTGGCAGGATGTCTCAGGACTTCTGTTTAACTCCTCTACTCCTGATATACAGTAGGCTGACTTAGCCTTTACCAAGTACTCAATACATATCTTTTGAATAAATTACTGTGAAGGCTAGACATTTATTTTTCATATTCAGTGTGAGCTGACAACTGAAGCAGTATAAATAGTCTGTAAGTTCTTTACAGACTATATAGCAAAGAACAGCAAAACACAGATAAATTATAATGAAGCAATGCCAAATATACATAGACCTAAGACATTTAAAATTGGTATGAGGGAATATATATATATATATATATATATATATATATATATATATATATATAACCTATAATATTTCTGTTCACATTTTTCCCTTTCCTCAATATAGTACTTTGAAAAATGTATCATATATAGTCTGGCTTAATAATGTGAATGAAATAAATATGGAGTTTAATATTTGCCACCTCAAAATGCAGCAGATTAAGACATTCATTTACTAACATTTATGAGTCTATGGATCATCGGGTTTGCTCTTCTTGTCTGAGATCACTCATGAGTCCGTGGTGAACCTAGTATTGTACAGCCAGCTCTACTAATTTTGGAAGTGGTATATGATATGTTTGAGTGTCAAATATCTTTAAGTTAGTCTATGAATTCCTCATCTGTGACAATTAAACTCCTCTCCATATCATCTCACATCTTCCGCAGGCTTTGCTAGACTTGCTAACTTGGCAGTGGCCAGGTTCTCCATGGAAGGATGGAAGACCTTTGAGTTCATGTTTATAATTTCATACATGTATTCTATCGGCCAAAGCAGGCCATAAAGTTCGCTATATTCAAGATTTGGGAAAATATTTTCTTTCTACTGATGACATAGTTATAAAGTTACAGTGGATATGGCTTGGATACAAGAAAAAAGTATCGAGGTGATTTTTACAATGTCTATCACCATAACTTTAAGCTAATGTACTAAAATATTTATTTCATAATTTATGCTTTGTCTTTATTCTGTGGAGAAAATAAGTAAGATCTATTTTAATTGCCTAGCTTAACCTTACATCTGATTTTTCAAAAATCTATTTCGTAGTCATTTGACATTTTAAAATTGTCGTTCTGCCATTAAATTGACATATATATATATATATATATATATATATATATATATATATAGTATTTGAAAAGAATACTTCTGGCTTATTTTTTTAAGTCTGTTTTCTTCATACTGGAGTAAGGGTACCTTGAGAGTTCATGAAGATATTGCAGAAAATAAGTGGGTGAGGATAGTTTTAGGGGGATAACTTTCTAGATAACCAGCCACAGTGGGAAGTTCTGAATTCAGACATTATTTGAATGGCAAAATACAGTCTCACCCACAAAGAACTTACAGACTATTGAAAAAAACACCATAAAAATAATATTTTTTGCAGTGGCATAACCTTATCCACTGTTGTAGCATCAAGTGTATTCTAGAGGAAGCATGATGAGAAATGATTTTGGAAATATAGACATATCATGTAAAATGTGTATGCCTTAGTGATTTTGGAATGTATCGTGCAGAAGAGGGGAAGACACCAATGAGTGGATTTGAGTAGTTTTATGTCCCAGAAAAGAGAAGGAAGAGAACTAGCATTAATTCAGCACTTGTCATGTTCAACTCAATGCTTCTTGCCAAATTGTACCTCACTTTGTTTTCACAGAAATACCAGAGCTGATATCATCTTCAATTTACAAACAGGAATACTGAATCAAAGAGGTTACTTTATCCATCTAAAATCATGCATCTAGTAAAAGTTTCTAAGCTTTTACACACTGTTTGATTCACTATTGTGTTTTCCACTATACTAGAGATTTATCTAGAAGTGATATTGAGTAGCACTTGAGCTGAGTTGAAATTATTGCCATAAGGTAAGTTGGGAGACCATTAATATATCCAGATTAAACATAATAAAGGTTTGAACCAAGGAAGTAACTATGAGGGGAAGAGAAACAAATGCTTTGACATACAATTTGGTGAATGTCTTTTAATCTATACTGTGTGACCTAGAATGCTGAACCTCCACAAGATTAATTGAAGCAATGCTTGATGGAAAATTGATTTTATTACTTACATGTAAAAAATAATCCAGTGAAAAATAGCTTTAAAATTAAGCTAATTAAAAATACTTTATGAGTTTCCACAATTATGAGAACAATATGTTTTATATTGGCTGATTCAATTACCTTACGTATTCTGCAAAATAGTTGAGTTAACTATTTCCATCTTCTATGTGAGGCAGAGATATATTTCAGTATAATTTTGGAAATTTTTCATGAAAAATGTGTATAGGTGGAAAGATGTTATTGGACTTTATTTGTCAGTTAGCTATAAAATATTCAGGCACAATATTTTATTTACACTGATAATATAAGAATTGCTTATTGCAAATGCTTATTTTGAAATAAACGATTTCTTCCTTTTACATATGTATTGTACAACAAATGTATTTTAAGTGGCACGACAGTACTAGCTGAAAGTGATTCAAATCAAACACATGCCATGATACAAGCCAAACACTTTCTTTTCTTTTTTTTTTAAATTTAAAACTGTTTTGTCATAGAATAAGTAATATTTTACCCTTAAAGGATTTCTTTCTTTCATTTGTTGAAGACCAGATGAGTCTCAGAGGTCATTCACAGTTATAAAAGAGACAAAAAAAAAAGTCTCTTTTCAGAGGTGAGATATCCTTTATTTTTCACTAGAAAACAAATTATTTGCTTGGATGGAAACTTTTGTATAGCAGTGTAATTGCTGATATCTATGGGGTGTCTTGGAAAATGAGATGCTCTGTCTCAAGGAGTTATAACTTATCCTTGTGCATCAAGTCTGAATAAATAAATGGGAGCAGACGTTAAAGTTTCTTGCAGAGAGGAGATACACGAAGCACGGGTGAGAAATCAGGACTGCACCTCAAATGGTAACAAGTGAACTTAATATACTTATTTAGCAATAGGATTAGGCTGGTCTTTTTTTTATATCATGTATATTTTAAACATTTTTCTGTATTTTTCAAAAAATAATTTGATTCTCCCTGATCTCCAAACAATAAATGATATGTATATAAAGCTGATAAATGTTAAAGATACTAAAATTTAATAATCTTTAGGTGTCTTCCTTTTATTTAATTAGATTAATAACTTGTGCCAAATGATCTATATAATAGGAGGTAAATGATTTATTCATTAATTAACTCAACAAATATTTATTGAGTGCCTACTATGAGTCAAGCTCTATTCTTGATGCTGTGGGTGAGGCAATGAAGAAAATAACCCAAATGTATATTATCTTGAAGTTAGAAACTAATAGAGGTAGAAAAAATATAAATATATATACATATACATACACATACACATATGTAATACACATACATGTATACATATTCATACATATGTATATATATATATGTATATGTATATGTATATATATGTATATATATATATGTATATGTATATATATATACATATGTATATATATATATATATATATATATACATATGTATGAATATATATATATAATAGGTCAGTTTGTGATAATGCTATGAAGAAATATAAGGTTGTCTGGAAAGCCCTCTCTGAAAGGCAATATGTTAATAAATATTTTAAGAAGAGAAAAAGCCATGCAGGTGTCAGGAAGAAGTATGTCCAAGGTAGTGGGAAAAGCCAGTGCGAAGGCCCTGAGGTCAAAAGTGTTTGGTGTGTTCATAAAACATCAAGGAAGTGAGTGACGTTAATTAATTTTGTGTTATAAGTTTAAACTCAAACAGAACATAGGGAGAATTGTCCTTATATAACAATGTAAAATGTCATTAAATTTCAAATATCAAATGCCTTTTCTTCTTAATATTGTAATTAATTAATTATATTCAATATTATTCTATGTCAGCTTCAGGTGTATAGGTTAGGTGTTTATATAACTTATGAAGCGATCTCCCTGATAAGTCCAGTACCCATGTGGCCCCCTATATAATCTTTACAACATTGTTAATTATATTCCCCATATTGTATTTCACATCCCTGTGACTATTTGATGACTACCAATTTATACTTTGTAATTCCTTCCCCTTCTCCCCCATTCCCCAAACCCCCCCTCTAGCAACCACCAGGTTTTTCTCTGCACCTCTGCGTCTATTTCTGTTTTGTTTGCTCATTTATTCTGTTCTTTAGATTCCACGTGTAAGTGAAGTCATATGGTATTTGTCTTTCTCAGTCTGACTTATTTCACTTAGCATAGTACCCTCTAGGTCCATCCACTTTGTTGCAAATGGTACAATTTCATTCTTTTTTTTCTGACACAGTAATACTCTATTGCATAAATGTACCACAATTTCTTTATCTGATCACCTCCTAGATGATCATTGCCTTTATAGATAAGCATGCTGACAACAGTAACAGGAGGAAGACCAGTCGTTCACTCACTTAGAAAACATTAAGGCAGCGAGTCTTCTATACACATATAGATGAACTATGTTCTTCTGAGGGAGCCAAGTCAATAAAAGCACACAACAATATTCCCAGCATAAAGTCTTTTGAAGAGATATGACATGTAAAAAGAAGAAATTTTCCTGCTGACAATACAGCTCCCCCAGTCCCTAATCATGGCAAAAGTTACATAGACTAATATCAATAAGACCTCTAAGAAGACTGAGAGGGATCTAACCAAATCTAGGAAAAGAGTAAAGACTGCCCAGTCATTCATTCAATTTTTGGAAAATACCAGATTTAGATAGTCTCACCTTCCTCATTGAGTATGAATGGAACACTTGGAAAAAAAGATCACTGTATAGTATTTAAAAACTTAAATATCACCCACTTGCTTCTTGAAGCACTGGGCACCCCCTTCTTGATTTTTATAACTCACCATTAAGGTCAGAAATCTTAGACTATTTCGTTTACTGATATTTCCCAGCACCTAAAAACAGTGCCTAACTCACACATGTTCAATAAGTATGTAGAAAATAAGTGAATGAATCTCTCTGATCTTTCTTTTTAGCGTTACCATTTGTAAATTTGTAACTTCTTAATCTGCCCAGACCTCAATATGGCTTATGTTCTAGGCCTTCTTTATTCACTCTCCCCAGTAATTCCAGTAACAAATTTGTTAATGATGACACCACAGAGAATTGTGTTACAGGAAAAGAGGGTCCTGGGTTCCCGCAGGAAACAATTCAAGCATGAGCCGATAAAGAGTTTAAAGTAAAAGTAAGTTTATTTAGCAGAGAGTAAAAAGGAAAAGAGAAACCACCCCACAGATAAAATGGCAATTTCTAATCACTAGTTTCTAATCACACCCTCCATCCCCTAGCCAGGGTTTAAATGTGTTTTCTGTTTCTATGGAGAATTTATTGGTATGAGAGGAAAGGAGGAAAGAAGAACAATGGTAAGTGTATCTTTAACTTCTGTAAGATGCAAGAAGAATACGCACTGGTTTGTCTGTAATGTTTGTAAGCCACTACCTGTGTTTTATTTGCAGTGGACTCAACCACAGGAATGACCATAATGGAATCCTTTGCTTCACAACCTTTGGAGGGTTTGTTCTGGGTGATTGATTAACGTTTGTCTGAGTTCTGTCTCTTAGAGCACATAGGCAGCAGGTTTAGAATCCAACCTGTTAGTTCCTTCTGCTGGAAAAAAAAAAAAATGTCCTCACGTCCCTTCCCTGTATGACTTGGATTCTCTGAGCATCCATATCTTCAACTGTCTATTTGACATTTCTACCCGAGTTTCAAATCCTCACATTCTACACCTCTAAAATTGAATTTATCATCTTTATTAAATCTGCTCATCCTAGATTACCTATCAATCAGCCAATGGTGACTTTATTTCCCAGTTGCTCAAACCAGAAACCTTATCTTCATTTTTGACTTATTTCTCTCCCCTACATCTCAACAATAATAAATTCTCTCTAAACCAAGACGTAAGATCTACAATACATCACTTTCTTTTCATATCCACTATCTTTAACCAGTTCAAGTTCTTATGATCTCTCTCTCTCTCTCTCTCTCTCTCTCTCTCTCTCTCTCTCTCTCTCTCTCTCTCTCTGTGTCTCTGTCTCTGTCTCTGTCTCTGTCTCTCTCTCTCTCTCTCTCTCTCTCCCTCTCTCTTAGTTTCCACACTCATGATCTCTTTTTTGAATATCTGCCTCAAATTAGTTCAGATTCTAACTGGCCTGACTACCCACTGTTTAGCATCCTCCAATACAATCTCTCCCAAATGCAGATCTGCTCACAGCTACTCATCTATTTAAAAATTTTTCATGATGCTATTGCTTTAGGATGAAATTGAAAGTTTTTATCATGACTTTAAAAATTCCTTGAGACTTTCTTATTGTTTTCTCTCTAGTCTCATTTCTCTCCTCTTCACTTCTAGAAAACTTTGTTACAGAGACTGAATTTTTTATTTATTTTTACTTTTGTAAATATGATGTTATTCTCTCTCATCTCTAGATCTCTGAATACTTTATTTTCTTTGTCTGATAAATATGTCTCCTTTCTGCTGTCCTTATTCCTAATTTTTCCCTGAACTAAAATCCCCAGGTCTTAGTTTTGGCATCATTTGATTTGGGATTCTTTTTATGATAAAAAAAATTGCGTCAGGGTCTCATTCTTTATGCTCCAAGCCTTGCTGCATTTGTATCCACACACTCATCACAGTGTTTATTGATGTGCCTAGATTTCCCATTAGACTGTCATCTTCTCAAGGGCAGGAGTATGTTGTTGACTGGTAAAGTGCATGTACATTGTAAGGGTTCTATAAATCGTTTTGAATGCATGAATGAATGATTGAAGATATAGGGCAAAATGTTAATTGTGATTATCGTTGTGCAGTCTGATTAAAAATTTTATAATAGCTTGTGTAACACTTTTCTATTTTAACAAAATATCTTCAATTACCATGTTGTGATGGTTAGTTGCTAATGTGTCGACTTGACCAGGCTAATGGATACACGGATTGCTGGTAATACATTCTTTCTGGGTTTGTCTGTGAGGCTGTTTTATAAACTAAGTAAAAAAGACTTTTCTTACCAGTGAGGATGGGCATAATTCAATCTGTTGAGAGCCTAAATAGAACAAAAAAGGTGGAGATATCTATCTATCTATCTATCTATCTATCTATCTATCTATCTATCTATCTCTATCTATCTATCTATCTATCTATCTATATACACACACATACATATATGTATATATATAGCTATCATACATGACAATATAATATATAACAATATATTATATTGTTATCATACCTCTATATAATACAATTACATAGGTAGATATTATATACTTAATCTCTCTACAAAAATCATATATATCAAATATATCCTAAAAATCAAATATATCAAAAATCAAATATATCCTATTTGTTCTTTTCCTCTGGAGTACCCTGACTAATACAAATGTGTTATATCTCTTAGCTATTGATTATCCCAAATATAGCATTTATTTCTGCTTCAGATTTTTAAGGTGTATACTGTGATTAAGCAAACTATAGTATTTGTTTTATACCTACTGTGTTTCCCTGAAAATAAGACCTAGCTGGACAATCAGCTCTATTGTGTCTTTTGGAGCAAAAATTAATGTAAGACCCAGCCTTATTTTACTATAAGACCAGGTCTATAATATACTATAATACAATACAATACAATACAATACAATACAATACAATACAATACAATACAATATAATATAATACCGGGTCTTATATTAATTTTTGCTCAAAAAGATGCATTATAGCTGATCGTCCAGCTAGGTCTTATTTTCAGGTGAGCTGATCATATTTTAAACATTGTATTTTTAAAACATCATTTGTTATTCTTACTTTCAAACTAATTTTAAAATATTAATGGCTGTTCTTTTAGCTTTGCCAGTGTGAAAAAAATACCAGCATATTATAGTATTCTTTTCTTAATTTAATTTTTGAATGATACATAAAATACAAGTAAAATTTACTTTAAATAATAGACTCATTGTTTGGATGCTATCATGGAAATGTATGTAAACAATTTACTACTCTAAAAAAATCTTAATATCTCATTTCTTCCTTCTCCAAGCCCTATCCAATAAAATAACACTCATTAAAAACTTAGCTGTCCTAAAAGTTTACTCTTCTTGGCTATTAACATTTGTTAGGATAATATGATCATAAAATTTATCTTAATTTTGAACCTCCTTGAATTGTCTATCAACAAGTTTAATATTACACAATAAAAGCTTGGTAATTGAATTAAACTATTGTCATGCGGGGTCTCTGGTCCAGCTCCCCACATAAAAACGCAGGACATGGCGAGGCCAAGAAGGAACACCCACGGAGCCATAGGTAGGGAGTCATACCACGATAGTTTCGCTGGCGGCTGGGTTGGAGACACAGGAAGCAGGAGCCACACTGTCTGCAACCTGCCGTCCACTTCTCTCTGCCAACCAACCTCACTTGCCAGCTGCAATCCTCCATGTTAACTGCAATCCACTCTTGCTAGCTCAGCCACCATCTTTTTGCTAGCCCGCATTTTCTACTAGTGTAGCCATGGCAGTTATATTAGTGGCCAATCGCTCACTGGTTACAGGTGACAGCCAACTAGCCACAGCTGACGGCCATCCAACCACAGTTGATGGCCATTTACTACCTGAGCCACCACCTCTCCAGGTGAGGCTGAGAGCCTGGAAACTGCACTCCTGGCTCTGTCCCCACAACTATCAACAAAATATTACTAGCTGACAGGAAAGGCTATTCTCACTCAAAAAACAAAATAAATTTATACAGCGTCATCAACCATATGTTCAGCATAGTTTTGCACTGATGTAATATAATGCTTAAAAGCATTGACACTAGCTGTGAATATCTTAGATTACTTAACCACTCTGCAAAACAACTTATTTATCTATAAAAATAAGGATATTTACTTTCCTACTTTATTATATTTCTTATAAGAATTAAATTAGTTGATACATTGAAAATAATATTTATATTATACAGAATAAGCAGTCAATAAGTGTCGTTTCAAAGTGATTAGAAATATCTTGTCTATTATTCTGAATAAGTGTGTGTGTGTGTGTGTGTGTGTGTGTGTGTGTGTTTATTCTGTTTTGTGGGAGAATCTGCATTTGTAGTATCATGGAAGTCTCTTCTCCAAGTCTCTGGAGTTTTAAAATTCCTCTAATGTTTCTCTAGTTTTTACTTGTGTTTTCAGAAATCTTCAAAGCGGTTACCACCCATCATTTTTGACTTAGAAAGAAACTTGTATTAACCGAGTTTTTCAGTTCTCAGTTATTACTGCTTCACATCATTTTGTTTGAAAAATATCCAGAAACTTCCTCTTAGAATGTTGATACTAGAGGTGATTAGGCAAAACATTAACTCTGTTTACTAGAAGTGCCATTTGGAAAAGTACCTCTGTAGTGAATTAATCGGTGCTGTAGACTGAGAGCATTCATGTATCTTCAAAAATGCCTTACTCTATCCGGAAAAAAAGTCATGAGAATAAATTTACTGTCTAATAAAGATTTGGGGTTAATATACTTACACATTTTAAGTAACTCACTTTCTTAAAATAAGTGGAATGACTCTGACTTTAGTCAGATTTAAAAGTCCATTATTTTGATTTATTTCAACATTTACTAAAAACCAATAGTGCACCAGGTAAGCAGAGTGACACAGCTTTACAGTGATACCAGCAATCATGCAGGTTAAACGAGTTTTGTTACATATATGCCAAAACTCAATTTTTAAGCATGGATAACTTCATTTTACTTATTTGAAACTCAGAGTCATAGAGGACATCATGCACATACAATAAAAGACTTTAAAAAGTTCAGTTGTGTGCTAGCTATCTATGACAAGCTTCAAAAACTTGAAAAGGAAGACTGCTGACAAAGCAGAGAATATAGGTACACTTCTTTTAAACAATAACCCACAAATGAAAGGAGAAACTAAATATTCAACCAGAAATAAACCCTGATTATTCTCCTGTCACCTACGTGAAACAGCTGCTAAAACACAGACACAGCAGCTGTTGCTACTAAAAGTACTAATACTAAAGCTTTTCACAAAGTTTTTATTTTTATGAAGATAAAACTGTGCCGTCACATTTTATAAATTCAGTGACACTGGCCATCTCAATTACGTTCTCCATTAGGCCTATCTATGCCAATGCCAGTTTTGTCCAGTTTCATATTCATGCCATTTTATGAATGTATTGGAACTCAACCTCCCTCTTCTTCATTTTGTATATCAATGGAGACTATTTTAAAAACCTTTTGAATAGGCTTTCCTTACTGAGACAAACCTGAATTTCTCTAAATGTTGATCCACAGGTAGAAGTGGAAAAAATGTTCTTGCCTTTGTATTTTCAATGTCTTCACAAATGGCTAATCCTATTAAGTAATTTCCAAAGAAAGAGATGCAACAAAGAGAAATATGCAAAAACAAACAAACAAAAAACGCTGAAAATCCAAATACGAGGTATTAAAAGAAGAATTCAGACCTCAGGTCTTATAATTCCCAAGTTGCTTTGTGTATGCAGTACCCTAGGCCTGGGGTGCCCTCCTTATCTCTTTTTAACTTGGTTTCTGCTAATCATTTCTACACATTCTTCAGATGAAATGTCACATCCTCTTTAGGTTCCCTTATGTAGGGTTAAATATTCCCTTATGTATTCACTACTAACTTCATATATTCTTTTTTATAGCACTTATTATATTGTAATATAAAGGCTGCTATTTTGTGGACCTCTGAGAACATTAACGTGCCTTCTTCATTTGGTAATTATAGTACCTAGCTCAGAGTGTATTCAAAGTAAGTTCAATAAATACATTATGAATGAATGAATGAGTGAGACAAGAAATATCATCTAAAAAGAAATTAGCAAAGAAGAAACTGTTATTTTCTTTTACATTAACTGAAGCATGTATCCTAACAAAGGGAAGATTTTTGTCCTGAAATTAGCAGATATGCAGCAAAGCCACTACAGAATACGTGTGAGTCAAGTTCATGTTCCATTATAAAGAGTTGGTGTTTCCTTGTTTCCATATGTAACATTGAATCAGTTTTGCACATCATACTTTTGCCATGGCTTTATCAAAGTTGAGCTATGTTCAGAAGAGAGTGATCAGGATAGAGGGCATGGAATTATATCGTAATAAGGCTACTTGATGTCTCAATAATCAACATTGAGAAAAGATGTCTCAGAGAAGAAAATCACTAGAAAAAGGACAATGGGTAAAGTAGTGAGAGGCACAGTTCAACTGAAGACAACAATAGATATCCTAATAATTAGTAAAATCTAAAGATAGAATGAGGTAGTCCAGAAAATAGCAAATAGCAAACTATTTGTCATTGAAGATAATTAAATGCCTGGAAGGGGGAAATCACACATTAAGTGGACTGAAAGACTAACTTAAAGACTCTTCTTTATTCTCAAATCTGTAATGCTAATATTCTAATTAACAAAGTTAGGGGAACATTTTGGGGCTTCAATTTTACAGCATATTTTAGCCTTTTTTTCTATATTAGTGCATTAAGGACACATTATTAATGCTTCCTTTCATAAAAATCAGTTCGGTTTCCGGAAACCCCAGGCTTATACACAGCTTCCTCACATTGTACATTAAAATACAATTGCTATAGATTTTCATTTTGTGATTTTAGTAACGTGGGATTTATCACTTCTGTAGTTGTGCATAATTCTAGCTAGTATCTCTCAAACTCTTTCTCTACAAATGGCAAACTATTTTTTTTGTGTGTGTGGGGGGGGTGCTTCTTTGACTTTGAAATGTCTTTTCTAACTACTTCATGGTACTGGACGTCTTCACCATTCAACATAGCAAGAAAAAGAAATCAAATGCATCTGGATTAGAAGGCAAAATTAAAACTATCTTCATTCTCAGGTGACAAGATTATCTAGGTAGTAGTCCAATTAAATCTATAAAAAGCTGTGAGATGTAATATGTGAAATTTACAAGTTCGCAAAATAGCATTAATAATATAAAATGTATTAGTCATATATCTGAAAAATGTGTATAGGGCCTTTATACTGAAAACTACAAATCATTGCTGAGAGAAATTAAAGGAGACCTAACTTTGATGAGAAATAATCATATTCAAAGAGAAAACAGTGAAAATTGTTAAAATGTCTATTACCAATGCAATCAAAATTAAAATCCCAGAAAGCTTTCTTCTAGAAATTGACAATCTGATTCTAAAATTCATATAAAAATTTAAAAGATCTAGAATAGTCAAAACAATTTGGAAGAAAAAAATCAAATTTGGCAGATTAACTATTACCTGATTTGCATAATTACTTGTATACATTCTAATGTTTTCTAGCAATATCTAAAGACGACCAATGATAATATTGTAAAGTATTTTTGACATGAATAGATTAATTTTAAAAATAGCTTTGAATATCAAGTATAAACTACTCCATGCTTTATTTCAATTTTGTAACATTTCCACAGTTTGGTAACACTGCTGTGTTGTTACATATTATTTAAAGAACATTGTTAATACTCTCATGTAATGAACGTCCCTAATATCTTATTTATTTTTCTATTCAATATGATTTTTAAATTTTAATACATTTATTGGGATGACATTGATTAATTAAATTTATAGGTTTCACATGTACAATTCTATACACGTGTCTGTATAGAATTGAGGTCTGATCAAAAGATACAGTGAATGTTTAAATTAAAAAGCATTGTTACAGTAAAAGACACATTGCCATTAACCCCCCTCAAAATATTCCCTCTCGCTTTGAACACACTTATCCCAACATTCTTACCACTTTCTGAAGCAGTTCTGGGAGTCCTCTTTCATAAGTTTCTTTACTTCATCCTCCATCATTACAGCGCTCTGTGTCACACATCACTTCTGGTATACCGCAATTTCTGTCAAATAAAAACATTATGGTGTGTCCTCATCCACCTTATTCACTGAATCTGGCACCATCCCACTTCTGGTTCTTCCCCAGTCAAAATGACACGAAAGGAAAACATTTTGAATCGATTCAGGACATCAAGACAGCCACATCAGCACAACTGAAGACACTCACAATCGAGGTTTCCAGAACTGCTTCAGAAAGTGGCAAGAACAGTGGGATAAGTGTGTTGGAAGTCAGGGGGAGTGTTTTGACGGGGATTAATGGCAATGTGTCTTTTACCCTGATAAATTTGTTTTATTTAAACATTCATCATTTTTTTATCATTCCTATACACCATCTGTATATTGCATTGTGTGTTCACCACCCAAAGTCTAATTTTCGTCAGTTACTGTGTATTTGACTCTCTTTATCCTTTTCTAATCCTCCCACCTCCCATTTCCCTCTGATAACCACCATACTGTTGTAAGTGTCTATGAGTTTTGGTTTGTTTGTTCACTTGTTGCTGTCAGTTTTATATCCCACGTGAGTGAAATCATATGGGTCTTGTCTTTTTCTATCTGACTTATTTAGCTTAGTGTGATATTCTCAAGATCCACCCATGTTATAGTAAATGGCAGTACTTCATCTTATCGCTGAGTAATATTCCACTGGATATATGTACCACATCTTTAACTAATTATCTATTGAATTACACTTAGGTTGTTTCCATGTCTTGGCCACCATGAATAATGCTGCAATAAACATAAGGGTACATTTTTTTTCTTATTCTTGTATATAAATCTACACTTGAAGCTTCTTCAATATGTAAGATTATTTCTTTAAAACAAAAGCTCATAGACACAGACAGAATGGATTTTTAATTTCAGGATCAATACGATTCATACATATACATGCATGTATTTTTTAAGATTTATTAATACATATTTTAGGACTTTATGAGTTTTGTTAATATGCTATATGAGAAAGATAGCATATATTTTATTCATTTCTATGGTTACTATGTTTAACTTTTTTCATATATTTATATTTGTTTTTGTTATTATGGGCATGTTTGTTTCTGCCTAAACTCTATATGTCTATTTTTCTCATAATTCATATTAGTGCTATTTATGTTACAATTATATGGCTTTTTCTGTGTTTTTTTGTAGCAAATATGAGCTCTTTGACTTTAACAAAAAAGTTAAAATATTACATAGTCAAACAATATTCCTTCATGATTTTGCCAATAATGTTTGTGTTTAGGGATTTCTTACCTAGAGTATAATAAATATTCCCTTTCATGTAGTGCTTTCTATCATTTTATTTCTTATAATTAACACTTTAATTGTACTTGATATTTCCTTGGTGTATACTATGAAGATATAATCTGTGTATCTGTTTTTTTTCTTCCCAATTGATAGTGAACTGCCCCATAATATTTCATTCATGCATTCTCCTTCACAGATGATCTGGAGTATGTATTTGAAGCTTGACTATTTCTAGTCAACCTACCCCTTGATGTCTGCCCCTAGGTCAGAGCTTCTCAGATTAATTTTCATTGACAAGTGTTTGTTTTTTCTTCTTTCCTTGATTTAAGTTTTCTAAATGAACAATGAATCATTTTACTAGTTTCCAAAATATCATCTGAGTTGAAGTTTAAATAACATTACATTGCTACTAATAATTATACAGAGGAATGGGTCTACTTACACTTTATATTCTAAACCATGATAAGTTTTATGCAGTGTTTATAATTTTCAAATATATGTGCCATTTTTTATAGAAGTTATATTACACTTTACTTTTGAATATAAAATTTTGAACAGATAAGTAGTTAGTCATGTACAGATAGTTCTTCACGGGACCATCTTACGAAGCAAGATGTCAGTAAACATATTTTCAGTCATCAGTTCATCAGTTCATACTGAGAAATTGTATTATGCTTGGTTAAATGCTATATGCAGGCATGAGTAATTATGAACAAAATGTGTGGTCCTTTATTTTATAGCACTCAAGGGTTATAGACAATAGAGAGTTTTGAAGGTCACAGTATATAAAGGAATTTAGAATTTGTCTTGAAGGAAGCATTATTCCTTAGATAAGTTATGACATTATACAATTGTTTCAATATCAGGTTCTCATCTGATTGGTTACGCGCAAAATATGAAAGGTAAGAAAACAGAGAAAGGAAGAGCAAAAAAATATATACAGCAGCAATACAAATGCCTGCTTAAAAGGATAGGTAAGAATGATAGGGATAAAGTGGAAGGAAAAGAAAAATATGGAAAGTATTATAAATACAGAATTGTTGGTAATTCAATTATTCAGTAGATAATTATGAAGCCTAGAATGTGTCGAATGCTGTAAAATAAGAAGGGAATGAATATGTAAAACCAATATTTTTTCTTTGTTCTCTGTATAGAAAAAGGCCAAGAAATAAACAACTCATAGTAGCACTAGATACACACATTGTGTTACAAAGTTATGAAGCCATGTGTTACAAGTTACTTTGATATTATTGTAAATACCTGCACAGAAGTGATGGAGCTGATACTTACCTAGCTCTCAATTGAGCATGTAATATTTGTTCTGAATTTATTCATACAACAGTTATTTACAGATGGCTTTTGGAAACTGTTAGATACTGAGAAAACAAGAGTGAATGGATAGATATGGTCTCAATCTATGTAGAATTGAAAATTTAAAGGGGATAAATGAGTAACAAGATAATTCTAATACAGTGTGATAAGCATTAGAATGGAAGAAGAAATATATGGGTATGTGAGAACAAAATAGAGGGAGCCAATTCATACATTGTTTGACAAGATAGATATTTAGTTTTAAACATAAATGTAACATTACAGAAATGTCTGTGCCCTGTGCCAAAAAGCAAGAATCAATGGGCTAGTTCTAATCATATTGACTAATTATATTGACTAATTCTCTATGAATAAATAAATTCAAAATGAATAAGTAAATAATCATATATTTGAAAGATTAATAAAAAACAGGTTTGTGTTTGTGTTTATTAATAAAAATGCAGGTTTGTGTAACCAATATGCAGATGAGTTTATAATAAAATTACATACTAATTAGTATTAAGAAAGAGGAAAACCCTATAGAGCAAAATTTCTGGGATGTAGGTAGAGCAATATTTTAAAGAAAAATTTATAATTATTAATGATTACATTACAAAGAAGAAAGATAAGTGAGATAGTAAGGTGCTCAACTCATATTAAAAAATGATAGAGTAAACTTTATAAAAGCAGATGAAAGAAAAATAAAAATCAGAGCAGAAATTAGAATAAAATGAAAAATGAGAAAATTAACAAAATAAAATAATATTTCAGACAAAACATTAAACTTACTGGTACAGCAATAGGCAATAGACGGCATAAATATGCAACTTTAGGTATGAAATAAACAAGATATCACTAAAGATTAGAAATGCATAAACAAATACTCTAAAGCATCAATACATTTGAAAATATAGAAAAAATGGATAGTTTTAAGCAAAAAGTGTAGATTCAAAAACTGATAAAAAGGCTTATCTGAATAGGTCTATAATTACTATAAAATGGAATCAACTTTAAAAAATTAGCACACTACTGCCTTTGATAAATCAAACTATCAGTCAACCAGTCCTAGACTGCTGCAAGCCAATTTTACCAAATGTTCAAGAAAGCGGTTTCCTGTATTATATGATATTTTCTAAAAAATATAAATATATGGTAAATCTACATAGTTCTTTTAATATCATAGCTAAGATATGATATTAAAAACTTTCGAGACTATTATAAGAACAAAATTTATAGGAATATCTGTTTTCTACATACTTGTAAAAACCCTAAATAATTTTTAAAAAGCAACAATAGAAAAAATAGATGAGAAATTCTAGATGGCTTTATAAAGAGAAACTGTCAGAAACCTTCCAGCAAAACTCATATATAATTGTAAAAACATAAGCATTTCTTTTTAAAATGAAAAATAACATAAGATTTTTAAAAATTACTACAGATTCTATTGTACTTAATATTCTGTCCAGCAGATTATACAGACATAAGGTGGCAAACGTATCAACACTGGAAAGAAATAAACACAAAATAGATATGTTTTAAGAAAATATACAGAATAAAATCTCAGTGAATGCATATGAGACTGCTGGACATAAAATCAGTCTATAAAAGGCAGTAGTGTTCCCACAAACAACTAGCTAGAAAATATAGTTTTAAAAAGATGCCATTTACATTGTAACAAAAAGTTATACCTATAGGATTAAATATAACGAAACATAGAAAACTTTACAAATTAATTATGAAGACTGAAAAGAACTGGAAAAGAGCAAATATGTGACATATGTACCCATGAATTATGTTTCAGTTGTTTTCAAAATATCAAAGTTTTCCTTGAATTAATAAAGTCAAAGCAATTCCAATCACAATCCTATCAGATTTTTATGTTTGTGTTTGTAATTTGAAAGAAGATTCTAATATAAGTATGTAGTAGTGGGCCAAAAATACCCAAGAAAGTGTTCAGAATGATGTTGGGGATGAGGAAAACAAAATATCAAGGTTAAGTTTAAGATTATATTAATTAGAACAGTGTCTGTCACATAGATGCACCAAAGAATAAATCTGTGCCCACAAAGTGACACACAAGCATATACAATTATTTGGCATATGACAGAAGTAGTATTATAAACTAGTGGGAAAAGATGAGTTTCTTCATAAGTGTTGGGAACTGTAGCTATTTTTTTTGGAAAAATAAAATTACATCCCTACCTCATCTTTCACTGTAATATATTTTCAATAGATAAGTGAGCTAAATATGAAAATGTGGAGAACAAATATTTTATGTTCATAAGAAAACATTACAAAAATAATTTTAAGTCCCTGGGATTGGGACTTATGAGCAAAACACACACAATCACAAATATCACCAACCATAGACGACATATTGCTGAATTTAATTCTATTTAAAGTAGAATGATAGCATATAGGAAATAAAGCATAAACAAAGTTTCAGGAGACCTGACAAGTTGCAAGGGCTATTATTCAGATTCACTTAAGATAAACTGGACAATAAAAGTGAAACTAATTAGAAATGAATTAAGATTGCAAACAGGCAATTATTATTCACGGAAGAGAAAAACTTCAATAGGGAATAACCATATGAAAAAACTGCTCAGCCGCAATAGTCATCTGAAAAATGCAAATTAAAACTGTGACAAGAGTGTGTGTGTGTGTATGTGTGTGTGTGTGTGTGTGTGTGTGATGCATGTGAGCCAGCTTAGACTCCTGTTACCCAATGAATGAGTAACGTCCACAATGTCTTTTCCGTAACAGTCCCACTCAACTCTTGTAGTCTCATGCCAATGGAGTCAGTTTATCTCATATATGTTCTTCTCCTCCTGCCATCTATTTTCTCTAGCATTACTGTTTCTACAAAGAGCCCTGCCTTCTCACTGTATGCCCAAAGTAGAGCAACTTCAGTTTTATCATTTTTGCCTCCGACGATGTTTCAGGCTTAATTTGCTCGACAGCCCACTTTTCTGGAAGTCCAGGGGATCTGTAGGTCACTCCTCCAAAACCATGTTTTAAGTAAATCAATTGTTTTCCTATCAGCGTTCTTCACTGTCCAACTTTTGCATCTGTGCATAGTAATTGGGAGCACAAAGATGAGTATGTCCATAGCTTTAGTCTCTAATGACATGTGTTTGCTCTTGGTGACTTTGCCTAATTCTTTGCCTAATTCTTGCTGTCCTTCTAAGTCTCAGCCTTCTCTGGATTTCTTGGCTGTAGTCTCCAACCGAATTGATGACAAAACCAAAGTAAACAAAATTTTAAACAATGTTGATATTTCATTGTGTATGTTAAAGTTGTGCATTTCTTCTGTGGTCATGATTTATGTCTTCATGATGTTCAAATGAAGACCTGTTTTGGCACTTTCTTCTTTCACTCTCATCAGAATTAATTTCAAATCATTGCAACTTTCTGCCAGTAAGGTGGTGTCACCTGAATATCTTAAGTTGTTGGTATTTCTTCCACCAGTTTTCACTCCTCTTTCCTCTGAGTCTAGCCCAGTTTTTCATATGATATGTTCTGCATTCATATTAAACAAATAAGGAGATAAAATGTACGCCTTTCTGATACCTTTGCCTATAAGAAACATTCTGTCTTTCCATATTCTGTCCTGACAGTGGCTTCGATCCATAATACAGGTTCCCCATCAGGACAATCAAGTGCTGAGGCACACCCATGTCTTTCAGAGCAACCCATAACTTTTCATGATTCACACAGTCAAAGGCTTTCACCCCTCAGAGATACTGTGGATGCCTGATCATGGCATTGTACACCAGAAGCTAAACATTAATGAATGCCAACTATAATTTTATATATATAATGTGATGGCTCGGTGTGAGGTCGGAGGGATAGTGGATGGGGGGAGGAGGGTTCACAGTGTGAGGGATATAAATGATGAACGTCTAAGTATTACCTTGTCTGGTACACCTGAAACTAATAAATTAAAAACAACGACAAAAAAAGGCTTTTCTGTAGTATCTAAAACATAAACTGGCCTTCGAAAATTCTCCGGAGAACTCCAGTATCCAACAAATGTTTGCTATTAGATCTTGAGTGCCTCTTTCTTTTCTGAATCCAGTTTGGATTTCTTTCCATGGTAGAAATACTGTATTCAGTATTCTAACCCTGCTTTTATTACCACTTACATTTGCCTCTCCCAGTCTATGGCAATTTTTAATGTTTCTTCTTCCATCCAACTAAGTTTTTTCTTACTTCTGGCATTTTATTTTTGTGTTGTTCCCTAAGAATATTTCTATTTTCAGCCCACAGTTCATCTGGTTCTCAGTAAAATAAATTTAACAGTACAAATCTTTTTTATGTGTACTTTATATCCATCAGGAATGTTATTTCCATTATATTTATGCACTACGATTCTATGAGTGTTCACCTCACCTTTAATCAAAGATTTGATATTAGCGATTCGTGGTCAGTACCAAAATCTGCTCCTGCTCTTGTTTTGGTAGAGAGAATACAGCTTCTCCATCTCTTGCTTTCAATTACATAGTCTATTTGAATTCTCTTTGGCCATGTGATGTTGTCCATGTATACACTATTCTGGTAGTTGAAGCATGAGTTTGAGACGGACTACTTGTTGGCTTTGAAGAAATCCATGAGCCAATTTCCGGCTTCATTTCTGACCCCTAGTCTAAATTTTTGACCACATTTGATACTGTTTTATGTCTTACTTTTGGATTCCAATCACCTATAATTATCAACACATCTCATCTGGATATGTGATCAATTCCTTCTTAATACTTGTAAAAGCCCTCAATTTCATTATTTTTTTTTAAATTAAAGTTTATTTGGGTGATTATTGTTACTAAAGTTACATAGATTTCAGGTGTACAATTCTGTATTACGTCATCTATAAATCCCATTGTGTATTCACCACCCAGAGTCAGTTCTCCTTCCATCACCATATATTTGATCCCTTTACCCTCATCTACCACCCTCCTCCCCTCTTACCCTCTGGTAACCACTAAACTATTGTCTCTGTCTATCAGTTTTTGTTTCTCATTTGTTTGTCTTGTTCTTTTGTTGTTTTGGATATATATATCACATAACAATGAAATCATGTAGTTCTCTGCTTTTTCTGTCTGACTTATTTAGCTTAGCATTATAGTCTCAAGATCTATCCATGCTGTCACAAACAGTCCTATTTCATCTTTTCTTACTACTGAATAGTATTCCATTGTGTATATATACCAACAACTTCTTTATCCATTCATCTATTGAAGGACATTTTGGTTGTTTCCATGTCTTGGCCACCATAAATAAAGCTGCAATGAACATTGGAGCACATGTGTCTTTATGGATAAATGTTTTCAGAATTTTGGGTAAAACATAGACTGGCCTTCTAAAATCCCCAGGAGAGGGATTGCTGTATGGTAATTCTATTCATAATTTTGAGGAACCTCCACACTGCCTTCCATAGCAGCTGCACCAGTCTACATTCCCACCAAGAGTGTATGAGGGTTCCCTTTTCTCCACAGCCTCTCCAACACTTGTTACTATTTTTCTTGTTGATGGTAGCCATTCTGACTGGAATGAGGTGATATTTCATTGTGGCTTTTGTTTGTATTTCTCTGATGATTAGTGATGTTGAGCATTTTTTCATATGTCTGTTTGCCATTTGTATGTCCTCTTTGGAGAAATGTCCCTTCAGGTCCTCTGCCCATTTTTTAATCTGTTTTTGTTGTTGTTGTTGTTGAGTTTCATGAGTTCCTTGAATATTTTGGATATCAGTCCCTTACCGAAGGCACTGTTTGCAAAAATCTTCTCCCATTTAGTTGGTTACCTCTTTATTTTGTCAACGGTTTCTTTTGCTGTGCAGAAGCTTTTAAGTTTGATATAGTCCCATTCATTTATTTTAGCTTTTACTTCTATTTGCCTTTGGAATCAAATTCATAAAACGCTCTTTGAACCCAAGGTCCATATGTTTAGTACCTATGTTTTCTTCTATGCAGTTTATTGTGTCAGGTCTTATGCTTAAGTCTTTGATCCATTTTGAATTTATTTTGGGACATGGTGACAGATAGCAGTCTGTTTCATTCTTTTGCACATGGCTATCCAATTCTCCCAGCACCATTTATTGAAGAGGCTGTCTTTTTTCCAATGTATTTTTTTTTGCTTCTTTGTGAAAAATTAGCTGCCCATATTTATGTGGTTTTATTTCTGAGTTCTCAGTTCTATTCCATTGGTCTACGTGTCTGTTTTTCTGCCAATACCATGCTGTTTTCATTATTGTTGCCCTGTAGTACAAAAAGTCAGGGAGTGTGATACCTCTAGCATTGTTATTTTTCCTTAAGATTACTTTGGCTATTAGAGGTCTTTTGTGGTTCCAAACAAATCTGATGATTTTTTGTTCTATTTCTTTGAAAAAATGCAGTTGGGATTTTGATGGGGATTGCATTAAATCTGTGTATTGCTTTGGGAATATGGCCATTTTAACTATGTTGATTCTTCCGTCCATGAGCATGAAATGTCTTTCCATTTGTTTGTGTCTTCTTCAATTTTTTTTTTTAAAAAATGTCTTGTAGGTTTCAGCATATAGGTCTTTCGCATCCTTCGTTAAGTTTATTCCTAGGTATTTTATTCTTTTTGCTGCAATTGCAAAAAGAATGGGTTTTTTATTATTATTTATTTTTCTGAGATTTCATTGTTAGTATATAGGAATGCAATGGACTTTTGTACGTTGATTTTGTAGCTGGCGACTTTTCTGTATTCGTTCATTGCTTCTAATATCTTTTTGGTGGAGTCTTTAGGGTTTTCTATATATAGCATCATGTCATCTGCAAAGAGTGGCAATTTAACTTCTTCATTCCTAATTTGGATGCCTTTTATTTCTTTCTCTTGCCTGATGGCTCTGCCAAGGACTTCCGACACTATGTTGAAAAGCAGAGGTGATAGGGGACAGCCCTGTCGTGTTCCTGAACGTAAAGCAAAGGGCTTCAGTTTTTCACCATTAATTATGAGATTAGCGGAGGATTTGTCATATATGGCCTTTAGTATGTTAAGGTAGTTTCCTTCTATACCCATTTTATTAACTGTTTAAATAATAAATGGATGTTGTATCTTGTCAAATGCTTTTTCTGCATCTATTGATATAATCATATGATTTTTGTTTTTTATTTTGTTTATGTGATATATCACATTGATGGATCTGCACAGGTTGAACCATCCTTGTGCCCCGGCGATGAACCCCATTTGGTCGTGATTAATAATCTTTTTAATGCATTGTTGTATTTGATTGCTAGAATTTTGTTTATGACTTTTGCGTCTCTATTCATCAGAGGTATTGGTCTGTAGTTCTCTTTTTTAGTATTGTCCTTACCAGGTTTTGAATTTCTTTTTTTTTTTTTTTTTTTTTTTTTTTTTTTGTACTCGGTGAAGGATAATAACACTTGCCTTTATTTACAGTGGCAGGGACAAACATGAATAAAGGTTCTCATCAATGAAGAGTTTGAGCAGGATTGGTATTAGATCCTCTTTGAAGATTTGGTAGAATTCACTGGTAAAGCCATCTGGTTCCGGACTTTTGCTTTTGGGAAAGTTTTGGATGACTGATTCAATTTCATTACTGGTGATCGGTCTGTTTAGATTTTCCAGTTTTTCATGGTTCAGCCTAGGAAGGCTATATGTTTCAAAGAACTTGCCATTTCTTATAGGTTATGGCATATAGTCCTTCATAGTATTCTTCAATTCTCCTTTGTGTTTCTGTGGCATCTGTGTTAACTTCCGCATTGTCATTTCTGATTTTGTTTATTAGGGTCTTCTCTCTTTTTATCTTTGTGAGCCTAGCCAAGGGTTTGTCAATTTTGTTAATCTTTTTAAAGAACCAAGTCTTTGCCACCTTAATTTTTTCTATTGTCTTTTTGTTCTCTATTTCATTTAGTTCTGCTCTGATTTTCATTATTTCCTTTCTTCTACTGACCTTGGGTTACATTTGTTCATCTTTTTCTAGTTCTTTGAGGTGTAACATGAGGTTATTTATTTGAGATTTTTCTTGTTCCTGAGATAGCCTGTAATGATATAAATTTCCCTCTTAAAGCTGCTTTCGCTGCATCCCCCAAATTTTGGTAGGATGGATTTTCATTGTCATTAGTTTCTATGTATCTTTTGATCTCTCCTCTAATTTTTCTTTGACCTGGTCTTTGTTTAAAACTATGTTATTTAATCTCCATGTATTTGGGGTTTTTCCTGCTTTATTTTTGCAATTGATATCCAATTTCAAACCCTTGTGATCAGAGAATATGCTTGGTATGATTTCAGTTTTTGTAAATTTGCTGAGGTTAGTTTTATGTCCCATTATATGGTCTATCCATGAGAATGTTCCATGTACACTAGAAAAAAATATATAATCTGATGTTTTAGGATGAAGTGCTCTATAAATGTCAGTTATGTCCATTTCATCTAATGTGTCATTTAGGGCTACTATTTCACTATTTATTTTCTGTTTGGATTATTTATTTTCTGTTGAGGATTCTTTGTTGTTGATTTTTGACAGCTTCAATATAATGCACCTTGGAGAAGGCCTTTTGGAGTTGATGTAATTAGGTGTTCTATTTGCTTCTTGGATTTGAAGATCCAGTTCTTTCCACAAGTTTGGGAAGTTCTTATCGACTATTTGTTTGAATATACTCTCTGTTCCCTTCTCTCTTTTTTCTGCTTCTGGTATGCCCATTATTCTTATATTGCTCTTTCTGATGGAGTCAGAAAGTTCCTGTAGAGTTCTTTCAATTCTTTTAATTCTCAAGTCTCTTTCTTCTTCCATCCGTGTCATTTCCAGGTTTCTAACTTCGATGTCACTGATTTTTTTTCCTCCATCTGTTGAACTCTACTACCTAAACTGGCTATTTCATTCTTAATTTCCTCTATTGAGTTGTTAATCTCCAAAAATTCTATTTGGTTATTTTTTAAAATTACCATATAACCCAGCAATCCCTCTCCTGGGTATCTATCCAAAAAAATCTGAAAACATTTATACATAAAGACACGTGTGCTCCAGTGTTCATTGCAGCTTTTTTTACGGTGGCCAAGACATGGAAACAACCAAAATGTCCTTTGATAGACGAATGGACGAAGAATTTGTGATATATATATACACAATGGAATACTATTTGGTGGTAAGAAAAGATGACATAGGAACATTTGTGACAACATGGATGGATCTTGACAGTACAATGCTAAGCGAAATAAGTCAGACAGAAAAAGCAGAGAACCCTATGATTTCACTGATATGTGGTATATAAACCAAAAACAACAAAAAAACAAGACAAACAAGTGAGAAACAAAAACTGATAGACACAGACAATAGTTTAGTGGTTACCAGAGGGTAAGGGGAGTGGGGGGAGGGAGATGATGGTAAGGGGGATCAAACATATGGTGATGGTAGGAGAACTGACTCTGGGTGGTGAACACACAATGGGATTTATAGATGATGTAATACAGAATTGTACAACTGAAATCTATGTAATTTCACTAACTATTGTACCCAAATAAATAAAATAAAATAAAAAATAAATAAAATTTCAGTCTTTCGTAAAATGCTCATGTTCTGTTATTGTGTTTCTGAGTTCATTAAACTGCCTTTCTGTGTTTTCTTGCATCTCGCTGAGTTTTTTCAGAACAGCAATCTTGAATTCTTTGTCATTTAAGTCACATATTTCCATATCTTTAAGTTCATTTTCTGGAGACTTTTCACTTTCTTTCTGAGCTGTCTTGTTGCCTTGGTTATTTATGGCACTTAATGATTTATTATCTCTCTTCCTAGACATCTACAGGTGTGGGTTCTAGAGTAGGTTGATAGGAAGAGGTCTTTCTTTTGTTTTCCAGTACGTGTTTGTAGAATGTTTTATTTTCTCTCCGACTGCAGCCTTTTTTCTCTCTCTCACACTGTAGTGTTATGTTTTCTGCACTATTCCAGTTTCTCACACAATGGGGGCATTACCTGGAAGGCGGGCTTCTCCACTGTTAACTGTTCCCCTGGGTCATAGGGCACCACATTCCTGTGGAGATGCGGAGAGCTTTTGAAGTTCAAAAGCTCTTCCTGCACCAGATACAGAATCCCTGTGTTTCAGCAATTCTATTTACTCCTGCAAGAATCTGCCCAGATTGGTGGGAACAGGTGCAAGATGAGTTGTGAGAGGTGGTCCAGGGCAATGGGGGTGACCACCAGCACTGCTGGTCCTGCCTCCACAGCTCCTTCCTCTTTGCCAGAACTAGTTGTGTTGGGAATCTGTATCTGCAGACCACAGTTCTCAGAACTGCAAATAGTCTGTGCTTTTGATCTGACACTACTACTATATTGCTTCTAGCACTGGGCAGGTGGGGGTAGGGTGATCTCTGGGAGGGTAGGGAAGGTGCGGCTAGTCTCAGTCCCTAAGGCTTCCTTTCTCTGCGGTAGTGAGGGCTTAAACCACAGTTTTCATTCTTCTTCCCTCAGTTTTTGTTCTGCGGTCTCTGCTGTGAGTGTTGGGTTCAGCCGTGTTATATGCTGCCCCCCTCAGCCCGGTGCGCCATAAATAGAGTCCTAGCAGTCCTAGTTCTTCCCTCTCCCACAGCTGCCGTAGTTCCCAGATGGATGCAGCGAGCTCGGAGCACTGAGCGAGATCTGCGTCCTGGGCCTGCAAGGCTAACTGTCCGTCACCGCACTTCTTTCTTCCCTCCTCCCCTGCTACTGCAATTTGCCCACCTTTTGGTGAATTTAGTAGTGAGACTCTTCATCATGCTTGTCTGCTGTGCAGGGAGTCCTTTGTGGACTTATAGTTTTTCAATTTGTTGTAAATTCCATGGGAGATTTCCATAGACTCACCTCATGCCGCCATTTTGATGACGTCTCAATTTCATTCTTTATATTCTGTATAGACATGAAAAATATTAAAAAGGAAAAACTAGATAAAAAACATTAAACTACAAAATTATATATAGAGTATACAAATATCTATATTAATGGTAGACTGACAGACAATGTCACTATATATTTTCATAGTCTATACATCAGTTTAATTCAGATTAATTCTGTTAGGAAGGGAGTAGAACAGAAGGGAGAAAAACATGGGACTTCAGCACTTTATCATTTTATTTCTTTTATAAAATAAAAAAAATATGTGCCTAACAATACCAGTTTTAAAATTTTCATGGTGAGGATGTGTTTGAGTATTATGTCAATTTATTTTCTTTTCTATAAGTACGAAATGTTTTGATATTTAAAATAAAAGGTAAGTATTGAATAACTGAGTGGATAAATACACATTCTAAGAGGAAAAAATTAAAAAGTGTGAATACTCTTAAGATAATATATTGACTAGACATTTGAGAAGACAAATTAGATTTTGAAATTATTTATTGATTAGCAATAGCCTCAAATTTTTCTAATTAATAATAATATATTACTCATGTAAATGTTCAAATGTCAAAAAAGGATATAAAAACAGCAGGAAAAGTATTTTTTATAACATACCAGAATGTCTAATGATGTGTGTGGTTTTGCCAAAAAAATACCACACACTATATGTAACGCAGTACATATAGCGTTATATGTACTGAATTGAAGTTAGTTAAGTTTATATTGTAGACAGATTTTCAAGTAAACAGATAAAGGCCTGTATCATAATTTTTAATGATTGGATGCTAGTTCATTTATAGTTATTCCAGCATTTATTTTGATAATTGCTATTGCTAGGTAGTTAGATCATTTCAAACTACTTGTTTTGTAGAGCATTGTAGGGAGTAAATCTTATATAATAATCTTAACATGCTTATTTGGTTCTTTCTGAGGATGGCCGGTTCAATATATAAGTACAGTTTTCTTTGGAATATACATTACCAAATGCCTGCTAGACAGGTTAGGCAGAAATGTCTAATTCTATGTTTTATCAATCTCTTTAATCTTTGACAATATGATAGATAAAATATATCTTATTTTTAGAATTTGAATCTCATGTATTGGTGCTAATAATTGTTTTAAATTTTTGACACACACACACACACACATACAAACACACACACATACACACACACACACACACACACACACACACACACACACATATATATATATATATATATATATATATATATATATATATATACGTCTCTTTCATGGACTATTCAACTTTTTATCTATTTTTAACTTTTCCTATGTACATTTTAATGATAAATCATTTAAAATACTTTTATTAAATAAAAAAGCATAGACTTAGAAAACTGTATAAAACAAACATATAGTTTAATGAATTAGTGTAAGGTTAAATATTCTCATAAGATTGACCCAATTATCCAGGTCAAGAAGAATAATTTTGCTAGATATTCTATAAAAACCACCCTAACAATAATGTTTCCTCTCCCTGTCAACTAAACTATTATTCTGAATTGTAGCTTTTTTTTAGCTGTGTTGCCCATGTATGCACATTCGTTTTTTACATTGATGGCCAATATCTAGATTCATTACTTCATAGAGTACTACCAAATGCTGACATTCTAAATATATCAGTGTTATTCATTTATTAAAAGAATGTTGTATAAAAAAGAAGCTTTCCCTCAATGGCAAAATTTTGCCTAATTATATAGAAAATTTTACCTACTTATATAAGAAAAAGAGAGCACATATTTAATTCTTTATGTTTATTTACCAGTTTTCTAGACAATGAATTATCATTCTTCTAGAGCGATCAGTTATTTAACCCTTTATCTTACATATGAAACTATTTTCTTGTTGCCCATTTTTTTCTCTGTTGTCATAATCTTTAAGAAATTAAGACTTTTCTCTTATGATTTCTGGATTTGGTGTAAATCTTGGCATGTTTTTCTTAAACCAATATTATAAAGATATTCACTTATACCTTCTTCCAGCACTTCTATAGCCGTTTATATTTTTAAATATTTAATCAATTTAGAAATGTACCCCTAAATGGCTTGACGTTAGTTGCACAAATGCATAAATCCATTTTTATTAAGGATATATATTTATATAAAATCACTACAGTTTAATGAAGTTCCACAGAGTATGCACACCCATTTAACCAAGTAGTTAAGGCTCACTCTTACCACCCAAAAGCTCCCCTTTTGCTACCTTCAATTCAGAATTCCCACTCTCTTTACCCTCCAAAGAAAACTGCTATTCTGAATTCTAGCACCAAATATTATTTTTCACTGTTTTAAATGTTTATATAATTGAAATAATAATGTATGTGTTCTTATATATCTGGTCCTGTGTTCAATACTATGTAAGATCTCATCCATGTCATTTTAGGTAACATAAATCTTTTTCATTACTTATAAAATATCCTGAGTTAACACAATATGTGTTCTTTATCCATTCTGTAGTTGGTGGATATTTTCTTGTCTTTAGCTATTGTCGTTAATTCTACTGTGACCATATCCAAATAAGTCTTTATGCACATATGCATGCAGTTCCATTTTGTATATATTTTGTATAATTACTGAATTATAGGTATGCTTTAACCAATACTACTAAACAGATACCTAAAGTGTTTTGAGCAATTTATATTCCCACACTAAGTTGTTCAGAGTTCTTATTGCTCCATCTTCTAATCAAATCTTTCATATCTTATTCAATTGTTCTCTTTTGTTATTACCCATCATCATTGCAATGTTTTAGTTAATGTAACTTTATGAAACATTTACTACATGATAAAAAAATAGCAGCATTCTAAAAAATAGACAACTGTGTGGTCAACTGGAATTTGAATATTGACTCAGAGATAAACATGAACAGATTGTAATTTATCATGAATCAGTTCACCTCTAATATATTGTCATGAAAATAGAAGATAAACCTATAGAAACTGCACCACCACCACCACCACCACCACCACCACCACCACCACCACCTACAGACACCAAATTCTCATGTCTTGTTGTGTGTAATCAGTTTAATAACAACAAGTCATTTGCTTGTCAATACATTTTTATTCTAGCTATAGTTTTTGTTGCTTTGATATTAAATTTCTTTTACATTTTGAGATGTTTTCATATGCCTAACAGCGCCACATTCAATTTCCCATTTAGTACAGTATACAGCAAGCCACTGTGAAGTCGGTGGTGCTGTGAAATATTTAGTGTAAGAGCTCAGGAATGTAATTTTCCTCTTCCTTACAATTGTTATGTTGCCTTAAGTATGGAAAGTTTCAGTTGTGTGACAACAAATACATATTATGGTATACTAAAATTATTTAATTTCATTTAGAGTATGTTGAGAATAAACAAAATTAATTCTGTCTTACTAAATGTATCATCACCCATTTCCTTTTTCATGATACAAGGCATTTTATCACTCAGAAATAGTTTGGTCCGAACAATAGAATTATTTAGAAAAGTATGCACTGTATGCGCTCAGTCATTGTACCTATAAAATGATATGGTAGAAGTTAAACACATGGAGACTACTACAAAAAGCACTATTTATTGGGGGGAGGAAGGAAAAAAAAGAGTAAGGGAATGCTTGGAAAGAAAATCAAACAAGAAATCAAAACAAAATGAGATGCAATTGCACATGGCATAAAGGGAATTGTAAAGCATTATTTTCATCTGGCAACGTGAAAGACAGAAGAAAATAAAACAACAAAAACAACAACAACAACACAACAAAACAAAACAAAACAAAACAAAACTAGAAAATAATTGACATGAAAACCTAGATAATAAAAGGGCAAAAACCCAAGACTGAGTGGGGAAAGGAATGGGATAGAGAAATAGTATACAAATGTGTAGATGCTGGGTGTGCTAAACTTGTTAGGCAGCGAAGATTCAGATCATGAAAAAAGCTAGTATGCTTTGTTTTTTATAATTCATTGAAAACCAGCAAGATGTGAAAAGTATTTTGTAGCTAAAATTTAAAAAACAATGAAAAAGGTTATGCTGAAAACCATATATTTATTTATCTTTTGTTCTTACTCCTTAATTAACAGAAGACTTTTCTTTCTTGTAGTGATAGAAAGATGGACCATGTACTTTTTTAAGGTCAAAAGTCCCTGTCATACCAAATAATGGCTTTGGAAGATCCAAGAAAAACATATTTCATCAATCATCATATTAGTAAGACTTTTAACTGCGTTACACATGACATATCCACCAGTATATTGGGAAAATGCAAACTATTTAACTGAACAGTTAAACTCAAAACTAATTGTAGAATTTGTGTAGGTGGCTTACCTAAAATATAATCATCAATAGATTAGGGTGAGAGTAGAAGACAGTAAGAAATGCTCTATAGAACCTTGGCTCAGTTCTATTAAACATTTTCATTTGTGACTTAGATAACAACATGGAAACATACATTTTAACTAAGGATAGGGTTAGCATACTAAACCAATGTAAAATATTAGGAAAAAAGATTTAAAAATGGGAAAATATTTGGTATAAGTCAATGTTTAATAAAAAAAATTGGAAATCGTTTGTACTAATATGGCAGCAAAGTATTCACTTTCTTGTTGGAGCATATGTTGAAAATATATTAACCCTATAATAGTGTTCATAAAAACCAGAAAGTGTGTTTGGTGGTATGGAAACGTATATCTCCTTAGACTCGTCTTGTATTCAGCTAAGGTTCAACTTAATTAAAGGCATTTTGAAACCTGGAAGCAACAATATAAGGGAAATTGTATCTACAAGAGAAATATAATTCATTGGAAATAGAAGAGTATTTGAAACTGGCAATAAAGAAGGGAATGCTTTAAGAAAATGCTGATTATTTCCTACTACCAACAAAGCCAGAATATAATAAAATAGACATAATGGGGAGGATTGTTAAGAGAAGAATTCTATGATTTTTAGGTATTAAAAGCAGGAGGTTTTTTTTTTTTTCCAGTTATAATTGACAATCAATATTATTAGTAAAAGTATCTTTTAGTCTGGAAATTTTCAAAGCTACAAATAATTGAATTTGTTCTGGGCCAGACTAGGTCTTAAAGTTGCTTCTAACTTTGTGACTCAGGAAAGTCTTAACCTTTGTAATAAAGCATCTGGAAATGCAGATTCTTTATATTGACTTCTTAGAACACTTCTTGTAGTAGATGTAGGTAGGAAGAATTCTAAAATGATTCCAAATAGCCCACATCCTTGTATCATCCATTCTCCTTGAGTCTGTTATTATGTTTTATTCTAGAACACCTGATCAAGTCAAATCAGGAATGATTCCTATAAAAGCGTCCCTTAAATTTATGTGCAAGTCTTATGAAAGTCGTCTTTATGTGCACACCTGTGACTTTGGGAATCTTCCTTTGGGTTCTTTCTTAACTCTGTTGAAGCATATTGATTTCAGACTCCACGTTTGCTCTGATTACCCCTTTGAATTTGTACTTTGGATTTTTCCTTGTTTCTAAAATACCTTAATACTAAATATGTTTTCCGGGGTTCTGTCTCTCAGCAACATGGCAACCCCATTTATTGTCACTTCCACTCCCATATTTGTTCAGAAAATAGTGTCAGACAGAATTCTATAGATAATTCAATAAGTTCACTTCACAGTTGAAATTTCCTGTTCATCTCTTGCTATCTCTCTCCATTTGCCACTTTCCTCTTGCCCACCAATCACAAAATTCCCTGCCATGTAGTCCTCTGAGCAGCTCATCATAAAAATTGTGATGTGTCTAAACTAACTCTTTTACTTTTGGGCAGATATCTAATCAGGATAAACTACCACAAATTGACACTGTTCACTGGTTGTTCATCTGTAGCATGTTTCTTAAATATTTATTATATATCTATGTAGTGGTGGCAATGTGTCAAGAAGGGTGATTTTTAGAAAAAGAATAGCAAATTTCCATTTGAGGATAATATACTTTAGTGGAAATGGAAACACTGTATATTTTACCATTTATACATAGAAATGGATACTTGATTCCATTTTACTAACTTTTTGTAATAATATTTAAATACATATTATGTTCAGACCCTGAAAACTGAGTTCTCCAGTTTGTCCTGTAATCTGTCTTTGTGGGCACATATCTGCTTGGTAGACTTCATATGATCTGAGCACTAGAATTGAATAGTGATAAGAACACAGACCCTGGATTTGAATCCTGTCTCTACTTCTTCCTAGTTTTCCAAAGTAGTGGAAGAATTGTACTTTATTTCTCTGTGCCTTAGAAACTTATCTATATATTATAGATAATAGTATTATCTTTTGAAGCTATTTTGACCAAATTAACATGTATGCAATGTGCTTAGTGCAGGTTTTTGACATTTTAAACACTCAGTATATGTTAACTATTATTAACTATTATGTAGCATTAACTATTACTGTTATTCTATTAATATTACTGTATTTTCTCCTGCATTGCTTCGGATTACAATTATCCATGACAATCATAGTTACAAAGAGGTTTAAATATACTCTTTGTACCTTGTCAGAGAAGTCATCATGTTTACTTTGTCACTGTCTTTTTCAGCCTGCTGTTCTTGCAATGCCTTCAACTTGAACACATTATCCCTGGCACAAGCCTTAAAACATCCTAGCTGGCCAATGCACCCAAGTGATCTCATTGCAGATCCCTGTAAAATCTCAGTACCTTGTAGAGTTAGTTTTGTTTAATACACAAATCAGCAATACCTATACATTATTGTGCATGTATATCTTCCCAGGGCAAGCATACTGCATCAGAAAATTTAAGAAAGTTAAGAAGGTTGATGATTTAAAATAATCCAGGCCAACATAGGAAAATGGTGAAATCAGAGAAACTTTTTTTTGTTTTTGTTTTTCCACCTTCAGTGTCTCCATGCACATTTTGCACTTTGCTTTCTGAAGTTTTCAATGAATGACAGGAATAAGTTGGCATTATGCGTCATTAATTTTTGTGGCATGAAAAACTGATTATAATTAGGCTGAGCATGATATATTCAAAATGTACCTCTCTCATACTTGTACGTTTTCATCCTTATGTATACATGTGTATTAATCAGGATTCTCCAGAGAAATACAACCAATAGAATGTATGTGTATGTCTATCTCTATCATCTCTATCTCTGTCTCTGTCTCTGTCTCTGTCTCTATCTCTATCCATCTATCTATATATAGCTATCTATCTATCCTTCCATCACCTGTCGATCTATCTATCATCTATCTATCTATCTATCTATCTATCTATCTATCTATCTATCTATCTATCTATCTATCATCTATCTGTCTGAGAGAGTGATTTATTATAAGAAATTGGCTCCTGCAATTCTGGAGATTGATACATCCCAAGATCAGCAGTTGGCAAGCTGGAGACCCAGGAGAACCAATGGGGTAGTTACAGTCCATAGGCCTGCAGGCTGAAGATTCAGAAATAACTGATGCTTCAATTCAAATGCAATGGCAGTAAAAAAATTCTGATGTACTAACTCACAAAGGTCAGGCAGGAGGAAAGTCACTTTTACTCATAGGAGTGCCAGCCTTTTACTTCTATCCAGTCCAACTGATTGCATAGAACCTGCCCATATTAGAGAGGACAATTTACTTACTCAGGCAAGACACTCGAATGTTGATCTTATCCAGAAACACCCTGGTAGACATCCCCAGAATAATGTTTGACCAAATATCGGGACACCTTGTGGCTCAATCAACTTGACATATAAAATTAACCACCACAAAGAATTTATGCAATAAAAATAACATGAAACATAAGTTAGTAGAATTAGAGGAGAGTTGAGAGAAATCCTGAAAATTAGAATCAATGGTAAAACTACTCTGGTCTTATTTCTCCTTCTCTTTAACCTCCTTTGTCTTCCTTTTCCAACACAGTATATAAAGACATCACTAAGAACTAAAGATACATAGATGCATAGCACACAATTTATTACTGCAAATTATGGTCAATAAAATAAGTGTAAAAGGCCATAATAAATTTGCTATAGACTCTCAGAAGAGGAAGAACATAACTGTCTAGTGATGCCAGAGTGTTTTCCTTGAGTAGATGTTAAATAAGATGCAGTTTGAAAGATGGTTTTATGTTTAAAAATCTGCTTGGATGCATAGAAAATGGCATTAAAGATATAAGAAACAGATAGAAGATATTATACAGGATATTTAGTGAAAACTAGATTGCTCTATATGACTGTGCTAGAGTCATTTCATTTTATGCAAAGATGTTTGAACTTTATCCTATATGAAAGTGGAGTGTTGAAGAAATTTAAAAGTAGAGAAATATTATAATTATGCTTTTTGGAAACATCCCCATGGCTGTAGGGTGGGGGAGTGGAGAATAAATCAGAAAGCAACACTGGGTAAGAAGAGAAAGAACTAAAATAGACTGACATGGAAACATAGGACTGAAACATAAAGGTTAAAGGAAATCAATGCATTTATGTCAGCCATGTTTCTAGCTTGAGCAACCAAGTTGACTATGAAGTCTTCTACCCAAAGGAAGAATACAGGGAAGGGAGAGATTTTTGAATGTTAGGTAACCAGGTCAATGATGAACACTTGAATTAAATAACTTGTAAGTCCATAGGGTGCAGATATCCTATAGAAAATCACCACAATATTTATAATTGTAACTATGGATTAAATTGCTGAAGGAGAGTATATGAAATGACAAGGGAGGAAACCAAGACCAGAAACCCAGGCAACAACAACTTGTATGGAAATGTTGCACAGCAGAAACCTACAGAGTACTGAGAAGAAAAGTTAAAAGCAGTGAGACATGCATAAAACAACAGAGAAAAAGTGATACAGAGAAAAGTTAGGAAGTATTTCAAGGTGAATGTGGTAGACATGTTGCAAATTTCAAGAAAGAAGTTGATGAATATCAAACTTTGAATCGTTTTTAGATGGATAAGTGTTCAAGATTATATCGATATATGGGGAATCAAGTTTGGGGAGTGAATGAAGAATGAGCAATGCAGAATTTTTCATTGCAGGGAATGAAAGAGTTAAAGTTAGGGAGTGATACATGAGGTCTGGAAATTAAGTTTGAGAACTTGTTGCAAGATGTTGCTAACCTTTTTTGATATCAGAGACATTATTCATTATGAATTTGTACCAAATGGACAAACAGTTAACCAAACTTACTATTTGGAAGTGCTGCAAAGTCTATGTGAAAAAGTTAGATGACCTGAACTTTTGATCAACAATCCATGGCTGTTGCATCACGACAATGCACCAGCTCACAGACACTGCGCTGTCTGTGAGGGAGTTTTTAGCAAGTAAACAAATAACTGTATTGTAACACCCTCCCTACTCACCTGGTCTGGCTCCCAATGACTTCTTTCTTTACCCGAAGATAAAGGAAATATTGAAAGGAAGACATTTTGATGACATTCAGGACATCAAGGGTAATATGACGACAGCTCTGATGGCCATTACAGAAAAAGAGTTCCAACATTGTTTTGAAGGGTGGACTAGGTGCTGGTGTCAGTGCATAGCTTCCCAAGGGGAGTACTTCAAAGGTGACTGCAGTGATATTCAGCAATGAGGTATGTACCACTTTTTTCCAGGATGAGTTATCAAACTTAATTGTCTGATCTTCATAAAGATGAGAAAGTTTTCATTAAACATAGAAGATCAACACAATTTATTATTAGCCTGCCATTTTTCTTTCCTATTTCATCAGTGAACTCTGTGACTCCCTCCTCTGGTTATTGTGTCTCTGGAATCTCACGTTAATTTTTCACATTTTTCTAGCACATATAAATTATTTTACTAAGTACTTGGTAATATATTGTACCGATGTTCTATCTTGTAAAATATTAACAACTCTTTATACAAAATACATCATGGCAACAAATTCACTTTCTTAATAATGTTGATATGTGAGTCAATTTGAATATTTTTGTGTAAATAGAATAGCATCCAAACAGATACAATTTAAGATACTTGTTTATTTGTGACTGGTTAATCATTGGTAATTATGCCACCCTACATTATTCCAAAATAAGGTAGCAGATGTATCTTGAGTCTCTAGAGAGTCAGAAAAGGAAAATTGAAACAATACTAGTTTTGTTTTTATTACTCAAGACATATTGGAAATGAGACCATTTTCCTTGCTTCTAAAGAGCTATGGCCACCCTCAGTTATTAACTTCGTTTTGGAATGGTTTCATTACTTTTATCTTATGCACTTATTCCTCCATGTGTCCTTCTTTTGGCTGTCCATGTATTTAAAGTCGTTTTCTGAAAGAATGTTTAGTTTGTAAAGCGTGGATTGCAAAACAATATGTACAAACTATAGTCCTAAAACAAATAGAGTGAAGCATTTTTGCTCCATAGCCACTTTTCCCTTTATGTTTTTGTTTTCCCCCAATAATAGGCATTGTTACATTCAAGGTTCTGTTTTTTTTTTTTTTTTGCTTTTTGACATTATATTTTTTTTCTCCCCTTGTGTCTAGGGATTAAAAATACAGTGGCTACGTTGGCATATGTGTATCGGTTAGATCCTCCATTTTAAATTAGACCATGGTTGGAGACATAAGCTTTCAGCTTTATACTTTCCACCATTCTAGAATCCAGGAGAGGGGTAGTTGAAATCCAGGGACTGAAAATTGCCTCGTTGTGGGGGATCTCCTCATGGAATGGAAACTGAGCAAGTTTGGTGGTGATTTGTTACTGTCATTCTATCTGATATACTTGTTTGAATACCTATTCTGATTGCTTTAGTTTAAAACTTTGGTTGCTATGATACTGCATAAGTCATTTTAACCTATATTTAGCGACCAGAATTGTCATTAATAAAAACTCCAGTCTTTATATGCACAGTAGCTCAATGTATAGTGTGTGAAGGAATACGGAGTAATTTGGGAGAAAAGAGATATGCTGCTATTCTGTAAGAAGCAAAAGGTATTTCTGACAAATTCATTTCACTAGAGGTCTTGGGAAGCTCATCAAGTTACATCCATTGCTAATACAGCAGATAAGTTCTTCTCTGTCAGAATATTCAGGAGACAATAGAAAAAATGGTGTTCTTACATATGTATTTTTTTTTTTTTTAAGGTTAGGTAAGACATCTGACTGAAAGAATGAATCATAGGAAGAGATATTGTCAAGGCATTGAAGCGTATTATCACTCTAGTATACTTTATCAAAAAAATGGATACCACTTAAAATTTTTTAAATGAAAACTACTGGTAAACCATTACAAAAATAAACAGCAAATTCTCAGTTTATTTAGAATTTTAGTAGCAAAGTCATTCATTATGAATATACTTACTAATCGAATTTTAACAAAAAAAATTATTTGACTCTATTATCTTATTAAGAAGAATAGCTATAGAAAAAGTCTGGAAAGTATTAACTAGCCACAGGATATCTCATTATTTTAATGTCATATAGTCAGACAAGATATTTAATTATAAAGTATTAAAAATAATAACCGATGCAAAACTAAATGGCTATAAAGAATTAAAAGAGAACTGCTAAAATTGTGCACGAACCACATTTAGATTTGAACTTGACTTACAAATCCAGGTATTTAAGTAAAAAAGAAAAAAAAACTTTAAGCTTTTTTCTCGCCTACACACTAATGTTTACAAGTAGGGACAAAACCTAAAATAAATAAAACAGGAAATATATTGCTGAAAGAATTATTGTTTATTTTAGTATAAAATAATAGCAAACACTCATTCACTTTATTGTGAAATGCCAATTACAAGGTGTAGTGAAAATAACATACTTTAATATAATATAGCACTCATATTTTATTTAAGAAAATCATAAGTAATCTTTAATGGGAAAAACAGAATGTTCATATTGAAATATATGTTTCAGTATCAAGGATTACTTTATATAAATAAAAGTAAATATATAAAAATATGAGCTTCATTTAAAAAGAAAAATCGACAATTTAATTGTAGAATAGCTAACATTGTATTTTGAACACATATATTACATTTAAAAGAATAATTTACTCAAATGATTTATGTTAGTGCTGCAGAATTTATGATTATGTTTATTATTTATCAGAGCAATATGATAGGTTTTCTTTATCTGAAAACAATGACACAGAAGTTTTTCCATCTTTCTTATAGAAATGATTAATAAGTAATTTACAACTCAGAGCAGTAGCATGCATATATTGTTTGTTTTTGTAAAAAGTAAATATAAAGCCTCTAAACACATTTCCAAAGATTTTTTTTCTACTTTATGTTGGTCTACTTTTCCTGAAAAACAAGAAGAAAAATTAAGAAAAATTAAATGATTTATAAAAAAACATTATAAATCCATATCGTAAACATAATTGTCTTGTGTTGTTTTTAAATTAAAAATATATTACCCACATTTACAAATTATTTTGAAAGTGAATGTGTCCTGTCTAAAAGAGTCCTTAGCCAATTAGACTACTGCACTTGTCAAATTAATAGTAGTGTTGTTTTCATTCTTAATTCTCAGTTATTCTCTGCCCTTATCCCCCATAGGAAGTGTCTAAGCACCTTAATATCTACTTATCCCCTATGGCAGAATGTACAATTGGAAATCCACATGATATCCTAGAAGTAAAAAAAAAAGTAAAACTTTTTTATAGCCTTCATTCTGTTATATGCAAAGAAGTTAAATTGTTTTCCCTAATTAAACATTTAATGACATTTAGTGTACACTAATGTAAAACCTAAAGAACATTCATTTTGAAGATTTCATATATGCAGCTACACTGAACCAGTATACTGCATTAAAAATTTTATCTCACTTTTTGGTTTGTGTTCGGGTATTAAGAGTCCTGATTAAATATATTAGAACAGTTGTCTGCCTGAGGATCTTACTCTACTACTAAAACTGATTATCAGTCCATGTGCTTGGTAAAATGTTTCTCATCTTTCTTTCAATCTATAAAGTGCAATGTAGATTCATGGTCTTGATTTTGAGGAATCATGGTTGGAACTGAATTTTAAAGATATTTATAGAATGATAAGCCTAATCTCTGGGGAGATGTGTTGGCTGCAAGGCTTTGAGATAACCCGTGATACTTAACAACCTCTTAATGGACTATTACTGAGTTAAAGTGGAGATGAATCTTACTTACATGATGCCACATTCTCCTTAAGAAGGAGTGCTTGGGAAATTAAGGGGCAAACAGCATGGGGTTACAATTCTTCTCCATTTTGTTTTGTTACTTCATTATTATTAAAATTGAACATTTTTTTCCAGTCATGAATTTTAAGGTCTAATGAATATGTTATAAATAACTTTATTTCTTCACTCTCCCAGCATTTAATTCTCAAATAGCATGGGGGTCTTTTATACTAATGCATTCTTTTATATTTTATAATATTAACCTGTGAGGACAATTATTTTAGTTATTGTCTCCCAAAGGTGTGCAACTATTTTATCAAAGAATTAGTTCTTTCTCACAATTAACTGCCTCCTCAACAAAATCTATTTTTAGTAATTTAGCCTATGTGAAATCTACTGTCAATTAAATTGGATTCATGGCACTTGCATTCCAGGTTGCGGTGGTGTTTGTCTGCCTGTCAAAGTATGTCCTTGCTATTGAACTAGACTGAACATTCTTATCCTAAGGCACTTCAGTCCATATAATTTTATTATAACAGTCTGTGTAGCAGTTCAGATCTTGGAACTAGTTCCAATGTATTATTTCCATGGAGTGTTGACGTATTCTCACAGCTCTACATGACCATTCTTTCTCTGCAGCGGTTTATATAAAGTTTTCCAAGTATGAAGAAAAGACTGCAGAATTTAATTTAGCATTTAACATAAGAGAAACTTCATGACAATAAATATATTTTTCTTTAGTAACTCAGTTTTTAAAAATCATTCAAGTACTGATTCATTTAATTGTTAAACTTAATAAAAAAAAATTCTATTAGTTGCCAGGAACTGGGATAGTCACTGGGACTTTTACCAAATCACATGAACTTGAAATCTCTAATCAGCAATATCTAAATTTGTAGAATTAGGAAGATATAAAAAATAAAAGGGAAATATAATTCAAACATATGTCTACATAGTATATGTTATATAAATGGTAGTTACTAATGCACGCTCTTTAGAATAACACTTTTTAAAGGTTTTTATTAAAATATAGCTAACATACAATATGAAATATCATGAAATATTTCGGGTGTATGAGTACATCATAGTAATTCAATAGTACCCACCTGGCACTATACATAATTATTACCATATTAGTGATTATATTCCCTATGCTAAAGAAGTAATCACTAAGAAATCCAGCAACCAGCTGACATCATATTATTATCACAATGTTATTGACTATATTTCCTATTCTGTAGGAAATATACATTCCCAGTTATTTGTTATACCTGGAACTTTGAGCCTCTTATTCCCCTTTATGTTTCCCCCTTTTTTAATTTTTCAGTTACACTTGACATTCAGTACTATTTTGTATTAATTTCAGGTGTACAGCATAGTGGTTAGACATTTTTACAATTTAAGAAATGATCCCTCTGACTAGTCTAGTACCCACCTGGCACTGCACATAGTTATTCCCATATTATTGAATATATTCCTAAGCTTTACTTTACATTCCCATGACTTATAACTGCCAATTTGTACTTCTTAATCTCTTGACCTTTTTCACCCTGTCCTCAATACCCCTCCCGTCTATCACCCTGATAAATCTAGTACCCATCAGAAACCATACATAGTTATTACAATAACATTGACTATATATATACATGACTATTGTGTAACAACCAATTTGTACTTGATCCCTGCCCCTTTTTCACCTATTCCCAATCCCCTCCCACCTGGCAACCACCAAAAGGTTCTCTGTTATCTATGAGTTTGTTTCTGTTTCATTTGTTTATTTTGTTCTTTAGATTCCACTTACAAGTGTAATCATATGACATTTGTGTTTTGCTGTCTGACTTACTACACACAGTGTAATACCCTCTAAGTATATCCATGTTGTCACAGATGGCAAGATTTCATTATTTTTCACTGTGGAATAATATTCCATTGTATGTATGTAACATCTATTCCTTATCCATTGATCCATTGAGAAACACGCAGCTTGCCTTCATATCTCAGCTACTGTAAATAATGTGCAATGAACATATGAATGAACTTGACCCCTCAAAGTAGCATTTTCAGTTTGCTCATATTTATACTCAGAAGTGGGATTACTACCGTATTTGCCGGCGTATAAGACGACTGGGCGTATAAGACGACCCCCTAACATTTCCACTCAAAATACAGAGTTTGTTATATACTCGCCGTATAAGACTACCCCCTCTTCCGCACACCTTCCACATACCAAATAACTTTCAGTTTAAAATTTGCATCATACTTCTTTCTTTTGGCTGGTGCCATGATAGGGATGATAGGGGTTTGACTGATCGACATTTTCTATGCTGTACTGTACAATGGTGCAGTATTGTGGTTGGCTGTTGGCTGTATACAAAGCCTGATTTGATTGGTCCCTGCTCCCTGTTTGCCCGCCCTGTCTCTATAGCAGTCTGGTCCACCCTTGCATCAGCATCTCCCTGGGACCTCACTAGTGCACAAGTGCGAGCTCTTCAACATTCTAACAGGCACCATGATAGCGCAAAATCGCGAATCTTCAATGCATATGTAAAGAAATATACGGTAACCCGAATTTACCACACTCGCAAAATCGCACACAGCCGACCATACACCCAGTATGGTATCGCGATTCGTGATTTTGCGCTATCATACTGGGTGTATGCTCGGCTGTGTGCGATTTTGCGAGTGTGGTAAAATCGCATAACAGCCGAGCATACACCCAGCAGCGCTGCTGATGCCTGAACGGTATGTGGAATGAAGTGGGCGGGCATCGGGAGGCCACTATGGCACGGGGCAAGCACTATGGGCAGTCTATCTGAAGTGTACCTGGCGTATAAGACGACCCCCCCACTTGGAGGCATATTTTTCGGGGCCAAAAAATCGTCTTATACGCCGGCAAATACGGTAGGTCCTCCTTCTTCGTCTCTTGTTACAGTCTTTGTTTTAAAGTCCATTTTGTCTGGTATACATATTGCTACCCCAGCTTTTTGGTTTGTTTGTTTGTTTCTATTTTCATGAAGTATGTTTTTCCATCCCTTTATTTTCAATCTATGTGTGTGTTTTGATCTGAAGTGAGTCTCTTGTAGACAGCATATGTAATTAATGGTCTTGTTTTCTTACTCATTCAGTCCCCCTATCTTTTGATTGGAGCATTTAATCCATTTACATTGAAAGTGATTGTTGATAGGTATGTAGTTATTGCCATTTTATTATTTATATTTGTTAATATTATTATTATTTATATTTATATTATTATTATTATTATTATTATTATTATTATTATTTTATCTTAAAGAAGTCCCTCTAAGATTCCTTGTAATAGTGGTTTGGTGATGATGAACTCCTTTATCTTTTTCTTGTCTGTGAAGCTCTCTATCTGTCCTTCAATTCTAAATGACAGCTTTGCTGGGTGGAGCAATCTTGGTTGTAGGTCTTTACTTTTCATTATTTTGAATATTTCCTACTAATCCCTCCTGGCCTGCAAAGTTTCTGTTGAAAAATCAGCTTATAGTTTTATGAGAGCTCCCTTGTAGGTAACTAACTGCATTTCTCTTTCTGCTTTTAAGATTCTTGCTTTGTCTTTAACCTTTAACTTTTTAATTATGATGGGTCCTGGTGCTGTCCTCTTTGGGTTCATTTTGTTTGGGATTCTCGGAGCTTCCTGGGCTTGTATGCCTATTTCCTTCACCCAGTTAGGGAAGTTTTCTGTCATTTTTCAAATAGGTTTTCAATTCCTTGTTCTCTCTCTTCTCCTTCTGGTACTCCTATGATACAAATGTTGGTATGCTTGAGGCTCCTTAAACTCTCCTCATTATTTTGGATTCTTTTTAAGTTTTCTGTACTGACTGGGTGTTTTCTACTACCTTATCTTCTTAATCATTGATTGATCCTCTGTTTCCTCTAATATACTGTTGATTCCCTCTAATATGATCTTCATTTCCATTATTGTATTCTTTATTTCTTTTTTGTTGTTTGTTTGTTTTTGTTTTCTGTCTTCATTTTATTTTCCTATCTCTCTGTTGAAGTTCTCCCTGAGGTCATTGAACATCCTTATAACCAGTGTTTGGAAATCTTTGTCTGGTACATTGCATGTCTCCATTTTGTTTAGTTCTGTTTCTAAAGCTTTGATCTGTTCTTTTTATTAGGCCATGTTTCTTTCTCTCCATATTTTGGCTGCCTCCCTGTGTTTTTTTCTACATATTAGGTAGGGCTGCAATGTCTCCCGGTCTTAGTAGAGTGGCCTTATGTAGTAGGCGTGCTGTTGAGCTCAGTGGCAGGTACAGTCTTCCTGATCACCCGAGACACACATTCCAGGTGTATCCCTTGTGTGTGTTGTGTTTGCCCTCCTCTTGTAATTGAGCTTTGGTTGCTATTTGAATATTCACTAATTAGTGAATATTAGTGACCCTCATTCTGATTGGTTGTGAGAACTGGCTGTGACTATAGTGGAGGAGTTGTGATGCAAAGGCTGACCCTACAGAGCAGGTTCTACCTCATCAGGGCTCTGGTGTCTGCCCAATCCACCCCTTGGTGTGTGTCCTTCTTGGAGGTGGCTCGGTGATGCTCCAGCTCATTTGGAAGCTGGTCACTGGGCATGCTAGCCCCAGGGTTATATGGGAGTGACCCTCTGCAGGTCAAGTCCAGCTACAGCTGGTTCCCCACCTATGGCCACCTGGCAGAAGCCACAAGGCAACCCACAGATGACTGTTACCTGTGCTGTGCTTCGAAATGCCTCAAGAAGCCAAGGTGCAAATGAAGGCTGTCTGTTATTAGTGTCAGGTTTAGGCCTACTCAGCCAGAATTACAGGACACACTCAGGCCAGGTGTTGCTTGCCTGGGTTTTGTGAATCTTTGACCCTAGGAAAGTCTTCAGCATGAGCCAAGGCAGGCAATTTGTACAAAAAAGCCACTGAAAGTGCCTTGGGTGTCTGCTGGAATGGTGGGTGGAGCGGGGTCTCGAATCACCAGGGCAGGGCAAAAGAATGCTATCAGACAGTTTAATGGAAACTCAGATATGGTAGCCACTTGCATCTGCACACCTGGAAGGGGGATGGCTCAACAAAGAAACCATAGCTTCCAACAGCTCCTTCACCAGGAGAAAGCTGCCCCTCCAACCCCTGTCCTGAAGACAGACTACTCAGTTGTCCTCATTCCATGTGTCCCTGTTGCCTTACCAGCTGATTCCCTGGCACTGGAGCTCAGAGCCAGTGATACTGTCAGTGAGTAAATCCATGTGTGGGCCCTTTCAGAGGAGCACCTGAGACTCTAGCTGTCCTCCATCTCACTCAGTCACAATATCTGCTGGTTTTCACAGCCAGAAATTATGGGGACTTCTTTCCCTGGCACTGGAACTCTGGGCTGGCAGCCTGGTGTGGTGCTGGGACCTCTTGTTTCTTCAGGGGAGACCGCCACAATAATATCCCTCTTGATCTTTAATGGTCACGTGTAAGTGTGGGACCAGCCCGTTCCACATCTCTGCCCCTCCTACCAGTCTCTAAGTGGCTTCTTCTGTGTGTCCTGAGTTGCAGGGCTTCTGTTCAGCAAAATTTCCGGTGATTCTCAATGATAATTGTTTTGTAATTTACTTGTAATTTTGATATGGTCATGAGAGAAGGTAAGCAAAATATTTACCTATCTTGACTGGAACCTAGAGTAACATTTAAAAGTACAGATTTTACAGCCAGGCTGGCTGGATAGTTACATTCACTGGCTTTTTGAATTTAGACAAGATACTCTGTAAAATAAAAATATATTATGTTTCTCATAGGGTAGTTATGAGGTTTCAGAATTAATAGTATACAATGTTTAGGACATTATGGACTCATATCTAGTAATTACTAAATGAAGCTAGTAAAAAAAACTGAAGCTAACATTCTGTCTACTTTTAGAGGTTTAATAAAAAAATGCAGGTGGAAAACTTAGAAGCATAACTGGACAGTCTTAGTCTCTATTAAGTTACCTTTTGTGATTGTATTAAGCATAAGCACCAAGAAATACATACCACAAAGAAGAACTAAGACCAAATTTTCATATATGCAAAAAATTAGACAAACATTTTGAAGCAATTATGAAAATATACAGCCATAATAAGGAATTTCTATCTTCACGTCTTACCATATGTTCTTCTCTTACATAATCTCACTGCATGATTTGAGTATGATTTAATATATTTAGTTTATCCTTTTTTTGTTTGTTTATGATCAATCATAAAGTATAAAACTATGTATTTACTTTAGAGACATCATTCCCCATTTATAATATAGGGCCTTTGTAAAGTTTTCATAGCTTTCATATTTGTAATAATAGGGTCTTTATAAAGTTTTCCTAGCTAAAAGATATGATATTTGTATTGCAAATTTCACTCATATGTATATGTATGTTAATACATTGTTATTAATCAGTTTTAGGAAACTAATGGTATAATGTTAGTTCTGTGATTTTTTTCAAACTCTAGGATTCTTTTATTTAAGAAACAAAGTCTGTACCTGACATGCCTACCTTAAAACTTGTTATCATGCCTTAGTCTGGCTACACCTTCCAAAATAAATGATCTGCTAAAAGGAAGTCACAGTCAGACCAAACTTCACAATCCAGCTACAACCAGTTGAGATAGTAGTGCTTAGAGGAAGAAAGACACTTGACTTACCATATTTTATTGATTGACTGATTGATTGATTGATTGATTTTGCCTAATTGATTTCTTTGTATTGGTTTTCTCATAATTGTTCCTAGCTTTGGCCTAGTGATGGTACTTAGGAAATGGAGTCACCATAGTCATACTCTGAAGTTTCTGACGTATCCTGAACTGTTTTCCCATAGGGAGTTGAACTAGAGAGAAAATGGCAAGTGCGTAAAATTCCTTAGCAAATATTGTAATGCTCTTGTATTATAAGCTAACATTCACTAAGACTGATTTTGGTATTGCTGATTGGTTGTTTCACTCTTCTGGTTTAGTCAGAGTTACTAGATAAATGTCATTGATTTATAAATAAATAAAACAAAAGTAACTCACTCCATAGGACAATGAACATCTGTTTATACAAGGTCAGACAATTAAGTTCACAAACTCATCCTCAAAAAAAGTGCTACATACCTCATTGCTGAATATCTCTATGATCACCTTCAAAGTACCCCCCTTGGGAAGCTATGTACGAACAGCAGCACCTAGTCCACCCTTCAAAGCAATTTCGGAACTCTTTTTTTGGAATGGCCATCACAGATATCGTGTTATTGCCCCTGATGACCTAAATGTCATCAAAACGTCTTCCTTTCAATATTTCCTTTATCTTTGTGTAAAGAAAGATGTCATTGGGGTCCAGATCAGGTGAGTAGAGAGGGTGTTCCAATACAGTAATTTGTTTACTGGCTAAAAACTCCCTTACAGGCAATGCCATATGAGCTGGTGCATTGTCGTGATGCAAGAGCCATGAATTGTTGGCAAAAATTTCACTCTGTGTAACTTTTTCATGCAGACTTTCAGCACTTCCAAGTGGTAAACTTAGTTAACTGTTTTCTAGTTGGTATAAATTCATAACGAATAATCCCGCTAATATCAAAAAAGTTTAGCAATATCTTGCAACAAGTTTATGAACTTAATTGTCTGACTTTGTATATGCTAGAGGTGCCCCAAAAATGCATGCACATTTTAAGACATGGTCAACATTGCTGAAGCAATAGTTTGTAATTACAGAAGTCAAATGTAACATGTATTCTTCTTTTGTCATTGGTATATATTATTACAATTTTAATAGTTTTTCTTTTTTTAAATGTGTATACATTTTGTGACACCCTGTGTATAATATATATTTGATGATTTAGAAAGAACACTTTTTATGTGTTTTGAGTATAAGAAAAATTTCATTATTGAAAAAAATAAATTTTTGTTTTAGGGTTGAAATACTGATATTTTCTTGTTTTCTTACAGCATTTATCACAAATAATATCCTAGTATCAGAAAACTGTCTTTTATGCAAAGTTGATAAATTGAGTAGATTATGGAGATTAAATTTCTAATTAACAATTATTGTTCCATTGTTTGAGATTCCCTGCTTCCACTCCCACCCACCCAGCCTCCTTGAGGAAGTGATGATTAATTTCCGGTCACCTTCCCCAGTGGCCTATTGTATGTGTGTATGTGTATGCAATACAACTAATGACAGAAGTGAAAGCACTTCGGATATCTATATACATGGGCTATTTCTTTGATCTTTCTTTTCAAAAACTTCCACTACACCCAGTAAGTTACCTTTGAAAATAAATCTAGTGTCAGTTTGTGTGATATTTTCAGAACTACTGCTAACAGTGTTGATATGTAACTTCCTAATCTTTTCATAAAAGCAGATTTTGGATTTGTTGATAAAAATATAAAATAAGGAGTTAAATAATCAGACTACTACTATTTACCTTAGATAGCATTTTCTAATTTACTAGAGTAAATTAGTTCTCAGAGTTAATACAATTAGTTCAAATTTCTAAAATATATACAAAATAGGTAGGAAGAAGACAGCCTGAGCAAGTGCAAGGGTACAGTACAAAAGAAAACAGAGATACCATTCTGTTAGCCTTTCACAAAGTTTAGAATCTGCTAATCATTAGCAAGGATATGACTGTGTGAATTTGTATTTGTGTGTGTGTGTGTGTGTGATTCTATTTATTACACATCCTTTAGTTCTAATCCTCAAATACCATATGTTGCTACTCTTTTTTTTCTATGTGACTCAATCTAATGGCATCAAAAGTGATTCTAGAAATGTTGTAGCTCTTCAGCTGCCTTTGTGTTATACACTTAAGTTGTATTTTAATACATAATACATGATTAGATATAGCAGATTTTCCATGAAGGTAATAATTCATCACTCTCTGAATTGATTCTTTTTGTTGAGCTCATGATAATACAACTCTAATTTCAGTCTACAGGAAGGAAAATCTTTCCTCTGCCTCGCTTTGATTATTTCTCAATAAATAATTTTAATATTCTTTAATATTAATGGTTCTTTCAGCAGATAAAATGCAAGTGACAAACACGATGTAGTAGATTCAGAGTTCAATAACCTTCAGGATACATAACTAAAACAAAGCCCCTCATGTATTGTCTATATGTTTTTTTTCTTTTTTGTCCCAAGTCATCATCTCATATTATTTCATTAATAGAGATTTTGTTGAGTTACAAATGAAGTCTGCCTCTAACTTCTACTAATGCAGATTGCCAAATTGTTGAAATAAAACATTTTACTAACACATTCCCTAATTCTAGAAATTCTATATTTTTAAGAAAACCCCAGATCTAGTATATAGCATAGCTCATTAAAATATTCTAGTTTTCATATAGTTGATTCTTTTGAGTAAAGGATTCATTACTGTCTTTTCATTGTTTTACCTGAAATAACTAAAGATGAATCAGATTTACTGTTTGTTGATTAATGTACAAATTGTTAACCTTGATGATAAAATAATTATGACATTATATCTCATTACAATATAATGTAAGAAAATATGATGCAATAATTAATATAAGAATTATCTGTTCCACAACGTTTATGAGGTGTCTGCCTGGTGCCAGACACAGCCATGGGAGGCAGGAATAGAATTTAAAAACAGGGTTTTGAGACAATCAAGACTATTTTGTCTGATTTGTTGCTTGCTGTATTTGCATATTTGAATAATTTCCCTAAATTTTCTGAACCTCAGTTTTTTTCACATATGAAACAGACCTAATACCTACACATATAATGTGTGTGTGTGTGTGTGTGTGTGTGTGTGTGTGTTTGTCTGTGTATGTGTAATGTAAAGGAAAAATGCAAACAAAGCTCTTATCCGGAACCTGCAAGCTCTCCATGTAGATTAGCTAACATTAGTCACAAGAGTTTGGATAATGGTTAGATGTTGACTCCACAGTCACTTATCTCCACAGAAGAAGCAAACGTGTAAACAGACAATAACTATAACAATAAAAACGCAAGATATTGAAGTAGTGTAAGAAAGGGAGGAGATTTAGACACCCTTCACTGAGGAGATGCTGCTTAGTCAGATTTTGAGCAAGGAAAAGGAGTTTTGTAGAGAGATAAACAAAAACAAAACAGATTCTTTTATATCCATGAAATGTAGTTTAATGACAAGCGGTGATGCAGCATGGAATGGATTAGAGGAACCATCAGGAAGTTCAGAATGATGGGGAAAGTACAGTGTGAGGGCGTCAGATGTAGTCCACTAAGAGGGATATAAATACCTTTTTTTTTCTTCATGGACAAATGATCTTTCCCTTATAACTCTCAGAAAATTTCAGATAGTCTTTGAAGGGTAATTATTTATTCAGTCATCATTTATTGAACTAGATACTAAGTGTGGAGACTTAAAAAAATAAAATAATAAACAATTCTCTGTTCATACGTCTCATGGGGGACAGGGTGTATAAATAACAAAAGGACTACAATAGTGTTTTAATAAAGCTTCATACAAGATCCTATGAGGAAGAATTCCACACCTGCCTGGAATGCAGTCCTTGTTACAATATTATTCCTCCCACCATGTGATAAAATGTAAAATCTGAATATTGCATTAAAAAAATGAGTGTTTGACGTTATCAGAAACAAAAAGAAAAGCCAAGAATTTAGTGGCCAATATTTCAGAGAGAAGGAAAAGGTATTGTGGTGAGATGAATTTTTCTGTAAAATTTCCCTGTCACGGAATTTATTTATTGCAAGAGAGAGAGAGAGACTGAAGAGGAAGTAACAGCCTAAATTTGCCACATCTCACTGAGCTATGTAGAAAAATATTGGGTTTTGCACTACCAATGAGTTCAATACTTAAAAAGGTCAGTATCCTGAATGCAATGCTACATATATGGGGTAAGATTCCAAGAAAGTTGGCCAAAAGTAGCCACTAAGAGACTCAAAACCTAAGCAGAGAATTCAGCAGTCTCCCAGTGTTGGGAGAAAAATGGGAATGCTGGAATACAAAGGAAGTGGGCCCCTGGTAAAGCCTCCAAGCTTTCAGCTGAGACCTTTTATTTATTTCTAGTCTTAAGTATTGATACTTAATTTTAGCCCTTTTCAACTGCTGTTAATATGCCAGTGATTCCCAAAGCACTAGCTGTGGGATCAAACAATTTTATGAAATTCATATGTATATTTGCAATTGAAACTGGTCTTCTTCACCTGGGTATCCACAATCCTGTACAGTGTGCTAAGTTCAACTACGAATACATTCTCTTTTCCTCAACCTCACAGGTTCTTTACTCTGAATTTCTTATTTTAGTTAATGTAACATATTCTTGTCTATCCAGGAACTCAACAGATATAAATGTGATTTCTGATTCCTTTTCTTCACTCTCTAGAAGAAATTTTGCCTTAGACCCTGTAAACTAATGTCTAAAACACCTCCAAGGACCCATTATCACTCTAATTCAAATTCTTTATCCAGTTGATAATCATCTCTTGCTGACATTATTGCAGTGGGCCCCTAATGGTTTCCTTGCTTTTAGCCCCTCTTCCTCTCCAGTCTCCACAGTAATTATCATCATTATTATTGCATGTAATTTGTTTCGTGGTTAACCATTGCTCAAATGAATTCATGGCCATTCACAATCTGGCCTCATTTCCTACAACTTCTCATGGGACTTGTGACCCCAGATGCCTCGTGCACTAGATATCTTTACTCATGCTCCTGCCTCTGCTGAGAAGACCCTTCCTACCTTTTGTACACCTGACAAAATGCTGATCACCCTGCAAGGCCCAAAGCAAATATCATCTCTTCTATAAAATCCTAACAATCTCCTGCTTTCCACTCATAGATTAATTTATTTTTTTCCCTATGATTCTATAACTACTTCAGTCATAATGTGAGGTTAATACTTACATTGTATCATATAGTTAATTGCTTATAAACATGTCTCCTCTTTTATATAGTGTGATCTATTAGATTGGGCTCATATTAATTGCCTTGTTTCTTCACAATTTAGCAATAAGACTCATGGGACATAATAAGTAGTTGATTGAGATTTCTGCCCCAAGGACATTTTTTGCCTGAGCACCCCCCAAATATGGAAGAAATGGGCATTTAAAGTGAACATTCTATTTTTATATCTTTCACATAGTGAAAAGTTTGGGGGAAAGAGCAGCATTCAAAAAAACATACCAAAATTATAGTTCATATAAGACAACTCTTTAAGTACTACAAAAATAAGAGTAGAAAGCAGTCTGACTGAAACTAAATCATGGTGATGCCACTTTTAAATTGAATTTGTCTTCTGATCTTGTGTGATCTATTATACCTTTAGATTTATTTAGATTAATTGTTATTACCTGCCTGTATTTAAGCAAAATGCATAACTCAGAATTATATAATTTGTACCAATCTCTGTAATTTCAGGAAGATTATATTAAATAAATAACCTATTTTTTTCGTCATCATTTTCCATTTCTAGTTTCTCACACTTACTAGGTCATGTATAAGAATGACAAAGAAAATATAAGTTGCTGCTTTCAATGCTGTAATTAAACATCCAGCATGAAAAAAAATCTGAAAAATAGTATGCTATTTTTATTAATATAAATTATTTTTGGCAAACATGTTAGTTTCTAACATGTAACTTTCCCCAGGTTCTCTCTACCTTCTGCAGAAATAAAATTAAAGTAAATAAAACTTAATTTTGAAAAAATTAGGAAAAATCTGGGGGAAAAAAAAAGCATTTCCCATTATGGAAAAATGCCTTTTTTTTAATCACTCAATTAGGGAGCAAAAACTCATAGAGAGAGTATATTTTTTTCCCTCTGTTTTCAAGAACATTCTACATGAGAACTAAATTTGTGAAAAGAATAATTTACACATAACATTAGAAAATATTGCTTCCTCTATCTACAATGTGAATCTAGCCATTCATTCCAGGGCAGATATTTAATGTGATAATACATTATTTTCTAAACTCAATAATGTCTCTCTCCAGAATTTATGAATCACCATTCTGGTATCTGCAGCATCTTTTCCAAAAAGCAAAACTTCCTAATGAGGGACAATCACCAGTGATAATATAATGTGTTTTTAGGACATCATTGGATGCTTACTGGCAGAAATAATAAAGACATAATTGTATTTTTGTAATTTCCTCTAATAATTTGGATTAATTTATAGTACACATGAGAATTTAGTTTTCCCAGTGGTATTAAATTTCTATTTAATTAAGTCAAACTAAAAGGTAGTCAATTAATTCATAACTATATTTTCCATGTACAACTCAAAATCTATTCGTGTAACTTTCCTAGTTATTCTATAAGTTCTTGGCATAATCAAAGATTTTCCAACCAAGTGTATTATTGAGAGTTAGACAAAATATATGGAAGAAGAGGGATAATTTAAATTGCTTTCACAAATCTCCCAATCATTTTTCTGAAAAATCTATAGAGATATCGACTTGGTATATTGACCTGTACAGTGAAACTTATTTATGTTATTTAAAATAGTTTTAAAACAGTGCATTTCTTTGTAAATTCCTCTGAGCAGCCCAAGATGCTCATCATTAATAAATAGATAAATAAATAAGTAAATAAATAAATAAACAGTTGCATGATTGATAAAGCAATGTTCTCCAAACAAACTGTAATATTGCCATTTATTTTAATAATCTGAAACTTAGCCAATGGGAACCATACAAATATTACAGCAGAGGTGGGAAAATAATTAATAAGCTTACACTCTTAACAAACCAATCTTTCAAAAAGAAAACAGCATGTTTCCTATGATGTTATGTAATTAGATAATGTAAACCAGTAGATCAGGAGGCAAGAAGACCACAAAAGCCTTAGGTTGAGATTGAGATTGGACATTTTTCTATGTTTTTGTTGGATAATAATAATAATAATAATAAAAAATTCGACCTTTTTTTTGTTTTTTTTTACAAAATGACGTTGTTTATAAAAAGGAGACAAAATACTAAAGGCATAAAACCTTTTGAAAAGTTGCCTAATTACGCCCCAAATTTAAATTCCAATTATATAAATATTATATAATATCTGTAAGACATTTCAGTAACCCTAGTGTGTCTTTGTGAAATATTCTAAGAAAACTTAAAGATAAAATGCCTTAAGAGAAATGCTAGTATAAAATGTGCTAGAATGTACCTCAGAGCAACATTTACAAAAAAAAAGAAAAAAAAGAAAAAAAATCTAAATCTTTTAAAAGACAAAAATGTTATCCAGAATTTTTAGGGAAGATAAGAAAGTTAAAGGAGAATATGTTCTTTCATTTATTTTCCTAAAGTATTTTTCCTTGTGTTTTTCTTTAACCTGCTTTAATATAATGAGTATGGTTTTTGCTTCCTTTTTACTTAAACCTGTTTCGGCAGTGCTTAATTTGTTTGCATCCTTAATTCAATAATTTAAAACAACATGACCTAAATACTTTCCCACTTTGCTAACAAGGACAATAAAAACCATTTTTTTAAGACATGGAAAAAGAAAAAAAAGCAAAACAAACAAAACAAACAAAAAACCCCTGAATTAAGTCAGATTCTAAATATTTAAATAGTTCACATAGAAAGCTATATAACCATATTTGATGCTACTAAACAATTGATGAAATGTCAATGAATATTATTCATGTGCTCTTTTTTTAATGCCATTTTTGACATCCAAATAAGATATTATTTTTCTGAAAAAGCACGCTTTTATACCTGCAATTTGTTGTTTGAAATTTAGGGAACAAATACTATTATTTTGTGTGCCTTTTGAATATAAAATAAAATTAATAATAAAAATAACAAAACGTTAGTGATTTCCTGATATAATTCCCTCTACAAGAAGGTTGTACACTTTTTATTATAAATATATGAATTTACAAAAGTAATGATTTATTTATTTATTTATTTTATTTATTATTTTTTTTTTTTACTGGGGAAGGGGAACAGGACTTTATTGGGGAACAGTGTGTACTTCAGGCCTTTTTTCTAAGTCAAGTTGTTGTCCTTTCAATCTTAGTTGTGGAGGGCTCAGCTCCAGGTCCAGTTGCTGTTTCTAGTTGCAGGGGGCACAGCCCACCATCCCTTGCGGGAGTTGAACCGGCAACCTTGTGGTTGAGAGGATGCACTCAAACCAACTGAGCCATCTGGGAGCTCAGCAGCAGCTCAACTCAAGATGCCGTGTTCAGTCTTAGTTGCAGGGGGCGGAGCCCACCATCCCTTGTGGGACTTGAGAAATTGAACCAGCAACCTTGTGGTTGAGAGCCCACTGGTCCATGTGGGAATCGAACCGGCAGCCTTTGGAGTTAGGAGCATGGAGCTCTAACCACCTGAGCCACCAGGCCGGCCCAAAAGTAATGATTTATTAAATTTTAGTAGTAATTCACGATAAATTTTGTGTAGCTCCCCTTTAGAACACTAGATTGTTTTGGTAAGTAATACAACTAAGGGATTAAAAGTGTCAAGACTAATGCTAAGTGAAATAAGTCAGACAGAAAAAGCAGAGAACCCTATGATTTCACTGATATGTGGTATATAAACCAAAAAGAACAAGACAAACAAATGAGAAACAAAAACTCATAGACACAGACAATAATTTAGTGGTTACCAGAGGGTAAGGGGGTGGGGGGTGGGTGATGAGGGTAAAGGGGATCAAATATATGGTGATGGAAGGAGAACTGACTCTGGGTGGTGAACACACAGTGGGATTTATAGACGATGTAATACAGAATTGTACACCTGAAATCTATGTAAATTTACTGACAATTGTCACCCCAATAAATTTAATATAAAAAAAAGTGTCAAGACATCAAGCAAGTTGGAAATCATTATTAATTGCTAATGCTATGTAACAATTATTATATGTATCTATGAAAGCATTTCTAGATTAAAAATTTGAACAGGAAATTCATAAAAGAGGAAATTCCAATACACATTTTCAACCTTGCAAGGAATCAGAGTGTGATTCCTAATTAAAGTGTGAATAAAATACTGATTTCTTCCAGGAAATTAAAAGAGGTTATGTCTCACTTGAAATCATATCTCCAAATGCGTGAATCACAATGTTATGTCCGAGAAACACTGCTCTAACAGTAGGTATTATAACATTTTCTAAGCCATTTTGATTTCACACAATGCTTAAGTTCTTTTTGTTGAATAATGATGACCTCTGAGAATTATGAGGTAGGTGAAGATTAGTTTTACCCCTACAGTCTTGCTACAAGCTTAAAGGGAAATAAATTCTTACACCAATTCCAGCCATATATACAGAAATTTAGTGAGCAAACATTAACAAGTAGAACATAAAATAGTTCATACCATTTATTTAGTCAATTCTATGAAACCCCAGCTCTCTGACTTTTTGATGCTTCAACCACAACTTGAAAAATTCACATAAGGCAGACATGCTAATATTCCAGAGATTAAGATTCTATTTTCCTTTTAGTTGGTAACATAAATTAGAAGTTTTTGAACCCAATGACTGGACACAAAACAATTTAATAATCAAATTTTCTGAGAATTTTATGCCGTTATTATGCAAGATGAGTGATTCCTAATTATTTTAGTTAATTTACATATCTTGAATACTGTTAATTTTTCTGAGATACCATTACTGACATTCATTGTGATGGTTAACAAGTCATTAATTTCACCAACAGAAACATATTTCTGAGATTCATTATGCTCTTTGAAAAAGGCGTTAATATTGATGGAAATATGGAAAGAAGTACTTTCAGGACTGGTGGTTCTCCTGAATTTAGAGTTCCTATGTTTAATTATAACTGAACACCCATGGAATTTAAATTCCTGATTAGGGCAAGTGACTAAGCCTAGATGTAATATCATTTATTTAGTACATTAGCAGTATCTTAATCATTTAACTTTCATCAAAACAATGGATAGACTCAGTTTTATCCAAAAAACATGTTTTGTATTAATTAAAATTTATTGATATGATTGTGGTGGGCTTGGAGTTCATCAGTGTTCCATGGTGCTCTGAGAACCAGTGCATCATAGAATATTTGTTAAGCTCTATTACTTTTGGCTTAACAATGTCTTGTTAAGTATACAACAATTAATAAAATTCTTTAATTATACAACAATTAATAAACTTCTTTATTAACTTTATTGATTACTATAATAGTAAAGACTCTTGGTTACAAGAATATAACCCAACTCAAACTGATTTAAGGGTGTACACACACACACATACACACACACACAAACACACACACACACACACACACACACACGCCAAATCCAGAAAAAAATATGGGATACAGGGCTGGCTTACTGCTGGCTCCATCTCAGTTGCTCTGTGGGTCGCCAGGACTCTGCTCTCTCCATCCTTAGGCTGAAATCCATATTATAGCAAAATGGCTGTATTAATCTTGCCAATATATCATCCTGATTAGAGAGAGTATATATATATATATATATATATATATATATATATATATATATATATATATATATATATATATATGTCAGAATTATGAGAAGAGGTTCTATGCTACCCTTCAATTGGACCAGCTTAATCACATCCTCATCCCTGAAGCAAATATTGTGGTTAAGGGATAGATTTTGGTGACTGGCATAGTCAAAGATTCAGCTTACTTTCATAGATGGGAGTTTGGTTAACCTCCCTGGAATAGCATGTAGGAATGAGGGACAATGGTAAAGAGTAAGCCATACAATGAGTACTTAGGAAGAAATAAACACATATCCACTGGAAGTATTAATCTTCTACTATCACCAGATGATAATATCATGGTAAATCTTCTAATTTCAAATAGTTTGAAGAAAGGAGAAAACAAACAAACAAACAAACAAATACATAAATAAATATTACATATTAAATAATTTGCTTATGTTCCACTACACTGGACTTATGGATATCATAAAAAGAAATGACCATTTCTAACTAATAATTTAATACACAACTATCATGAAAGGGTTATATGAGGTCTGACAATTACGTTCTTGAACTCGTTGCAACGATGTTGCTAAAATTTTTTGATTTGAAAGGGATTATTCATTATGAATTTGTGCCAACTGGACAAACACTTAACAAACTTTACTATTTGGAAGTGCTGAAAAGGCTTGTGAAAAAGTTAGACGACCTGAACTTTTTGCCAACAATGCATGGCTCTGGCATCACGACAATGCACCAGCTCTCATGACACTTTCTGTGAGGGAGTTTTTAGCCAGTAAACAAATAACTGTATTGTAACACATGATCTGGCCCCCTATGACTTCTTTTTTTACCTGAAGATAGCGGAAATATTGAAAGAAAGACATTTGATGACATTCAGGACATCACAGGTAATACAATGACAGTTCTGATGGCTATTCCAGAAAAAGATTCCAAAATTGCTTTGAAGGGTGGACTAGGCGCTGGTATCTGTGCACCACTTCCCAAGTGGAGTACTTTGAAGGTGACCATAGTGATTTTCAGCAGTGAGGTATGTAGCATTATGTAGCACTTTTTTTTAGGATGAGTTCGTGAACCTAATTGTCAGTCCTCATATAAAGAGATCTTCTAAATCCTATTTTTCATCATTCTTATACTAAATTGGTAATAGCTGGATGATATTTTTAAGTACATAGGCATTAGTCAAAATACCATAAATACAACACTGAGAGTAAAGGAGGACCCTGCATACTTTTTTCTACAGAATGCTTGTTTCCAAATGAAGGTAGAGGCAGTTTAGGAAAGAGAATCCAGTTCTACTGGTATCTGAATTCCTGCTATTTCCAATAGTAGTTTTATCTTTAAAAACAACCAGATCAGGGGAATAGCATTTGGTCATTTCAGTGTTCTTTGACCTGGTCACATAACTTTATTTCCATTATGAAATTAATGTCTCTTTCCACTAAACAGAGACACAAAAATTCTCATTTTTTCAAAGATGTTCAAATAGAATATATTTGCAGTATGACCATTTATTTGATTTAAGTAATGCATGCACAGCTAGGTATAAACTCTTATGTTGAGCTTCCATTGCTTCTAGTAATGCAGAAAGGAACAGAAGCTAATAATAGGTGCGGTCTCATTTAATTACTAGAATTAATGTAAAGACTTTGTAATTACATTCTATAAAGCTTTTTTTAATTATTAGTATTCAGTGAAAACAAACCAGAAAGCAGCTAGTTTCAGAAATCTTGTGGCTGCTTGCCAAGGGTTTAAACAACTGATGATAGCGAGGGTCATTGGCTCCCTGGAAAACCAAGGGTGCCTGCTAGTTGTAGGTTTCAGAAACACCATTGGAGACTTTCAATTTAATTTGATACTTAAAATGGACAGTGGGAGTTTTTCAATAAACTCAATCAATGTTGGAAGCAAAGTGCTGTTAAAAACATAAGTAAACATTGATTTTAGGCTTCAAGTCCATTCAGAAACTATTCTTGGGGAGGTCTCTACCACTCATTCATCTACAGTAAGAAGTGATTGCTATAGTAACACATAAAACTGCACATAATAGTTTTCATGTCAGCTTCTTACCTATGTTCTTGAATGACTGCATTTTAAAAATCATGTAGCATTTATTTAGTAATCATCCTAGGATGAAAAACCTCTTCAGGCTTTGAGGCCTTGTACAACATGCATACCTCATTTTCAATATGGCTGTAATTTTTGTCAACGGGACAGGCAACAAATCTTATATTTATTTCAAGCACTTCCATTAGTGTCACTCCTGAATCCATCATCATTCAACTTATCTCTACTGCAATATGTTTTGCTGATCTGGACATTAATGGGCCGCAAATTGTAGCTACCGATGGCTCAGAAACATACTTTATAGTGAGCACTTTGAATGACTAAAAGAAAGTTGACAGAAATACCATGAGGAGAAATTGTATATAATTTCAATAACTGAAGGAATAAACTGAAATAAAAACTAGAATAAGAAAAACCTGCTCCTCAACCAATCTTGTTTCATCTATCTTAAGGATTAAAATGAGTTTGGTCATTTCAAGCAAAAAGCATGACTTTTCCATTCGCCCTGTTGCAGCGGACTGTCTGGTTGGTTATTGGTCTGGCTGACAGGATATGATAGGCTGTCTGTGTGCTTTCAGAACTGATTCACTGTGGGTAAGGTCGGTGTGTGAAACTGAGCCAGGTTGCCTGACAGGAATCAGGAACCTGTGGAGAAATTGGACATGAATGCCAAACACAGAGGGACAGAGCTAGATAATAGACAAGAGGCAACATTAGTTGGGAACCAGATTGCAGCTGAGGCACATTGTGAAGAAGTGAGGAGAGACAGGGCCAAGTGCTATGGAGAACTATTTAGCTGCAGGATACTAGTAACAATTGCTTAGAAAATTGGTGAAGTGATTGAAATGTTACTAAAAACTATTTCAAATTGTGAGTTCATAATATTTATAAACAACCATTTTAAAATTTCTTGTAAGTAAACTACAGAAATGTTTGATACTAGTTGAAAGCTCCTCTTTTTATTTCTGTTGATCTAAAAGCTTTTTTGATTCTTTTCTTTTAGTTTTCTGTTTCATGAGGCTATGTCCAAGTTTACATGTCTGTTGTTTACCTCTCTAGGCCCTTACTTACCCTGTTTAGCCTGAAAGATTCTTCCAATATTTCAGGGGATAATTTCCTCATTTCTGTTTTTTTTCTGTTTTATCTATTCAATCATTTTGTTCTGGTTTTTGGCTTTTTAAAATGTCCTTTTTCACTTTGCAGATTGTGTTTAATTATTAAAATTGTACATTTTATTTTCAAAATTTGAAAATTTATTTTGTGGTCTCTGAATTTTTTTTTTCTTTTTTACTGCACACTTTTTTTGTTTATATTTTATGGCCTCTATAATATCAAACAACTCTGAGGAAACAAATTATGTATACGTAAAACTTTACCCAGTTTTATCTTTGTTATCTGAAGTGTCATTTTCCCTACGGTCCTGTGTCTTTGGCTTTCTGTTAACATACGGGGTGCCAAAAAAAAATGTATACACATTTTAAGAGATGTTATCACTGTATTACTTTTCGAAGTTGAATTGAATTATAGTAGCAATGTGTAGTATGATGTTTGCTCAAAAGATGGCGTTAATCAAATGAATGCTAGCGTCACCATGCGACAGGCAGGACAGTCAAAGAGACCATTCTGAAGTGGTATTTGAAACTCGGAACATTCTCTTGACTTCACACCCCTTGACTTCTACCTATGAGGACCTTAAAGGATGTGGCATAGGAAACTGGCTACACTGGTAGTACCGTGTTTTCCCGAAAATAAGACCTAGCCGGAAAATTAGCTCTAATGCGTTTTTTGGAGCAAAAATTAATATAAGACCCGGTCTTATTTTATTATAATATAAGACCGGGTCTTATATAGCATGATATATCTAGGTAGGTCTTATTTTTGGGGAAACGGTACTTTGGGAAGAAATTGAAACGGCATGCACAGTTATACAAGTGGACATTTTGGTCAACGTTGCTCAAGCAGTAGTTTGCTCTAATCAGAAGTGTCTGGACACTGATGGTAACCACTTTGAGCACCTCTTGTAATTGCAGAAGTCAAACATTACTTGTATTCATCTTTTGTTATCAGTATATATTAAGTATTACAATTTTAATACAGTTTTCCTTTCTTAAAATGTGTATACGTTGTTTTGTTTGTTTGTTTGTTTGTTTTTGGCACTCTCTGTATTTAAGAACAGAGTTAGTTTGGATCACAGTTTCCTCTATTTGGATTAATTTCTCAATATGTATGCCTTGCTTTTCAATGTGTCAGAAATACTTTAATATAGTTTGCATGTTAATCAATATATGCAGGTATTCTGGATATCCTCTGTCGCTATGTATTGAGGCTTAGTTTTTCAAAAAGTCTGTTTCCTTAATCACAAGACTGACTGGCAGCTGAACAAGTATGGGAGAACTGTGAGACTTGCAGGCAAACCTTGGTAAATGTATGTGGACACTGGAAGTAAGCATGGTGTTTCTCCTACATCTCCCCTAAAAATCTAAAATTAGATGAAATGACTCTGAAGTCCTGATATCATCTTAGAATACTTATTTTTCTCTAGGAATGCAATTTCTAAAAACAGAGCTCCATTTTTTCCCTTGAGAGAAACACAGGTTCTAAAGTCCTGTATAAGCTAAGTTGGGGGGATGGAGGGTAAGTAGGGGTAACTGGCCAAGCAACGTTTACCATAGAAAACCTTTTCATGAATCTACCTGTTTTCTGTCCCACTACTCCCACTTTCAAAACTTATCTGTCCCAAAGTCATGGGCTTTTAAAATTTTTCCTCCCACCTCTCCTTTGACCTCCTATATTTATGTGCTGGATTGCACTTTCTTCTATTCATTTTTCAGTATGTATGTCTTGATTTTCCATCTGTCAGAAATATTTTAATTGTGTTTGCATGTTGATGGCCCACCCCTGGTATGAACACTGTACTCCTCACTGTTATAGATTTTAACATTCTGTACTTTATTGCAACAAGACTTAGGGAGAACTAGGAGGCAGATAAGGTTGCTCCCTCTGCCAACTTGACCTCAACCTTAAGTTCTAGCATATTTTAAACTCAAAGATTATATTCATTTTCTGTTATTGCTATAACAAATTACCACAAACTTAGTGACTTACAACATCACAATGTTATCTCAGAGTTTGGAGATGAGAAGTCTGAAAATGAATCTTATGGGGCTCAAAGGAAAGTGTCAGCACCCCTGAGTTACTTCTGGAGGTGCTGGGGGAAAATCTGTTCCTCACCTCTTCCAGCTCCTAGGGGCTGCACTTATTCCTTGACTCATGGTTTCATCACTCAAACACTGGCTTATGTGTCACATGTCCTTCTCTGACTCTCCCACCTCCTCTTTCCCTTATGAGTATCCTTGTGATTACATTGGGCCCACTTGCATAATCAAGGATTATCTTTTTATCTCAAGATCCTTGACTTTTAATCACATATGCAAAGGGTCTTTTGCCGTGTAAGAACTTACGTGTAAGGTAAGGTAAGGTTTTAGGGAATAGGATATGAACATCTTTGAGGGACCATTGTTCTGCCTACCATAAACATGTACATGTACCTGGTTTTATGTTATCAGTCAATATCCTGGAATATAATCACTAATTGCTACAGATAGTCCATGAATTATATATCATAATTTATTTAACCAATACATCTGCTGGCATGCCTTCTACCCAATTGGGGATACAGATATAAATGGGAACTATTTCCAATAGGAAGTGATTGGAAGAAGCTTGGAAGAAGATTTAGAAGAGCCAAGACTGAGCTATAACTACTTAAGTTTGGCCATTTCCAATGGTTTCCATAATTATTATAAATCTTTTTGGCCAACTGAGAAAAAAAAAAAAAATATATATATATATATATATATATATATATAATTGGTAAAAACTCTGAAGTGTTACTTAGTTTGAGCCCTTATTTTAGAAAAAAAGACTTCCAAGCAATTGCAGAACTCTTACAATCATTAGTGTTAAAGCAGAGATAAAATGTAAATCCTCTAAATGATGTACATTTCATAACAAAATGTGTCAATTATTTTTAATGTTTGTTCTTCGTTATGATTAATAAACATTCCACAAAATTATACATGTAAAGTATCTAAGTAACTATGGAAATCACAGTCTCTTATGATTCTTGGATACATGTGATGAGATACAGTACCTTAAATTGTTAGGTTAGATTGTGTAGTAGTAACAAAGTAGTTAAATATAAGAATCTGTAACAAGAAAGTTGACAGTATTCAGATGTTTCCTGCAAATCACCCATCAACTCTAAAAACTAAGAAAGCAACTCTAAAAACATTTAGTTATCAGTACCTGCCTGAGATTCAAAATTTAGAAATTCCAGATTTAGGGGTGATATGTTGATACCTCCAAACTTGTAGTCTATGCCATCCCTGATAGAATCTTATCTAAACAAGTGATAAAAGAGTAAGGGAGTCAACTAGGAGAACTTGCAGACACTCTCACGGGGCCAGATTTGAACCTGATATTTCTCTTAATATTCCCTGCATCACTTAGCCCAGTTCTGTGTTTGCTGGATTTCAATAAACACTTATTGATAGATTAGTTGAATTATCAGAAGCAGCAAAAATATACGTATATATTTATATAAACGTAAGTATATATATATATATATATATATATATATATACTGTACATATATATATATGTACAGAGGGTGTCAAAAAAATGTATACACATTTTAAGACAGAGGGTACCAAAAAAATTATACACATTTGAAGAAAGGAAAACTATTAAAATTGTAATAAATATATACCGATAACAGAAGATGAATATATATATATATATATATATATATATATATATATATATATATATATATATGGAAAAAGAGCATCGGACTGTTTTTCTCAGTCTCCAGGACTAGCTTTTTTACAGGATTTTACAGTGATATCAGAGCAGTTTACATCTATAGTGACTCCTGTAAACAGCCTCTCTGCAGCATGAAAAAAACATAAAGTCACTGAGGTTTCATTTTGAACAGTTTTCTTCTTAGAGAATAAAGACAGGACACAGAAAGACTATTCCCTGAAGTTCTTAAAGGCAAGATATTCCTTATAGCCACTGTTGATGCAGGCAAACACCCAGGGTTTGTATTGATCTATAATGAAAAGAAGCCTTGTCTTCACAACCAAATCATTTATGGAAAAAATGTTGGAAATGAAGCTTTAGATTCTAGTCAAAACAGCCATATCATCAGCCATTTTCAGAGAGCTGAAGTTGAAATCACTTTAATGTTGAACAGACATTCTCCAGCCTGTGCCAATCATTATTTATGAGTTATTTCAACTGCTAAATTAAAGAATTGTGATACAGAACTGCAAAAAAGTATCATTAAACTACTGAATTTTAAAAGAAGGCTGTGAAAATCTGGGGTACCACAAGCAGAAATCCAACGTGCTATAAAAACACATTAACTTCCGAAGGATGTCTTTGACCACTATCATTTGACCCTTATAAGACAAACAAAACAAAATAAGAAAGGAAAACTCTGCAAAGGTACAGAATGTTTCATCTCTGAGCAGTGCAACACAAAATGCCTAACGCTGTTAGGCACTGAGAAGTAAAATGCCTTCCAAGCTAGAGTGATCGACCATACATAAGAGCCACTATCTCTCAAATAAAGGGCAAGAGAGAAGAAGTGTAAAGTGATGGCTCACCTACATCATCTTTCATGGCTGGCTTTTCTTGTTCCATACAGGAAATATTAATATTTGGAATGTGAATTAAAAAAAAAAATTAAAGTGTTTTCCTGATAGCATAAGAGGTGTTTGCTCTGATTCAATTCCATGTTTGTAAGTTTCCTTTTGATTACTGAATTTTATCTTATCTTGGTTTTCCTTTTTATTTTATAGTAAAAGACGCATATTTTTCTACTATTATGAATTGAAGTGGAAGACAAGCCCATAATTTGTGTATACTTTTGCAAATATTTCTGTCCAAGGAAATGGGTGAAGGAAAACAAATATTCTGTTGTTTTATTTTGGCACAATAGAGTTCCAGCAGCAAGGGAAGAGCCTATTCCAGAATCACCCATGGCAGGAAGCCTTATCCCTGCAACGAACACTTTCTGTTCAATTTATACAGCATCCTGACATTGGGCAATGTATTACCATTTTTCTCTAACTGGCTTAACAAGTTTTGTTTGGTGTCAACTTTGGCAGTGTCCTACTCTGAGTGTAGCATGGCCATGTATATAATAGGTGATTCACCAATAATTATTTATTGATGAATCTAACCTATTGAATCCATCCAAGGTGGCTTCCTCTGTGGATTTCAGTGTATCACCAACTTAACTAGTATCCTGATGGGAGTCATTAGCCAACTTTTGTATCATAAGACATAAACATCATAAACACCCACAGGTGGACAGGATTGTGCTACTGGGACCTTTGTTACACAGACATCAATATTCATTCACTTTATCCCCTCATACCTAATAAAAGCAACAGTGAAATGCAGAGCCAACTGACAGAAAACACTAGCTCTGAGGCAGAATTCTCCCACAGACTTTCAACTGTCATTCATACAAGTGAAAACGAGCAGATCAAAGCCACATCGTCGCATGTACTACCTGAAGGTTGACTGTTCTGGGCGGCTGGGGCTGCTTCTAAGAGCCTGTATGGTGTCCTAGGCCTTCTTGACCTTTATATCTTTTCAGAAGATACCATTTTCAAGTGGGACCCTTGTGATGCTCATGATATACTCAGGGCCATAGGAGGGAAATGGTAAATTTATAAAACTGCTTGTAAAGAAATCCAGCAATGGGGCTTGATTTGCCACAATTGGTGTACCACGTGGAAAACGAAAGCACTACAGGTATAAATATTACTGGCTTGGATTAAGAAAGGGAACCTCCTAAAGTCTTTATAATAGAAGGAACTCATACAGGGGATTGGGCATTCACATAACTGAGAGCTAATTAATATCTGAAACACTTTGAGGTTCTCCAGACATTTCCATCTCAGGTGAATACGTTTAGCAGGCCACTGCAACCCTCATGCTGGAGAGAAACTGAGTGGAGGCAGTGTTACTAAAGCTCTGAGGACAGCTGGGACAGGCACACAATGGGCTTAGCCAGTGGGAGCTGGAACCACAGAGAGGACACAGCCTTGGCAAGAAAGTCTTGGCAAGCTGAAATTGTGCAAGTGATTTCCTAAGTGAATTCATCAGCCCTCCAATTTCCTACCAGTGTCTACCACTGAAAACTTCCAGTTTGCCACCAACAAACTGACACCAGACTTAGGAAAAGTAAGCTAGACATGTCAGGATCCTTGCAGTGCAGTGAAAATCAGGGAAAGGGGGAGGGGGAGGGAGGGGGAGGATGGATCTGAGGGCAGCCAAGAAGATCTGGCAATGACTTTTAGTGAGGATCACTGGTCTTTGTGACCTATCACACTGGGCCTCTCTCTGGAGGAACTCTCTCTCCACCCATTGCCCAATACCAACCCTCAATTCTAATGCATTTTGCTACATGAACAAGCTGGTTAGAAAATATGATACAAAGTTTATGAGCACTTATGAAACATACTGATTTATCAATGAAGTTTTAAAATAATGACTATAGAAGAGGTACCCATATTTATTATCTAATTAGCAAGCATAGATATTCTTATTAGTACCTAGTATCATCTCTTCTTATTCAGGTCTAGGAAACATCTCTCTGTGTTCTTTATTTTTAAATTCATCGTGCCTTGTTGTCTTAGTCAGTTTGGCTGCTGTAACAGAAATATCGTAGACTGGGTGGCTTTAACAGTGAACGTTTATTTCTCACAGTTCTGGAGACTAAAACAGTCCCAGACCCAGGCACTGGTAGATTCAGTGTCTGGTAAGGGCCCACTTCCTGGTTCATACATGACTGTCTCCTCACTGTGTCTCCTCACATGAAGGAAGGGGTGAGGGAGTTCTTTAGGGTCTGTAATAAGGGCAATAATTCCTTTCACAAGAGCTCAACCCTCTTGACCAAATTACATCCCCAAAGCCCACTGCCAAATACCATTACACTGAAAATTAGGTTTGAACGTAGGAATTTGGGGGTTAACACAACCTTTCAGTCTATAGCACTGGCAAATTTTATATCTCTTATCAGAGACTCTTCTATTACAGTGCCACAGATCTATATTCAATACAGAACTTGCATGTACTGAACTGATATGGACTTTACTATCTCTACATTTCTCTAATATTTACATAATGCTAGGGTTTCGTCAGTGCTCATCATGTTGATCATGCTGCCCATGAATGCTGGCTATTGATGACTCAAAAGATTTTTACTGTTCTTTTTTGATGATACCCACAAATCAAGGTTTACTGAGCACATACAGAAAAATGTGAACGATAATTCATTTTTTTGGTCATGTTAAATTGACCTTTTAGAATTTTATAGTATTAATATACTTAACATAGAATAATATACACATCTTTCATAAATGTCTTCTCCAAAAGTCTTTACGTCATAACCTAGATTGTGAACCTTTCCACTTTTGGCTGCACCCATGTTTTTTGCACCCACCATCGGAAGGGACAATAAGCAAGCATGTCAGTCCTTTTTTGTCTGGCAGAGCTTTAGGACTGCCCTAGGAGATGTTGGCAGCCATCACACTGATGGAAGAGCTGGTTAGTATTGTGGAGCAGTAGTTTTAAATGATTTCAGAGGAGATAGTGTGGTCACCTAAATTAGTTCCCTATATTAGTTTCCATAACAAAATACCACAAACTGGATAGCTTAAGGAACAGACATTTATTGTCTCACAGTTCTAGAGGCTAGGGTTTTTTTTTTATTTTATTTTTTTCCTTTCAAGGACTGTGAGAGAGAAACTTCTCCATGTCTATGTCTCAGTAGCTAGTGGTTTGCTGGCAATCTTTGGTGTCCCTTGGCTGATGGCAGCATGATTCCAATTTCCACATGGCATTTTCCCTGTGTCTCTGTGTCTGTGTTCAAATTTCCCCTGTTTCAAAGGACACGGACGTACTGGATTAATGCCCAGACTAATGACTTCATCACATTAGAATTAAATGGGAAAGAGCCATTTCAGCCCACACATGTGGCTCAAGTCCAAGGGTGGGCAAAGGTCTGTTGGAGGACATGAGTTCTGAACTCATTCTATGTGTGACATGAATGAAAGTTAACAAAAACGATAGTAGTAGCATCATTCTAGCATCCTAATATTACGTTATTCTATGAGAGAATCCAATTTTTCCCATTTCTTTGGTGATATGAAAATACTTTTTGATTTTTAGTTCTCTATTTGTACTTCTCATTGCTTATTTCCACTGAATCTCTATGGTGACAGATATGAGCTTATCTAGAAGGAAAGAACAACACACCAACATCTTTTCATGAGGAAATTAAAAAGTACTTCCGTACAAATATATTGTTGATGATGTGACGTATAGCCAAGGGACATATAAGTATGAAATAATTTTCTCAGTTTTACTTTTGTATGGAAATATGTTATATTAAACAGAAATTTTATTTAGATAGTGAATCAAGTAACAAAAGAAGTGAAAGAAAAAAGATTTCATTTATATCAAAATTAGTTATTAAAATAGTCATTTTTTAAATATTTATTACAGTCTTCTATAATAAAATGGTCTATAGGAGCACATAACTTGACACTTTGGTCTCTAATTCAGGGGTATATTAAAAAAGAAAAAAAAAACCTCAGTAGAAATTACTAAAGTCAATGATGCTAAAAAGTTCCCTATTGCAGAAAACTTAAATGAAAAAGTATTTAAAACTATATTCTTTGACTTGAAATACAAATTAAAACATATTTTAAAAATTCTCAAATATGGGTTTTTCTTTAAAAAGAGGATAGCTGAAACTATGTTTCAATCTCAAAGTATGGGAAATTTCAAATTCTAAGGAGAATACATGTAGAACAATGTAACTATCTACTCTAGTAGCTTTGAGGGGAAAAAAAAACTTTTTTTTTTTTTTTTAATGAAGACTTGTTATTTCACTAAATGAATCATAGTTTGGTTAAATTCAGTTTTTAACTCAGTGATAATTCAGCTTTTAATATTTGGGCTTTATCACAGTCTGGAGGAAAGAGAGGATGAGTCAAAACATCTAAAACATTTTTTTGTTACTTACAATTTCATGAGACATTTATATCATGGGATCAGAGTCTGGTTCTCCGTATTTTATAACCCAGAAATTAATTTTTTCAGTGTGTCTACAAATGTTCATATGCTAGCATATTCACCCAAGTAACAGTATATTAACTTAAAAGTCAGAAAGCAATTTTATAACTGTGCATGGAGACATTCAAAGGTTTAACTATGATCTCCATGTACATCTTAACTCAATATTTTAGTAGTTTCCTGCATTCTATAGAATTATGTTTAATATATTTATCTTGACATATAGCACACAGTGACCTTATTCCAAACATGTTTCAACCCCTACCTGTCATTACGCCTCTCTGTACCTGCTATATTCCAGAAATGTTTCCAGCTTCATCTTTTCCTGCTTTCATGGGTTAGCTACATTATACCCTTCAACTGGAGCGCTGTTCGTTTCTACAGCTTTTCAAATCTTTTCAGATTCAGCTCATGTTACCTTCTTCATGAAATCTTCGATTCTACCCCTGCTTCCAAATGCCAAATGAGGAATTATCATCACTTTTCTATATCCTTTTACTTAGTTTGTAGTGATATTTTCATAGATTTTATTTCCCCAATGATTACCCACTTTGAAGGCAGCAAATAAGACATCAAAACATATTTATTATTGCATTCTCCATAGTTTTATGCAAAATATCTTCCACTTAGTCTTTTCTCAATAAAATAACAATTTCATTAAATATGCTGAAATTGGAAAAAAAGGTAAGCTAAATATTTAAACTGGTTAATCAGTTTGCAAATTTATTAAAAGACCGAACTAGAGAAATTTAGAGGGTTTTAATTAGCAGTATTAATAAAATCTGGTAGTTTAGTCTAAACTTCTACACCCCCCCCAAAAAAAAACAACAACACACAAAACCAAAAAAAAAACAAAACACAAAAACAATGCTTGCCAAGTATATGCAAACATTTATCTTCAGTATCGTGGTTCCTGGTCTCTAAGTAAGAGCCAACATATTGCTTAATTCATGGGTCATAAGTAGGCACTCGGTAAATGTTGCCTGAATGGATGCCAATATCAAATTCTGACCGTCTCCTCCCACCCCCAGCCTTTAGGCATGCCTTAGCCTTCTGCTGACATTACATAGGAGAAGTGCCAATTAATTAGGTCACAGTTTATCTTACACTGGCTTTATTTTACTCTCTTTAATGAGATTTGAGAAGCACCCTTGTGTAATCATTCTAACATTTAGGAACCATCTGTTAGAACGGGTCACTTCTGCAGATGGCCCTTCTCATTAATTTATGTTAGATCTTTGCAGCTTCAATATCAGATTAAAATTGCTCTACTAGTTCCCAATATTTGGAGAAACACCTCATTTGGAGTCTTAGCCATCTATGATCTGGAGAAAGAACCAAATGTGCCCTGATTTATAGACAATTTTCTTTTACATTGAGAATACCTCACATCATATGCATTACAAGTTAAATTGACTCCACATTTACACAGCCTATTTCTACTCCCCATGGAGAGCCAGCACGTCATTTAGAAAGGTGGTAATTTGAGCCTTAATTAGAATTGATTCAAATGGTGACTCATGACAACTGTGTTTTCTCAGAAATGACACATGATGAATCCAATTGAATTCCTACCTCTTCATTCAGTCATAAACATTGGTCATAGCAGAGTTTGAACCCTGCATGGAAGGAGGTCTACAATTATCTGTAAAGAACAATATTTGATCTGTATCTTTTTAGCTGGTTTGTCTTTCTACACTGTAATGTTACTGAAAACAATACTAAACTTTACGTGTATTTTGTATTAACGGCAGTGAACACATGTACATATGAACAAAGTAAACCTGAACATTCAAGGATCTTAGTGAAAGGCAGGATAACTCCAATATCAGAACATAACATTATAAAATATATATATTTCCCTCATAAAAGCAAAAAAAAATACTGTCATAAAAGTTAATAAAACTTTTACAGAAGTGGACAGAGATCACTAAATGTTAGAATTGAAGGAACCTTAGAGATCTTCCCAATCACTTCATTTTTATTAAGGAACTAAATAAAGAAATCTACTGTGATCTATACATAATCAAACGGTTAATTATGGGAAAACAAGGACTAGACTCAGGTATCCTGGCTGTCAGATGGTGTGTGTGTGTGTGTGTGTGTGTGTGTGTGATACTTTATTTTTTATAAAGCAGTTTTAGATTCATAGCACAGTTGAGTGGAGCATACAGAGAATCCCCATATGTCCCCTGTCCCCACATATATATAACCTGTGCCATTATCAACATCCCCCAACATTTGTTACAATTGATGAACCTACACTGGCAAAATAGTCACCAAAAGTCTATAGTTTACATTGGGGTTCACTCTTGGTGGTGTGTATTCCATAGGTTTGGACAAATATATAATGAAGTATATACTCCATTGTAGTATTGCACCAAACATTTTCATTGCCCTAAATATTTTCTTTGGTCAACATAGTCATCCCTCACTGCCCTCTAATCCCTGGAAATCACACAGTTTTTACTGTCTCCATAGTTTTGCTTTTTCCAGAATTACATATAATTGGAATCATACAGTGTATAGCCTTTTCAGATTGTCTTCTTTTACTTAGTAATATGTATTTAAGATTACTCCATGTCTTTTCATAACTCAAATCTCTTTAGTTGAATAATATTTTATTGTCGGGATGTAACACAGTTTATTTATACATTTACCTATTGAAGGGCATCTTCATTTCTTTCAAGTTTTGGCAATTATGAATGAAGTTGCTATAGACATCTGTACACAAGTTTTTGTGTGGATATAAGTTTTCAACTCAGTTGAAGAAATGCCAAGGAATGATTGCTGGATGTATGGAAGAATATGTTTAGTTTTGTAAGAAACTGCCAAACTGTCTTCCCAAGTTTGTGTACCATTTTGCATTTCCACCAGAAATAAATGAGTTGTTTTTTTTGCAACCACCCTTGGTGTTGTCAGTGTTCTGGATTTTGGCCACTCTAATAGGTATGTACTATATCTCATTGTTGTTTTAGTTTATAATTCCCTGATGAAATGTGATGTGGACTATCTTTCATGTGCTTATTTGCCATCTGTGTATCTTCTTTAGTGAGGTGTCTGTTAAAATATTTGGCACATTTCTTAATCAAGTTGTTTTCTTACTGTTTCATTTTCACGTTTTCTTTTATTTTAGTGAAGTCCAGTTTATCAATTATATTTTTCATTGATTGTGCCTTTGGTGTTGTATCTAAAGTCATTACTATCTGAGATCATCCTGATTTTCTTCTGTATTATCTTCCAAGAGTTTTATAATTTCACACTTTACATTTAGGTCTATGAGACACTTCTATTTATTTTTGAAAAGCATGTAAGGACTGTATCTAGATTCTTTTTTTTTTTCTTTATCTTTTTATATGAATGTTTAGTTTTTCCAGCACCATTTGTTAAAAAGACTACCTTTGCTCCATTGTATTGCCTTTACTCCTTTGTCATATCAGTTGATTGTACTTATATAGGTTTATTCCTGGGCTATTTTGTTTCTTTAATCTATTTGTCTATTCTTTCACCAATACAAAACTGTTTTCATTACTGTAACTTTGTAGTAACTCTTAACACTAGATAGTGTCAGTCTAACTTTGTTTTTCTCTTTTAATATTGTGTAGGCTATTCTGAGTATTTTTCCTCTCCATATAGACTTTAGAGTCAATTTGTTGATATCTACAAAATAACTAGCTGGGATTTTGATTGGCAATAACTTAAATGTATAGATCAAGTAAGAAAGAACTGACATCTTGACAATATTGAGTTTTTCTATCCATCAACATGGAATATCTATTTATTTAGTTCTTCTTCACTTTCTTTCATCTGTCTTATAGTTTTCCTTACATAAACTCTGTATATATTTTGGTAGTACAAAATTATATACCGAGGTATTTCATTTGTGTGGTTGCAAATGTAAATAGTACTGTGTTTTTAGTTTCCATTTCCACTTGTACATTGCTGGTATATGGGAAAGTAATTGACATTTGAATATTAACCTTGAATCTTGTAACTGCTATAATTGCAATAGTTCCAGGATTTTCTTCATCAACCACTTAGGATTTTTTGCATAGATAATGTCATCCATGAAAAAAGACAATTTCATTTTTTTTCCTTCATATCATGTATTCCTATTATTTCCTTTTCTTGTCTTATATTAGCTAGGACTTACAGTACAATGTTGAAAGCAGTGGATAGAGGAGACATTCTTGCCTTGAGCTTGATCTTAGTGGGAAACTTCCAATTTTCTCACTATTAAGTATATGCTTGGTATAAGTTTTTGTTTTGTTTTGTTTTGCTTTGTTTATATAGAGATATTCTTTAGCAGTTAAGAAAATTTCTTTCTACTTATAGTTTACTGAGAGTTTTTATCATAAATGGGTGTTGGGTTTTGTCAAATGTTTTGTTGGCATCTACTTATATGATCATGTATTTTTGCCTTTTAAGCATGTTGATATGTTGGATTACATTAATTGACTTTCAAATGTTGAATCAACATTGCATACCTGGGATAAATACCACGTGGTTGTGGTGTGTGTGTGTGTGTGTGTGTTTTATATAGTGTGGATTTAATAAGCTAATATCTTGCTCATGATATCCGTTGATTATTTTTGTGATGTCCATATATGCTATAGAGATATTACCTCTTTCATCTCTGAAAGTAATTTATGTCCTCTCTTTTTTGGTGTGGTTATGTTTTCCTCCAACTATTATATTATTTTTCTCATACATTTTTTGCAATAATTATTACATACAGCAGTCTTGTCAAAAATTCTCTTAAAGTAATTTCATTTAAATTTTACAAATTAACATTAATTATACCTATTTTCTAAATTTTTGTGTGGCTTAGAGACTGGATTTCCTCAAATACATAGACTAATTCTGGAAAACAAAACATGGTTCAAAATATAGAAATCAATTTTTTAATCGGGTACAGAGTCTTTTTGGCCATAAGTTGCTGATCTCTGGTAACTAGATAATCAGCAATACTTCTGACTGTTCCATGTCATTTATTACGTTCCCTTCCTAAGCTAAAACACATAGAGAATGAAAAAGACATTAACAAAACATGAAGATGATATCTTTGTTTTGTGTGATTTCATCAATGTACGGGAAAGACAGATAACCTGATTCAAATTTTGGACTGGCCCAATGTGAGATATTGCCAATCTGGGAGCAAATGGCAAAGGACCATGGTGGAATAATTTTCTGGCTCTTCAGATTTCTCCTTGGAAGTGCTATGCATTATTCTGCTCACATTTCCTTGCCTAAAGTAAACCACAGAGGCAATTCTGATTCAGTGATGTTGGAAGTGTTAACGCTCACAGATTTAAAACAAACAAACAAACAACAAAATAAAAACATTGCAATCATGTGTTCAGGACTGACCAATAGGTTGAGGGACCAAACTCTCCCACATATACTATGCGCAGCAAATATTTGAGAACAATTACATAATCTATTTCAGATCCTAAAATTAATGCATATGAAAAAATCTGTAACCAATAGGTAATAACAGGTTGAAATTATTAAAACATCAAGAATTGGTTTATATCAGTTTCCCAATTAATTACGAAGCCTACAGTTACTCTTCTAAAGGCATGTCTTACTGATATCCGACACTTAAAACTGATTGTTAGATGCCTTGTTTTTAAAATCCTAATTGAATAATAGTAGGATGAAAGAAAGAAAAGAAAGAAGGAAGAGGGAGAAGAGGAGGGAGAGAGAAAGAAGAAGAAGAAAAAAAAAGGAAGAGGAGGAGAAAGAAGGGGAAGAAGGGGAGAGGGAGGGGAAGGGAAGAAGAAAGAAAAAAGTTAGGAAACTAAAGAGAAGAAATAGAAAGTTCACATAAGTAGTGTAGCATAACCCACTATCCTGATTTCTTAAAGCAAGATGCTTCCTTAGATGCAAAATGTTTAGTGCTAAAACCGGCGGCTCACCAGGAAGGGTTGTCATTTATTTGTACATAGCTTTGATAAAGTATATACTGATAAAGTATATCATGTATGTGATAATATATATACACGTGTGTGTGTGGGGGGGGCATGTGTGTGTACAGATGCAGCATCAAGGAGTACAAAGCATAGAGTTCCCTGCCAGTTTCGTATATGCTAAAACAAGACATTCCTGGATGAGAGACAAAGGACTCTAATAGTCAAAGCAAAAGCAACAGTCAGAATACTGGCCTTTTTTTGTATTTGACCGCTGGGTCCTAATTGCCACAGAGCAATGTGTAAAGTGTAAGGCTGTACCTGTGCATACAGTGAGCTGTGTTACAAGCAAGGGGTTTTGAGCTTAGCGAACCCAAATATTTTAAATAGACAATGAACCTGACTGTTTTTTGCTTCAGAGGGAAACATTATTATCTGGGCAGTAAACATGCCTCTCCTCATCCCTGGGTGGAGACATTATCTCTATCTTCCAATGCTTTTCACTATACAAACATGCATGGAAATATAATCTCACATAGAGTAGTCTGTATCTGCTGGCAAGATGTGCTGCAATGTGGCCGACTCAAGGAAAATCGTCTCCCAACAATGTCTCTAAATTTCTAAAACTGTTAGGAGATACCCTTTAGCATTTTAATGGTATATTGGGAGAGAACATTTAGTATTCTCTCTTACATAATTTAATTATTTAATGTATAGGTACTGCAAAACTTTGGAATAAAGAATACTTATGTTGGCAGTTAGGACAGTGGTCCAGGAAATTAAAATTGCCGTTAGCCAAACATATATGCACACACAGACACAGACACAGACACAGACACACACACACACACACACACACACACACACATAACAACCGAGGTTTCACAGACTGTGCTCAATATTGGTTCACACAATCAGGAGTAGTTGTGAGACAGCAATACTATATTTACACATATAAAATCACTAGAGACAGCTTTCAGCTTTCTAAGTTGTCTGCATATTGCTTATAACATGATAGCAAACCCTGTGATGCAGGTAGATTTTTTTGTTTTCTTTGTCTCAGAGGCTCTACCTGGGAGCTGGGGTGAACATTGTTTGGCCCATGGAAAAGTGGACTTGATATCCTCTCATGTGCCTTCCACATCACCCAGCCTTCTCTGACTGTTCAATTTGCTTAGAATTGCACCTTCAGCTGCCCGGAGACTTACATAGCGTTGTAATAAGCAAAAATATTGTTGAGTACTGAGTTTCTGTTTTAGCTCTTTTGAATCCTCAATATATAAGACAGTGGTCCTCAGATGGGGATTTTGTCACAGCCCCTCATCCCAGGACATTTGGTGATACCTTGAGACATTTTTGGTTTTCACAACTTGGAGAAAAGCGTTCTACTAGCATCTAGTGGGTAGAGGTCAGAAATGTTGCAAAGACCCTACAATGCACAGGACATCCCCAATAATAATGAAGTATCTGGCCCAAAATTTCAATACTGTCAAGGTTGAGAAACCCTGCTATAAGGTACTGTATATAGTTAGTCACTGTTAATTAAGTGCTTAGCAAATAATTATTGTAATTATATCAAGTATATGAGTATATAATTATACTTGTGTATTATTTTTTGTCACCTCTTCTACCATAGATTGTGTGTGTACTTTGAAAGGAGAGTATCACAGATTTCTTTAGTATGAATTGATGACCAGTAAATCAGATAAAGAATGGCTATCTATCTAGAAGTGATTTAAAATATATAGGAGTATGAACTATGGTAAGTTTTGCTATTAAAACCTGTTTCACTGCATCTGTTTTTGTAAGACTGAAGAGATAAGCTTGAGTCAGGAAGAAGTTCATAAGGTGCTAAATCTTAGTGGACTTTTATTATTTAAAATGAACCATTTGAAAAATTGTTCCAATTTCTCAATAATCCAGGACATACTTATTATTTATTTGCTACATCAGGACCTTTATGTTCTGCATTGCATTTGTTGACACTTTAATCATTAAATGTTTTTTCAGTTTATCATATTTTAACATGGAGCATCAAAATCTTTAACATTTATTCTATTCAGCATATATTTGGGCACTAAATAACAGAAGAACTATTATTATTGGCAGGTGGATTCAACAGAAAGTGCAATTCAAGGATAACAAATTTTATCAGTGGCTGAGGATGTTTTGGCTGCTGTTTAGCTGCCTAGAATCTGCAGTTGCATGTTTTAGTGGTAATTTTTGGAGCAGGTAGGGGTTGAGAGTGTTAATCTACTTAGACAACCATCTCATGGCTGCTCCTTTACTTCAACCAATAAAGCTTCATTTGAATCTGATAGTCCATCTGTTAATCTCCTTGAAATTTCAGATAAACAAACTGAAATAAATCGATCACCATCCCACAGCATGCTCTTAAGTTTCAGGGATTTCTGAGAGGCGACAGAATTGAGTGTAATCAGCACTCTAAAACTGGAGTTCAATTACAAGGTGGGAAGAGAAGAGAGAGGACATGAATGACCACAATTGAAACATGTATAGAGCTATTCGTGAATTAATTTCAAACTATGCAATCAGTGTCTTTAATTTCTGAAACTGTGATAAAATTTTGGAATTTGGGAAGTTGTAGTGGATATTTCTTCCCTTATCTGACTGTCATTGTCCTGAAACCTTATATTAGAAAATTGATCAAGTGACATGGTGCATGTTGTTCACTCTGGATATATGTAAGCCCTTCTGTACCTCTCAACTTAGATGGAGTTGATCAAATGAGGAAGCATCTGGGTTTTAAGTAGTTCTCTTTAGGAACACTCAGCATGTTGTTGCTGAAGTGTGGTGTTGTGGGCAGGAATAGTCAACAATATGTACTTAAAAGTCACAATGTGATGAAATGGATGTATTGCCCAGGTACTCATGCAGTACTTTTTGTGCTGCTCGTCCTATTCCAGACACATTTTCTTTTGTTGTTACTTGCCGTTAAAACGTTGTTTAGCCACTTAAAGTAAAACTGATTATGGCAAAATTTGCCTCAAATCCATCTCAAGCTGTATATTTGTTTCCCAATTCAAAAAAATGCAATTCACCTCTCCTCCCACCCCAAAAAATCTATCCATATCAGACAACACATTACTTAATTTTCTCTACTTCATCCTACTTTCTTCACTCCCTCTCCTGACAGCTTTCTTCTGATTAACATCCTTAAAAAGAATTCATGTCTCAGACTCTACTTAAGACCTAAAAGTACCTTTTAATAGAAAGCAGGATATTATTATTTTTTTTATTTATTATGCATATAATTACCTGTCCTCAAGAAAATTACAATATAAATAGCTAATATTAATTGAGAATTTTCTGTATTCTAGGCACTGAATCAATTATTTAAATATATCTTCTGAATATAAATCACCTAAAATATAAATGGTAGTTGCTAAAACTTTCCTCTGTTTTATAATTGAATAGAGACAAACAGAAATCAAGTAATTTGCAAAATAGATGAATAAATAAATGAAATACATGTTGCATGCATTTCAGGAATATGTTTTATGTTTTGTATGCAAAAGAAATACACCTGAGACTTAAGTCAGTACTTAATAGGCATTTATTAAGTTACAAGTTATGATGAGAAGATAGGTGAAATGTGTTATGGGAAAAATTCAATAGCTTAAGGGAGTTGGGATACTTGTTTGTGTGTGTGAATGCGTTGGTTTGTGGGGGGTCGGGGGTTGCTTGTTATTTTTTGCAGTTTTCTTAAAATGACACAAGAGCTGAGGTATGAAACACGTTGGAGAGGGATGTACCCATGTAAATACCTTGAGGAAAATCATTCTAGAGAATGTAACAGCAAATCCAGAGACTCTCGTAGGAGCTGGATGATATGTTAGACGGTGCAAAAGGAGGCTGCATTGGCATGAGCCAGAGTGAAGTGTAAGAAATTGAGAACAGAGAAGACATCTTCTTTTATTCTGGGTAAGATGGAACACCAGTCACATCTTGGATATAATCTGTCTTCCATTTCATAAGGGTACCTCTGGATGCTGTGTGTGCTTCAGGGGCAAGAAAAAAATAAACAAAGCAGTCAGGAAATGTTTATAATTACTCAGGAGAGATAGATGGTACCTTGGGTCAATGTTAGGATTCTGACACCAATTCCGACGTGTGGGCTTTTTCACCACACCAAGCAATTCTCCAACATCAGCTGGGTGCACTATAATTCAATTCAATTCCGACGGTCTCTACCGAGATATAGCATCACATCCCACTGATAAAGGGCTCTGTCCTACAACCCTGCCAACCCCCTCATTTAGATGACATTTACAAGTCCAGATTGTCACCTGTATGCCTGAACCACTTGCTATAAATTGGAGGTATAATGACCACCTTTTTAGGTTTGATTAATTTGCTAGAGCATCTCACATAACTCAAAGAAACATTTTACTTAACTAGATTTCCAGTTTATTATTAAAGCATACAACTCAGGAACAATGAGATTAGAGAGATGCACCAGACAAGGTATGGAGAAATGACAGTGAGCTTCCACGCCCTCTATGAGAACACCACTCTCCCCAAATCTCCATGTATTTACCAACTCAGTAGCTCTCTGAACCCCATTCTTTTGGGTTTTGATGGAGGATTCATAACATAGGTATAAATAGTTAAATCAATGGCCATTGGCAATTAAAATCAATCTCTGGCTGTCAAGTTGGGGGGACAGAAAGTTCGAACTTACTAATGACTGTACAATCGGAACAACCGTCAAATCCTGTACAACCAGATCCCATCTGTATGTGACCTAAGGGTTTTTCAAGCCACCTCATTAACCTTGTCATTTAAGAAGTCCCAAGGAATTTATGAACGCTGTGTCAGGAACAGGGAATATGTGTGTGTGTGTGTGTGTGTGTGTGTGTGTATATATATATATATAAAATTTATGTATTTTACATATATTATAGAATTGTATATATATATATATATATATATATATATATATATATATATATATATATATATGGAGAGAGAGAGAGATTTGGGGTAACATTGGTTCATAACATTATGTAAGTTTCAGGCGTACGATTCTATAATACATCTTCTGTATATTGTGTTGTTTGCTCATGACCCAAAGTCTTCCATCACCATGCATTTGACCCTCTTTACTCTCTTCACCGTTCCCCAAACCCTATCCCCCTCTGGTAACCACCATACTGTTGCCTGTGTCTATGAGTTTGTTTGTTTGTTTGGTTGGTTGGTTTGGTTGTTGCTTTCTGTTTTCTGTCCCACATATGAGTGAAATCATAGGGTTCTTGGACTTTTCAATCTAACTTATTTCACTTAGTATAATACTGTCAAGATTCATCCTTGCTATTGCAAGTGAAAATATTTCATCATTTTTTATGGCTGAGTAGTATCAACTGTATTTATGTATGATTCTTTATCTAATCATTCATTGAAGGACACTTCGGTTGTTTCCTTGTCTTGGCTATTGTAAATAGTGGTGCAATTAACATAGGATTGCATATATCTGTACAAATAAATGTTTTCAAATTTTGGGAGTAGATGTCCAGAAGAGGGATTGCTGGGGCATATGATAGCTCTATTCTTAATTTTTTGAGGAACCTCCATACTGCTTTCCATAGTGGCTGTACCAATATACATTTCCAGCAACAGCATACGAGGGTTTCTTTTTCTCCATAGCCTCTCAAACACTTGTAATTTCTTGTCTTATTGATAATAGCAGTTCTGAAAGGTATGAGGTGGTATCTCTTTTTGGTTTTGATTTGCATTTCTCTAAATCTAGTGAAGTTGAGCATCTTTTCATTTATCTGTTGGCCTTTTGTATATCTTCTTTGGAGAAGTATCTGTTCAGGTCCTCTGCCCGTTTTTTAATTGGACTATTTTGTTGTTGAGTTTCTAATTCTTTATATATTATTGATATTAGCTCCTTATTGAAGTTGTTGTTTGGGAATATCTTCTCCCATTTGATTGGTTCCCTTTTTGTTTTGTTGATGGTTTCTTTTGCTTGGCAAAAGCTTTTTAGTTTGATGTAGTCCCATTCATTTATTTTTGCTTTTACTTTTCTTGACTTTGGGGTCAAGTTCACAAAAACCTCTCTGAGACCAAGGTCCATAAGTTTATTACTTTCCTTTTCTTTTTTTTTTTTAATCTTGTTTCAGGTCTTTATTCAATTCTTTAATCCATTTTGAGTTAATTTGTATATATGGTGTCAAGTAACTGTCCAGTTTCCTTCTTTTGCACGTGGCTATCCAATTTTTCCAGCACCATTTATTGAAGAAGGTTTTCTTTCTGAATTGTATAATTTTGGCTTCTTTGTCAAAATTAATTTCCCATATACATGTGGGTTTGTTTCTGGGCTCTCAATTCTGTTCCATTGGTCTGTGTGCTGCTTTCTTGCTAGTACCATAATGTTTTCATTATTGTAGCTTTGTTGTACAATTTGAAGTTAGGAGTGTGATCTCTCTGGCTTGGTTCTTTTTTTCCTCCGGATTGCTTTGGCTAGTCTGAGTCTTTTGTGGTTAGATGCAAAGTTGATGATTCTTTTTGTTAAAATGGCCATATTACCTAAAGCAATATATAGATTTAATGCAATCCCCATAAAAATCCCACTGGCATTTTTTAAAGAAATAGAACAAAACTGCATCTTTTTTTATAAATCACCATATCACAAATATGGTAACACGGAAATTGTGACAAGAGATAGATTAGAAATATAGTTTGAATCAAATACTTATTAATATAAAGTGTTAAACAAAATTATTTTTTTCTAGTGAGCCACCTTAATAATTTCTCTTAGGGGGCATCTGCCAATGTTGAGACTAAGCCTTAACAACCTTTCTTGGCCAATAGGTTGAAATATAGGACTGAGGTGATGGCTGACTTCCAGGATTCCAGGCAAGATCAAAGGAATTCTATAATAAAATAAGAACAATTAGGACACTGGGCAAGTAGGGATCTAAGAAAGGGACAGAATATTGGAGGGGGAGCCAGATGACTGAATGCTGATTGCTATACCAGGACTTCTGCCCCACTGTTCCTGAAATCTTTAGTGTTTCTGTAAAAGCCTTGAGGTAATTGAATTTCTTGTGGAGAGGCAGCTGTTTCAAAAGTAGGCTGACACAGGTATCTAGCTAGGCAATGTCAGAGGCATTCTGCAGACCTGGGGTTCCTAGAAACTTAAGGAACACTCAGTGAACTGAGTTCATTAGTCATTCTGACAAAATATTCACCGCCATATCACATACAATTTCTATACTGTCATATACCCAAGAGGTTCTATTGTCAATATCAGAAAATTTACACATGTTTGTATTGGCATTTCGAACTGAATGTTGCATAGTTTTAACCTTTCTGGCATCTGTTTTATACTATGTGTACCACTCCACCTCTCTTCTCTTTCCCCATCTCTTAGTAAGGGGAAGAACTTTGTAAATCAGTGCAAGAAAGTTCTGTATTGTTCTTTTTTTTTACAATTGGACTTGTAGGAAAAAACTGTGGCATGGAAATAAATCTAGACTGCCACCTGAAGGACGTTCTGCCAAATATTTCTTTTGAGGGGTATGGCAAGAGGACTTCAAAATAACAATTCTAGGGAGTACTTGTAGATTTAGAGACAACACATTTAGAATCATAAAATTACTTCAGATTGTTCACTTTATACTTTTCATGTAGATAGAAGGAAATTCACAATGGAAAAATGTTACACTTAATTGACTCACACTCAAGTTCTTTATAAACTGTATGATTGTGTACTGTTCTATAAGAAATAGCTGACATGGAGAAAACAGATGTCTATCCATATCTGTAAATATACGAGTATGAACTTTTAGCTTGACATGAGAAAAATGAAATGTATTTAATGAATTTTTACTTGTGATTTGTTGTCATTACCTATATGTGAATTTAGTCAAATATAATATAAAAGTGCAATATATGTCATGTAATCTTTTATATATCTAGAGAACTTACAATAGACCCTGATTATGAAGAAAAAAATGTATTACTAAATTCTTTAATAAAAATTTTAAAAGTGCATAATATTGCTTTATTTTTAAATGAAACATCATACTGTAATGAAAATGTTTATTTTTATGACATTTTAAAAACAGCAGGATTATAGAGTATGTGTAAATTCCAGGCATGTTTATGTTGATTATCTCAGTGAAAGCCAATATCATAATCACATCATCAAATAATGAGATTCAAGAAAGCACTATTGTTCAAACAGGTAGCTCAGTGGGATCAAAATAAATGTAAAAGAGTGCAAGCATTCTTTTCCAATAACAGCAAGAAACTAACAAATTACATTTGCAGAGAGACAGAATGATATTCTTTATAAATGCTTTTAATTTAAAATAATAAAAAACATTTTCCCTATTACCTTTAAAATGATTTATCACATTTTGAATGTTGAAGCAGTAGTTCAAACCAACTTAAAAAATAGGAGCGTCATTTATTGGCTTATACATAGGAGGAGCTTGGTGGGCAGTCTAAGACTATTGCAGTAGTTCTAAGCACCATAACTTCTTTTTGTAAGAAAATGTCAATTCAGTGCTTACTACGTGCAAAAAAAATTAAGTGGGTATTCTCTTTATATACACAAATATAGCTACTGTCAATGCAGTAAACAAAATCCAATTTTGTATAATATTATTGGAGGAGAAAAAGCAAAATGAGAGTACAATCTTATCTCCTATTAATGACTTTTTTCTTTTCTTTTTTTAATTAAAATTTATTGGGGTGACAATTATTAGTAAAGTTACATAGATTTCAGATGTACAATTCTGTAAAACATCATCTAATTCTCACATTATGTGTTGACCACCCAGAGTCAGTTCTCCTTCCGTCACCCTATATTTGACCCCGTTTACGCTCTTCTAGAACCCCCGCCCCCTTTACCCGCTGGTAACCACTAAACTATTGTCTGTGTCTATGAGTTTTTGTTTCTTCACTTATTTTTCTTGTTCTTTTGTTGTTTTCAGTTTTATATACCACATATTACTGAAATCATATGGTTATCTACTTTTTCTGTCTGACATACTTCACTTAACATTATAATCTCAAGATCCATCCACGTAGTCGCAAATGGAACTATTTCATCTTTTCTTATGGCAGAATAGTATTCCATTGTGTATATATACCACAACTTGCTTATCCATTCATCTATCAAAGGACACTAGTGTTTTCCATGTCTTAGCCACCATAAATAAAGCTGCAATGAACATCAGAAGACATATGTCTTTATGGATAAACATTTTCAGATTTTTTGGGTAGATACCCAGGAGAGGGATTGCTGGGTCATATGGTAATTCTATTTGTAATTTTTTGAGGAACCTCCACACTGCCTTCCATAGTGGCTTCACCAATCTTCATTCCCACCAACAGTGTATGGAGGTTTCTTTTTCTCCATGGCCTCTCCAACACTTGTTACTATTTGTCTTGTGGACGATAGCCATTCTGACTGGGGTGAGGTGATAACTCATTGTGGCTTTTATTTGCATTTCTCTGGTGCTTAGTGATGTTGAGCATTTTTTCATAAGTTTATTAGCCATTTGTACATCCTCTTTGGAGAAATGTCTCTTTAGGTCTTCTGCCCATGTTTTAATCGGATTGTTTGCTTTTTATGATGAATTGTATAAGATCCTTATATATTTTGGATATTAGCCCTTTAGGGGAGGCATTGTTTGCAAAAATCTTCTCCTATTCAATTGGTTCTCTCTTTATTTTGTGGATGGTTTCTTTTGCTGTGCAGAAGCTATTTAGTTTGATGTAATTCCAATAATTTATTTTAGCTTTTATATCCCTTTTCTTTGGTCTCAAAGTCATAAAATGTTCTTTGAACCCAAGGTCCGTAAATTTAGTACCTACGCTTTCTTCTATGCAGTTTATTGTTTCAGGTCTTATGTTAAGGTCTTTGATCCATTTTGAATTAATTTTGGTATATGGTGACAGCAGTCTAGTTTCATTCTTTTGCATGTGGTTTTCCAATTCTCTCAGCACCATTTGAAGAGGATGTCTTTTCTCCATTGTATGTTTTTGGCTTCCTTGTTGAAAATCATCTGTCCATATTTATGTGACTTTATTTCTGGGTTCTTATTATATTCCATTTGTCTGTGTGTCTGTTTTTTTTTTTTTTTCCTCAATACCAAACTGTTTTAATTATTGTTGCCATGTAGTCTAAGCTGAAGTCAGGGAATGTGATACCTCCAGCATTGTGATACCTCCAGCATTGTTCTTTTTCTTAGGATTGCTTTGGCTATTTGGAGCCTTTTGTGGTTCCATACAAATCTGACAATTTTATTTCTTTAAAAAATGCCACTGGGATTTTGATTGGGATTGCATTAAATCTGTATATTGCTTTGGGTAATATGGCCATTTTAACTATGTTGATTCTTCCAATCCATGAACATGGAATGTCTTTCCATTTCTTTGTGTCTTCTTCAATTTCTTTAAAAATGTCTTATAGTCACCTCCCACCAATTAGAATGGCTATCATCAACAAGGCAAACAGTAACAAGTGTTAAAGAGGCTATGGAGGAAAAAGGAACCCTCATACACTGTTGGTGGGAATGCAGATTGGTGCAGCCACTATGGAAGGCAGTGTGGCGGTTCCTTAAAAAATTAAGAGTAGAATTGTCATATGACCCAGTAATCCCTCTCCTGGGTATCTACCCAAAAAATCTGGAACATTTATCCATAAAGTCATATGTTCTCCTATGTTCATTGCAACCTTTTTTTTAGTGGCCAAGACATGGATAACAACCAAAGTATCGCTCGATAGATGACTGGATAAAGAAGATATGGTATATATACACAATGAACTACTATTCTGCCATAAGAAAAGATGAAATAGTGCCATTTGTGACAACATGGATGGATCTTGAGATTATTAACTGAGTTAAGGGAAGGTTGGTTCAGATAAGATTATGATAATATGTAACTTGGATGAAAGGACAAGAGTTTCTTATTTAATGATTGGGCATAAATATCACAATCACTTAAAAAATCATCTTCTGATTCATTCTAGAATCACAAGATTTTTATGTGTATTAATATATAAAGATTCTCAGTACTTAAATTTCTTTGTGAAATATTTGATTGCAGAATTGTATTATCCTAAACTATCAGATATGGGGGCTCATTTCATTGCAATTCATATTCTACAAACTTCATTGTGATGTTCTGAAATGCAGAGGAAAGGTAGGCAGGTGGCAGGATAAATTAAAACTGTCCAAATTACAGAATGAAATTTCATATTGAGAGATAAGAAAAAGTTATTTTTTTTTAGACTTCTTTTATAAAGGGGTTAAATTTAAGGTCAAAGATAGAATAAAATTAATTACTGAGGTAGAAAGATAACGACTTTAATGGTAGGAAAAAAAGAAGATGCTTACATCATAACCTTACTGAGTTATTACATGAACAGGTTATCCCAGGGCAGTATTTTGAAGTGAAGGCTGAAAAGACCAAAAATATGAAAAACACAAGATAAATTTAGGAGTTATATGAAAAGAAGTAATCTCCAAAAAATAACTAGGATCTAAAAATAAATGATTGCAAAGAATGTGGTACTCTAAAACATTCTGGTAAAAATTGATGAATAAAAATATTTGAAAATGAAATATAATACTCAGGGGTGAGATATAAAATTTGGAGTTGATGCTTCCTGAATTCAAGGGATAGGGTAGCAAAGGAGAAGATGGGTGCCTGTTTTCTAGTGAATAACAAATTCTGCAACTTGACTTCAGTTGAAGAATAATAATGGGCACTGTACTTCTACTCTTTGAAACTGTACTGGTTCATTCTTTTGGTTATTGAATCGCAGTATGTATTCACTTAAATAAAAAAAAAGGGAAGAAAAATTATTTTGTGATTGAAAATCTGAAAAGGCCCTGAAGTATACTCTTTTCTATTATATGTTGCAGATATAGTATTTCTTTTCCAATAGCTTACCAGTTTATAAAACATGTGTCCAATTATGAAAAATAAATATGTACCACAGTGCCAAAAAAAAAAAGTATACAAGTGTACACTTTGGTCAGCATTGCTCAAGCAGTAAGTAGTTCGCCGTAATCAGAAATGTCTGGACATTGACGTTAACCACTTTGAGCACCTCTTGTAATTTCAGAAGTCAAACGTGGCTTGTATTCATTTTTTGCCATCGGTATATATGGAGTATTACAATTTTAATACAGTGTTTTCCTTTCTTAAAATGTGTATACATATTTGGCACTGTGTGTGTGTGTGTGTGTGTGTGTGTGTGTGTTTAGAGACGAAATGAGCACTAGCATATGCATCTAAAATAACAAGTTTTGCAATGTTTCTAACAGTTGCAGCTGCTTCAGTGGTAATGACCCCCAGACAATTATCTGAGGGCTCAGATATTCATTCTCCTCTCTTTAAATGTATAGTAGTTGTGACACTTGTCCAGATGATGTAATTTATTTTCTGGTTTTGTTGTACATCACACTACTGAGATGACAGAGAAGAAGCAATGTGTCATGAAGGGGATTTCTGAATGTGGAATTTATGAAAGGAAAGTATAGTTTATCCACTCTTTTTAAAGCGGGTGACGTGCTAAAGTTACGAAGGCGTGTCAAAAGAAACTGACAGTGTATCTCTTAGTTCTTTGTCTCATCTACATTATCAACACTGTTTTTCACCATGATCATTCTACAAGTCCTATATCCAGTGAAGAGTGCTTAATTCTATAATACTGAATTTATTAATAATTCAAAAAAACTAAGAAAATTAAACCCAAAGGAATAATTTTACACCTATTTTACAATTATCTGTTGTTTATCCAAAGTTAACAGTGTCATTCAACAATGAACTGTTGTAGTTGGAAGGAATTTGGAAACCATTTAGTTCAAACAACTCATTTTTAAGTGAAATTGTTTTAAAATTGAGAGCATTTATATTACTCTGTTTATTTACTCTGTGTGTTTGTGTGTGAGCATGTATGCATGTGTGTGTTTTCCGAATGTTCTAATTGATTTACATTAAAGATAAAATAAAAATATCTCAACATATGCAAACTAGGAATTAGATTTAATGATATTTTATGATTTGAAAGGAATGCATGTATATAGAAATTTTAGTCCTGATATTTTCTTTTTCTTTTTTATTAATTTATTTTTAATTATAATTGATATGCAATATTATATTACTTTAAGTATACTACATAATGATTCAATATTTATAAACTTTACAGAATAATGTATATAGATTTACATCACCTTTATTTTGATGTAAATAAAGATGAGTTGGAAAGACTGGAATATCTTTACCAAGAAAGATACGATATTGAGTCACCTTATTTCCACCACGTCCATTTTTTTAAAAAGTATGCTGTTTACTCTTTGAAAACAAAATACTTATTCTTTATTATCTCATTACTAAAATTATTGACACTTTATTGAACTTGCAGAGGTATTTGTGTGATCTTTATTTACTCTTTCATTTATCCATCAATTTGTCTATGCCTCTAGCCTACCAGCAATATATAATGAGTTACTACTGTGTACCAAGCTCTGTGATTTATGATAAGTATATTTAATTTTAGTGATAACATCATGACAATACTTTTTAATAGACTTAATTTTTAGAGCAGTTTAGGTTCATAGCAAAAGTGAGAGGAAAGTACAGAGTTCCCAGATAGCCCTGCCCCCACACTTATATAGCCTCACCCATTATTAACATTCTCCACCAGAGTGGTTCATTTGTTACAGCTGATGAACAGTACACTGACACAGCACTCAGAGTCCACAGTTTACATAGTTAACTCGTAAAGTTGCGCATCCTATTTATAATGACATGTAACCACCAGAAGATATTTCTGAAGTATTATTTATTCTCCTCCTCCCTAATCCTTTCAAAATACTACCATTACATCAATGAATCTGGGAGAAACCATATAATTCTATTAGCACTGTTTTCAAGAGGAGATTGATACTGTTAAGAAAGAACAAAGTGTCAAATAGCTTCTTAAAAACAGTAGTATTAATTGCCTTGAAAGCCAAAGTACTTTGGATTCCAAAGGCCAGACTCTGTGAGAAAAGTTCAAAATCAAAAACCTCTATACTATGTTTAACCTAAAAGCTATAGAGCTAGAAAAAAATGCAGACATATGTAATAAGAGTTGTCTGACTGGGTTAGATGAAAATGTCGCAAGTGCAGAGCTTTGAAGAACTGGAATGACTGTGGATCACAGTCTTCATTTTCAGTTCTAGAGCAACATGGCAGTATCCCTTGACTGTAGACCATTATCAGGTAAAAGGGTGGGAGATATGGAACATGAAAAATCCTGAATTCAATGAATGATTACTCAACAGACATGGATATTTAAGCAAAGGATGATCAAACACATCATAAATAGTCAAGACAATGATCTGTGCCATCATTAGAAATTATTTGAGCAACTAGATTATTATAAAACCATACATAAACTTACATTTTCCCCATAAAAGTTAGCATGTACATTTAACAGTTGCTAACCACAAACTGGGAATCAAATTCTAGAAGGAAATATAATATATCCAAGAACCAGGAATCAGCAAATATGGATCCATAATTAATTGGGTTTTTTTTTCTCCACGTAGTTTCATAATGATAGTTTTTCCCTTTACATTTACTTACTTTTTAACTCTTTTTTCAAGGTCACTATAACCCAGATTATTATTTACATTCTGATCTCTCCATCATAGAGACCTAGCATTGAGTGGCAGGATTCTGACTTACTTGGAGAGACAATCTGATCGAACTACCTTGATTCTCATTTCTGCCCTATCACCTGTAGTTAGGTAATTGGGTGTGGGCTGGGAAAAGATAAGTGGGTTGAATATATTTTATAAATATGGAGAATAGGGCCAGTTTTATCAGGTAATGAACAATTCTCAAAGAAGCGGACATCAGTTAAATGAGAACATTTGAGATACATTCATTGCAATTTTTAAATAATATTTCCTTCATGGAATTGAAAAAAAAACACACATAATTAGAAACACATACCAAAGAAACCACAAATATCATAAGCATTTTAAATCATATTTATGGTAGAAACATGCTTTGCTTCTTTCTCAGCACGGAGAAAACTTTTTGATCCCTAATCCCCAAAACAAACCTTATGAACTAAGTTTCTCTTGACAAGTGAGAATTTTTTTTCTCAATTTATTTGCAAGTTACATTTACAGTGGGACTTCATTTTTACACAGTGGTCTTGATCATTTTAACGTTCAATTATCCTAAAGGACCAGTTAATTCAGGCAAAAGAAGAGTTTGTCCAATTATTTTGATCATAAAGAATAAAGATAATAGTCTGGGTTTAAAATGCAACTGAATCTGAGGTTCCCCAGCTAATGTAAATAAATGTTATGAGTGTCATATGAATAGGCATACAATGTGTGATATTTATTAAAGATATAAGTATACAAATACCGGTGTTCTAAATTTTACATTGAAGCTACTTGATCATTAAGTAATCTGGTTAGATGATAAATATGTAGATAGATTTGAAATGATGTGCTATTTAAAGTAGCTACATTTCAAATCCATATGGTTTAAGATTTTGTGATATAGAGAAGCTAATGAAGCCTTGAAAATTGCATGCATTATTAACACTTGAGTAAACTTATTAGGATATAAGGATGAAGTATTTTCTATCCTTTCCCAACTTGGTGATTATTTATTTATGTATGTATGTATTTATTTATTTATTTAAATTTAGAACTGCAAATATTTTTTTTTTTCACAAATTATCTGCTTTTAATTTTTTTAAATTAATTAATTAATTTATTAGTTTCAGGTGTACAAAACAAGGTAATACTTAGACGTTCATCATTTATATCCCTCATACTGTGAACCCCCCTCCCCCCATTCACTATCCCTCCGACCTCACACTGAACCATCACATTATATATATAAAATTATAGTTGGCATTCATTAATGTTTAGCTTCTGATGTACAATGCCATGATCAGGTATCCACAGTATCCCTGAGGTGGTCTCCCAAATAGGACGCATGTCCATCGGATACCCAACAAAATCTTTACAACATTATAGAATACCTTCCCCAAATTAATTTTCAAAAAAAAAACCCTGAGGCCATCTTGTGGTTACCAGCTGCTTCCAAATCCCTTCACCTTTCCCCTTATCCCCAACCCCCTCCCACACACCCATCTAACCACTCTCGGTTTTTTCTCTGCGTCCCCAAAACTGACTCTGATTAGTTCATTCACATAGTCTTTTCTTTAGATTCCATATATAAGTGAGATCATATGGTACTTGTCTTTCTCTTTCTGACTTATTTCACTTAACATAATGTTCTCTAGATCCATCCATGTTGCTGCAAATGATAAGATTTCTTTCTTCTTTATGGCAGAACTGCAAATATTTTGGATGTTCTCTTTTTCAAATTTTTGTGAAAACCTTATTTATTAGTTTGCATCTACTTGTATCAAAACAGTTTTTTTAAAGAGTTATTTTTATATAAGGGTTAATTCTGAAGTAACATTGTGATAGCAGCTGGTTAGGACTAAGAGTCTCATTTGCAAATTTTTGTTCAATATCAGTAAGATTATCTTGAAAAAAATTAAAAAAAAAGCAATTACCTATATATCTCCACAATAAAGACAGAGCATTCAGTAGAATGAGTGATATTAACCAGGAAGCTACATGGGTTGTCAAACTCTGTCACCTTTTCACTGAGAATTTCCTACCTAAAAATGACTGGGAGAAATTGTGATGGCTTTACACTTAAAGTGATAGTGGAGCAAAAACTAAAAGAAGATAATCACCCCTCTACAGTGAATGTGATTCTGTGTGGGAAGGTGAGCTGTCTTAGAGGTGCCCAAGATATTGTTATAGATTCAGAATAGTAAAGCTGACACATTTGAATGTTGTATTGGTGGAGAGCAGCAATTATTCTTCAAGGAGAATATTACGGCACTGCCATTCCTTTTCAAAAGGAACCTTGAGTGGGAAGCAAGACTGTGGCAGCTACCCACATGCTCAGTCTAGAGAAGCCAGTTCTCTCAGTTCAACAGGACAAGTGGTTTGGCCTTTACTTTCTATCAGACGATGAGTTCCTCTTGATGAACAATCTAAGGCATGCAAATGGGTGAAAAAAACAGACTGTCATCACACTACAGAATTAAAATGCCGCCACTAAAGGATGGCACATAATCTATTATTATCGTTTTTTTCAATTTAGCCATGGATGAATAAATATATTGCATTGTTTGCTCAGAGGGAAATAAACACAAAATAAACACATATGAATAGAAGCAAATATGAAAATATGTCTTGTGTATGGGGTCATATTGGTGAGAAAAGGAATGATGCATGGAAGGCATATTTTCATGGATGATCGAATACATGTGGCTGTCCCACCTAAATTACTTGAGTATATAGAACCCTGTTTTGTTTTTAGGAACCCTTAAACTTTATTAATAGATTTAAAAAAACAAAAATGTGAGGGTGTTCTTACAGAAAACCTCAGCTGTGTCAGTATTTTTTTCAAGGGTCAATAATAGACTTGTGAAGATTATGCCTTAAATGGTGAAACTGGCTATATTTTTATATGTTGTAACTTACAAATAAAAGCAAAATATCAGAGGCATTGTTGGAGAGTCTCAATCTGATTAATGCTCAGACTATAAGACCACCTAAACTAATCCATAAATGGATTAGAACTGAAATGTCCTGAAGCCTGTGCTTAGTTATCTGGTTCTACTACCCTACTCTGTGGAATCCAAGCTACCTTAAAATAACCATCAAGGAGGTAGCTGGTATTTAAAATTATATTTAAATTGTGATACATGTAATCAACTCTTAAATCCCCTCACCTCCTTTAGAATAAAATCATGCCTACCTCTCCTCTTTTTTTCCTGCCACACTCAAAGCTATTTGCTCATTGCTCAAAATGACGGCCATCATTTTGAGCTGCCTTTGTCTTTTGATGAATGGTGGGGGGGCACACACAATATGGTAGAACTAGCACAGCCTGGGGACAGCATGGGTGGAAAGTAAAAAGTAGTTTGAAGATTGAGGGATTGTATATAACAGATTGGCTGGCTTTAGGTTTATAAAAAACGCAAAATGAGTACTTCTAGGGACTCTAGGTTTGTCTAAAAGACTGACTGAAAAGAGATGGTTATAAATGGAAAGTGGGAGTGTTAAGACCAAAACTGTGAAGGGTCTGGGATGTTAGCCTACTTTCAAACTAACAATTTAGCTTGCTATCTCTTTTGCTCTCTCTCTCCCCCCTCTTCCCTCCTGCCCCCCACCCGGCACACACACGAACCTTAGACCTCTGGATCAGAGCACAGACTTTTTTATTTACTCACAGACCCGCCTCAGCAGCACTGGATCCCCATACTCCAGTCCCCCATGGAGTGAGACAATGAGAGCCAGATGTCACCTGCATGTGCAGTAGCAACTGCCCCGCAGGAAGGGAACCAAAAAATAAGGAGACTCAGAGTATATCTAGGGTGGTTGGCACATTTACCCCTCCTCCTCTCCAGGGAGAAAGTTTCTGTGGAATGTAAATAAATGCTCTTTGAGGAGCATAGAGAAGATCTCTACACTGAAATGCAAACGAATGACTCCGGAACAATACACAATCTCTAATTTCCAAATCATGCTAGACATTTAATCATTCAGCCCTGTCCATGCAGAAACATGAAAATATTCATGGAGAGTAGAGTTGTTTCAAAACAATGAGAATGCACTTGGCAGCCTGATTGAAAATGGGTTGGTTCACATGGTGGGGGGAAACTAAAAAACACAAAACCGCATCTTAGGTATAATTTCCATGTTTCTTTATTATCTCTCTTATAACTCAACATTGTTTAGAAGTTGATAATACTGAGATGTAGAATATTACATAATAGTTAGCCACATTCTACCCTTTTGCCCTCTGTATTTTAATATATTTTGAACAGATATAGCTCATGGAATTCAATCACAAAGCGATTTTACTTTGTCTTCCACTATTCCTTTAAAACTTATTACTGTGGGATATTTACTCACCACCTCTGGAATGTTCAAATTCCATATTTCCCCCATTATTCTTAAGTGAAAAGTTTAACAAAATAAATGAAATTACTTTAAACTAAAAACAACAATTTGAACTGTCTACTTAAAACATTCAGTCTTCTGTAATAGTCAATGTGTCCAATTTTATTCAAAGTTATCACTATTCCTTCACCTCTCATGTACAAAAGGCTAAACACAGCAATATGATGCCCAGGAAAGGGAAATTGTTGTCAGTTGCTTTCTTCATTACTCACCTTCTCTGAAATTTATCAACTGTTTCCTATTTCTCCAAAATTGAGGCTGGGGAAGAGAAGAAAAATAAGGTAAATGGCAAATATTTTACTTTATGAGATGGTTTCACAATATTTAAAGCTGAATGTATTTTAAGTGGCATTTGTGTGTGTGTGTGTGTGTGTGTGTGTGTGTGTGTGTGTGTGTGTGTAGGGGATTCTTCATAGGTATATATTATCACTGGAGATCTCTTAATTGCATCCATAAGAAATATGTTTTTAATACAACTGGTTGTTCTACTTCTTTCACAGTGCCTAGGAATGTTGCAATTGGCTTTAGCTTTTGACGTTGAATAATTGCTTTAGTGGGTCCTTGTGGGGACAGAGCCCCAGAAAGCAGTTTCCAGGCTCTCGGCCTCATGTGGAGAGGTGCTGGCTCAGATAGTGGATGGCCATCAGCTGTGGCTGGTTGGCCATCAGCTGTAGCCATTAAGCCATTGGTCACTGATATAACTGCCTCGGCTATGGAGGGGAGCCTAGGAGAGTGAAGGAAAAGACTGAAGGAGAGTAAGGAGAGTCTAGGAGAGTTGGTCCGTTGGCAGCAAAGCGGACAGCAGGTCGCACGTCGTGTGAACCCAGCCGCCAGTGAGAATATAGTGGTGTGACTCCCCTATCTATGGCTCCGTGGGTGTTCCTTTTTGGCCTCACCATGAACTGCGTTCTTATGTGGGGAGCGGGAGCAGAGACCCCGCAGGCCGCCCCGCCGGACACCCCGCACGACAGTCCTATTGCACAGTTCCTAAGATGAACACATGTTGCAGTGTTCTTAAGTGTGGCACATCTATAATTGATGGACACTCATGAAACATGTGATGCAACAGATTCTTGGAGTGCCAGCAGATACCACTGTGCACCTCTTGACTCATCTCTTAACATTGAACCAGCAATACATCTTATCCTTAGATTTCCCAAGCAGAAGTTAGAAGCCAGCCAGGTCTGTGTGTTCTCTGCTTCCTTAAACTGAGTGGGGCACGTACTGAACTCTCTAATTAATCACGTTAAGGCCTTTCACTTTTAACATGAGGAAAAGAAAAAACTCTTACATAGTTGGTGGTTAGAGTCAGAGGAACTTTCTGCAAAGACATCCTCCTTATAAATTCGCCTCTGTTCCAACATGTCATACCCTCTAGAAGCTTCAATATGAGTAAATGGTTGCAGATTGACTTTTGGCTGCTTTCATTAGAACTTTTTTGAGGTAGTCTTCTTTGAGATGTAGAATGTGCTGTCCTCATGCTTTCAGCCTAAGCTGAGCCAGCAAGTGTCATCTTTAAAGTCTGTTAGCATGTCATAGGCTGTTCAAAGACAGTAATTAGCTTTTGTGTTTCTTTTTTACTCTACAGTATGGCGGGTTTGCCAAAGACAACTGAAATTTGTCTATGAACTGACAACACTACTACTTCAAATGCACTTGAAAAAATTTATATTTAGAAATGCAGTGTGTAGACACATGTCCAAGATTTCCTCTGTATGAAAAAGAACACAGGCTTTGGAGTGAATATTCTGGTTCTTGCTTGTTTGCTATGTCAGCCTGAGTACATTACCTAACATCTCTCCCGGAGCCTCAGTGTTCTAACATATAAAGTTGGGATGAAACTATTTTGCAGCATCTTTGTGAGAATTCCACATGATACATGTGAAGTTGACAGGGCGTGGAACATGGAAGCATGTAAAATATTGCATTTTTTTGCTACAGTTTCCAACAAAATTAGAATTCTGATATAGGTTGCAAAATCTAATTAGAATTTGTCTCCATTTTGCCCTGCTAGCCCATCAGTGCAAATACTAATAAAGGTGAAAATCAAGATGAGGAGGAAGACTATAAAAGGAAATGGGTATTTCTCCTGTTTGATTATCTACCCTACAAGTAATTAATTATTGGCTGCATCTTTGAGGATTATGCCTTGGAAAACACTACATAAAAGGGTTCATAATATACATAGTCTAGAGTAAGCATCAACTGAATTTAGAAAAAAAAAACACACTTAAAATCATCATGAAAATGAAAATACTCAAAATCAGAATTTGTTAAAAAAATAAAACATTTATATAGATGATGTATTACAGAATTGTACACTTGAAACCTACGTAACTTTATTAACAAGTGTCACCCCAATAAACTTTAATTAATAAAAAACATCTTGCATGTCAAAAATATGATTTAAAAATATCACAGTAAAGACCCTAACTTATGAAATATCTAATTATTATCCTTTGTTCTGAATACAGAAGAAGCAAAAGCAACCATTTTAAACTGTAAAAAGAACAATTATTTGTCATAAATATTATTTTAAAGAATAATATTCATGGAAATGAAAGTCTGGATATCTCGATAATAATTGTGCTACTCTGAAACTTAATAGTATTGTAATAATATCAGAAAATAAGTTTAATTAGCTTTTTGAAAATCATATATCACTTATTAACACAGTGAAATATAATAATAATTAATGTACAAGTAGTGATACTTGTATATTGTTATGCATGTAAATGGGAGCCAGAAAACAAATCTATAGCTGTAAAATCAGAAAAAAAAAAAGATCTCAAATGCTGCATTTAAAGCTTTTAAGCTTTAAAGCCTTTTAGCTGGGTTAAAACATTTTACTTTGACTGGCTTTTATCATGTGGAAATAACTGAAAAAATTGTTTTTTTTTTTATTTTCTGTATTCAGACTATCATGAAGACCAAGAGTTTTTTTAACTCAGAGGCCATAATTTGAATGGTGAAAAATAAAGCTTTTGAGGCTCTGATGACTTATTTTTTCAAAGAGAAAGAGAAGTGCTAATATTTCTAAAGTGTGATTTGAATACTCAGAGTTCTGCTAATGAATACAGATATTTTATAGATGCATTTATACAGCATAACAAAACAAATTTTGAAAATGCTATCTTATTTTAAAGAATTTATATCACACAATTCTTCACTCTGAAGTAGTGCCATTGCTTAACAAATAGTTGCTAATTATGTACCAACAATATATCCAATTTGTATTAATTAGGGCACTAATATAAATTTATGTAGAAGTTATTATGTTATTTATTGTACTATATATATACTATATATTATATATTATATATTATATATTACATATTATATATTATATATTATATACAAATAACAATATTCATGTTGTATTGTGTATTATATAGTGCATAGTATATATTATATAACAATATGTTCCATTTCATTTTTAAGTCATTGGTGTTTAAGAGAACTGTTTGCCATGGTTGACATATTTCTGTACTGTAAAATATGGTAGCCACTAACCACATGTGGCTATCAAACATTTGAAATATAGTTAGTGTGTCTGAGGAATTAAATTTTAATTTTATTTAACATTACCTGTTTTATATTGGAAATTAAATACCCATATGTGATTGGTGTTCTCCACATTAGACCACACACCCTGAAAAACTGAACTACAAATGGAAATCTGATTACCAAAGGTATACATTATAGTGGAAATCAGTAATCAAATCTTTTAAATAATTTACAAATCATTGGTTGCTTTTCAAAATTATATGCAGTGATATCACTAGGTAAAGCATGCCCTTACCTGGTCTACAATCTGACATAAAAAATTGCATAATAAACATTTATCCTCTGATGTTCCCAGCTTGTGGAACTTTGTTGCAGCCAGAGGGCACCCATGTGTTCTGCCACCTGTCTTGAATGGTATATACTTTCTGTCAGTGATTTCCACTATAACTGGTCTCAGAAACATCTTGGTTATTGTTGATAATGCTTCCCAAAACAATGACTGTTTTGTCACCTGTTCCACCTCTCCCATTAAGTTGCGCTCCCTTGGAGCAGTGGGTGGTCGGTGGACAGAGCATATTAATTCACTTTTGTCACGTGTCACCTGAGGCACTTAGTAGTCACTCGTAGTGTATCTGCAAAACCCTGCTATATGCCACTGTGGCCAACACTATAAAATCGATCAGTATGGAAGTATTTGAATATTGTAACGATTAGTGCAAATTTGTTGATCGTAATTGCTGATTATATAAGCTTAAGAGATACATTTTTTTTTCTAGCATTTATTTATTGCTTTAGGTATTGGCAGGGACTCAGATTGTAGTTTATATATATCACTTAGGAAATTCATACAACATTGTAAGGAGCTGCATATATTTAATAGTAAGAATGAAAAAGAAAGAAAGAAAAAAAAAGCATGTTTACCCAATTGAAACAACACCTCTTTACTTTCTGTCTGGATGACTTCTGTTTGGTTGATTTATTAATACATTTTGATCTTTTCTGATAGAGTAACATCTGTTCAATTATCATATTCTTAACACACATTTCCTCTGCATGTTTTCTGCTCCATCTTCCCTTTGTTCTCTTGGACAAATTGAGAGATGCTGATTTCATTTGGGATGTGCAATATTAAAGGTTAAGTGGAGATTATGCAAGTGAAGTAAGCTATCAGGATAGAATTGGAGAAGTTCAAAGGAAAATAATGGGAGAAAGGTGTTCCACAAAGAGAGAAAGAATGGTAAGAAAATAAAAGGAAGATACATATTTTACAATCTAGAATATTGGTGATTTTTTGGACTGATTTGATTTTTTTTCATAAAAGGTTGCAGTTACAATATGAATTTGGTAAATATCGTATCACTATTACCTTAGCTCTCTGGGAAAAAAAAATCATTGTACTTAGATTATGCTGACAGAGAATATTTCCCATTTTCTTCTTTCTGTACTGTCTCCTAATTACTTAAGTTTGCAACATAATCTCTTTACAGGTTTAATTTGATTTTCTCATTTTCTGAATGAATACTAACTCTTGTTGTTTTTTTTTTTTTTTTTTTACTTTGAAACCTTCCTCAATGTCTCAAATATCATTAAGTTTATAATTTATACCTTTCAATTTTCCTTGTTTTTATTCTCTTTCACTTTTTACACAGCCTTTAATAGACAATCAGATAACAAAGAGGAATACAGGATCCAAGGGGGAATTCAATTTCTATATTTCTGTTTTCTTCCACTCTCATTATGAAACATAAAGCAATTAAGCTAAACATTGCTATAAAATGCAGATTTTTTTTTTTTTGTTAACATCAAAACTCTTTAAAAAATAAACTCTTAAACAAAACTCTTTAAACCCCTTACCCACAGGGGTTATGCTTCAGACCCCTAGTGGATGTCTGGAACCGTGACTAGTACCAAACCCTATATATACTATGTGTTTTTTTCTGTACATACATGCCTATGTTAAAGTTTAATTTACAAGTTATGCACAGTAGGAGGATAACAACAACTAATAATGACATAGAATAATTTTAACAATACACTCTAGTAAATTACGTGAATGTGGTCTGTCTCTCATGTTAAGGGATCCCTCGCTGAAATCTTCGTACAGGCTCTGTACCTTCTGGCACATGTTGCTGCCAGTGAGATCGTGTTTTCTGTTCATACCTTCCACCCACTGATTGAATGCTTTCTCCATTTTAATGAAGCGCTCATGCATTGTGGCTCTAACATTTGCATTTGAGGTGCAACCGCAAAACTAATACAAGTTTCTTTTTGATTCTTGATGATAGAAGATTTGTTCTTACTGTAAATCTTACGATCTCAGCATATATATGTTTTTCTTTCCTTATTAATCAAGAGCTTTCATCTTTTCACTTAAAGGAAGCATTTTATGGCATCTCTTTGGCATATCTGAATTGCTATCATCACTACTCTCGCACAACTGGGTGAGACAGAACAGGAAGAGGCAAGATTTCATCACACTACTCAGAACATTATGCAATTTAAAACTTATGAATTGTTTATTTCTGACATTTCCATTTAATATTTTTAGACCGTGATTGATCATGTGTAACTGGAACCATGGATAAGGAGGGTGCTGTATAATTATTAAATAATGACCTAAGAAACACACACACATACATACACACACACACACACACACACACACACACACACACCCTTGACCCTTTGATTCAATATGCAAGAAATCTGACTTGCTTGTACCATCAAGGAATTGTACTTACAACTTTTATTTTATAGAATCAGTTTATATTACATTTTATAAAGATCTCAATTATGTGTCATTTGTTAATACAGATTTCTGTGAACTTCAAAATGTAGAGAGGAGGTATTATAAATTATACATTTCCTTTACAGAGGTAGTTGGGCAAAGTCAGTTTCAGTATCTTGAAATTAAAATTCCTAACAATAGAAATTTAATTTCAGTTGCTAACATCCTCTTAATTGCAGAATGAAATGCAATGAATTGATTTCACATATAAAACAGTAGAGACAAAAGATGGGTGGTAGAAAATGACAGGAGGAACATCTAATATTTAACTGCAGCCATGAAAACTATTTTCATGACTAGAAAATCCTGTTTTTTGTTTTAATATCAGAAATATACTACATTTCAGTCTTCAGAATCTGATGCTTGATTCTGAAACTTTAGAAAGAGTCTTTCCACCTTCATTCTTCCCTCGCCATTTTTTTTTTAAATAATCAGGACTGTTTTACTGAACTAAGAAAAAAAATATTAAACATCAATTATAGCTATTTTTAAAACCATAATATTAAATGCTGGGTTTTTCTATCACCTTATACATTGTAAAGGTAAACATTTAGTTGTCTGGTTACCATAATTTTATCAAATCACACACACACATACACACACACACACACACACACACACTCAGAGACGAACACGTCTCTTTTTACTTAAGAGTAAAAAATGTATGTATTTTCTCACCTACGTAGTTTTTACATTTAAATTTCTTCTATGATTTTAATGAGGTTTGTAGCACATTACACTGAACAAGAAACTGGTAGAGAAATATTTCCATATGTAGTATCAACCCTAAAATACCTCAGGTAATTATAAAAAAAAAAATGGAGTGAAGTGAGGTTATAATGGATCAAGCTATCCTATTTTAACTGTACTGATTATATTTCACAGTGGTTACACAGGCCCCTTGTGTATTGTATGAATTAATGTGCCTCCAAAAAGTAGCAAACTCTCTATTTTCAAAAAGTGGAGTTAGTTTCTCTATTGTAAGCTGTCACTTTATAACTTAAAGAATGAAAATTAGCTCTCTCTATGATTATCTATAACTCAGGGAAGTCCCATGAATATGATTGAACCAAGAATATCAGTTATCAGTATGCAATTACCAATTTAGTTTGCTCACTCTTTAAAAATAACATGAATTTGAAAATGCCATCATGAATTTGTGTGTGTGTGTGTTTAAGAAATCTTATGTAGTAATTACCCATCAAATTCCTTTCAATTAAAGCAGTCTTTTTATTGATTGATTGATTGATTGATTGCAAGAAAAACCACAGATATTTATGTTGATATAATACAAATATTCTGATTAGTTTTTTCCCATTGTATTGTTCTGTTTTCTTTTCCACGAAGTTTTTCTTTCTTCCAAAGAGAAGTTCTTTAATTTAACTTCATAGCACGAATTAAGTTTCAGTACTGATTAATTATGTAGGTAACAGCTTTCAGCTAAACTTCCCTGGTAACATTTAGCAACCTGAAATCGTGAGAATAGATACCACTTTCTTAGCAAACTAGAGATTTACAACAATTTAATGGAGATATTATCAAATAAAATGTACAATGTTTTAGTGTAAAGTCTTCTTAAGTGCATTTTATGTCTATAACTTCTAAATAAAATTTGGATAATATGAGGCCAAAATATAAATTGCAAAACCTGGAATAAATGTATGAGAGACTTCACTTCAACTATGAGTTATTCAAGATTTTGTAATAAAAATAAATGTCAGAGGGCTGTATTTCTTTAATTTCTCTAAGATTTAATTGGGGGCCAGACCAGGGGAGTAGAGAGGGTATTCCAATATAGTTATTTGTTTACTGGCTAAAAACTCCCTCACAGACAGTGCCGTGTGAGCTGGTGCATTGATTGTCATGATGCAAGAGCCATGCATTGTTGGCGAAAAGTTGAGGTTGTTTTTGTCAAACTTTTTCACTCAGCCTTTTCATCAATTCCAAATAGTAAACTTGGTTACCTGTTTGTCCAGTTGGTGCAAATTCATAATGAATAATCCTTCTGATATCAAAAAAGTTAGCAATATCATCATCGTTGCAACAAGTTCGAAGATCTAATTGTCAAACCTAGTATCTATTAGCACAAAATGGACCAAAGAAGTATTTAATAAACATGATATTTTATGCTTAAAAATTAGAAATGATCATTGACTAGCATATTTGTGACTGATGTATCACAATAAATTGACCCCAATCACCTTGAAAATTAATAAGAAGTGTCAGATTTCTAGGACAAAAGAAAAATGGAGTATGTGTTTACTGGTTGAACTTATTCACTGATGCATTTCTTAACGCAAAATTTATTATACATCTACTTAATTTATGCTATATACTGACTTAGGAATTGAGCACTCACCAGTAAATAAGACATTATTCCTCCACTGATAGATTTTATAAATGTTTGGGAAAAACATATAAATAAAAATTATAATAGAGCATAATATAGTCTGCATTAATGTATGTTTAGGGAGCTATAGAAACAGAGAGGTTCTACTTAAGCCAACAAATGTGAGTTGGGGAATATTAGCAACAAATATTAATAATATTTATACTGAGTTTTGGGAGTTAGCAAGAAATACTGGGGGAGACAATTATGTGGCAGATTTCAAAGGACCCAAAAACAACTTATCATTATAATTCTAGCAAACTTAAACCACAAAATATTTGTAGAATCTTTGCAGAGATGAATTTAGAGATATTAGCAAAGAGCATATTGTAGTTTCAGACATGATTATCATTATTTTTACTACATTGGACATAAATGAGACAAATATTGTACTTAGGGTTGTTTTGCCATTTCTTGGTTGTATTTTTTTTGAACAATTAGTTTTAAATTATATTTTGAATCCTCATAACCAATATTTACTGTCCTAAAGGGTGTTGTGTAACATTCTAAGTTACTTTTAAGTTGGGCAATGATAACTGACTACAGTATATGGGATATTTAGTAAGATACAAGAGTGATACAAGAAGCTCTAAAAACTGTTTAAGAGCTCAGGAATTCGTTATTTTTTAAATTTATTTTTCTACTACTATGTGTACAGCACTAGAACAGTGCCTGTTGGAATATTGGTAGACACAGAATAGTACTTACTAAAGAAAAAAAAGTGTCACAGTGTTGTGATCCCTGAGTCATAAGGCCATTGATGCTAAAAGAAAGCCAATAGAACTTGTGTGAAAAATATTTAAGAAGTGGGATTATCAGAGCAATTTTAAAAGATAGATTTGGTTGGATATGGAGAAGAAAAGCGATAAGCAGAAGATGGCTTCCGGGTTTTTGACTTGGGCTGTTGAGTGGGATGGTGGTGCTATTAATTGAGATAAGAAAGACAGGGAAAGGATGCTTTTGCTCTTCTATTTTGTTCCAAAGTTAATGACCAAATATCTCTCATATCTTAGCTATGAATTTTGTAGGTTAAGATATATTTTGAGTGAAAAAAAGTTACCTTTAGAAAAGCTATGGGCACTCACTGCATCTCTCTCATAGGTTAGCTTTTACATCCCTTTTAAAAGAGTATGGAGTTTCCTCAGAATATTAAGAAAAGAATTAGCATATACCCCAGCAATTCCTCTTCTGGATATCTACCCAAACATCTCAAAAACATTTATCCATAAAGATATATGTACCCCTGTTAATTGTGGCATGATGGGCAAGACATGGAAACAACCAAAGTGTCCTTGAATAGATGATTGGATAAAGAAGATGTGGTACATCTATACAATGGAATATTACTTGGCCATAAGAAAAGATGAAATACTGCAATTTGCAACAAAATGGATGGATCTTGAGATTATCATGCTAAGCGAAATAAGTCAGACAGAAAAAAGTGAGAACCATACGATTTCACTCATAAGTGGGATATAAAAATGAAAGCAACAAACAAACAAGCAAAAACTCATAAACACAACAGTTTAGTGGTTACCGGAGGGTAAGGGGGGCGGCTGTGGTAGAAGAGGAAAAAGGGTCAAATAGATGGTGATAGAAGGAGAACTGACTCTGGATGGTGAACACACAATGTCATATATAGATGATGTATTATAGAATTGCATGTTTAAAAACTACATAATTTATTAACCAATATCACCCCACTAAATTTAATTAAAAAATAATATTCCCATCTGAATCTAATTCTCAACAGAAAAGACAGGAGGAAAAATAAATGCTTATGCAGCTATTTGTTTTCTTATCTGGCAATTCAACTCTATGGTAAAAGCTTGGGCAAAATCTCTTTCTTGTTCCTTTTCACACTTTAAAAGTTGTTTAGATAGCACATCACACTGTATCTTTTCATAATTTTCTGATAGTATTATCATTTATTCAGTTAAATGCATCTCTCTTTTTTTTTTCAGTTTCATTGTTAATTTGCAAAGACAAACTCAGTGGAAACAGAAGACACACATTTTAGAGATTAAATTGTCAATGCTTTTAGCTGATTGGATGAAGGAAGTACGTCAGGGAGATTTAGAGAAGAACATTACTTTAAACAGTAGAACTAAGGTTTGAGTTAGAAAGTAAAGAAACAAAGGGTTTGGGTGTGTTTTTTTTTGTGTGGCTGTTTTGTTTCAGTTTAGTCAAGTTACTTATACATATCATAAATGAAATACTTTCGTTTGAACAAGCAAAAAGGATGAACACATCTTTTATATAGTAAAATGCAATGACTTCCTCCAAATGACTTTTGGAAATAGCTCTAAATAGAAGAGATGTTTTTGTTTCTAGGTTTTAAGAGACATTACCAGTATATTTAATCTCTGGTGATATTGCCATGCATCCTAATACGAATCCCTTTTGAGGCCATAAATCTAATTGTCCTGAAGCTGCTTATTTATGACTGTTTCTCCAAAATTAGGATCTGGCTACTCTCCCTGACCATAGGTATTTATGGTATACTCTTTGCTTTAATTGTACCTCCATTGACATAATATTTTCCAACAATTTCACATGTTACTTGTAAAATAATTCAACTCTTACAGACAAGAAGGACTTTCTGTGGTTATTCAGGGTGAGATGGTGATACCTGAGGTCTTAGTAACACCACTTCAGGGAAATATTTCTAGGATCTGACACATTCTGCAGAGAAAAGGAAGATGAAAAATTGGCCTTTTTCTGAAAATGTGATAAAAGCAATATCATAGCAGAAGAAAACAAGCAGTGAATGGAGGTAGATCCACCTACAGGACCGGAAGGTCAGAACACATTCAAGTCCGGATCAGAGAATGAGGTTCCCCAGAAGAGGAAGCAAGAGATATGAAAGAGAAATCTGTTCATAGAAAGGAAGTGCTCTATTTAACAGAGTTTGACTTCAATACCAATTCAAGCGGCTGTACATGGAGAAAGCACCTCAGGCCTGTGTCCAGAGATAGAATGCACTATTTCCTGGACCTTTGAGCAAGCATGCCAGGAGGTCATTTTATTTTTTTATTTTTTTAAGATTTTATTTAAAATATAGCTAGCATACAATAATATTACATTAGTTTCAGGGGTACACCATAGTTATTCAACATTTATATACCTAAAGAAGTGATCACCATAATAAGTCCAGCAACCATCTGACACCATACCACGCTATCACAGTGTTATTGACTATATTCCCTACGCAGTATGTTACATTCCCATGACTTATTTATTTTATACTTGGAAATCTGAACCTCTTATTCCCTTTCCCCTTTCCCCTCCTTTTTAAGTTTATAAATTACAGTTGACATTCAATATTATTTTATATTAATTTCAGGAGTACAGCATAGTGATTGGACATTTATATAATTTAAGAAATGATTCCCCTGACTAGTCTAGGGGAATCTGGCACTATACATAGTTATTACCATATCATTGACTATATTCCCTATGCTGTACTTTATATCCCCATGACTATTGTGTAACTACCAATTTATGCTTTTTTTAATCCCTTAACCTTTTTTACCCTGTCCCCCAAACCCTCCCATCTATCACCCCAATAAATCTAGTACCCATCTAATACCATACATAGTTATTAAAATATTATTGACTACATTCCTTATGCTATAACTTACATCCCCATAGCTACTTAGTAACAACTGATTTGTACTTCTTAATTTTTTCCTGTTTTCTTTCACCCATACCCCCAAACCCCTTCTCATCGGGCAACCATCAAAATGTGTTCTGTATCTGTGAGTTTGTTTCTGTTTTGTGTGTTAATTTTATTTTTAGATTACACATGTAAGTGAAATAACTTACATCTATCTTTCTCTGTCTAATATACTCAACACAACACTCTCCATGTCCATCCAGGCTACCGCAGATGGCAAGAACCCATTCTCTTCCAAGGCCAAGAAATATTCCACTGTATATATGCACCACCTACTCTTTACCTATTCATCCATCAACAGACACCCAGGCTGCCTAGATATCTTGGCCATTGTAAACAATGGTGCAAGGAACATATCTAGGCACATGTCCCCTCGAAGTAGTATTAGAGTTTCTTCAGATAAATACTCTGAAGTGGGATTACTGGGTCCTTCATTGTCTCTTCTTACAGCTTTTAATTTAAAGTCTATTTTGTCTGGTATAAGAATTGATACTCCAGCTTTTCTCGTTTTTTGTTTTCATTTCAATTTTCATAAAATATCTTTTTCCATCCCTTTACTTTCTGTCTATGTGTGTCTTTCTATCTGAAATGAGTCCCATATTGATAGCATATGTAAGGGTTTTGTTTTCTTATCCGTTCATCTGTCCTACGTCTTTTGATTGGAACATTTAATCCATTTACATTGAAAGTAATAGTTGATAGATATGTAGTTGTTGCCATTTTATCGTTCATTATTCTGATTTCTTTTTTTTCTATCTTAAAGAAGTCCCTCTAACATTCTTTTTAATACTAATATGGTGGTGATGAACTCCTTCAGGTTTTTTTTTTTTTTTGTCCTTTGATTTTAAATGATAGCCTTGCTGTGTAGAGTACCCTTGGTTGTAGGGCCTTGCTTTCATCATGTTAAATATTTTGTGCCAGTCCCTTCTAACCTGCAAGAGAAATCAGTTAACAGTGTTATGCAAGTTCACTTATAAGTTGCAAGTTGCTTTTCTCTTGCTGTTTTTAGGATTTTCTCTGCCTTTAACCTTTGCCATTTTAATTATAATGTATCTACGTGTGGACCTGTTTGAATTCATTCTGTTTGGGACTCTGAATTTTCTGAACTTGTATGTCTATTTTCTTCACCACATTAGGAAGTTTTCATTCATTATTTCTTCAAATAAGTTCTCAATCTCTTCCTTTCTCTCTTCTCCTTCTGGTACCCTTATGATACAAATGTTGTTATGCTTGGTGTTGTCCAAGAGTCTCCTTTAACTATTATCATTTATTTTTCTATTTTTTCTTTTTGCTATTCTGATTTATTATTTTCTACTACCTTGTCGTCCAAATCACTAATTTGAAACTCTGCTTCATCTAGCCTGTTGGTGATTGCTTCTAGTCATTCATCATTTCAGTTATGGTATACTTCACTTCTGACTGATTCTTTCTTATGCTTTCTATGTCCTTTTTGATGATTGCAATCTCTTTGTTGAAGTTCTCACTAAGTTCCTTGAACTTTCTTATAACCAACCATTGTTCTGAACTCTGTCTCTGGTAGGTTGCTTGCCTTTATTTCATTTAGATTGTTCTAGATTTTTCTCCTGTTCTTTCATTTGGGATGTCTTTCTTTGTTTCCTCATTTTGGCTGCCTCTCTCTGCTTGTTTCTAAGTATTAGGTAAATCTGCTATGTCTCCCATTTTTGGCCAGGTAGCCTTAAATTGTAGGTGTCCTGTAGGACACAGTGGCACAATCTCCCTGGTCACCTGAGCCAGGTGCTCCAGGAGCGTCCCTGTGTGGATTTTGTGTGGCTTCCCTCCTGTTACAGTTGAGCCTTAATTGCTCTCGGTATACCAGTGGATGGGATTGACCCTTAGGCTGACTGGCTGTTTGGTTTAGCCACATTCGCTGCTTATAGGCTGTTGTGCAGGAGGCTTACCTCACTGATTAAGATTTGCCCCAGTAGGTTCTGGTGCTTGTTGAGACAGCCCTTTGTGTATGCCACTTGGGAGCTAATTTGGCAGTGCTCAGCTGTGGTCTGAAGCCAGACTTCAAGTATGCTGGTACTGAGGCCTCTTGGCAGTGGTTCCAATGCAGGAGCAGGTCAGCCACTGCCTGTGACTGGCCAGGTGTACCTGGTAGAAGCTACAAAGTGATATGCAGCTGTTCACTGCTTGTGCTAAACCTGGAGATGCCTGGGAGAGGCCATGCTATGAACCAAGGAAGGCTGCCACCAGTACCAGGTCTGGGGTTGTCCTGCAAAATGCCAGGACATGTTGAGGCCTGCTGGCACCTGCCAGCTCCCTTAAAGTTCAGCCACTGATAATGCCTTGTGTGGTACATGAATTGGGTGAGGCAGAGTCTCAGAGAACAACTAGAGTGGAAAGAATTGTGGTCACCAGGTTAATGTAAATTCTGGTTTGATGCTGGTGCTAAGGCTGGCGTGACTCAACGAAAGTGTCAGAGCACCGGGAGGCCTGCCAGACTCCAATAGTTTCCCAAGAAACAGTGTAATGCAGCAGGGCTGGCTGCTGGGGAAAAGGTGCATCCAACAGTATGCAAGTTGGGTAGGGCTGGTTCCCAATGAGTCAGCAGGACAGAGCAGTAGAGCTTAACTGGCCAATGAGATTCAGGTTTGGCTGGAGGGGGAGGGCTCAACATAATAAGATGCTGCCTGCCTGCTGGCTGCCCAGGAGAAGGACCCTTCACCAGGAAAATGCTGACTGTCCTCCAGTCCTTCCCCCTGGAGCCACACATGTTTGTCTACCCTCGTATGTCTTCAAGGACCCCTGTCACCTTCCCCCGACTAGAGCCCAAGGTGAGTGCCTGTGAGTGAGGGAGGATGTGCATGGGCCGTTTAAGTGAACTCTGGGTTTCACACAGATTTCCAGCCCTCCGGAATGGTCAGAATCCCCTATTTTTCACAGCCAGTACTCCAAGCTGGGGAGACTGGTGTGGAGGGCTAGGATCCTTTGCTTCTTTGGGGGGAATATGGTGGCTGAGATAGTCCTCCTGATTCTCAACCAGCACAACAGGTGTGGAGCCCGTTTCATTTTTCCACCCCTCCTCTCAGTCTCAATGTGGCTTCTTATTGATATCTTTAGTTATAAAACTGTTCAGCTAGACTTCAGATGGTTCTCCACGTTGATTATTCTGTAATTTAGTTGTAATTTTAACATGTTTACAGAAGGATGCCAGCACAGTGTTTATCTATTCCACCATCTTGGATCTCTCCTTACTGACAGGAGGTCATTTTAAAACAGCTACATTTTCTTGGATGTACAATGTGAATTATACTTCTAGGAATAACTTTTTTTCTCTGGAGGTAAATTAGAGTCATTATAAATATGTTTTTAAAAACAACAAATGAATCTCAATTATAAAACGAAGATCAAGGGGATATCTCTTGAAATTGAAAGAATCACGAGAATTTTTCTGAACACAAGACATATTCTAGTGGTAGAAGATGACTTTGAACGTCCAAGTGAATGTTAATGCAAAGGAGATCCAGCGTTTCTCTATAAGGGGGAACAAAATTTGGAAATTGAGTCTTGGAGGTGGGGGAACAGCTATAAAACTATAGGTGTGAAAAGAGAGTGCAATATCAAGTAAATAATCCTGATGTGAGGAAGTTATAAAGAAGCAAAAAAAAAAAAAACACAGAACTTGGAATATATCTTCTGTTGTAACTTCTCTTCTATTCTATGGAGATGGAAGCTTGGGGTTCTAATTAGAACGTGACAGAACAGTTGTCTGAGAACTTCAAATTTTAGAACCATGGGGCTTCTTCAAAAGGCCATTTATTAACTAATGGATAATTTTATGCAAGTCTAATTTATAAAGTGGATTTAGGTTACAATTCATAGAAGAATGTGGATTTTGAAATTTTGTGTTTGATAGCAGAATAGTCATAGCAGAATGTGATTTTTTTTTTTAGTGACAAGTCATAAAAGAATTCACAATCAAAAATATGTCAAAGATGTGCTAGAAGATTGACTATAACAAAGTATAACAGAAATCAATTTAGTATCCAACCTGTGTCCAAAGAATATATCTGTACAGTAGAGTGTGTGAGAGACCAGTGTGTACACATATAAATATACTTGGAGGCTTTCTGACTATGAAGTAAATGTGAGCTAGCAGTGAGATCTGGTTGCCAAAATGAGTCAATCTTAGAGTTCATCATTAGTAATAATTGGTGGGGAGTGATAGTCTCACTCTACCTCCCACAATGTGTTATAAAACCACAAAAGGAACTCTGTGTTCAGTTTTGTTGTATGACAGGTTAAGAAGTAAACACGTTGCATATTAAGAGGAGTGTAGCCAGTGCCTCGAATGAACTGGTAGCAGTGACATATGAGGAATGATTAGAGGAAGCAAAAACATTTAATATGAAAAATTGAGAATTATATAGGACAAATCGGCCACCCTATAAACCTCAGAGGCACCAAGAATTTTATGGAACCACATCTCTCATAAGTAATTCAAAATATAACAGCTCTGCCTAAAACAGAAAAGACATGAATAGAAGTCTAAAATAATTTTGTTTTTCCTATTACTACTGTGTTTTCCCGAAAATAAGACCTAACCAGAAAATAAGCCCCACGTGATATTTCACGATAATATACCCTGAACATAAGCCCTAATGTGTCTTTTGGAGCAAACTTAATATAAGACCTGATCTTATTTTGGGGGAAACGCAGATTAACAATAATTTGATACTTTGAATTATTTCAGAAAACATTATAACATTTTTACCCTGTTTTGCTGATGTTCTAAGCATACTGAGGGTGCCAAAAAAAATGTATACAAGTGGACACTTTGGTCAACATTGCTCAAGCAGTAATTTGCCATGATCAGAAGTGTCTGGACGCTGATGGTGACCACTTTGAGCACCACTTGTAATTGGGGATGTCAAACATAACTTGTATTCATCTTTTGTTATTTGTATATATTGAATACTATAATTTAAGACAGTTTTCCTTCTCAAAACATTATACATTTTTTTGGCACCCCCTGTATATTCCAGACCATTCTGTAGAATATGGTGGACTGCTTGAAGAGGTAGAGTTTCCAAACACGGCACCTATTCAAACTGTGAGGGTAATATATTCAAGTATTCAAAGTTTATCTGAATCAGAAAAGTGCCATAGTTTCGTCTAAATCAAGCAGTACTATTTTTGTTCCTAAATAATAATTTATTTCCCATTAGTTTATACTAATATATAAATTGATTGACTCTATTACATAGAAACTTTCAGATCAAATAAAACTGAGATAAACTAGGTTAATGTATATTAGCTTCTATATCTAACTAAGATTTTTTACTTAACTGAAAGTTATAAAGTCACCTTTTCAATTAACCTCATTGCAGCCTTCATGGTATTGATTTGGCACTTTACTCATAGTTTGCTTATGAAGACTATTGGTAGATGGTATCTAAGCTCTAGAAAAAAAAACATCAATAGTCTTTTCATCTGATTTTAAACATCATTTGCTTCAGGGACAATAGAGTAATCTCTCAAAGGAGTTAGAAATGACTAAAAAGCAATGTATAAGTTAAGATCCCCCCTCTCTGATATCTTGGATAATTAACTTTGGACTTAAGAAAATTTGCGCTCTGATTCCAATTTTCATTTAGCCCCTTTATTGCATGCCATAAGGAAAATATTGGGCATAGTTTTCATTAATTTAAAAAATATTTTATTAACTAATACACTGGAAACTAGGTGCTAGAAATTACATTTGGATAACAAAGAATATTTCTCTTGAATCTGCACTCCTCAGCAGCTTATGTACAATATTAATTTGTTTGCATATACAATCAAACAAGCATATGAGCCCAAAGCTCAGATTAAAGTAGTATTACATGTAAGTAATTACATATAAGTAAAATATAATTTATTTTTATTATTATACTATAATTCTTATTATCATCTTCATCATGGTCTGTGCTATATATATAAGCACCAAATAGGTAAATATAATTCAACACAAAAATAACATAATTTGTATTTAATTATTTAAAATATAATCTAAATAAATATTTATATAATTTAAAGTAAATTTGTGCTTACTATTTTATTAGTATTGTTGTTGCTGTTATTATAAATTTAGGGTCTCGAAAACGGCTATTCCTCCCTCTATTGAACCAGAGATGAAATTATTGTCTAGTTCAATGCATATTGTCTAGACTCAATTGACTGGGCCATAGGCGAATATGTGATGTTTTAGTATACGAATTGGCCCATATTGATGATTTTTAAGTATTTTTTGTACTTGCTGAGTATTGGTGCTTGAAGAAACTTAGATAGTCAAATGTTAGCATACATTTTGTTACATTATGTTAACTTAGTGCCTGATAGTACCTATCATTTGGGACAGACATGGTCTATGAAAAGGTAGATAATGAGGACCAGACTACAGAAGGAATAAAAATAAGCAGACACCATAAGGTGAGAGTGGAAGGAGGAAGGAAGGAAGGAAGGAAGGAAGGAAGGAAGGAAGGAAGGAAGGAAGGAAGGAAGGAAGGAAGGAAGGAAGGAAAGAAGGAAGGAAGGAGAGGTGAAGAGAGGAGAGGAGAAGAGAGAAGAAGGAAGGAAGGTGAGGTGAGGTGAGGAGAGGAGAGGAGAGGAGAGAGGAAGGAAGGGAGGGAGGGAGGGAGGAAGGAAGGAAGGAAGGAAGGAAGGAAGGAAGGAAGGAAGGAAGGAAGGAAGGAAGGAAGGAAAGAAGGAAGGAAGGGAGAGAAAGAAATGGATAGATATCTTTTATACTGGTTGACTTTACTTCTTATGTTAGCTCCTTGTGAACTCTTACACAGTTCCCGTCTTGTGCATTCCATAATTAGTTTAATTCCAAAATTAGTTTAAATATACATCTGTTTCCTATAATTAAATAATCCCTGATAAAAACACACAAATACAAGAAGCCCTGCATTTTTGATACTTTTTATGTTAGAGTTGAAGAAAATGAGGCTCACTGAGGTTATGCAATGTGTTCGTGTTTATTCTATTGAAATATTCTGTTGTAATCTCATATTATTTTGTTTTTCATAAATTTATATTCTTTTGAAATACAATGAACATACAATAAAATACACAGATTGTCAATGTTCATCTTGATGGGATGGGTGTATCAGTCATTCATTCTTTTTACTGCTGAGCAGTATTTCATTATATGGGCATATCAGTTTGTTTCTTCAATTACCTATTTATAAACTTTTGATTTGTTTTTAGTTTTTGCTTATGAAGTGTAAAAGAGGCTATACATACTATGATACAAGTCTTTTTGTGAATATATATTTGCATTTCTCTTGAATACTTAAGATTAGAATGATTATTCATGAGAAACCCCCAATACAATTCTTTAAATTGATTGTACTATTTTACTTACTCATCTGCAATGTATGAAATTTCTTGCTGCTTCATATTTTCTCCAAAATTTGGTATTGGCAAATTTTGTTATGTTCTGTTTTCCATTGTAGTGAATGTGAAATATAATCTTATTGTAGCTTCATTTAACATTTTCATGATGGCTAATGATTAGCAGCTTTTCATGTGACTACTGGCCATTTGTATATTTTATGATATGGCTATTCAATTTTTTGCTTAAAATATTAGACTGCTTATCTTTTCATTGATGATTTTTAAGATTCTCTTATATATTATGAATATTAGTCTTGTGAGATACATGTTCTGTGACTTTTCCCCTAGTTCGTGCTTTGTCTAATAATATTCTTAACAGTGTCTTTTGATGAAGAGAAATATTCAATTTTGAAGATGTCTAATTTGTCAAATATTTATATTTTTTATGATTTTTTGTGTTCAGATGGGAGAAAAAAATATATTTTTTTGCTTGCTATGAGACTACAAAGGTATTCTTTTTAAGAATTGTGAAGTTTATGAGGATTTGCCGTACTTAGAAGCTAATAAATTAGATCACTACAGTTTCATGAATGTTATTAGAATATCCAAAACTCCGAGTAAAGATTTTACCAGTGAAGAAACAATAAGCAGCGTGAATATTCACATATTTTTATCAGGTTCCTTTGACAGTTCCATGAGAGTGACATGAATGGACCAGGATTGGTATTTGAAAGTTCAGAGTGTGTAGTTACAAGAGAGAAACTCTGAGCTTAGAAAATCTGAATCTTTTCTAATGGGCAGTAAGCTTGCCAGTTCTTTGCTCTGAAGGAGGCATTACCTTAATTATACTGGACAGTAAGCATACCATTGTTCTAGAAGAAGACAGTATCTTTATCTTTCAAAGCTATAAGCAAGCTTGCCCTTTGTTCAGAAGAGAAATATACCTCTGTGTTCTAAGACTGATTACAAAGATCCTTTCAAAGGCATTCCAACACAAAATTTAACAGTATCTGCTCACAGGATGTGTGAATTGTGTTACAGTGTTTTAAATTTTCTTTCTAAACTTTAAGATTTTCAGCTTTACATTTAGGTTTATGAGTCTTATCAAATTAAATTTTATGTATGGACTTAGATAGGCATCATGTTTTTGTTTTTTAAAATAAATATTCATTTGTTCTAGTAATATGTTTAAAAAATACTTTTTTCCTTACTGTTGAATTGATTTGGTGCTTTTTTTCTAAAATCAGCTGCATGTATATATTTGGGCTTATTTCTATACTCTCTATTCTGGATTTGTCTATTCTCACACCAATACCAACATTAACTTTCTTGTTATAAAAAAAATATGATTTCAATACAGTACTTGTTGCATAATTGACTTACATTGTTTAGGATCATTTTCCAAGTCAAAGTAATGATTTTACTAGCAATGGCTTGAGTAATCTGCTCTCCCTGCCTTTCTATTTATCTCACTGGATTCTGTTCTTCATACATGTGTCAGAATAGACGTTTTAAAGTGAAAGTGAGGCCAGATCATTCCTTCTCTAGCTCTCTTAATGATTTTAGATTAATTCAAAGCTAAATCACAAGTCTTCATAATGGCCTAAGAGCTTTGTATTTTCTGGAGCCTTGCTTTCAATCTGTATTCATTTTCCACTACTATACTCTCACTCACTTTAGTCTAGCTACTCTGGTGTCTGCTGTGTTCCTTTGAATTGGAAGCAGGCTCCTGCCTCGGGGATCCCTGCGTGGTTTACTTCATCACTTCCAACAGATCTCTGTTCAAATGTTGTCTTATCTTTGAGGGCTTCCCAGACTACTCTACTAAATTTGTAGAAATATCACCCAACTACCTGATACTGCCTCTCCTTCTTCTCATACATTATTATCACCATCTGACATATTGCTTTTCTTTTTTTTTTTTGTCTGTTTGTTTCCTCCTACTAGAATACAAGGACCGTGATGGCAGAAACTTCATCTCATTCGTTCACTTCTAGAATCATATGCCTAAAACATACCCTAGAATATTGTAGATAACGAGTAAGATTCATTGACTAAATTATTTAATTATCTTTCACACTATCTGATCATAGTCTTATCAATGTTGTAGACTTTTGAGTCCTTTAATTCTTAAGTATATTGCAATAGAACAGGCATCCATTGTATCTCATCACTTTATTATGGAAATAATCCTCATAGAAGTTACATGCCTTGCCCAGGGTCATTTATCTCAAAAGATACAAAACAAAGAATCACTCTGGACTTATTTGGTTTCCCCTACTAAATATTCTTCTCCCTTAGAAAAAATGTGCGTGTGTGTGTGCGCGCGTGCATGTGCATGACCACATAAATAGAGATTTGCTATAAAGGGAGCATATATTATTTCTAGATCAGAGGATTATCTTTGTCAACTCAATGCCTATGCACTAATTTAGCATTACTATGATATTGGCCTATAATAAAACATATCATCATGTACTTATTCAATTTTAACAAAATTTTTCTTGCCATTAATTTTGACAAAAAACAAACAAACAAAAAGAATGGAAAGCAAGGTATAATATAGTTTACAGATTTCTCTCTTTTAATAAAGAAAAATATTTCATTCTCTGTCCTCATTTTGTGGTGAATCACAGATCATTATATTCCTAAATGAAAAATGTGTACTATGAAAGCAGGAACCTTTGACATTCATTTAGGAGAGAATATATTCTACGTAGGTCAGTCTCAGATAAATAGCATATTAAGGCTACTTGGTTGTAAAGAAAGAAGATAGTTACTTTAGAAAATGACACACAATTAATTACTTTAAAAGTCTGCAAAACACAATAATGAAATCACAATGTTGAAAACTCATTTGTGATTGTAGTATTAATGAGGTGAGTCAGGATTCCCAGGACCTCTAAAATCATTGGGGAGTAGAGCAAAATGAATTTACTTTAAATTTGTAAAACATGCTAGTCTAATCCAATATGGTGTTCTATCTTTGTTCTTCACTTTTTTTGAAACACAATTTTATTTTATTTTTTTAAAACTAAGTGTTATTTTGTGAAACAACTCCAAGATTGAGATTTTTATGATTTACTACCCAACATTTTGCTTGGAAAACTAATAATATTAACTAAAATTGAACATGTTCAGAACTTTTTAAAAAATATCACTCCCCTCTTCAAATTCTACAATCTCCTCAATAATACATAAAATCAAAACTCCTGGATACATTTGCTCTCACCCCTTACTTGATTCCAAACTTGTGCACCTCTCTGAGCTTGTTTCCTAATTCTTTTTTTTTAAATTTATTGGGGTGACAATTGTTAGAAAAATTATATAGATTTCAGATGTAAAATTCTGTATTACATCATCTATAAATCCCATTGTGTGTTCACCACCCAGAGTCAGTTCTCCTTCCATCACCATATATTTGATCCCCTTTACCCTCATCTACCACCCCCTTCCCCCCTTCCCCTTTGGTAACCACTAAACTATTGTCAGTGTCTATGAGTTTTAGTTTCTCATTTGTTTGACTTGTTCTTTTGTTGTTTTTGGTTTATATATCACATATCAGTGAAATCATATGATTCTCTACTTTTTCTGTCTAACTTATTTCGCTTAGCATTATATTCTCAAGATCCATTCATGTTGTCACAAGTGGTCCTATTTCAACTTTTCTTACTGCCGAATAGTATTCCATTGTGTATATATACCAACAACTTCTTTATCTATTCATCTATCAAAGGACATTCTGGGTGTTTCCATGTCTTGGCCACCTTTAAACAAAGCTGCAATGAACATTGGAGCACACGTGTCTTTATGTATAAATGTTTTCAGATTTTTTGGGTAGATACCCAGGAGAGAGATTGATGGGTCGTATGGTAATTCTATTCGTAATTTTTTGAGGAACCGCCACACTGCCTTCCATAGCGGCTGCACCAGTCTGCATTCCCACCAACAGTGTATGAGGGTTCCTTTTTCTCCACAGCTTCTCCAACACTTGTTACTATTCGTCTTGTTGATGATAGCCATTCTGACTGGGGTGAGGTGATATATCATTGTTGTTTTTATTTGCATTTCTCTGATGATTAGTGATGTTGAGCATTTTTTTCATATGTCTGTTTGCCATTTGTATGTCCTCTTTGGAGAAATGTCTCTTCAGGTCCTCTGCCCATTTTTCAGTTGGGTTGTTTGTTTTTTTGTTGTTGAGTTTCATGAGTTCCTTGTATATTTTGGATATTAGCCCCTTATCAGAGGCACTACTAGCAAAAACCTTCTCCCATTCAGTTGGTTGCCTCTTTATTTTGTCGATGGTTTCTTTTGCTGTGCAGAAGCTTTTAAGTTACTTAGAGTCCCATTCGTTTATTTTAGCTTTTACTTCCATTGCCTTTGGAGTAAAATTCATAAAATGCTCTTTGAACCCAAGGTCCATAAGTTTAGTAGCTATGTTTTCTTCTATGCAGTTCATTGTGTCGGGTCTTAGTCTTAAGTCTTTGATCCATCTTGAATTAATTTTGGTACATGGTGACAGATACCAGTCCAGTTTCATTCTTCTGCACGTGGCTATCCAATTCTGCCAGCACCATTTATTGAAGAGGCTGTCTTTCCTCCATTGTATGTTTTTAGCTCTTTGTCAAAAATTATCTGTCCATATTTATGTGGTTTTAATATCTGGGTTCTCAGTTCTATTCCATAGGTCTATGTGTCTCTTTTTCTACCAATACCATGCTGTTTTGATTATTGTAGCCCTGTAGTACAAGCTAAAGTCAGGGAGTGAGATACCTCCAGTGTTGTTCTTTTTTTCTTAAGATTACTTTGGCTATTCGGGGTCTTTGGTGTTCCAAACAAATCTGATGATTTTTTGTTCTATTTTTTAAAAAAATGCCATTGGGATTTTGATGGGGATTGCATTAAATCTGTATATTGCTTTGGGTAATATGGCCATTTTAACTATGTTGATTCTTCCAATCCATGAGCACGGGATATCTTTCCATTTCTTTGTGTCTTCTTCAATTTCCTTCAAAAATGTCTTATAGTTTTCAGCATATAATTCCTTCACATCCTTTGTTAAGTTTATTCCTAAGTATTTTATTCTTTTGCTGCAATTGCAAAAGGAATTGTTTTTCGTATTTCTTTTTCTGAGATTTCATTGTTAGTATGTAGGAATGCAATGGACTTTTGTATATTCATTTTGTAGCCAGCAACTTTACTGTATTCGTTAATTGTTTCTAATAGCTTTTTGGTGGAGTCTTTAGGGTTTTCTATATATAGCTTCATGTCATCTGCAAAGAGTGATAATTTAACTTCTTTTTTTTTAATTTATTAGTTTCAGGTGTACAAGACAAGGTAATACTTAGACGTTCATCATTTATATCCCTCACACTGTGAACCCCCCTCCCCCCATCCATTATCCCTCAGACCTTACACCGTTCCATCACATTATATATATAAAATTATAGTTGGCATTCATTAATGTTTAGCTTCTGGTGTGCAATGCCATGATAAGGCATCCACATTATCTCTGAGGTGGTCTCCCAAATAGGACGCATGTCCATCGGATACCCAACAAAATCTTTACAACATTTTTGAATAAGTTCCCCAAATTAATTTTCAAAAAACCCTGAGGCCAGCTGCTTCCTAATCCCTTCACTTTTCCCCTTATCCCCAACCCGCCCCCAACCGCCCATCTAACTACTCTCGGTTTTTTCTTTGTGTCCTCAAAACTGTCTCTGATTAGTTCATTCACATATTCTTTTCTTTAGATTCCACATATAAGTGAGATCATATGGTACTTCTGTTTCTCTTTCTTACTTATTTCACTTAACATAATGTTCTCTAGATTCATCCATATTGTTGCAAATGATAAGATTTCTTTCTTCTTTATGGCTGCGTAATACTCCATTGTATAAATGTACCACAGCTTGTTAATCCAGTCATCTACCGATGGGCATTTCGGTTGTTTCCATATCTTGGCTATTGTGTAAAGTGCTGCAATAAACATAGGAGTGCATACTGATTTTTGAATTGGAGTTTTGGATTTCTCCGGGTAGATGCCTAGGAGTGGAATTACTGGATCATAGGGTAGTTCCATTTTCAGATTCCTGAGATACCTCCATACTGTTTTCCATAGTGGCTGCACTAATCTGCAATCCCACCAACAGTGCACTAGCGTTCCCTTTTCTCCACATCCGCGCCAGAATTTGTTGTTTGTTGATTTATTGATGATAGCCATTTTGACTGGAGTGAGGTGGTATCTCATTGTCGTTTTTATTTGCATTTCTCTGATGTTTAGTGAGGTTTAGCATTTCTTCATATGTCTTCTTGCCTTCTGTATGTCCTTTTTAGAAAAATGTCTCCTCAAGTCCTCTGCCCATTTTTTAATTGGGTTGTTTGTTTTTTTGGATTTGAGTTGAGTAAGTTTTTTATAGATTTGTGATATTAATCCCTTGAGAATTTAACTTCTTCATTCCCAATTTGGATGCCTTTTATTTTTTTCTTTTGCCTGATTGCTCTGGCAAGGACTTCCAACACTATGTTGAAAAGCAGAGGTGATAGGGGACAGTCCTGTCATGTTCCTGAACGTAGAGCAAAGGGCTTCAGTTTTTCACCATTAATTATGAGATTAGCTGAGGGCTTGTCATATATGGCCTTTATTATGTTAAGGTATTTTCCTTCTATACCTATTTTATTAAGTGTTTTAATCATAAATGGATGTTGTATCTTGTCAAATGCTTTTTCTGCATCAGTTGATATAATCATGACTTTTTTTCCCTTTATTTTGTTTATGTGATGTATCACATTGATGGATTTGCAGATGTTGAACTATCCTTGTACCCTGGGGATGAACCCCACTTGGTCATGATGAATAATCTTTTTAATGCATTGTTGTATTCAATTTTCTAGAATTTTGTTTAGGATTTTTGCATCTGTATTCATCAGAGATATTGGTCTGTAATTTTCTTTTTTTGTATTGTCCTTACCAGGTTTTGGTATCAGGGTAATGTTGGCCTCATAAAATGAGTCAGGGAGTACTGTCTCTTCTTCAAATTTTTGGAAGAGTTTGAGCAGGATTGATATTATATCCTCTTTGAAGGTATGGTAGAATTCACTAGTGAAGCCATCTGGTCCAGGACTTTTGCTTTTGGGAAGGTTTTGGATGACTGATTCAATTTCATTACTGGTGATCGGTCTGTTTAGATTTTCCAGTTCTTCATGGTTCAGCCTTGGAAGGCTACATGTTTCAAAGAACTTGTCCATTTCTTCTAGGTTATTGAATTTGGTGGCATATAGTTCTTCATAGTATTCTTGGATGATCCTTTGTATTTCTGTGGTGTATGTGGTAACTCCCCCTTTTTCATTTCTGACTTTGTTAATTAGTATCTTCTCTCTTTTTATCTTATTGAGTCTAGCCAAGGGTTTGTCAATTTTGTTAATCTTTTCAAAGAATCAGCTGTTTGTCACAGTATGTTTCCTACTTCTTTGTCCCATTGTTCACCTTTTCCTCAACTGTATCTAATTTCATTTATTTTCATCAGACACACTAACCTTAAGACTCTTGCTCTTACTTTTCCTTTGCTCAGAATTATTTTCCTTCTCCCACCCCCACCCATTCTCTGTTTCTCATTCATTCATCCCTCTGGTCTAATGTCATCTCCTAAGATAGTTCTTCCCTGACCTTTTAAAATAGTTCAAATCTTCCCAAACCCATTACTCTCTCCACTTTTCCTCATTTATTTCCTTTCATGTCAGTATGTCCTAACTGAAATGCTAGGCTTTATTTATTTGCTTGTCTATTGTCTATCACTTATTGAAATTTAAGTTCTTTAAAGTAGAGTCAAATCTTCCATGACTAGAAGCTTTTCTAGCTTATTTATTAAGAACGTATTACATAGCTATTGGATATGCTCGCATGACTAAAATAGCAGGTTTGAAATCTTAGTGTCAGATTAATAACTTTCATGTTCAAAGTATATATGGAAGATAAACTAATTAATTTAAAAGGAAGCTATTTCAAAGTTAAAGGAAGTGAAGCTAGACTAACCAAATCTAAAATTGTACTAGAATTATTTACATTTAATGGGAAATAAACATAGCACTAATTTTCATGCCTCTTCCCATCACAGTTGCTGGCATGTTACATACATGTTTTGGTTCCATGCAAAAAATACTTTAAACAATATTTTGTATTAGTAAAATACTGAAGAAATCTTCATTTATTAAGCCTTATAAAATGTGCTACTATTTAGTGATTTAGTGAAGATGGACACTCTCACTTAACAATTAACAATTATAAAGAATACCCCATTATACCTGCTTTTTTTGGGGGTTATCTATTTATGACTCTTCTTTCTATGGTTCTATGGTTCAGGTAGAGCAAAATGTCTTCATTAAGAAAAAATAGTCTGCTGAAAAACAGTTAAATTTATCAGTAGGAACAAAGTAAGAATAAGAATTATCCCTGGGATGTAAACACAATATTCTCCACATCATTAGTCTCAGAAATTATCTTTTTATTTTATTGATTTTGCTTGATTGTATAAGCAAAGTGTTTATGTTATACCCATTTTATATTAGATTATAGGAAGTGAATTCCCATCACCTCAACACCCTGCCCATCTGGCAACCATCAAAATGTTCTTTGTATCTATGGGCCTGTTTCTGTTTTGTTTGTTTTATTTTTTAGATTTTACACATAAAGGAGATCATATGGTATTTGTCTTTCTCTGTCTGACTTAATTCATTTAGCATAATACCCTGTAGGTAATTCCATGTTGTTGCAAATGATAATATTGTATTCATTGTTATGGCTGAGTAATATTCCATTGTATATATGTACTACAGTTTCTTTATTCAATTGTTTATTGATGAAAAATTAAGTTGCTTCTCTAGGTTATTGTATATAATGCTGTAATGAGCATAGGTATGCATGTGTCTTTTCAAATTAGTATATTAGGTTTCTTCAGATGAATAGCCAGAAGTGGAATTGCTGGGTCTTTCTGTATCTCTTGTTACAGCCTTCATTTTAAACTCAGTTTCATTTAAGTATTGCTACTCCAACTCTTTTATTTGTTTGTTTCCATTTGCATGAAATACCTTTTTCCATCCCCTTACTTTCAGTCTATGTGTGTCTTTTGAGCTGAAGTGGGTCTCTTGTAGGGAGCATATGTATGGGTCTTGCTTTCTATCCATTCAGCCACCCTATGTCTTTTGATTAGAGCATTAAATCCATTTAAATTTAAAGTAGTTCTGGATAGATATATAGTTATTTCCATTTTATTATTCATACTTTTTTATCTTTTTTCTTCTTCTTCAATAAGACCCTTTGACATTCCTTTTAATACCTGTTTGGTGGTGATGAACTCCTTCAGTTTTTCTTGTCTGGGAAGCTCTTTATCTGCCCTTTGATTCTAAATGATAGCTTTGCTGGGTGGAGTAATCTTGGTTGTATGTCCTAGCTTTTCATTGTTTTGAATATTTCCTGCCAATCCCTTCTGTCCTGTAACATTTCTGTTGAAAAATCAGCTGACAGTCTTATGGGAGCTTCCTTGTAAATAACTACCTGCTTTTTTCTTGCTGCTTTTAAGATTCTCTCTTTGTCTTTAACCTTTGGCATTTTAATTATGATGTGTCTTGGTGTTGGCCTCTTTGTGTTCATCTTGTTTGGGAGTCTATGCTTCCTGGACTTGTATGTCTAATTCCCTTTCCAGGTTAGGGCAGTTTCCATCATCATTTCTTCTCATAGGTTTTTAATTCCTTGCTCTACTCTTCTCCTTCTGGTACACGTATGATGTGAATGTTGGTGTGCATGATGTTATCCCAGTGGTCCTTTAAACAATCCCCTTTTATTAAAAAAAGAATCTTTTTATTTTTACTGCTCCTATTGGGTGTTTTCTACTACCTTGTGTTCCAATTCAGTCCTCTGCTTTATCTAATCTACTGTTAATTCTCTTCAATGTATTCTTTATTATAGTTATTGTTTTCTTCCTTTTTGTTTTTGTTTCTTTGTGTGTTTTCTATCTCCATTATTATATTTTTCTATCTCTTTGTTCAAGTTCTCACTGAGTTTATCTATTTTTCTTTTAAGTTCATTGATCATATGATAACCAGTGTTTTGAACTATGGATCTTGTAGAGTGCATGTTGTCTCCATTTTGTTCATATTTTTAAATATATTTTTTATTTTTTTGTAGTTTTATCCAGTTCATTCATTTGCAATATGTTTCTTTGTCTTATTTTGTCTTATTTTGTCTTATTTGTCTTATTTTGGCTGACAGGGAGCATGAAGATCTGCTATGTTTCTAGTCTTGGTAAAGTGGCCTTATGTAGTAAGTGTCCTGTGAGGTCCTATGGCCTAGTCTCCCTGGTCACTTGAGTCGGGTGCTGTAGACGTGTCTCTTGTGTGGATTGTGTGTCTCTTCCAGTTGCAGTTGAGTCTTGAATGGTATTGGTACATCAATGGGAAGAATTGACCCTCAGGTTGACTAACTGTGAGGAATGACTGTAATTACAACAGATGAGCTATTGTGGAGGGGCTGACCCTACAGAACAGATTTTACTTTAGTGGGTCTCTGGTGCCTACAGAGTCTGTCCTTCAGGTGTGTCATTTGTGGAGGTAGTTGGGTGGTGCTCCGGTATGGTCTAAAGCTGGCCACCGGGTTTGTTGGTGTGGGGACTCTAGGATGAGTTCCTGTGCAGGCCAAGGTCAGCTTCTGTGTGTGCCCAGCTCAGGGCCACCTGATAGGAGCTTCAAAGTTATACACAAATGATTACAAATTGTGCTGGGCTTGGAGACTCCTCAGAGATGCCAAGCTGACAATCATGGCTATCTGTTGCTAGTGCTGAGCTTGAGGCCACTTTGCAAGAAGTATGGGGCACATGGAGATCAGAAGGTGCTTATTTAGGTTTATGGAACTTTCAAAGATTTTTAGAAATTACAGAGTGTGAGCTGAGACAGGCCATTTGTATGGAAAATCTGCTGAAGTGGCTTGAGTGGGCCCACAAGTTGGGTGGGATTTGGTCTGAGAGAAATACCAGGGTGGGGCAAAGGGTATTATCCACATTGATGGGGACTCAGACTTGGTGCCCACGTAAACCTGCACCTCCCTGGTGGGGAGGACTCAACAAAGGAACAGTGGTGCCTGCCAGCTGCCCATCCATCCCTCACTGTGAAGCCAGACTACTCAGTTCCTCCCCATATGTCCCTGGTGCCTTTCAAGCTGCTGCCCCAACACTGGAGCTAAGAGAGTGTGAGGCTATCAGTGAGTAAGTCTGTGTGGGGGCTGTTTAAGAGGAGTGTCTGGGACTCTAGCAGCCCTCCATCTCACTGTGTAACAATCCCTGCTGGTTTTCACAGCCAGATGTTATAGAGACTTCTCTTCCCAGCACTGGAATCCTAGGCTGGTGAGCCCTTGGTCCTCAGGGGAGTCCTCCACACCAAGATATCCCTCTTGATTCTTCCACATGTGGGTGTGGGACCAGCCTCTTTTTTGTCTTGATGGTGCTTCTGTATGTCCTTAGTTTTAGGACTTCTCATCAACTTGACTTCAGGCGATTCTCAGTGATGGTTCTTCTATAGTTTAGTTGCAATTTTGATGACAAATTTGAGGAGGTGAGCATAATATTTACCTACTCCACCATCTTTATCAGAAGTCCCTTTGAAGACACCTTTGTATGGATTTGATGGCATAATAATTTTTTACTTGTAACTCATGATAAGTTTGCTTGAGTCAGAACCAGGTTGAAATCTATGTTCATATAGAATTAAATAAGTAAAGTGATAGAATTATATTTATTCTTAAGATTTTCAACTTCTGTTTGTGCTGCTATGCAACTCAATAAAATCTAATAGGAGTTTATCATTTTTTGTCACTATACAAAAAATATCTAACAAAACTGACTCCCTACAATTATTAAGCAAACATATCTTTTCTTGAAATATATTTAAAGGAAGAAAAGTTTTAATATAAAATGGAAGAATGCACATAAACACATTTAGAGTTGATCATAAAAAATAAACAAATAAGCTGTACTTTAATACACTTTCATGTGTAAGTGACAAATATAGGTTTAATAACATATATAACATATATATGTATATATGTTCACTTGAATAATATACATATTATTCAAATTCATTTTAATAAAATTCATTTGAAATACATATATATATATATATACACACACATACATATATATACACACACACTCACATGCACATATATATGACTTTGTTAGGACCCATTATGGATAAAAGAGTCATGAAATATAAATTATTTGCTTTAAGATATAGCAGTGTAATTACTAATATAGGGTTATAATTTAATTAAAATTGACATATTACTTATAGAAGAGAAAACAGTAAAATACACTAAGAAAAACATAAAATACTATAGATGTTTTGGCTAAATAAGAGCTCAGAAATTAAAAGGCACTACTGATTTTTTTAGAGAAATACAATAATGCTAGAATTAAAGTAAGACTTGATTAAGAAAAGGATTTAATATGCTGTAGTAACCTCCATTTAAGCTCTTCTGAGCCTTTTGATTTAAAATTTTCTTTACTATCTTCTCTTACCATATCTAGGATGGAAATGTTCTGACAGTATAGGTGGGCTGAATGCTGATGATATAATTGTGGAGTTTTAGTTGTTAACTTAAAAAAAAATACCTTGTATAAATTCTCAATGATCTTGTAAAGTAATTAGAAATCTCCTTGGAAAATATAGATCTTTCACAATTGAATACATTGGTTCTTTCCACAATCAGAAAGCTTGGGAACCATGACACAGAAGAATCCTTTTGTTGTATAATAAGTGGCACATTTTTGAATAATTAATACTTTGATAATTCTTTATAAAATGATTTAAATTATGGGTAATTTAGCAGTACAGTCAGATACCATATGCTGATTTTCAAGAAATGGATTGCTTCTAAAATCTTATTATCACTTTCAGTTTAAGGGTCATACAAGAAAAAAATGAAGATGTGCTTTTTCTTTTGTCTATAGAAAGTTCAGGTGAAATTGTAAAGCACTAGAAATAAAAATTAATTAGATGTTAGAGTGCTCAGCTTCAAAAGTTAGAGAATGGAGAGGGTTTTATTGCCACTATTATTTTTCAGGAATTAATATTTGAAGCTACAGCAAACATTTAAAAAAAAAGATTGTTTGCTAGTTAATCTGACAAATTTTGCTTTTGTTGTTAAAATCACTTATGAGAAAGTATCAACACAGGATAGTCTTCAGAAAATTCATTTGAATAATTCCTTTTTTAAAATAACCTATGAAACAACGTCTCCCTTTCCATACTTTTCAGAATATACTTTTGTATGTCATATATTCCAGATGCCCCCAAGAGAATATTACTTTTCTTTCATGTGCCATTCTGAGTACTCTATTATATCATACTAGCAGTACTATGGAGTTACTAAGTGAATCAGATATTAAACGTGAAATTTTTGACAAGGTAAATGCAGGCTGTCATCTCAAATATGTGGCACTCAAGGTTCAGCAAAGTATTCAAGTTATGGAAACCACATGCAGTAACATATATAACCAAGGTACCACCATGCTGGGAGATGAGAGGTCTATTGACTTTTTAGTCAACAACACCGCTGGAATGCCTGGATTTTCTTCTTATATAGAATTTAGTACTTTCTTCTCCTGGGATCAATACTTCCTTTTGTCAGTAAATGATGTTCATTCCCTTTAATCATTATGAGATATATTAGAAAACAAACTAATATACAATCAAACAGTAAACTAAGAGAAGAAAACTCTGATTATGGTAAAGGACAAACATTAATGTTGATTATGATATTATTTGTGGGATCTTGTGGGGAAATTTAAAATGTTTCTAAGCCTATAACATCATTCTATCATTTGTTAACTTTGTGATTTCTTACTACTTATTCATATCGTTAGTACAGAAACTTTTGTTACTTTAGAACCCGTTTTGTATAGGTCTGTCTCTCTGCTACCCCATGAGCTCTCTAATTGAACCAATATACTCATATATCTCAGTAGTTCAAGTTTCAATCTTCAGAAGCTACAACATACTAGGTGATCAATGGGTTTGTCAAATGAATTATGAAAAGGATAGACGCTGTAGATCTTGCTGAGTATCTCTTTTCTTCTTAATTAAGATGCCTCAATTTACTGTCTCAGAAATCAGAATAGGAGTATCTGAAAGATACAGGTATTCAAGAAATAGAGAATTGGTTAAAACAGTGTATCAGATATGTTAGAACAAATATTCCTATATAGATGATTCTTTTGGTGTTTTTTTTAACAAATAGAATATTTTAAACCACTCACTGATATTTTCCTACCACAGGCTTCTTAGCCTGTAGACACTGGTACAACCTTAGTGGTTATTTACAGATACTATGTTTTTTGATTTGTTCATGTCCCTTGTCCTGCTGCAGCCATGGATATATGTTTACTCATTATCAGAAATGATATATACAATGATTACAAACTAATTTATTATTCAAATAAAATGCCATTAACTAGAAGAGTCCTAGAAGAAAATATAGGGTTAATTTTCATGACACTAGAATGGGCAATGATTTCTTAGATATGACATCAAAAGCATAGGTAACAATAGGAAAAATATACAAATGGGACTATATCGAACTTTAAAAAATCCTCAGTAAAGGAAAAATTAACATAGTGAAAGGCAACCTATAAAATGAGAGAAAAGATTGGCAAACCATATTCAGATAAGATATTAATATCCAGAATATATAAAGAACTCCTTTGACTGAATAACAAAACAAGTAATCTAGTTAAATAATGGGTAGAGCAATTGAATAGGCTTTTTTCTAAGTAGATATACAAATGGCCAAAAACACATATGAAAAGATGCTGACATCACTAATCATCAAGAAAATGCATATCAAAACCACAGCAAGATATCATTTTACACATGTTAAGAGATACACTATTTAAAAAAACAAAAAGAAAATAACAAGTGCTGGTGAGGATGTGGAAAGGAACCCTTTTAACCCTGGGATAACTGTTTGTAACCCTAGTATTATAAAATGATTCAGCTCCTATGGAAAATGATATGGGTGTTCCTAAAAAAATTTAAAATTAAAACTATCAAATGATAAATCAATCCCACCTCTGAGTACATATCCAAAATAATTGAAAACTGTATCCAAAATAATTGAAACAAGAAATATTTACACACCCATTTCCATTGCATCATTATTCACAATAACCAAGATGTGGAATTATCCTAAATGTCCATTATCAGATAAATGGATAAAGAAAATATGGTATATACTTACAATGAAATATTATTCATCCTTAAGAAAGAAGTAAATCCTGTCTTATGCTACAATATGTATGAACCTTGAAGACATTATGCTAAGTGAAATAAATCTGTCACATTAAGACAAATACTGCGCGATTCCACTTATACTAATTATTTAAAGTAATCAAACTCATAGAAACAGCAAATAGAATGTTAGTTTCCTGAAGCTGGAGAGAGAGGGAAATAGAGAGTTGTTGTTTAATGGTTATACAGTTTCAGTCATGTAAGATAAAAAATGTACAGACCTGTTATATAATAATATACGTATAATAAGCAATACTGCAAAGATACTTAAATTCGTTGAGAGAGAAATTCATGTTGTGTTTGTTTTTTTTACCAAAAATTTTTTTAAAGTATATATATTATATATAATTCCATGTTTTTAAATATGTTTCCACAACATTAGTTGGATGTGACCATTATCCCATTACACGCATATGCCATATTTTATTTATACATATTTTAAGCTTGGATTTTGTCTGTTTTCAAATGTTTATAATTTTTAAAACTGTAATAATTCTTTTTGCATTTAATTACTTTTACACTTCTCTGACTCTTTTGTTAGGGTACTTGTTACAATTCTGTCCATCCCCTTTCTTCATATAGCATACATATTTGTTATGCTTCTTTTCTTATTCTGACTGAAATGAAATTTACATATACTAGAAGCAAACTGCATACTTTTTAAAAATCTATATATCATCATATTTTAATATAATGGAGACATAAAAAGAATATACTTTTTACTGAAACTATATATTTAAATATGTAAATACTTAAGAATGTATGTACTAGAATATAGATATACAAACTTTTTTGATAAGGGGCCAGATGCTCGTATTATTTCACTTTGCCAGCCATATAGTCTCTGTGACAACTATACAACTCTTCCATTATAGCACAAAAAGAAGCCATAGGCAATATGTAAATGAGAGAACACAGCTATGTTCCAATAAAACTTCATTTGCAAATTTAGATGGCGCGATTGATTTGGCCCAGGCTCTTCGTTTAGCAATTTCTGCACTAGATGACATAGTTCAATAGTCAGATGTTTTCATCCACATGGGAAATGATTGTGAATTCAAGAACTTTAAGTGAAAATTGAGAGAAGTATGTATGTGTGTGAGTGAATGTTGGCATTTCAAAGACCATTAGCAGCATTGTTGATGATGGTATGATTTTCCAAAATTGTAAATGATACTTGGTAAAATTCTGAGCCACATAAAGTAAAAATGTTATGCAGTCTCTGCACCTACATGAATACTTGGTAAAATTATTTGAAATATTGGAACCATATCAATTGTTATGTCAGTGAAAAAATTATTCTACACATTTCCAAAATGCACCCTTGACAGTGGCACCCTCCCCCCCACCTTCCAGAACCTTATTTTTGGTTAAATTTTTGAAAATGAGAACTGTGTATCATAAAAAAAGATAGCAGTTTATTATTATGCCTTGTTTACATAAAAATACAAAGAATTCATCCCTCTTTTGAGCTAGAAAATGAGATTATAACTTTTTAAAGAGTTTATGATTAGTAAAAACGGGTTGTTTATATGAATTTGTCTCACACAGTTCTTTAACTGCCATATTTGGTTTCATTAACAATCATATAAATTTATAAAGATATGTATTACTTCATTTCATCAATTAATATTTTCAATTAAAACCATTTTATTTACATGTACGTAAATTAAAATCTTACAAATATAGCTATATTGCTAAGTGAAGATGTAATTATATTTTAGATCTTGAACATAAATAACCATGAATAAATATTCCATCTCTTCTCACCTATTATAACTTACTATAAGGCAATTTTCTTAAACAGGATCTGAAAATTAATAACTTCTACTGAAATAGTTTGATGTGAGATAATTATTATATAGTATCATTATTAGTTGAATCAAGATCACCAGAATTACAATTAAAGAGTTAATAAAATATCATTATAAGACAAAACAAACTGAACACATTTATGACATCAAAACCATGATATTGAACTGTGAGTATGCACAGTGCATACCTACTTTAATTGAAATTTTCTATAAAAATCATATTTCTAAGAAAGTTTTACTCATTATGAATTCATTTTTAATTTAACTTTTTGAGCATTATAGTTATAGCTAAATTTCATGAATCGAGGATGAAAACCCTCAGCCTATTTAAGTTTTATATGACATATTTTTATATGCTTTTTAATGAATTTTTCGGGATTACATACCATAGTTTTGTAGAAAGTCCCTCAATTTGAGTATGTCAGATTTATTATTATCATTGAGACTTATATTGCAATAGAACATAAATTTCATTTATGTTTTTCATTTCTTAGTGTGATATCAAACGTTGATTTTACTATGACTGTAATGCCATACCCTGATTTTTAATTTTTCAGTTTCGTTTTTTATTCTACTTATGCAATTTTCCTCTATTTTTCCCATACTGACGAGAATGTGGGCTCCATTAGGACAGCTATTTTGACTATGTTGTTTAGCATTTTATTGCCCTAGGTCAATGCCTACATATATTTCCTCATGACTAGAGTCACATTGTATATTTTTGGTAGGAGTAAACATTCTGTTCTCAGTGCATTACATTAAAAAAGCACATTATGTAAATTTGTCCCATTATTAATGTTAATTTTGATTACTCGGTTAAATGTGTTCACCAGGTTTTATACAATAATACTATCATTTTTCTCTTTGCAATTAATATATAATTTTTGGGGATGCCTCTAGACTATGTAAATATCATGTTCCTCTTCAATTTTTCACTGAAATGATTTAATAACTATTGATGGTTCTTCCCTGAATCAATTGTTATTCTCAGCTACAAGATGATTTTGTAATTTTTTCTCCATATCTATAAATTGAAATCACAATGTAATGAAGACTTTTCCCACCCTTCTTATTTATTTATTCTCTGTATGTATTCATGAGTTCTTATTTTTCATGATTTAAGGGAATATAATCCCTTACTTTCATTTTCATGAGACATTACAACTAAATACAGTGTGTCATCCTATGTTGGATGCTGAATCAGGGTAATTACCATAAAGTAAATTATTTAAATTTGTAGAAATTGAACATTATATAAAATTATTACACTGATGTTATATATATGTCATATATACATATATATGTCATTATATAAGAGCACACCCTTAAGTTCTGTTTAGCTTTTAAAAAAATTCATAATTATGGATAAAGAGATATGACGTCTACAATTAACTCACTAATATATCTATCTATATCTATATCTATATCTATATCTATATCTATATCTATATCTATATCTATATCTATATCTATATCTATATCTATATCTATATCTATATCTATGTAGATAGATAGATAGATAGATAGATAGATAGATAGATAGATAGATAGATATCCATATGAACACAGAAAGAAAGAAGTCGGAGAGAGTAAAAACAACATAAGTAGTACTCCTGTAAAAATGTATTACCTAAATCTAGTCATGATGAAACAGTATATAAACTCAAATCAAATTGTGAGACATTTCACAAAACAACTGACCTGTAATTCTTAAAAATGTCAATATTGTGAAAGACAAGCAGAGAGAGAGAGAGAATGTGGCAAAATATTAACAATTGTTGAATCTATCAAAGTGAAGGGTTATAGAGTTTTATGTGCTATTCATTAACTTCTGAAAATTTGAAATGATTTTAAAATAAAGCTAAAAATGGGTATTGAAGAAATAATCATATGAAAACAAAAGGAATCCACAACTCTTAAAATTTTAATCTTATATGAGGTTTTCTTTTTTACATATATTTACAGTAATTATAATAAAATTTGTTATTTTAGTGGCCTCATCCCTCTTATGTGCTCTAATATACATTTTGACTATGATTTCGCTGTCCAATAATTGAGCTGATGAAGGAAAGTCCTTACCCAAGCCAAAATGTTCTTGTTGCAAAGGATGAATTTAAAATATATTAGTGCCCAGAAAATATTGACAAAGTGGGACATTTTTCTGTACAGACAATAAACTACTACCACCATCCCACTTACTTTCTTTCAAGACTGATTCTATTCATTTTCTCTCCCACTGACCCTCTTCCCTCCCTTCTCCTTCCCTTCCCTTCCCTTCCTTCCTTTCTTTTCCCTTTTCTTCCCTTCCCTTATTTTCCCTTCCCTTTCTTTCTCTTATCTTTCTGATTAGGGATGTTGTGTATCCTCTCAGGGCATGTTTAGTTTTCCCCAATATATTACATAATATATATTGTGTCAGTCTTATCCCACAATAATTTTGCTCATGAATGAAAATCATGTAAAATGACATATTCCTCCAGACTCTGCCGCCATAAGTAAGGGAGTCACCTTCTATACAAAATGCCAGTTGCACATAAAATGTATGTTTGTGGAAAAGAGTGTCAAAACTGAGAGAACCCTAATTTGAGTAAGAGGAAGAGAAATATAGCTTGACTTAACATAGACAAGAAGAGTACACAGACCTTTCTTCTTTTTTTTAAATTCTTTTTTCTTTTTTAGTTTCAAGTGAACTAATTATTCAAGTGAACTAATTTCAAGTGAACAACGTGGTAATCAGAAATTTACATAACTCACAAAGTGTCATCCCAACAAATCTACTATCCACCTGCACTGTGCATAGTTATTAGAACATTATTGACTATATTCCACATGCTGCAGTACACATCCCTGTGACTAATTTTTTTTAATTAATTAAATTTATTGGGGTGACAATTGTTAGTAAATTTACATAGATTTCAGGTGTACAATTCTGTATTATATCATCTATAAATCCCATTGTGTGTTTACCACCCAGAGTCAGTTCTCCTTCCATCACCATGTATTTGATCCCCCTTACCCTCATCACCCACCCTCCACCCCCTTACCCTCTGGTAACCACTAAATTACTGTCTGTGTCTATGAGTTTTTGTTTCTCATTTGTTTGTCTTGTTCTTTTGTTGTTTTTGGTTTATATACCACATATCAGTGAAATCATAGGGTTCTCTGCTTTTTCTGTCTGACTTATTTCACTTAGCATTATACTCTCAAGATCCATCCATGTTGTCACAAACGCTCCTATATCATCTTTCCTTAACGCCGAATAGTATTCCATTGTGTATATATACCACAACTTCTTTATCCATTCATCTATCGAAGGACATTTTGGTTGTTTCCATGTCTTGGCCACCGTAAACAAAGCAATGAACCTGTGACTAATTTAAAAATATATATATATATATAGTTGACATTCAATATTATCTTATATTAGTTTCAGGTGTACAGCCTAGTGTGACCAGATACCCATAGGATGAGTTGGAGTGGGGAACGTTAAATTTAGTTTTAGGATAGCCAGAGATTTTTACTCATCAAGCTTGGAGGACAAGGAAAGAATGAATTTCCACTCACACTTCCACTTTCTTTCTGAGAGAGAGAGAAAGAGAGACTGTTTCTGAAAATTTGGCACAAATAGGAAATATAAATAAAATAAATTGTTCAAGCTGACACTTTGAAACTCTTCATCTTTTCTAGAGACCCTCTTTCTAGCTTAAGATGGCTGTACAGAGATAGTAGCCAGCATCAGGGTAGCGAGAGAAAGGTAATAATTGCTTACTATACTGGGTTATATTTAGTTTTGTAGTATGTGTTTCTTGGTTCAGATAATTTTTATGACATTGCCTTTGTACTTCTTAATCCCTTAGCTTAAGTCAGTATAAACTGAGGCTACCTATAACATGCTGATATATAATAGGAGATGTGCAAGCTGGAGCCAATCATAGACAAATAGGAATGCTCAGTGGTGAAGGATCAAATTGTATGTTAGAGAATACATGTGATGGTGCACCCATTCTGCCGTATCAGTAGTCAGATTTGTTCTCCCATAGAGAATACATGTCATTTATAGTTTTAATTTTTTAGTATGGTATCCAAATTTATATACTTGGCTCTGAGTGTAATTCCATACTCAAATTATTCATTATTCATTATTCATATCATTATTCATTTTGAATTTTTATTTTTCTTACACAGCTTTCTCCAATTCTGTCCATACTCACTCACCATGAGGCTGCATGATGCAGAGATTTTGTCTGTCTTGTTTAGTGTTATATTCCCCAGACCAAGGCTTGTACATAGGAAGTATTTAAATATTTTTAATGAAGTAAATAAATGGGAGAGGTGAATGGATATTTTTTGCCTGCAGATAACTTTGTTAATGTTGTATTAAAACATCAAAAACAATACGCAGTGAGAAATTTTTTAAAAAATCTTTAACTTTGTCATAAAAGTTAAAAGTTATCCAGTCACCCTGCAGGTGTTATTTTCTCCTTATAAACACTGGATATTTTAGGATGCTGAGTGGGTATTTTCCTTAAATGAACTTACAGAATTTAATGATGAAAGAGAATGGTAAAGAATGTGGGCGATGAAGCCAGATCACCTGGACTCAAATCAATTCCCAGCTAGCTGAGTGACTATGGGTAAGTTATCCAGCCTCTGTGAGCCTCAACTGTAAATAGGAATGATAATAAGGTTGTTGTGAACATAAAAATGATATCATGCACATAAATTCCAGAACTATGCCCAGCACTGGAGAAGTACTCAGTAATAATAGAATTTATTAGTATAAGGAGAGAATATATGGAACATATAGTGTATGGAAGTAATTAATGTGTGGAGAGAGATATTACAATTTTAATATAGTGTCTGACATTGTGGGCATCAACTAAGATAAAAGTGTCTATGAGTGACCACTGGAAAAGCTGACAAAATAGTACATATGTAGGTTTGTGGTGCTGTTTCCTCTTCCGACCCAGGGGACAAGCGTATCAGGCTTTTAGGTCACTGGAGCAGTGCCTGTATCACTAGGTGATGATGTAGTTTCTTATTTCACCTCATCTTTTAGATAATTTGGGATACATTTTTTTTACTTGTTCTAATTTCTAATCTTTGTAACAAAGTTGGAGTATTTTGAAGTTTGTATTAGTCTACTTAAATATTATTTTTCTTGTCATGAGTCTATGGGATTAAAGACCCTGAGTGTAAGATGTCATCAAAACCTTATAATACAAATTTATATTAGCTCTGTACCCCAAACAGCATCACTGGACATTTTACTTCATCTCTACATCTCTCCTTCTAGCATTTTCCAGATGAAGTATTGAGATCAGGTCATCTCCAGATGCACTGTGTGTCCTGTGGCCCACTTTTATTTCCATCATTTTCTGTTGAACTTGGTATCTTCAATCCCTTTCCTCTCTGATATTATTAGAACGAAAAAAGCACCCTAAACCTTAGAGCTTTATATGTGTAGCTAAAAGAAGAGCTTTTGCAAAGACCAGAGACATCTACAATGGAAAAGTTAACTTTTTGATCAACAAAAAGTTGAGTGCTGCTATGAGAGGACAAAAGTCAGATTTTTTTTTTTTTTTTTTTTAAAGATTGACAACACAAATGTGTGTATAAAAGGAGTGGAATATGATAAAAGGAGTAGAATATGTTTGTGACTATAGAGAAAATATTTCTATGTTTCTGTACAGTTAGTGCTTTCTGAACAAACCTAAAACAGAGATTTGGGACCTAAATGAAAGTACAAGCCTTTACTTGAAATGTGACTGAATAAATAGTGAGGGATTTTACATGTGGAGAGGTATGTTTTTAACTGTCAAAGGGGAATAAATTCCAGAACTACGGAAATATTTCAGGGGATGAAACAGTGAAACACTTGTCCTATTTTCCAGAGTGGTTTATTTACATTCCAGTGGGTAAGGAGCCATGGTCCTGCTCCCTTTTTCCCCCCAAGGGGATTTGTTTCCATTAGGGAGATTGAATTTCTATTCCTCCATTAGGAGAGAAGACAATGTGTATATGAACTCATAGTCATATTTTTAAGGTTCTGCTCTTTCAGTTTAGGCCATTTTATATACACAGGTCTGGGCTTTTAGTTCTGTTTGCATTGACCCAGAAAGGAGAAAGATTGGGAGAAAAGGAACCACTGATTCTAAATCATGTGAACTTTTAAGATATATGAATATATATGAATATTAAAAACTAATTAATGTCAATGGAGTAGAAATGGGAAAAGACTGAAGCTTTTATTTCCAAATTAAGTTTTATAGTTATTGATGACATCAGAGTTGTTTGCATTGCTGTCTCCTAAGTAGACCATTTCTTTGACCGTTAAACATTTTCCTAATGGAGAAAAACCTGATAACAAGTTGTGTAGAAGCAGCTGAAGGAAAACTTTTTTAATTTAAAATGTGGGTCAAAGGTTATTTAGGGTAAATATTAGTTTTATTCTGTTCTTTGTTGGAAAGAAAAGACTTCCATACCATTCTCCTCATCCATCAAGCACTGAGCAATATACATTTTGAAACTGTTAAATGACTTGGTCATTTATTTCCATACTTCTTGTCTGTAATATTTTCTTCAGCTTTGATCACAAGAAACTTTTTTTTAAAGTATGCCATGCTTTCAATGTCGTGTCTAAATTGATTTTTCTTCATCTCTTTGTCTTACGCCATACTTAAGTATAAGAAATTTAGGGGAACTAAAAGGAATAAGCTACCTGATCCTCTTTCATCCATGCAATTTCTCCTGTTCTTATAAAATAAAACAGGACAGGAAGTCATCACCCTACTTCAAAACCCATGTAATGTCTGATTATAAAAGGCATTCATTCTGCTAAGCTCTTCTCTGGTTATTGTGATCAATTTAGACAGCTTGCAGAGACAGACCCTACATGTTAGATTCTTTATGAAACGAATGAAAAAAATATTTTGTTATGAAGATCTACCTTTCTTTATGGATCTTCTAACTGAATAAAGTGGTGTTTGCTTGTTTGTTTGTTTTTTTCTATAACTGATGTGTCTTAATTGTAAACAGTTGTGTTCTAGCAACATACAAAACTCACTGGCATTTTGAATTCTTTTAAAATTTCACAAAATATTCTAAATTCAATGACTTAAAATTGAATGATTTCTTGTCTGTTATATGAGCACAAGGCTTATATATATAAAAAGAGGAGGGAAAGAGAGGAGACAAAAATAAGGAAAATAAAAAGAAAAAAATGAAAATTAAAAATTAAGAGAGGAATACAGGATAGAAAATGGGTAAAGGAAGAAGTAAGCAATATGAAGCATATCACAGAAATATATTGTTGCATCAAAGTGTATTAGTTTGAACAATGGTAGTGTTCTTTTAGTATCGTTTCTTTCATTATATTTTAGTAAAATAATATTTAGTAAAATAATATTTATTTAGTAAAAAAATAAACTATAATTGATATTATATATTGATACAAAAAAAGAGTATTAGTGACACGTGATGATTATTTAGTTAACATTTATTGAAAATTTACATTGTTACAGATATGTTGGTACAGATATGTTGGTACAGATATGTTGTTACAGTGTTACAGATACTTACATTGTTACAGATATGTTGGTACAGATATGTTGGTACAGTCCCTAATAGGTATACTAAATTGCTGATCTTACTAATGTCCTGTGTTATCTATCCCGAGGCTCAGAATCTTAAAACTATTTGTGAATGTCACACATCTGATAAAAGTGACGGAACTGGGATTTGAATTAATGTTGTCCCTTCCCAGAACCTGGGCTTTTGAACACTGTGAAACAGGATTTTTACATAGTTATCTTTTGTAACAGACACAACATCATGTTCAAGTAGAAGTTTCCACTGAACCCCAAGGATAAAGTAAATTTTGATGGAACTAACAGTGCTTGCAAAAAAGTGATGGTGAAAATCTAGTGTAATGTTTAAATCACCTTTCCACATAAAGTGTACAAGTTGTGGGGATATTGGAGGAATTTATTTTGGTTCTTGTTTTGTTTTGTTTTCTAAGTAAATTTTTAGTGAGAGCTAAATTTTGCTGTAGACATGGGTTTGCTTTCCTGTACATTCAAGTAAAGGGAAAGAAGTTTTATGAAGACAATTCAGAAAGTTTCAAAATTGTTTCCTGCAATTTAAGGCTGGTGTTTAATTCATACCTGACAACAAAACAGGGTGGGGAAATATGCATGCTCAGAGTTTTTCTGGGTCAAAAGTGCATGACTATCTTTCAAGAAGAAGTTGTGGATCTTACACATTAGAGAGGTTGTGTGGGCATCCCTCAGTTCTTCTCCAAGAGTACAGCTTCAGAAGCAAATGGTCCTCAGCAAAAAGAAGGTTCATGTGACTTTAGATGTTTAATGCCAAAGAGAAGAGTGAACAACCAGCCCCAAGGACAATGTAACTGCAAATGAGAGATCCCAGTGATAGAGAACCTCACAAACAAGTTCCATTATTCACCCAGCTTCCCAAATGATCACACCCAGCAAATGTGGCATTGTCCCACTACAGTTTTAAACAAATTGATACTTTTTTCCCACCCCTCTTTCCCTGTACCTCATGAAACATTTATCTTCCTGTGCCCCTTTCTGTACTGGAGGGATATGAAAGAGAGGTTAGCAAACTGAAGAATGGACACAGATATGAAAAGTGGAAAGATAAAAATAGTCACCCTCTACTGAACTACACCCCTGCTTTACCCAGGAAGACTTCCCAAGTCTGGATGGGACTCTAGGGAAGATTTACCTTGAAAGTAAGTTTAAAGCTTTTACAATTTTATAGGAATGAACATAATTATTGCTTATTTACTTTTTAATAGAGTTTTTTTTTTTTATTTTTAGAACAGATTTTAGGTTCACAGTAAAACTGAATGGAGTGTTTGGAGAGTTCCCATAAACCCCCTACTCCCCATGCCCACAACTTCATCCACTATCAGCATCCCCTGCCAGAATGGTCATAGGTCACAATGGTTGGAACTATTCAACACATAATTATCAAGCAAAGTCCCTAATTTACATTAGTGTTTACTCTTGGTGAACATTCTGTGGGTTTTGACAAATGTATCGTGTCATCTGTCTACCATTACAGTACCATATAGAGTAGTTTAGCTGCCCTAAAAACCCTCTGTGCTCTGTGTATTCATCCATTCCTTCTCCCAACCCTAGACAACCACTGATTCTTTCATTTTCTCCATAGTTTTTATTTTTCAGAATATCAAATAGGTGGAATCACATAGCATGCAGCCTTTACAGATTGGCTTCTTTCACTCAGTAATATGTATTTAATATTCTTTCATGTCCTTTTCATGGCTGGATAAGTCATTTCATTTTAGTGCTGAATAATATTCCATTGCCTGCATGTAGCTTTCACCTGCTGAAGGCTATCTTGGTCGCTTCCAAGTTTTGGCAATTATGATTAAACCTGCTATAAATACCCAACTACTGGTTTTTGTATGGCTATTAATTTAAATTCATTTGGGTAAATACCAGGGAATACAATTGCTGGATCATATGGCAAGAGTGTATTTCATTTTGTAAGAAACAGTCAAACTGTCTTCCAAAGTGACTGTACCATTTTCCTTTCCCACTGGCAATGAAAGTTATTTTTTGTTGCTCCACATCCTCACCAGCATTTGTTGTTGTCTGTGTTTTGGCAACATATTCATTACTGACCAGAGGATTTGTATCCCAAGGAAGTGACTAGAAACTCAAAGAATTCAAGAAAATTTTTCCTAGAAGTATTCAATTATTAGCACCACAAATCAATATAAAGGGCAAGGAGAATTAATACAAGTTCCTGATTATTACAGCTCAAGGGTGATGCTTATGAATTGTATTCCAAAATTAAGACATCTCAACTATACATAATTTGAATTATTTTAAATTCAATATAATCAGTCTATACATGTTTTAATGGAGACTCACAGATTGAATTCAGCCTGCCATTTCATTTCTTTGGGGACATCTCACAGTACTTGCCGAGTTGTTCTTAAGAATATTCATGAATGCTATTCTTTGATTTAAAATTTACTAAGTACCTTAGAATATCCCAGGTATTATGCTAAAATATGAATAAAATATGGCTTTTATCCTTAAATAATATATTAGTGGAAGTTGGGCTAAATCTGATGAAAACATTACTGACACTACTTAATAAACAAATGGGGATTTATTGCTAAAATAACAGAAGTCCAGCAATAGAGCTGATTTTAGGACTTTAGAGTTCTGTTCTTTACGTGCCTTTCTCTGTTTCTGTCTCTTTGGGTTATGTCTCTTTCCTTCAGGATTTTTTATTTCTTTGTGTGCTTTCCTACTCACTCTTTGCCTTGCTGCAGATGAATTCCATCACTATGGTAAAGATGAGAGCATTGCTGCAAAAATTCTAGGAACACATCATTCCTATTTATAGTCCCAGAGAAGCATGCCTTTACAAATTGATTGTTCTGGCTTTGGGTATATGCTCATTTATGTTGCTTTTGGTGGAATATAATGTTTAGAGGCAAAAGATGAGGTAATAATTAGAGAGTACAATGACTATACCTCTCCAGGAAATTGAAAAGATTCACTAGACTCCACAAGATGTATTTATATGAGGTTTAATCAAGATAAGGGTATGGTACATTAGGAGAAAAAGCACAGGCAAGAATCGTGGGTCTGAAGATTTCCAGTTGTGCTACCCAGCACCCTTTTGTAGTAGCAAATAAAGTGCTTTATCTCTGGATTATGCACCACCAACATATGTGCAAGGAATCGGGGTTTAAGGGAACATTGAGCACAAGTTCCCAGAAGGGTCTTTTATGCTCCACTAAGCAGGTAGATAAGTCAGACTGTGTAAGCAGTTAAAACAAGAATAAGCCACCAATAAGCCATCTCCAAAAAATTTAAAAATGAAAAGAAAAGTGGTCTCTTTTCTGTGTCACCACAATGGAGTTCTGAATTTTAAACAGCAGATTATAAATTATGAACTAAACACTATTATTCTCATCTTGGCCAAGAATCAGTACTAGACTTCCAAATATTCCCAAAGAGAAGTATAGAACAATCCTAGTTCAACTGAAAGGTAATTATCTTAGGTGAAGTATGTTAGGTGAAGTATGGGTGCAAGGAGCGTATGTTTTCATATGGTGTGAAAAACTGAACAATTTATTATGCTATTGGGAAGGACAGAAAAGAAAAGACTGAAGATTTAGGTTAGAAAAGATATTGTTATTGGATTAAGCTAAGGCTCTTTACAATCTTGTTACCTCATATGGTTACTTTTAAAACATTTTATTGTCATTTTGATTAAATAGATAACCAAATGCTTTTTCTTGATAAGCCATGATCTTATGTGTAGTGGGGTGAATCGTGACCACAAAAAGTTCATATCCACCTGGAACTTCAGAATTTGACTTTATTTGGAAATAGGATTTTGCAGATATAATTACCGTGTTTCCCCCAAAATATATTATATTATATTATGTTATGTTATGTTATGTTATGTTATGTTATGTTATGTTATATTACATATTATATTATATTATATTATATTAATTACACAAGGTCTTATATTATAGTAAAAATTAGACTGGGTCTTATATTAATTTTTGCTCCAAAAAACGCATTAGAGCTGATTGTCCAGCTAGGTCTTATTTTCGGGGAAACAGGGTAGTTAGAGGTTATACTGGATTACGGTGCACCCTAAATACAATGACTTGTGTCCTTAGAAAAGATGAGAGAGCGGGAAAGAAGCTCATGTGAAGAAGAAGGCAGATTGGAGGGGCTTGTCTACAAGCTGAAGAATGCCGAGAATTGTGGGGTGCCATCAGAAGCTTGGAAGACACACAGAAAGATTCTTCACTAGAGGCCTTCAGAGATAGCAGGGCCTTGATGACTTCTGGGCTGGCTGAGAAACAGCCCATTTTCTGGGCTGAGGTCCTGCTGAGTCCTGAGGAACTGCTAATTGCAAAGGACTCCCTACTTATTCTAAGAATTCACCACCTGCATCCTGTCTTCACTCTTCCTTATGACTCTCCTAAGACTTCCTGGGCATACCTCCTCTTTTTACTTCTTTCTGTAAAACCCCAGGCCCTGTTCCTTTTCTCTGAAACAGTTCTCATTAATAAACACTCTACCTATTGCATTAGCCTAAATAACATAATTTCTTTAATTACCCAGTGCATTTGTATTTCTCATAACCCTGCCTCAGGAACATTTTGGTATAAAAGCATCAGAGTACAGAATATGAATTTCTTGGGGTGGGAGGAGAGGCAAAAGGAGAAGAAAAAGAACAGAGGAAGTTGTAAAATGATTCTCTGAATTCAGATAATGAGCAATTTATGATTTTTTGAGTGAAAAAGACTCTGTACTTACCTCTCCATGAAACAAAGCGGTGTTATAAGAAAAAAAACACACACAAAAAAACTGACTTGTATTAATGCCAAACAGCTTGACCCAGGTTACTATGCAGACTATTGGAAATTACCTGATTTCAATGGGTAATATATAGCAGAACCAAGAAAATGGGATTACATTATCTTTTTATTTTCTTACAAGACATAAAAGCACAGGTGGCCAATCAGAAAGGCTTCAAATATTCATTAATATCAATAGTAAATATTCATTTGATTTGGAGGAAAAATGTTTATCTTCCATACATTATATGTTTTCTGAAGAAAACATATAATTTTATAAAATAATCTTCTTAAATTCCTTTTTTTTAATTAAAATATATTGGGGTAACAATGGCTAGTCAAGTTACATAGGTTTCAAGTCTCAAGAACATTGCAAGAGGAAAAAGACTTGACTTGGTACAAACAATAATTAAATAATTTTAGCAGACCCTTAGTAAAGAGAATGAAGTAATAGAAACAATTATAATTTTCAACATATGGATTAAACCATTGCTTTTTTGAAATGTATATTTAGGACTGCATATTTACTAGGAATTGTTTGAGTTCTAAAGAATACATATAAATATTATTTAAATGATTAGCTCTAAAGCAGGGTGATATAATTATCCCTTTAACCTTTTCACGTCTCATTTTCATTATAAAGAATGGTAGGCAACTTGGTTTTGACCTTTTTTTGGTCTTACTTTTCAGGTTTCAAACATTGTCTTCAGTGAGATAACTAGCAGCTTTAGACAAATTGAGATAAAATCAATTTTTTCAGAGCAGACTTATGATCTTTTCCTTACTGACTATAATTTAGCATTTTCAAAAAGTCACACAGGATTGTCACTCCACATAATTCCTATTGAGTCTGATAGTAACCGTATTGATCAATTTCCCAGTACCTGTAACCTTTGGATAAGATGAAGAAATCTAAGTATTATGGGCAGCAAGGAGTAGCCTAAGACAATATAGATATGAGCAGCAATTTTTTCAAGATCAACAGTTATCTGCCAGTTACTGAAAATGCATTCTTGAGGATAATGATTACATATACCTAAATAACCTCCCTTTAAAACTCCAGCTCCCCTAACTGAATATAGTATAATAATAAATTAATAATAATAGGTGGTATGATAATAGGTTAATTGTTCATTAGGTAAAAGTCAAACAAATGAGCATGTTACTTCTGATATTTCAAATGACTGTCTTATTGCATCTCTGTATATTCCTGCTCATGGTCCAATATTCAATTCTCCTTACACTGAGGAAGCAGATTTATGTTAGGAGAATAAAGGGATTAAATCAAGTAGGTTCCCTGCTACCTTTGAATGCCAGCAGGGGAGAATCTGGGCAAAATAATAATAAAAAAGATGAGATCTGACTCACATCAATAAACAATACAAATATATACTGGGCATTTAGAAAGGTTATCTAGTTCAGTTGCTAATTATCTAATTGAACACAAGCTTTCCTTAGAGTTCTGTCTGACATCAGGGAAATGCATGTTCTTTCCTTTGTCATACCCAGGAGTAAGCAAGCAGCACTTAGAATACCTACATTGGAAATAGGGAGGGGAGGGAGACAGATTAGCTTTCATATTGTTATATCAAGCAAAATATTCATCACTTAAACCAAGCGAAGTTTCTAAATGCCAAATTGAAAACCATGAAAAGTCTTCAACAAATATATTACAATCAAGAAAAGTGGGCTAAATATTTTTCACATCATTTACCAGTGATTGTTGTAAATGTACTTCCACCTTAATTAATAAAAGATGATTTCAAAATGAATAAATCACAAAGGATTTCCTTCCAGCACTTGGCCTAATGATGAATAAATGAAGACAAGAGAATTCTATTGGAACATAAAGATTTGTTTTTTTCTTCAAGGTGAGCTAAAGTGGCTTTTAGAAATACACAAAGATAATGTGTTTTACTGAAAAGAAAAATCTTCATACACTGTATTTGACATTAAAGCTAAGAAAACTTGTAGAAATAAAGTATCTTCAAAAACCTCTTTATTTGTAGGCATTCTGATTAACTAACTGAGAAGAGAATAATAATATTTTTCTTCTTCAGATTAAAAAACAGGTGAAAATAAATGCGGTTAATACAACTGCAACAAAAGAGTTAGTCAAGTGAAACAGTCAATGTTATGGAACAGTAAGATAGCAATAATCATAACAAAGGAAGTTTTAAAACAGGGAAAGAAGTAAAAAAAAATGCAATTTACTATTGTGTTTTTATGCACTTATGAAGGAAAATGTCTCAGCATATTTTAGGTATCCACGCATATTTCCACATAGAAGGCAACTATTCAGTTAAAGGAAATACTTTAGAAGAGAGAGCTGTCCTTGCCACCTTGTTAATGTTTAGTGTTGTAATTAAATGAAGGTGACGAAGCAATTACTTAGAATACTAAGGTCAAGCTCCAGTTTGTCCATTAATATCCTGGTGCTCTTCTACAAGTCATTTATATCCCAAAGCTTTAGATTTTTCTTCAGAAAAAAAGGAAGGCATGTATAAAAATATTTTTTTAAGTTTCCTAGTGGCATTAATTTTTAACTTAAAAAAATTCCGGTGGCATGACATCAAATAACATAGAAACAAAGAATACAAATCATAAGAAACCCATACAGCCTTACACTGCTATTTAATTAAAGCAGCTTCTGCATTTCAACAATTACAAGAAGATTGTCAAAACAAAATAAAGCAAATCAAAACATGTCTACCTTTTTAAACATAGAAAGAAGAAAAAAGTATGAGCTGGCATGACAGAAGTGCTTTCATTCTTTTTCAGATAGAAATAAGGAAGTGATGTGAATCTTCTGCTGATAAAAAGCTCTCATCCAATGTATGATGAAATGTCACAAAGAAAAACACAAACTCAGTATCAAAGTCAGATGAACTCAAACTCAGTAGCACAGTTAAACTTTCTACATCATTTTTCAAAGAATAAGAAAACATTATAAATCAGAATGCTGTAAACATTTTTCACAAGGAATGCATTGAAAAACCTTTTAAAGGTTAATTAGCTACTTCATCTTTCTCTATTTCAATGACAACAGTTCCTCACAAAAATAAAATATTTCAGGTATTCAATCTCAGGTTTTCACATTGTAACTCATTGTATTTAGAAAGTAATGTATACAATTTTTGAATTTGGGAGAACTTCTGAGGAGGCTAGCTGCACATGAACTCAGATATTTAAATACTTACATGTAAAAATCCAATTTTATCACATAACTCTGCCATATACAATACATTGCAAAAATTGGCTTTGGGGCAAAATTACAAATTAGAGGAGGGGAATTTTTTTTTTTTTTTTTTAACTAAAGACACTCAAGAAAGAGGACTTTCAGATTTGCTTCAGAAAGTAGCAAGAATGATAGGATAATGTGTTCGAAGAGAGGGAGAGTATTTTGAGGGGGGTTAATGGCAATGTTTCTTTTACTGTAATTAAAAAAAAATATTCACCATATTTTTGGATAACAGCTCGTATTTTCTTTTATCTGACATTTCTCCACTCTGAAATCTTAATAAGTCTACTATGTTATTAACTAAAGTTGTTGAAAACTGATATAATTAAAATTAGTACATACTTTTCAATAGCTTACATCTTTTCAAGAAAATCTACCATGTCATATTACACTTATGAAAACTTTCCCAGCCAGAAACTTAGACCGTCTAATAAGACAAATATAGATTCAGGCTTTGGAAGGTCTCTCATTTTTGGTATGTGCAAGAAATTGATAATTTGGAACTGTAAGGAAAATAATATCTTAGCTTCTAATTTACTTTATCTAATACTAATTAATGAAATAGTATTGTCCAACAGAAGTTTTTGTTGAATTTTAGAATATAATTGTTTTCTAGTCATGTATTAAACTTTGAACAACCTTATGTTATAGAATTATGCAAGTAAATAGCAGAGGTAATAGCAGATAAAATTAATAGAGATCTGGGAGGGTCCAGTGTTTAACATTTTGGAATCACGATACAATGATTCTTGAAGCAAAATTTTCAGATCAATACTGAAGCTTATTGTTGTATATATTTCTAATAAGGTGAGTTTTATTATAGTCCAGAAATGTAGAAGGTTTTATTGGACCAGGATGTGTTAATCTTTGGATATCATTTTAGAAAGTTTTTAGGTAGTTCCAATCTGATTTTTTGTCTTCTCTCAAATACTATTTTTTAAATATTCTAAATATAGACATACTGGAAGACCATTGGGAAAAATATATCACAAGTACTTGCAAAGAAAACACAATTTATTAAATTTTATTTCTCTTTGAAAACTGAAATTTCTGAACTAAATATTCTAAAATTGTGTGAACTAAAATAATGAGTTTTTAGCAGAATTCCAACCATATACTGAAACAACAATAACACTTTTGTTCCATTTTTATTATGTATTGTCCAATTTTCTCTTTCTTTAAAATATTTCCTTTGTACCCAGATATTTCCATTATAAGTACATATTTGTGAGGCTGATATAAGAATTTATGTATCTCTTTTCTTTCCCCTACAAATTTACTCACATGATTTTCTGCTTAGCCTGGTTACCTTCCTGTCTTCTTGCTTTGGTAGGAAATATTATACTGTTTCTTTCTTTAAGAAAATAAGAGTAGAAAATATAGCAAGTAAATACTAAAGTATCAAGTGAGGGAAAACGTGGTATCTTTCAAGGATGAATATACTTCACCGGAATATAAGCTCCATGAGGCCAGTGCTTTGATTTTCACGGAATTTTATACCCATTGTACCATGTCCACTGAAGGTGTTCAGTGGAGTTGACTTCTTTCCTTATTTCCTGAACCCTCCAGATTGTTTAGGAGTATTTAGAAGAACCATTGAATATACTTATTCAACATCTTAGGGAATTTTTGGCCAAATGACAAGAGAGATTTCTTTTTTATTTTCCAATTCACAAAGTAAGTGGTAGATTATCTTTATAAGACAGGGAATAAACATTATCAGAAGTCTTAAGTGATAGACATCAGAAGAGGTTTTTTCCCCAATACCCTCTTATTTTCTACTTATGATCATAATAAATATTAATTAGCTCTTTGCTGAGAAGCTTTCTCCCCTTGAACTGCTTCATGGATCTGAGAAATATTACAACCCTCTTCTTCATTCCATATCCCCTTAAAAAAAGAGGTGGTAAAGGATGATTATCTATGGCCAAGCTCTGTGAATTTTAAATGTTCAGTACTTCCCTGTGTTTGGGATGATTTGTGTCCCTTTTTTACATCTAAGAATTGATGGTAATGACATTCAATAACAATGTTTTCTTTTTTAATTGGCTACAAAGAGATAGTTTTGCTCTATTCTCTAATTAAATTATTATAAAATAACAAGCTTATAACATTTTTCATGACATAGTTAAAATATAAAGAAACTTCTGTTTGGTGTCCCTTATTATAAGTTTTACATATTTCCTCATAAGAATTGAATAGCCTACCATGTTTACCTCATAAGAGTTTGCAAGTTTCATATGTTCAGAGCTAAGTAAAACGTAACCACATGGTAAATGATAAAAAGACTCCTTAGGCCTGCTGAAACAGGATTTGCCAATGTCCCTTGGAATATCAACTGCTGTGCAGGTACCACCAGGGATATATGTTCTGCATCATGTTTCCCCAGAGCGCTTTGTTTCTTCAACTGATAGAAAGTATTGCAAAATTCTAATTTTGGATTATGGTTCTACTCGAAAGATACTTAGTCAATTGAATAATGGAAATAAGTTAGACCTAGGATCTTAACATAATTATTTCTAATGGTAGGAAGATCTCATGATGTTAGAAAATAACATACTTAATCATTTCCTGATCACAAATTAGTATGGTTATTAACACACATTGCTTTACACGGAGTAACATGGTATATTGCCTTTCCAAGACTCACTAACATATCCCTTCTGTTGACACCATGTTATTTTGATGTTCTACTAGTTGTATCCGGAATGTAACTCAAGACTGCTAGTACATTGTTTATATAAACTTATTTAAAAAAAAAAAAAAAACAGCTAAAGTGTGTTTTATCAAGAGATATAGACATTTTATAAGGTTTGGATATAGAAAAAACAAGAGTTTTATGGATATCCACACACTGATTATAAAGTTTACATGGAGAAGCAAAAACAGAACAAAACAAAACAAACCAACAACAACAACAACAACAAAGAATAGCTGAAATAATATTGAAGGAAAATAAAGTTGGAGAACTGACACTACTCAACTTTAAGACTCTCTATAAAGCTAGAGTAATAAATACAGTGTGGTATTGGAAAAAGAATACACATAGACCAATGGAATAGAATAGAAAGTCCAGAAATAGACTCCAATGATATAGTCAACTAATCTTTGACCAATAAAAAAAAAAAAAAAAAGGCAATGCAATGGAGCAAAAATGGTTTCCTCAACAAATGGTTCTGGAACAACTGGTCATCCACGTATGAGAAAATAAATCTACACACAGACCTATAGCCTTCACAAAAATTAACTCAAAATGGACCACAGACTTTAATGTTTTTTATTTTTTTAATAATTTATTAGGGTGATATTTGTTAGTGAAATTACATAGATTTCAGGTGTACAATTCTGTATTACATCATCTATAAATTCCATTGTGTGTCCACCACCCAGAGTCAGTTCTCCTTCCGTCACCATATATTTGATCCCCCTTACCCTCATCTACCACCCCCCTTCCACCCTTACTCTCTGCTAACCACTAACCTATTGTCTGTGTCTATGAGTTTTTGTTTCTCATTTGTTTGTCTTGTTCTTTAATGTTTAAAAAATAAATGTAAAACTCCTAAAAGATAACATATCAGAAAACCTAGAATGCCTTGAATATGGTGATACCTTTCTGGATATAACACCAAAGGCATTATCTGTGAAAGAAATAATTGATAAGCTGAACTTTATTAAAATTAAATATTTTTGCTGTGACAGACAATTTAAGAATGAGATGACAAGCCACACACTTGGAGAAAATATGTGCAAAAGGTTTATCCAAAATGTACAAAGGACCTTTAAAACTGAAATATAAAAAAACAAACAACCCAATTAAAAATGACCCAAAGACCTTAAAAGACACCTTATCAAAGAGGATACACATATCACAAATATGCATATGAAAATATACTTCACATTATATGTTATCAGAAAAATAAAATTTGAAACAACCATTTGATACCGCTATATGCCTGTCAGAATTTCCAACATCCGGCACATGGACAATACTAAATGCTGCTGAGCCTGAGGTAGAATAGGAGCTCTCATTCATTGCTGGTGGGAATGCAAAGTGGTACAGTTACTCTGGAAGACAGTTGGGCACTTTTGTACAAAACTAAGAATACTCTTAAACCATATGCTCCAGCAATTGTGCTCCTTTATATTTACCCAAAAGATTTGAAAACGTATGTCCACACAAGAACCTGCAGATGGATGTTTACAGCAGGTTTATTCTAATTACCCAAACTTGGAAGCAACCAAGATGTCCTCTGTAGGTGAATGAATAAACAAACTGATGTACAGCCAGAGAATGGATTATTATTAAGCGTTACAAAGAAGAAAAACAAACTATCAAGTCAAGGAAAGACATGGAAGAACCTTAAATGTGTATTACTAAGTGATAGAAATCAATCTGAATACATTACATACTGTGTGATTTCAACTCTATGACCTCCGGTAAAAGGTAAAACTATGACGACAGCAACAAATTTAGTGGTTACCAGGGGTTCGGTGGGAGTAAGAATGAATAGATAAGGCACAGAGGATTTTTAAGCAGTGAAAATACTCTGTATGATATTGGATACTCTGTATCCATAATGATGGATACAATTCATTATGTATTTATCCAAACCCATAGAATGAACAACACCAAGAGTGAACCCTAAGGTAAACTATGGATTTGGGGTGATGATATGTCAATGTAGGTTTATCTATTATAATGGATGTACCACTCTGGTGAGGGGTATTAATAAGGGGGAGACTATGCATTTGTGGGAGTAGTAGAGAAATGGAAATCCCTTTACCTTCTTTAATTTTGTCAGCAGCTTAAAACTGCTCTAAAAATATTGTCTTAGAAAAATTAAAGGAATTGCTTGAAAGTAAAGTCAGATGAAAATTTCATTTTTTTTAAAAAAGTGGCAACATACAGGAAAAATATTTTAAAATGAACTATTGTGCATGGCCTGCTTATGGGTTAGACCAGTATTGGGTACAAGGCAAAACCAGTTATGGCCAATAAAATGTCTATTAGCAGTGTGGCTTACAATTTCTCCATAGAGCTGCTTTAAACGCGTCTTGAATTAGGCGGTTAATCTGGGCTTCCTAATACAGAGAATCTCGTCTCAAAAAAACACAAAAACAACAGCAAAATCTATTGGGTTACTTAGCAAATCAAGGAAAGGAAGATGTAGGAAAGTTTTATCTGCTACTTAAACATGCATTCATTGGCAAATCATACCAAAGGTCTTGGTGCAGCTCCAGATTAACCAAGTGGAAGGGACCATCAAAGGATAATTAATAGCAGCCATCATTCCTAGCCAAAGAGCATGTCATGTTTACTTCATGGATGAAATTAAAGCTCTATTTAGGAAACACACACTGAAATCGTCTTCCCTAAATCAGTTTGTCCAAGGGTAAAGTTTGCCTCCTTGATGACTTCCAACCAATCAGTTTATTCAGAAGAAAAATAAAACAAAGTGAAACAAAACAAGACCCTTTCCCACAGACCATCTGTGAATAACCCTTTTAAACCTGTCTGCTTTTTTTCTGAGGAGACAATCTACACAATCGACCTTCATATATGACTAAACTTCAGCGGCACTCAGGTTTATATCAGAGTAATTCTCTGAGCTATTATTTGAAAATATTGATCTGAGTTATTTTTGTAACAATTCTTTGAATATATATATATATATTTATATATATATATATATTATATTATATAATATATATATATTATATTATATGATTTATAATTTTATAATTTTATAATTTTATATTATATAATTATATAATATATATATATATTATATTATATAATTTAATATATAATATTAAATTATACTGGCTACCATAATTTAGGATTATTCTCTTCCAAACAATAGTTTTTTTGGGACTGACTCGGGAAGTTTACTGTTGAATTGGAGAAGATGATGATGATGAATCTTCAAACTAGTGCTAACAATGCTATTTCATAGACACCATAACCAGAAAATAACCTTTATTCCCTCTCCCAAAACATAAAACTACCACCCTAAGAAAAACAGAGAACTTCATTTCTTCTATACATTTGTCTAAGGAAATACTTGTTTTGTAATGTCCTTATTGTTCTGTTTCATATGATTTCTTTATTCAAAGAAGAAGATGGGACAATGCAATTTATCCTGTTTATCCTTTCACTTTCAAACTTTACATGCATTCCTGCTCTTAAAACACTTCATTTGAGGAAATGATAGTTCAGAGTAAATAAACCCATCATTTTGCAAAGTTGTTCATTTTATGCATAAAAATGTGTTTATTTATCTAAAAAGTTACAGTACAGCAATATTAATATTATGTATATAATATTATGTTATATATGGTGGGCCACAAGGAGAGAAAGAGATGTATTCTAAGGAATAAATCATTTGGAGTTGGGAATTCTCAGAAACATGGCTGGGAAATAACTTAATAAGTAATAACTGTGTGTGGAGATGAACAGTTCTCCCCATCATGAATCATATATACAATGACTTCTATCTTTTTATGAAGTTGGACTGTCTATGCCCACCAGGTTGTAGCATGTGTGAAGATGTACAGGAATCAGTATACAATAATGCAGTAAGGCAGTTATAAAATTTAAACCAGGCTCCACTTTATTTTTAAGATAACAACTGAAGCTCATAATTATCCATATATAGTTCCAGCTTAATGAAGTTAGTTTATATAAATTAAAAAATATGGTTATAGAGAGTGTGGGTTCTTGGAAAGAGCCTAGATCAAGTGAATTTTATTTTAAATCCTGGTGGAATTTTTAACTTGCTGTATGATCTTAAGAAAATAATATATTTATTTGAGCCTTGGTTTCCTCATGTATAAAGGAGGAGTGAAAAGCTAACCATTTGATTTATGCTCATGATAAAGGAAGACAATGTATCTAAAAGACCTTAGAACAATCATGATCAATATATTATCATTTTCATTATTATATCTTTAAAATAATTTTCTCTAATGTATACTTTTTAAAGTATCTAATATGCATTATTAGTTTTCTGCATTACCTTATTCAAGTTAGGGAGTCTATGTGCAAGCACTGACATGTCATTATTTAAACAACGATGGCTTTAGTTTTTTATTTTTATTGCTACTACTACCTGTACACATTGGCATAAAGTACATTTCTGATAGTATTCCATCACCTGCTTATTTTATTGTCACACATCTTCCATGGAGCCTAACTAATCCTTCCAATGTATTTATCCAAATTGCTAATGCTGCATATCTAACAAAGGTCATATTCTGTAGCAATTTGAATGGCAAATATTAAAAAAGAAAGGAATAAGCCGACTGTGTCAGCAAAAATAAATAACTTATGTATCTTCAGTCAGCATCACTTTTTCATATATATATATATATATATATATATATATATATGTATATACACACACACACACACACACACACACACAATTTTGCCAAAGATAACACTACTTTTCAGTTTTTAAGGCACTTTTAAAAGAGTCAAAGATTAAATGTCAGGCCTCATTTTTGCTTGGTTTGATAAAAGTATTATTCCAAAGACATCTTATAAATGATACATATTTATTCAAGTTTGTGTGTGTATAAGCATATTAATTTTATATCTTCAACCTCTTCTTTATCAGAACGTTCTTTGTTTTTGAAATATACAGTATTAAATGGAATTTACCAGGATTAAAGTTCGACTGGAAATGCATTTAATATGTTATGCAAAATGCCCTTTATATGTGACACATTTAAATTTGCTAAAATAGAAGACTCAATATCTTTTTTACCTGAAGGGGAAAGAGGTTAGGTGACACAGTGAATTAACTTTAAGGCTGCCTCTTTTCATCTTGAAGACCTGAAGGTCACATTAACTTCTATTGACTTACAAATGGGAAGTATAGTGGTTCCAGAAATCATCTATGTACCACACAAATTGCCAATCATAGAGATCTATGCTCAAAAGAGTCCCAAAACAACAACAAGAGAAAAATGTCACAGATAAAAAATGATATACTAAGTCTTTACACAGAGTTTTTGCAGGAGGCATGATGAGTTCTAACCGCATTTCTTAATGCCCTCCATAATGTTATATAGTGATAAGGCTTGGTAATCCTTTTTCAATTTATTCTTTTCTTTTTAATTTATTGAGAAAACTATGAAACAAGAAAACCCAAGTAAGCTAGTCAAGGTCAAGGTCACAGACTAAATTAGAGCAAGACTCAGAGGGAGCCATTATGTCTGCTGAATCTCTTTGTCAAAGTTAGTGAAATCACTGCAATACACTGAAATCACCTGCTTTGTTGATTTCTCTACCACCTCATGTCATTGTTCTGAGTAAAAAGATAGACTTATAATATTTATTATTACGTTATTAAGTTTTATTTGTTACCACTACATTTTAAAATCCAATTATATAGTAAAAATAGTAGAATATATAACCATGACTATTAGCAAAATAAGCAAAGTGTAAAAGCTATTTTAAGTAGTTTCAAGTGTTATAGCTTTAGGATATATATTAAGTATTGTGAACATGGGGACACTCCATTTCCCTTTGACTGTGAATAATTAATTTTCTTTTTTTTGAGGCTCAGTGTATCATAAGCCGTCTTCAAGCAATCTGGCTTAGAACATGATCTCTTCATAGACTTGTCTCAAGTGTGTGGAGGATTGAGAAAATTACAGGATATCATAATTTAGGATTATTCTCTTCCAGAAAAAATAGTATTTTGGGACAGACTCGGAAAGTTTACTGTTGAATTGGAGAAGATGGTGATGAATCCTCAAACCATCTTCTTGCAATGCTAGTTCATAGACATCATAGCCAAACGATAACCTTTTTTTTTCCTTTACCAAACCATAAAACTACCACCCTAAGAAAAACAGAAAACTTCATTTCTTCCACATATTTATCTAGGGGAATATTTGCTTTGTGATGTCCTTATTGTTCTTTTTAGTATGATTTTGTTGCTGTTGTTATTGTTCAAAGAAGATGGGAGAATGCAATTTATCCTGTTTACCCATTCATTTTCAAACTTTTCATGCGTTTCTGCTCTTAAAACACTTCACATGAGGAACTGACAGCTCAAAGCAAATAAGCCCATCATTTTGCGAAGCTGTTCATTTTATGCATACACAATTGTTTGCTTATCTAAAAAGTTAGTGTACAGCAATATTAATTGCAAAAATAGACATTCACAAATATACACTTATCCACTATAAGCATGTGACTTTATATTTATTAATGGAAAATACATGCATTGTTTTCATAGTACAACATAACCTGAAAAAAGTGATCCCCTATATTCTGAGTGTGACTGGATCCCTGAGTGAGTGATCACTTATTTTTCTACTATAAATGGGATATCTATAAGATAAGACAGGGTGAGAAAAAGACAGATGATGCTAAGTAGATGGATAATATAAATGGATAAATAGATAGATGATAGATTGATTGATACATGCGCATATACACACACACATATCCTTGAACACAGTTTTGATACTTCTATATTTTCTACACTTTGACTTGTCCTATATATTAGAGTATTTATCTCTGAACTACATCCTTGAGTGTCAATCTATTTAAAAGTTTTTACTTCATACCTACTTTATCTTAGTTACTATTTTCTTGCCACTTTTATCAGGTATAATCTTATTTTTTTAAGATCTATACTTAATTCTGCAAATGACATATTCCAAGCACTCCATTTATTTACTTTTCTATCATTGATTGTTTTCCCATGCTTGACACATTGCATAACTCCAAATCTTCATTTCAGAGCACGGTTTTGGTTCCAATCTGTTTCTGAATGTTTTTATTGGTTTGTTTTTATCTTCTTCCTTCCATATATATTCAAAATATAGTTAAAATTATATATAAAAATGCAAATGGTAAAGTTCTTAGTGTATTCTACCCTAAAATGAGGTTATATTGAAACCCACATCTTAAAAATTTAAATTCAGTGACTTTAATTTCCCCAAGCCAAATCCTAACAATATATTTATATGTATGAAACTCAAAGTCATTGCAAACTATCATATGAAACAAGATACATTTATTTCTATTGTGGCTATAACAGATTCTCTTAAGACTAGAGCCAGATATATTGTACTCCGATTCTTCCACTTACAAAACTGAAAAGAGGCGAAACCTCTAAATTGCTAAAATCCATTTCATCCAAATTACATTCAGTGTTTATTTGAGCTGAATTGTTACCCACCAAAGTGATTTGTTTTCATTGAAACAAAAATAAGCAATGTTGTCAATACAGAAAAAAGATATTATTCACTTTTTTTTCTTAAGTTCATAGTTGTCTATGAACTTGCTCTTTGATTCTTTTTTTCAATATTTTCATAGTATTACTAGGAAATAGAAAGCTAAGCTTTTTGACATTAAGTATGATATTTTGGGGGAATTGTTTCTTCAATTATGCCATCGACTATCACACTAATTCTATACTGAGTTTCAGACTTTAGATTTCATATATATTAAGTGTATTTTTTTACATTGCTTAAAATGTTGGTTCTATTAGGTTTAATGAAACATATATAATTTCTAATTATTAGCAAGTTCTTTGACTTTTAAGCACACTTACACCATGAAATTACTTTGCTAAACTCTAAAATTTGATGGAAAATTGATTGCAAACTTTTCAGGCAATTTCAGATTATTTGCCATTTTTAAAGTTGGCAAATTCATTTGTTTGCCAACTTCCTTCCATTTTTCTTAAATAACTTTTACTTCTTTGTTGAAACATATTTATATTTATATCCTATTTAATTATTTAGTCACTGGAATGGTCTGTAGGAATAAATTGTTCTTTTTTTTAATTCCTTGCCAAATTAGAGATTACAGCTATCACTTTTAAAAGTTCCTTGTTAAATCTTTTTAAATATTTTGATTATTGTTTAAAACAATTATTATCAACCTTATAAGGACTCAATTTTCACACTTTTATTTCTTTGAAATTCTCATAATTAGGTGTGTGTAATTCAGTCTTTCATTAAAATTGTCTTTATTGCTTTCGTCCCAATAAAAATGACAAACAAATAACTTGAATCTATTTAATGCCTTAATTGTTCCCCATGAGCTAGATTACATGGTACGGGCCAGATGCATAAAATATTTTATGCACCATTTCCTTCAGGACTTTAAACATGTTCTTCAGATTGGAGATTTCTGAGCAAAATACAAATAATTATGATTTAAACAATCTTTAGAGAGAATTCATTTTTCTCCTATTATACACCTATTTATATGCTATGCATAACTTTAGAAGAACAATTCTTTGATAATGAAATATGCAGTGGCCTAACTAACAGCTTACTAGGATTTTGTTTTTTCCTTCTAAATTGTAGACTGTTGCAGGCAATGATAACTTGGGCTTAGACATAAAAGTCAGCACACATGTCGTTTCATATAAACTGTGTCACAATTAGAGAGGTTAAAAGGGCTTGGAAGTCAGACGGAGCAGACTTGGGTTATCACTTTGTGAGGTGTATAAATGTTTAAATACTATGTTGTTTTGTACACCTTAATCTAATAATAAAAAAAGTCATGGGAGAATGTCATAACAGAGCTACATGGCCATGAAGATTGGATTTCGTCAGCATTGACTCTACTTTGCAGGTTCAGAAATGTTTTTCTATGACAAAAACAGTACTTTTTATTCTGTAACTCCATTTGTACTGGACTACCAACTTATACCAAATGATTCATTTTCTTTCCTTTTCCTTTCTTGTTTTTTTTTTTTTTTTTTTTTTTGGTGTGTGTGTCTTTTTCACATCCTCCTATTAAAAATTACTGGATTTCTATATTATTCTTACTAAGTTTTGTTAGGTGACTGGCTAAATAATTTGAATAACTAACTTAGAGTTTCTAAATTACCTGTTTTAGAGAGCTTTTTTCTATTTTAAGAGGACTCTTCAATGTTTCATGTCAAAATAGGGACCATTTTAAAGAATTTCTTGTAAGCTGATAGAAAAAGAAATCTATTTAGCAGAGTGGAAGTACTGGATTAAAGTAGAAGAAGGTAAAAGGGGTCAAATAGACAGTGATGTCAGGGGAACTCCCTCTGGGTGGTGAACACACAATGTGGTATATCGATGATGGATTACAGAATTGTACACTTCAAGCCGACGTAATTTTACTAACCATTGTCACTTCAATAAATTTAATTACAAAGTAGGTAACAAATAACAAAACAAGTGCTTCCATGAGTATGTCCTCTCTATTCTTCTCTCCACCTATAATTTTATTTTTTAATTCTAATAACTGCCTAAAAATCATGATTTATGACAAGCCCACTAGAATGTAAATTTGCTTACAATAGGGATTTGTTTTTTCCTGTTCACTTCTGTAGTCCCAACAACTACAATAGTACCTGACATTGGAGGAACTTAATACGGAGTATTGGATGTTAAATAAATGCATCCCTGGCAGAAGAGGACACAGGGCTCAGAGATTCAGATGTCCCCCAAAGAGTCATATTTTTGTATAGTTCATAACAATGTGTTTCTTTTAGTGTTACTTTTCACCATTGACATACTTATTTTCCCTAAAACACATTCCGCATTTCTAAGTCAAATATTACGCTACATAGATTTGTACTTCCAGTATGATTTAATGAATAAACCAAAATACTCCTGTCTCCCTTTTGTCTAGGTTTAAAGAGACCTTTGTTTCTCGCCTGTGCAAAATGTTGGGGTTTCAAATCCTGGTGACAAACACGGGCAATTTGAAGCCAGAAAAACCTGCGTATGAGTCTGAGCTTTATCTCTTGCTTCCCATCTAATATTGGGAAGTCTGTTTACCTCCCCAAGGGCCTCAGTTACATATTCTGTAAAATTGGAAATAACAATCTTTGCTCAAGCTACACCACAGAACCAAGAGAATGAGAAAAGTTTGAAATTGCTTTATAAACACTAGAGACCTATGTTTGTATCTTTTTATTTCTATCAAACCAACTAATAAAATATTTCTTTGAAATATTATTATGTGAGAGCTCCAATTCTGGCATTAATGAACTATATTTATAATTGGAATAGTTGGAATATTAAATTTAAAACAGGAACTCTATAAACACTTTTACTAATTGTTTAATTATAATTTTATTGAATTATGCTAAGTGCTGATGGGGAATATTAAAGATATACACTTGCAAAAAGTTTAAAATCTATTCTGAAAAAGATGTTAAACGGAATAAATTTTGACTAGGTAATGTAAGAAAAGTTTGAGAATAGTCACTTATCTATTCAGCATTTTCTCAAACAAGTTAATCATAAAGAAAACCACAATAATAAGGGGATTTTAAATACAAAGAATCAGAACTGGAATCATGTGTTGGTCCAAATTTCATGAATTTTGAAGAATTTCAGATAGTCATTGTACATATCATAAATTATTAGCAAAAATTAATAAAGTCAACTTGGAACAAATTTTCCTGAAAATGAGGCAAAGACTATTAAAACAAATACAGGAGTTATTGGCGCAAACAAAAAACAACTGTTTTAGAAGAATGATGGATGGTGATGACAGTAGGTCATAAAAAAGCTGAATAATTTTCATAGCTTTTCTTTAGTGCAATTTAAAGAGAACTGTACACAAACCTGGCCAAAAGCTTTTGGTGAACTTAGGCATGTATTCTAGAATGCTCTCCTTTGTTTCCAGGACTAAAGAATCTGGACAAAAACTGGGCCAATTGTTAGACCAATGTACTCTTAAATGAAAGATATGGGCCATTACCTGTTATGGGCTGAATTGTGTCCCTCCAAAATTCATCTGTAGAAGCCTCACCCCCAGTGTGATGGCATTTGGAGACAGGGCCTTAAAGGAGGTAAAGTTACATCGAGCCATAAGGGTAGAACCGTAATATATTAGTATGGATATCCTTTTAAGAAGATGTGTGTGTGTGTGTGTGTGTGTGTGTGTGTGTGTGTGTGTACAGAGGAAAAGGTCATGTGAACACACAGCTAGAAAGTGGCTGTGTGCAAGCCACAGAGAGAGAGGTTTCTGGAGAAACCAAACCTGGTGACACTTTGATTTTGGACTTCTAGCCTCCAGAACTCTGGGAAAACAAATTTGTGTTATTTAAATTACCCAGCCTGTGGTGTTACAGTAATCCCCACAGATTAATACATTACCCAATGCATCTTTGAAGTAATAGCAGCAGTTGAGGAGCCGACATTTTCTTCAAAAGCAGGTGAAAAGAGGCAGCAAGACTAAGAATGACAACTAAGAGGATAGGCCAGCTTGTCCAGAGGCTTGGGGATATCGTCAGCAAGACTAGTTACAAAGTAATTTCAGGCCAGGCTTTTCCAGACCCCACACAGTTCAAAGTAAATGTGTGATGTAACAGAAGGCAGCATGACAAAGAAGCCATATTTGGTGTGGAGATTTTATAGTGTTTTCACCCAAACCAAAACTAGAAGGGCTGATATTTGGAATTTTCCTCCTAGGATGTTCATGTCCTCAACTTTCTCCTTTTTCCACATTTCAGTTGAATCTTTGAGTAGTTAATTATCTCTAGAGAAAAGACTGCAAAATGATCTGAGGGGAAATTGAGGGGCACATTCTACCATAAGTGAATGAGAAAAATCCACTCTAGCCTGGATAGAATTATCATTGTTTAATAATTAATAACAGAAAAAATACTTGGTAACTTTATGAAAAACTATTCTATAACACAAAGAAAGAAAACAGATAAATCTCAAGAAATGGTTAAAAAAAGATACTTATAAAATATTTTCTATAAGAATGAGAAATAAATTTTAACCCTTAATAATTGTGTACGCTTAAGAAAAAGGAAAACTGAACAGTAAATTAAAGAGAACATAATAAAATAATAGAATAAGAAAGAAAGGTGATTGGATTACTATGTGAAAATATATTTTAAAAAGATGTTTTTAAAATTAGCAAATAATAGCTTTTATAAAATACATTTGAAATATTAAAAAGGTAAAATTGGGACAATAGATAATTACATCAACATTGTGAATCACCTACCTGAAAGATAGTCTCAGAATGAAAATGATCAGGGATATGATAATTATGGAAACAAATACTAGAAACACAATATATAAATAAATGCTATTCATCCACTTCCTTGCGTCAAATATTTATTGACATTTTTTGACTTATAGAATGTATAATCCAGGTATTATATTTGGCATTTTGGGTCACATTATAAGCATTGATGGATCCAATTTTGCCTGATATTACATCATGTAATGTAAAGACCAGAGTAAAGAAAAATATTCATCAAAATATACACAGACACACACATACACAGGTACACACACAGACACACTTTCTTTTGCACTGTCTCACCCAGAAGGCAGGTAACAGTGACATACTAAGAAGACCTTCCCCTTTTATCCATTTCCACTACCTGGGCATCTAGTAAAACAGAAGAAAAATATTGGGAGGTAGAAAAGACAGAGGATTTTGTAATCCCACATTCCCATTCTTTCATTTATACCTCCAGATCCCAGAAACCTTTCCAGGGAGAACCCCTTTCAGATAAAGACATCACTGAAATTCAGTCCTTTATGATATAGCCATCATTTTTTTCTTCCTTATTTGGCCTACCATACATGTTCATGATGGCATACAAATTACATGTGAACCCATGATTCACACTTATAGATGTAGGGGGAAAGCTCCTGATTTATTTTTCCCATTAGTAACAGATGCTACTTTAACTATTGCATTTAGCTGCTGAGGTTCATTGATTCTAAGAATGTCAGATAATTGTTTTTATTAATTAATTGACTATATTTGGAGCAGTTTTAGGTTTCAGGTGATTAAACCTAAAGAAGTTTAATCACAGAGATAGTACAGAGAGTTCCCACATATCTCTTCCCCTCCTGTCACTTCTGATGTTATTAACATCTTTCATTAGTATGATACATTGTTACAATTGATGAGCAAATACTGATACATTGTTTTAACTAGAGTCTATAGTTTATATTAGTGTTCACTTTTTGTATTGTATAGTTCCATGTTTTTGACCAATGCATAAGTCCACCATTATAGTATTATATAGAATAGTTTCGCTGCTCTAAAAATTCCCTGTACTCCACCAATTCATCTCTCCCCCTCAACTACTTGCAATCACTGATCTTTTTATTCCCTACAGTTTTACCTTTTCCAGAATGTCATATAATTGGAATCTCACAGCATGTAGCCATTTTAGATGGGCTTCTTTCACTAAGCAATATACATGTAAAGGTTTCTCCATGTCTTTTCATGGTTTGAGAGCTAATTTCTTTCATCACTAAATAGCATTCCACTGATACAAATATAGCATAGTTTGTTTGCCTATTCACCTTTCATGGGATATCTTAGTTTCCAGTTTCTGCTCATCCATTTTTATTAACAGGTGTTTAATGTCACTTCTCAATGAAATTGCTACTATGCCTGTGGTCGAACAGGTAACTCCCAATTTGGTTGTACTTCTTAATACTTCATTTCTGTACTCGGGCAGTGGGTGAAATATACTTTTTTTTTTTCCTAGTGAAATGCAGACTTGAGAGTGGCAGAATTAGTCTACAATCCATTATTGCAAACTCCTAATGATTTTCTCAGCTGTTACTTGTGGTAAGGTAGGTGTTGCACAAAGTAAAATAGGATGTATGTATCTATTTTGGACAAAATCAAAATAGGGCAAGTGTCTAATTATTTGTACACTATACAATATGATGCCTTCACTCTGCCTATTGTGCAGAATTACCATGCTGTTTTCAACCAGTTTCAGTGTCTGCTGTACAAATGGTGAAGGATTTACCTCATTCAACTTTAGAAAGTTCAATCAGTAAACTGGGCAGCTTCCTTTGGTTTGGCAGGAAGGGGATCATGGCATTTAGATTCACCTAAGGGGGCTATCATTTTTTCTGGAAGTTCTATCATCAGTCCACAAGACATAGCTTCCGTCTGCTCATGGATACTGTGTTCTGTCCCAACCTGCCAATAGTGATATCCTCCTTCACATCCTTTTTTGCCAGTGAGTTCTGAGGAGCTGCTCCTTTAATAGGCATGTCTCTTTGATGTTATCAATGACATTCTATTTATTTTAATTTACAAAATTATTTGTGTTTCTTGCTCACAGCCATGGAGAAGAAGAAAGATATAAGTAGCAATGATGAAACATTTACATCACCAAAATGTCATTTATCTCAAATAAGTGACTCAAAGACACATCATTCTGCATGTACGTCCATCCTTTTATTTGAGTTATTTTTATTTCTGATAGCGAAGTAAATTGGCCTACATAAAATGCATATTAATTTGAACTAAAATATATAAGCTATTCACACAGATATAATTTTTGGAATCACGGCTATTACCATACATTAAAGTTAAAATGATACATAATCCCAATAATTCAACATTTTAAGTACTACACAAAATGGCTATTATTAAAAGTGAAATGTGTAAATGCTCTTCTAGGATCACTCAGTAGATTCTTTAAGATAGAAACTTTTCTAAAATTGAGGTAACATTTTGATTCAGTGTAATGCATAAATGAATGGAAATGTCATTTGATTTTTGGCAAATGTGTATATCTGAGTAATGCACATGCCTGTTGAGATGTAATGTTTCCTCTTGCCCTTTCACCTTCAGTTCTGGTCTCTGCCAGAGACAACAGCTCTTCTGGTTTCTATTATCCTGGGTTAACTTTGCTTTGTTCCAAACATCATATGCGTGCTATTATGCAGTAGGTACTATTTTGGGTCTACGTTCTTTTACTCAGCATAAATGTTTGGGGATTCATTCATGTTGTTGTGTATATCACTATTCCTTTTTGTTTTCAAAGAGCATTCCTGGAATGCACATCAGGCATACCTCATTTTATTGCACTATGTTTTATTGCGATTTGCAGATATTGTATTTTATTTACAAATCAAAGGTAAAACCTTCCACCAGAAAAAAAAGATTATGACTCACTGAAGTCTAGGGTGATCGTTACTATTTTTCAGCAATAAAGTATTTTTAAATTATGGTATGTACTTCTTTTTTTGACAAAATGCTATTGCACACTTAATAGACTACTGTTTAGTGTAAACATAACTTTTCTATGTTCTGGGAAACTAAAAAAAATATTGTATGACTTACTTTATTGCGATATTTGATTTATGGAGGTTGTCTAGAACTGAACCCTCAATATCTCCAAGGTATGCCTATATGTGATTTTCCTACAATTGTTTATCTAGTCCCTTGTTGAATTTTTGTTTCAAGTTGGACAGTAAATCTGGCCCAGTTACTCCATCTTGTTCCAAAGCAGTGGTCTATTTACCTTTATGAAAAGACTGATCAAGAATCACAGCATGCATAGCCTCAATGTGATGGCACACTTGTGACTGTCAGATGCAGCTTAATATACCCAGGACACATTGCTCAGAGGTGTGTTTGGTCATGAGAAATAAGAGGGACTGAGGAAAAATCCATCTCTGCTCAGGACACCCATTATCAATGGGGCTCTTTCAGCTTTCATTTCTTTTCAGCTGTTGCTCCTCAATTATATAGCAAAATTACCTTGAAATCCGCAAGTATAGTTTATTTGGATACTTATTTACAGCAGAATACATAGCGAGATAACAACAACCAAAATACCCTTGCTTATTTTAGAACTGGTACACTTCTATATGTTTATTGAGTTGATACTGAAAAGAGTTTAAACAATGATCAAAGTCTCAGGCATCCTTAGGGCTAGAGGCATGGCAGCCTTGAGGTTGTATCACTCATATCTCCCTTCAGAAAAGAGCCTGCTTTTCAGCTGCAAGGAGTTCAGTTACCTCTTTGTGTTAGCATCATCAGGACCCACTGCAGCTTTTGAGCAGGGGCTGCACTCTTCTGGGGTAGCCCCCAGTCAAGGGCTAGTGCAGTGGGAGTTCATGGGCCATCCTATTTCTGTGCAATGTTGGACACTTCTATTAGATAATACTTGCTCTGGAACATCCTGTTGGAGTCACAGACTAGCATAGCTACGTCATGGTTTGAGACTCTCTTTGCCCATGCTGCTCAACCTCAATCCTGCTTCTTTTTTTCCGAGGTTCAATCTATTTTTTCCTATCTGTGACAATACCATATTTCTCTGTTCAAGTTTATAAGTACTTCAAAAGAATGTATACATATGAAGCCTATAAAATCTTTCCTTCTGATTTAGTTGGGTCCTGAAGGAAGCAGATGAAGTTGACATTGAGGCAGAGTTAAAAGTGCAAGAGATTCTTTGAGGAGGAAGGAAGGTACTTTAGAAAAACAAAACAAAAACACTGAAATGAGCAGGAAATCCTTTGGGACATGATTGGTAAATTTAGCACTAATAATTCTGCAAAAACAGAAAACTAACCTAGTTTACTCTAAAAGAATATTAACAAATGTTCTGTTGTTAAAAAATCTACCGTTTTATTATTTATCCGAGACATTCTTCCAAGTATGCTCTTTCAAAATCTTGAAATTTCATAATAAGTTTTGGTTTTCACTAAACATCTGCTGTTCATTACACTTAAAAAGTTTTCTCTGGTTCCATGGATACTTGTGTGATAAACTGGTTTAAGAACCAGAGTGGCAAAATGGTGCAATCGTTTCTATTAGCCTGGGACTTTAGAAGACTCAATGTAAACGAAACTGTAGCAAGGGCTATTGTTATAAGTAGGTTTCTCAGCTGTAATTTTACTTTAAAAGTCCCAGTGAAAGAACCACAGAGCTCTACCACACCAAAACAAAATTTTCCTTCATGAAACATTTAAAATAATCCCCCAATCCCAGATGTTTCTTTGTATTTATTAAAATTCTGAATGGAAACTCTGAACTCATTAGCTTTCACCATTTATCCCTTATTTTCTGGGTGAGTACTGTAATCAAAATTAAATTTGCTTTGAAATGCCTTAGTAATGTAATAATACTTCACAAGGGTAAATTCCTCCTACCGTAACTCTTCAGAATCTGCAAATCTCCTAGCATTCGATTCGGGTCTCTGATGACTAATAATTACATGTGGTTTTGTGCAAAATCTGATAGAAAGCTGGGTATCCATTCTTCTTTATTCATTTGTTCCTTTATTAATTTATTCAATAAGCATGCAGAGAGTGTACATGATGTGTCAATTAACGGATACATAGAGATATAGTCCCTGACATTAAAGAGCAATTAAATACCTCTGCTCTTTTGTTTTGTTTTGTTTTTTTCTAGAGTTTACAATGCTATTGAAATAAATATACTGCTTTTGTAATTTATACACAAGTGTTTGAGTTGGGTGCACACAAAAATCCTGTCCTGTTTAATTATCTTCACCCATTTTCATAGCCCTGAAAGAGATACAGACCTAGGAATGTTCTGTTATATATGTAAAATGTAGTCATATGCAAGATGTTTTTCTGTGTTCTTCCAGCTCTAGGAAATCACAGGCTGTTTTTCTCTGGTCCCAATTTAGTCAGGGGCTTACATTTATGTCATCATAAATCATATATAGTCACCTAGAGTTGCACTCTTCTTTTTTGATGAGCTTGAGGATATCTGAGGTTTTAAATGTGATTTGCCCAGGTTGGGTCAAATGATTGTGAAATTCTCGGGGGCTAATTAATTCAGCCTAGCTGACCTCTGGCTAGCGTTTTCATGGTCCACATTTGAAGTAGTAAAGAAAGGTAATGTGTTTAACTTTCACAAGCAGGGGAAAGAATAGTGCTCAATGCCAAAGAAGATTAAAGTATGTAAATCTCATCAATAACATGTTCCCTCCCTCTCCTTCCTCTCACAGCCTCTGGTTTTTAGATTGGCCTTAAGGCCAGTGACTTTTGAACTCAAAAGTCGAGGTTTTGCTTTCTTTTTTTTTCTTTTTTTTTTTTTTCCTCCCGTTCAAGTCTAGTAGTGATCTAGGGTGGAGATAGGCATGTTTTCTGATACAAATATAGTGATAGACCATGTATGTTTAAGGAAACACAATGAATACATACTTCTAAATATCATGTTATCACACTGTTCTAGCTGTTTATTGGAAAATTTTAGCTCACTATGAAAGATAAAAAAGCTTAAGATCTGATTTATAAGTTAAACATCTTAACAACAAAAAGAGTGATGCAATTAATCTCATGATACTCTGAAAGATCCATAACTCAAGTTTGCTTTGAGGTCTCTGCTTTTATGCAAACTACTATATTCAGATCTGTTACACTTGTATAACAATTAAAATGTGTAGACATGTTTGTTTCAACGTGTCATTAAAGATATACATGGATACCTACACATTTTATAAAATATTTAATTATGGAATAACACAGAAAAATTGTATAATTTATATATTACATTTTCATGAGTTGAACACATCCATAAAACCAGCAACGAGTCAAGAAATAGAACCTGACATGCATCACAGAAAGCCCCATCTGCTCCCTTTCCAACCATAATCACTCTCTTTGCAACGGTATCTCTATTTTAAACTTGACTATGCATTACTTTTGCCTGTTTTAGATTATATATAAAAATGGAATTCTTTCCATTGTGACTGCCTTCATTGCTCAATACCATGTTATTTTCATTGATATTTGTATATGCAGTGTCAATCTATTTATTCTCAGTGATATGTAATATACATAATGTTTTTTCCATTCCACAGTGGATGGACATTTTCCTAGCTATGATACCTAATATTATAAACATTGTGGTACTTGTCTTTTGGCAGTCATTTCTGATGGGTGTATATTTAATGTATACCAAGGAATTCCTTGTGAGACATTCTGCTTTGGTATTACATAACTCTTTGGAATCAACCCCAAGGTGAAAAAGAAACCAAGTGTCATTATAATATTTTCATACATATAATGCATGTGTTGCTAAGTTAATCTATATATTTATGTAACTTATTATGTATATTTTGTATTCGTTCATCTCACTTAACTGTATTCTTTCACTTATTATCCATCTACTAATTCATTTATTAAATTTTAATTCTTACAGTATTTATAGGACGCATAATCTGTTTAGGTATTTTATTCTTTTCCTTCATTGTTGTGTTGGCTATTTTATGTCTTTTAATCTTCCGTATAAGCTTTATCATATGATCAACTGATCAATATCCACAAAATAATTTAGTGTGATTTTGATTGAAATAGCATTAAACTTTGGCAAACTATGTCTTTCTAGGAATCAGTCCATTTCATCTAAGTTACTAAATTTGTGAGCATAACATTTTTATGGTATTCCTTTATTATATTTTTAATGTCTATGACAGCTATAGTGATTCCCCTCTTCAATTTCTAATATTAGTAATTTGTGTCCTCGTTTTTTCTTAGGTAGTGTAGATAAAGACAATAAATTTTATTTATCTTTTCAAAGAGCCAGCGTTTGGTTCTGTTGATTTTTCTGGATTTCCTATTTTCAATTTCATTGATTTTTCTCTAATTATTATTATTTATTGTTCTTGTGTTTACTTTGGGTTTAATTAGCTCTTCTGTTGCTAGGTTCCTAAGGTAAAATTTATATTATTGATTTGAAATCGTCCTTCTTTTCTACTAAATGTATTAAGTGCTATAAATTTCCATCAAAGTAATGTTTTTGCTGTTTTGATAAATTACAAATTTTGATAAATTATGTTTTCATTTCTATTTTGTTAAAATATTTTTCAATTTTTCTTGAGATTTCTTCTTTGACCCAAGTGTTAATTAGAAGTGAGTTGTTCAATCTCCATGTGTTTTGGCATTTTTAGTTTTCTTTCTGTTATTCATTTCTAATCTAATTCTACCCTTCTTTATTCTTGATTACTTTCCTTACTTTGAATTCTGTTCTGTCTAAAATTAATTTAGCTTTTTTTGGATTAGGGTTAACACAGTATATTTTCTACCATCCATTTTGCTTTTAATCTATATTTGCCTTCATATTTAAAGTGAGTTTATTATAGATGACATATATTTGAGATTTGAAACTTTTTTTTTTTTGTTTAATCCACCCTAACAGTTTCTGTCCTTTAATTGTCGCGTTTAGACCAGTGACATTCAAACTGAAAATGATACAGCTGGATTATTATCTATCATATCTGTCATGCTTTTATGTGTGTTGTACTTATTCTTTGTTTTTGTTTTTGTCTTTTACTCTTTTTTTGGCCTTCTATGGTTTTAACTGAGTGTTTTATATAATTCAATTATATCTTGTTTTCTAGCTTATCGGTTATATCTTATATTGCAACTTTTTTAGTGGTATCCCTAGAATTCGCCTTATACATTTACAGCTAATCCAATTCCACTTTCAAGTAATACCATATTGCTTCATGGGTAATTTAATTATATTATAATAACAAATAATCCTATGCCTTCCTCCTGTTCCTTGTATCATTGCTGTCACTCATTTCACTTGCATATAATTATACATGCTCATATATAAATATTAACATGTATAATTATATATATACACACATATATGAGCATGTATAATTATATATACACATACATATATACATACATATGTGTATATATATATATATATTTACACACTATACATAGATGTAAACAAATAATTTAATATATTGTAGATATCATTATTTTGACAAACTGTTTTCTGTCAGACAAATTATATATAAGAAAAATAAATGTTTTATTTTACTTTCACTTATTCAATTTTCAAAGCTCTTCCAAAGAACTAATGTAGCTCTACTGGCAAGTTTGGCGTGTCTGATAAAGAAGTCTTATCGTTATTTCTGTATATGTAAGATGTGTGTTTTCCTCTGGCTTTTTAAAGGATTTTTTAAAAATCTTTAATTTCTGCAGTTTAAAGTCATTGTGCCTAAGTATAGATTTTTGGTTTTTTGTTTTACATTTATTCTGCTTGGTGTTCTCTGACTCCTGGATCTGTAGCTGAGTGTTAGGATTCTAACATTAATTTGGGAAAATTCTGAGTCATTATTTTTTCAAATATTTCTTCTGTTCCTTTTTTTCTTCTTCTGGTACTCTTATTAAATGTATGTTACACCTTTTGTAGTTCTCAGTCTTTGGACATTCTTTTCTGTTTCTTTCTGTTCGTATCCTCTTTCCTTTTCAGTTTTTGAGGATTCTATTAATATATCCCCAGCTTAGACATTCTTTCCTCAGCCATATCCAATCTACTAATAAGTCTATCAAAAGCATTATTTCTGTTACAGTGTTGTTATTTATTTATTTATTTATGTATTTATATATTTATTTATTTATTTATTTATTTATTTATTTATTTTGTTGCTTTCTTAGCTCTAGCATTTCTTTTTAGTTGTTTATTAGAATGTCTGTTTACAGTATTCATCTGTCCTTGCATGCTTTCTAATGCATCCATTAGATCACTTAGCATAGTAATCATAGTTGTTTCCAATTCCTGGTCTCATAATTCCAACATTTCTACTATTTCTGGTCCTGATGATTGCTCTGTCTCCTCAAATTGTATATTTTGCCTTTTCATATGCCTTGTAATTTATTCTTAATAGCAAGATATGCTATGCTTTATGTATCTTAATAGCAAGATATCATACATAGGCCTTTAGTAATGCTGTGGTGAGGGGTGGGAGAAGGAGAAGCACTTCATAGTCCTGGGATTGGGCATCAGTCTTTTAGTGAGGTCATGCTTCTGGAATGTGAACTTCACAAGAGTTTTTCTTGTTTGTTTCTCCCCTCTCAGGTGGGACAGGATGGCTGGAGTGAGCTAGAATTTCTTATTTTACTACCCTCAGGTCAGTTTTAGGGTCTGATAATACCCAGCATGTAATTCTCTGGTTAACTAATTTCTCTTGAGGGCAGGCCTAGTTAAGGAAGAACAGAGTGCTGTAGTGTATTTCAGAAAGGTTCTCTTCTCTTTCACTGTGGCAAAACCTGAGGGGATTTTTCTCTGTTATATACTGTGGAAACCTGGTGGAGCTCCTGGAGATAAATCTCAGGATATTGTGAGGACCCCTCCATCATAAGTTTTGGCTGGAGATTTTAACTCTCAGACACATCCACACCAAGCTTCTAGCAAATGGTCAATTACAGTTCACGTTTTCCTACCTTGGCACTGGTTTCCATGGTGATTTCGTCTTGTGGGTCACTGCTCTGGTAAGCCACAAATTTCTGTATTCACCTGCCTGTCTGTCTCTCTAATCATGAAGGCAGTGGTTTGCTCTATGTTCTGCCCTCTTTTATGAATCTGAAAAGAGTTTACTCTTCAATTTGTTCAGTTTTTCTTCTTGTTAGGACAGAGGAGGGAATTCCTAGCTCCTTATATAGGGAGCTGGAAACTAGAAGTCTACAAATGAACTTTAAATAATAGAGCTATAATGTTATGGAAAATCTATTTGTACACATACTTAGTGAGCAGGGGTATTACCTGGGTCCTTTGGATAAGCAAGCAAGGCATCTTACATGTATTATCTACATGTTTCACTCAAAAGTGTTGCTTTTATCAAATATTTACAGAGTAGTCCATAAATTATCAAACTTTGCTGCTATTAATTATTTTAATGTTTTAAGACAAATTTCAACTTGTTATACAGAAAAATTAAAATGTTATTTGTCTGAAAAAACAACTGTCTTTATGGAGTTAGATAAATATAGAACTAAGAGAAAACAGACACATAGGTTAACCTGAGATAAGTTTTGAAAATTAGTAATTAAACAATGAATGTCAGTGCTTTTTGAATTATTTCCTAGAAAAAGTATGAAATCCATTGACCGAATGAAATTATTTTCAAAAAGAAAAAATAAGAAATTCAACTACAAAGAATTCTCAGTAAAACAGAGAAGATTGATCACACCCTTTATTTTTCTTTGCAAAACTCACATCAAAAATAAAGACAGAAACTGAGAGTAAATTAGAAGGCAAAAGTAAAAAAGGAGATATCAATAACTTTTGAAAGTAGACAAAGGATGAACAACTTATTGAAGCTTAGGAAACAATAATTCCAGTAGAACTGAACACTGAATAGAATCAAGCCTGTTTTAATGCCAAAAAAATAATAAAATAAAATAAATAAACAAACAGAAAAAGAATTTGGATCTGCGAGTTACCCTAGAATACTAAAGTCAGACACAGAAATGTACATGGGAGCATTATTTGAGTGTCTTTCCATAGACACTGGAACCCAGACTTTTCTGAGTATTCAGTCAAGGAACTGTTTTGCCTTCACATCTACTCTCAGCAGTAATATAGAGATTCATTCTCCAGAGGATTGAATCCAGAGAGGTTCTGAATTGTAGACTCTATTTACAGCTGAGATTATGAGTGAAGTATACACCTAAAACCAACAGGTTTGGTGAAGGGTGTAAATAATGTCTAATTATGTCCTCTTCCCCCCTCTACTCTCAAAATGCTGCAATCCAGGCATATTATTCTTCAAATCCCCATGGCTCTTTACAAAGCAAGACAAAGGAAGATTTTATGTTTCCCCTGAAGAAGCTGAAACTCTTGTAGAGGAAGACATTGTATCACCTGCTACATGGATGGTGGAACCCTTGATAAAAGGGCAGTGAAGCCCATCAGATGACAAACCCACAGAGACTCCAATCAGATTTTGCATAAATAATCTTAAATATGACTGGAGAATCAATTTATTGAAGATAACAAGTGGAAAAGGGCTCAAAATTGTAAATTAAACTTAATCTGGTAGATTTTCAACACTGTTGCAGGCAAAATGGATACATTGAAAAATGGCACAATAAATGCAAAATATAATGATAGGTCATAGAAATTATAGAGATTAAATACTGAAAATATCTTTAGACATCATATTAATCTCATCCCTTTTTCAGACCCAGGAAACGAGTTACATGTCCAAATATGAAAAGCCAAAAACTTGGCATAGCTATAATTCATTGCATAATGTGTATGCATTTCATAATAGACAATGGTAATTATATTTTACAGAAATCAAACAGATCTTTCTATCACTTCCCTCTCCCACTTTAAATGAGAACAGCTAATTGCTTTTGTAGGAAGTGAAAAAATAGTCTGATTATATTCTTGGTACAGAATAGGTATAGCAGAAAAGCAGGCACATGTTTAAGAAGAGCATGAATAAGGAAGAGAACAGAGAAACATTCTTACTATAAGTCTAACCTAGTACAGAAAGTCTTGCATTTAGGTTGGAGAGAGGTAAGATGGAATTATTATACCCTTCTACCGGGGGTGCCATAAAAATGTATACTCATTTTAAGAAATGTTATCTATGTGTTACTTTTGGAAGTTTAATTGAATTACAGTAGCAATGTGTAGTATGACATTTGCTCAAAAGATGGCGTTAATCAAATGAATGCTAGAGTCACCATGTGACAGGCGGGCCAGTCAAAGAGAATGGCAGAAGCATGGTTGTCATTCGAGGAGCGCAAGACCATTTTGAAGTAGTATTTGAAATTTGAGAACATTTTCCTGACTTAAGAGCCCTTGTCTTCTCCCTGTGGGGTACGTTAAAGGATGTGGCATGCCCTAGAAAACTGGTTACACTGACGGTATTTCAGGAATCAATTGAAATGGCATGCACAGTGATACAAGTGGACACTTTGGTCAACGTTGCTCAAGCAGTAGTTTGCAGTAATCAGAAGTGTCTGGATGCTGATGGAAACCACTTTGAGCATCTCTTGTCATTGCAGAAGGCAAATGTGACTTGTATTCATCTTTTGTTTTTGGTATACATTATTACCATTTTAATAGTTTTCTCCTTATTTAAAATATGTATACATTTTTTGGTGCTCTCTGTATTTTTGAGAAAAATATTGATAGCTGCTTTCACACTGTAGAGAATTTTAATTTCTGACTGTGAATGTTCTACTACTTCTTGCTGTCACAGTCTCCAGTGTTTTGAGGGAAGATTTGATACAGAACAACAATATAGGCAAGGCACTAGGAACACGTGAAATGATGGCTGGCAGTCACCGGGGGCTATGGACTGCTCAGTGGTACAGTAATTCAGTGATTAGCTCTGTGTATTAACAAAAGGAAGTTCAGTTTAGTTGCTCCTTTAGCTAGAAAGAATACTTGAAAGGACACATGAAAATTGTCTATTAATTTGAAATTTCCCTATAACTCTACAGTGGTGACCCAGGAGTTCAATTAAGATAGCCTAGGTTATACTGTAGGAATAAACTCCAAAATCTCATTAGCAAACACAGCAAATAGATTTGCTCACACAAGTTTTGCCATAGGTCTGAGTAACTCCAGGGCAGCTATCCTTTTGGTCATGGCTCAGTGTTTCAAGGTGTTTAGTCCTACAACACCTCCATCTCAACACATGATTCTGCTATTGCAGCGAGACAGAAGTAAAGAGCGTTCTGGAGAGTCTCTCACTGACAATCAAATGTTTTCATTTAGAAGTAGTACATGCCACTCTCTGTCAGATGATTTTTTTTCAGATATAGTCATATGATCACCTAACTTTTAGGGGCCCAAAAGGGCCATCCTCCTGTGAGTAATAAGAGAGGATAACTGGATGCAAGGAAGTGCTTGAAATCTCTGCTATGCCTGATCAAGTGTCTATTTCAGTGTCCACATGCAAAAGAAATGTTTTAGCAGAAATTATTAATGGAACTTGTAGAATCATTGAAGGGATAGAAAAAAAAAATATGCAATGTTTTCTTTTTCATTATGATATTGTGGAGTTTTTACATTATATTGGGTTTTATTGGGGGTAAAATATCTTGTGTGGCTCTGTGAGAAATACAGAAAATAGATAAATTATAGATAATAAATAATGGATAGAAATTAGTGAAAGCTTTTTAAAATCAATTTTCTGATACTCTCTAATGGATTGCTGAATGATGTCATAGAATCTTAAACCTAGAATTTTTTAAAAATTACTGCATAAGAAAGCATTGCAAACATTCTTGGGCTTGGGGCTGAGTATCATATACAGATTGCTTAGTCTTTCAAGATACCGATTCAGTAGATCTCCCTTCACATTGAAAATGTTTTTATTTTTTTATTTTTTCTAAGTGAGACCTCCATGTGATTAAATCAAGTTGGGTGGTAATTCTGCAATAGTTATATGTATTTTTCTTTCTAATTCTGTTTGTCCCTTCTCATTCTAACTGTGTAACTCCATGGATGTTTTTTCTATAGAGAGACAATTTTCAGCTGTATTATATAATTAACTTCAATGGCAATTATTTCTTGTAAATTAATCGCTAGATGCAAATCTTAAAAGGACAATTTAGTGGTAGTAGTAGTAGGTTTTAAAACAATAATTGGCATCACAAGTTGGTGAATTTGTTGTTTTCCATTCCATTTCACATCTGAATCATAAACAACTATAAACCCTCCTGAGTTATCTACCATTAGTTAATCACATAAGAGATTATTGCTATGAATTAGAATTATTGCTCTGTCTTCTTGAGAGGAGTTAAATTAAAAGAAATTAGACCTCCAAGTCCCTGCTTCAATATTTCCTCTCATCTACAAGAACATTTCTTGGAGAAACGCCATATCTGCCTTTAGCTGTTTAACTCACTGATGATTGTATCCTTTTACTGAGAAATTCTGTGTTTATTCACAGAATATGCATGTTAAAGTATTACAGTGATTATCTATTTTCTTTACCTGTGGTCAAAATGCTATCTGCCATAAATCTAGCATTCTTAGAAGGATGCCATCTAGAACATCATCTATCAATATTCAAATTATTAGTCAGATAATTTTTCTACCATAATCAATAATAATATCATATTGGTACTCTACTTCAAATTTACTCATGTTTAAAATTAAAACAGCATTATCTATGTGAAATAAACAACTAATTCATTCAGATGATTTTTGCATTTTCAAATTTATTATATAATATTTACATAATTTAGAACACTTTATATTAAGGTATGCTGATACTGCCACTTGAAGATTGAAAGTTTGGGGAACAGCGTTCTTAAGTTATTTTGAGAATGTACACTATAATTTTTTATACTTATTTGCTAAGTGATTAAGTATGTTATTTTGAAAATTTAGCTTCATATCATTACCTGAATTAACTTTGTATTAGGTTTCAAAATAATTTATATAATTTGATATTCTTCATTGTGAGTAAAAATGTAATATATTAAACTGTTAAAAACATACTGTAGGTGCCTATTTTGTTATAAGTTATTCAATTAAAAGCACTTAAGTCTATTATGTGTTGGTGTATATATACTTTTTCACCATAGGTTAAAAAATAGTATAAAAGTATGTATACTAAAATATTAGCACAGTTATCACTGGATTATGGAATTTACATAAGTTTTATTGCATATTTTAGATTGAAATATTTTACTATAACCATGTATTATTTATACAGTAATTATAAAGAACATAAATAATATATACATGGATATTTTAATAGTATAACATTCAATTTAAGTGGCCAATATTTGTACACAATATTTTCATATAGCGTAGGTTAATACAAACATTTTCTACAGTTCAGACTTGGTACTCTATTTTCTTTTCCACAAACATTTACATAAATTCAAGTATTTATAGTTAAAGTGTTTTATCTAATTTTATTACAATAAAACAATATCCACATATTATAGTGGAAAACCTACTTATAATGCTCCTGCTGTAGAAATAAAGAAAGCTGAGTACTGAGGAACAAACTGGTGGGTGAGAGTTTTGAAAAAAGATCAGGCAAACATTCCAAGTACACATAAATATTTAATTGCAAATATATGGAAATAAAAATGACTCTAGTTTTCTTTCTTTAATTAAGAAAAATATTGAAGACTATACATTTTCTTCTGGGAATAACTTAAGTACAGCTTTGTTGTGACCCATTTTTTTGGTATGAAATATTCATTTCGTTGCTTGCTTATTTGTTGATCGGGCATTCTTTTAGTATTTTGTCTGTATTATTTTAGCTAATTCTTACAAAATTGTTTTCTCTAGTTTGCCAACAGAAAACTAAAGTACGGACATTTTAAAAAAATTGCCCTCAATAAGTGGCATTCTTGAACCCAGGAATCATAGTTGCTAGGATCTTTGATAATACATGCTTTCAGTTTTGATTGCCTTTTTAATCAAGGTTTAATCAGAGATATATTTGAACATTTTTTTCCTCCTCATTTAAGCTCAGATTTCAAAATATATACAAATGTATATTGATAATCCCTCTCTTGACTTTGTTCCCTGTAACCATGTGAATTTTGTATTTTCTGTAAATTGTATATTTATATCCTTTGTCCTTCCTTTCCCCCCTATTGAAGTGTTAATATTTTTATTATGTAAATGGAGGAGCAACTAGAAAAGGACTTCCCAACTGGTGGGTTGTAGCAGACTTGAATAACTTGGGAGGGGCAGCATTTTCATCTTCTCAGTTGTCTGGTGTCCAGAACCGCTGAGTTCTTGGTGGAGCCTCAAACAGTCCATTTAGTCAAGGGTAAGTGACATGGAACAGTTATAGAAATAAGTTTATTTTTTTTTTTTTGTTGTACCAGTTACCAAAAGAAAATATTTTTTCAATTAAATTTATTGTAGTGACATTGGTTACTAAAATTATATCGGTTTGAAGTGTACATTTATATAATGCATCATATATTGCATTGTGTGTTCACCACCGAGAATCAGTTCTTCCATCACTAATATTTGATCTCCTTTTCCCTCTTCTACCACCCATCTCCCACTTACCCTCTGGTAACCACTAAACTGTTCTGTGTCTATCAATATTTGTTTCTTTGTCTTATTCCTTTGTTGCTTTCAGTTTTATATCTCACACATGAATGAAGTCATGTGGTTTTTGGTTCTTGACTTTTTCTGTCTGGCTGATTTCACTTATAATAATCTCAAGATCCATCCATGTTATCACAAGTGGTACTATTTCATCTTTTCTTATGGCCAAGTAGTATTCCATGGTTTATATGTGCCATTATTATTATTATTTAAATCCAATCATCTATAAAAGGACACTTTGTTTGCATGTCTTGGTCACAGTGAATAATGGTACATATGGAACATAAATCTCTACTGCTAAATGCTTTCAGTTTTGGGGGATAGATACCCAGAAGAGGCAATGCTGGGTCCTATGGTAATTCTATTCTTAGTATTTTAAGGAAACTCCATACTGTTTTCCATAGCACCTGCACCAATTTACTTTCCCACAGTGTATGAAGTTTCCTTTTTCTCCACAACCTCTCCAACACTTGTTACTATTTGTCTTATTGATAATAGCCATTCTGACTGGTATGAGGTGATATGTCATTGTGGTTTTGATTTCCATAATAGCTAGTGAAGTTGAACATTTTTTCATATATCTGTGGGCCCTTTATATGTTTTCTTGGGAGAAATATCTGTTCAGGTCTTCTGCCCATTTTTTAATTGGATTGTTTGTTTTTTTGTTGCTGACTTATACGAGTTCTTTATATTTTGAATATTGCCCCTTATCAGACATTGTTTGCAAATATCCTCTCCCATTCGATTGCTTACGTCTTTGTTTTGTGGCTGGTTTTTTTTGCTGTGCAGAAGCTTTTCAGTTTAATACAGTCTCATTCATTTATTTTTGCTTTTACTTCCCTTGACTTTGAGGTCAAATTCATAAGATTGATTTTTAACCCGAGGCCCATAAGTTTAGTACCTGTGCTTTCTTCTATGCAACTTATTGTTTCAGGTTTATATTTAGGTCTTAGTTCCATTTTTCAGTTAATTTTTATATATGGTGACTAATAGTAGCCTAGTTTCATTCTTTTGTGCATGTCTTTCCAATTCTCTCAGCACAATTTCTTGAAGAATCTTTGTTTTTTCCATTATATGTTGCTGACTCCCTTGTCAAAAATTACCTGCCCACATATGTGTGGGCTTATTTCTGAGTTTTAAATTCTGTTCCACTGGTCTCTATATCTGTTGTTCTGCCACTACCACACTGTTTTGATTATTGTCACTTTGTAGTAGAAATTGATGTAAGGGACGTGATACATCCAGCTTGTTTTTTATCTTTGGATTGCTTTGGCTATTCAAGGTCTTTTGGATTCCTTACAAATCTGATGATTTTTTGTTCTATTTCTCGTAAACATGCCATTGGGATTTTGATGGGGATTATATTCAATCTGTATATTGCTTTATGTAATGTGGCCATTTTAACTATGTTGATTCTTCCAATCCATGAACATGGAGCATTAATATTTTCCATTTTTGTGTGTCTTCTTCAATTTCTTTTAATAATGTCTTATAGTTTTCAGTGTATAAGTCCTTCACATCCTTTGTTAAGTTTATTCCTCGTATTTTATTCTTTTTGTTGCAATTGGAAGATGAATTGCTTTTTTTCTCTTTTTTTTTTTTTGTTCTGCAACTTTGTTGTAAGTATACAGGAATGCAATGGATTTTTGTACATTGATTTTGTATCCAGCAGCTTGATTATTTTTTGTTTATTGTGTCTAATAGTTTTTTGGTGGAGTCTTTCTGAGTTTTCTGTATAAAGAATGATGTCATCCGCAAAAAGTGACAATTTGACTGCTTCATTCTCAATCTGGATGCCTTTTATTTCTTTCTCTTGCCTGATTGCTCTGGCGAGGACTTCCAACACTATGTTGAATACGAGTGGTGACAGGGGACATCCTCTTTTGTTCCTGATCACTAAGTATGATATTACCTGAGGGCTGTCATACGAGGTCTAACAATTAAGTTTGTGAACTTGTTGCAATGATGTTGCTAACCTTTTTTGATATCAGAGGGATTACTCATTATGAGGTTGTATCAAGTGGATAGTTAACCAAGTTTACTATTTGGAAGTGCTGAAAAGGCTGCATGAAAAGTTTAGATGACCTGAACTTTTCGCCAACAATTCATGGCTCTTGCATCACGACAATGCCCCAGCTCACAGGGCACTGTCTGTGAGGGAGTTTTTAGCTAGTAAACAAATAACTGCATTGGAACACCCTCCCTACTCACCTGATCTGGCCCTCAATGACTTCTTTCTTTATCCTAAAATAAAGGAAATACTGAAGGGAGGACATTTTGATGAAATTCAGGACATCCAGGCTAATACAACAATAGCTCTGAAAAAGAATTCCAAATTGCTTTGAAGGGTGCTGGCATTGGTGCATAGCTTCCCAAGGGGAGTACTTCAAAGGTGACCATAGTGATATTCAGCTAAAAGGGATATAGCACTTTTTCTAGGATGAGTTCACAAACTTAATTGTTCAACATCATATACAATAGCACTTTTCCTTTAGCATGCTTCTTATCTCCATTCTCCTTTGGAAATTCAGATCTTTATTCTCTCCCATTTTATGTTGTCACATATTATCCCTATTTGTGCTATGAATTGATTCCTGATTTGCAGTAGTAAATTGTCTTTTTTCCCTTAATTTTTTTTATGCTTTTTACCCTTTATGTTATATTTAAACAATAGTGTCCTATGCCTTGTAAGGGTTGCCATTTTATGCTTCTGTCTGATAGTAATCTTGCTCATGGCTTTGCATTCTTTTGACTTTTTGTTTAAGGTCAAATAGCCTCCTTTAGTATTTTCGTAACACAGGCCATGTGGTGGAAAATTCCCTTAGATTCTATATGTCTGGAAAGGTCTTTATTCTTCCTTCATATCTAAAGGATAGCTTTGGCTGGTAATTTATCTCTTTCAACAGTTTGAATACTTGATTCCACTCCCTCCTGAGTTTCTGCTGAAAAATCTGATGATGACCTAATGGGCTTTCCTTTGTAGGTTACCATTTTTATTTCCTCTGGTACCTTGAGAATTCTTTTCTTGTCATTAATTTTTGACAGCTTCAATACAATGTGCCTTGGAGAAGGCTTGTTGGGATTGAGGTAATTAGGTGTTCTCTTTGCTTCTTGGATTTGAGAAACCAGTTCTTTCCATAGGTTTGAGAAGTTCTCATCAACTATTTGTTTGCATAGACTCTTTGTGCTCTTCTCCCTCTCTTCTTCTGGTATGCCCATTATTCTTATATTGCTCTTTCTGATGGGGTCAGATAGTTATTGTAGAGTTCTTTCATTTCCTTTAACTCCCAAGTATCTCTCTTCTTCCATATGCATCATTTCCAGATTTCTGTCTTCAATATCACTAACATTTTCCTCCATCTGCTCAGTTTTATTTCCGAAGCTTGGTATTTCATTCTTCATCTCTTGCTGAATTCTTCATTTCCAGAATTTCTTTTGGTTCTCTTTTAAAATTTCAATCTCTTTGGTAAAACATTCTTTTTGTTATTTGATTTTGTTTCTGTGTTCATTAAACTCCTAGCTGAGTTTTCTTGCATATTATTGTTTTTTCAGACCTGCAATCTTGAATTCTCTCTCATTTAAGTCACATAGTTCCACATCTTTAAGTTCATTTTCTGGAGAGTTTTCATTTTCTTTCTAAGCTGCCTGCTATCTTGGTTTCTCATGGCAATTAATGTATTATTATTTCTCTTCCTTGGCATCTATAGGAGCGGATTCTCCAGCAGATTGATGTGACGAGGTCTTTCTTTTGCTTTCCAGTAGGTGTTGCTGTAGTGTTTTATTTTCTCTCGAGTTGTTCTAGCTTCTAGAGTGAAAGATGTATTCCCAGGAGGAGAGCTTCTCCTCTGTGATCAAGTCGTCTGGGTCTCCAAGCACTGCCCCCATAGGAGAATGTGTTGGGTGATGCATTTCTGAGCCTCTGAAACCCAATGCTGTCTCTGCAGCCCAATCCATAACTTATACGTATCAGCAGCCCTGGTTGCCCCGTAGGGATCAAAATGGAAAGATGGGTGTGGGGTGGGATGGGCTGGGATAGGCAGCAGGTGGTTTGTGGTTCTGAGCAATGGAGACTCCCAGCCTACAGCTGTCTCACCCCTTCAGCTCCTTCCCTGTCACAGGAATTAGTTGCACTGTGTTTGTCTGCCACTCCGGGGCTGTCTCTCCAGTTCTCAGTGCTATAAATATTCTGATCTTTAATCTGACACTGCTACAGTTTCTTCTGTAGCCTGCCTCTAACACTGGGAGAGTGGGGGTGGGGGCAAGTTCTGGGAGGGTGAGGGGTGAATTGGCCAGGCTCCATGTTTTTGTTTTTTTGTTTTCTACCTGGAAGTGAGGGCTTTAACCACAGTTCTCACCTGAGATCTCTGCCCTGAATGTTGGGTACAACCGTATTATATGCTGATCACTCAGGCAGGATTGTGGGCCACAGGGAGTGAACCTATGTCCTGGATTCTTCCCTCCCCTGAGACCTCAATGAGCCCCAGACTGTGTCCTATGGCCCACAGTTCTGCACTTCCCCTTCCCTCCTTCCTTGCTTGCCCAATTTGTCCACCATCAGATGTTTCGATGCATGGATTTCTCAGACATGCTTGTGTGTTGCATAGGGTTTCCTTTTTTGAATTATAGACATTCAATGTATTGTAACTTCCAGGGGAGATTCCAAGGAACACCTCTCATGCGACCAAGTTTCAGATATTTGAGAAATAAGTTTTTGATGTAGGGTTGTAAATATTTTTTCCTAGTTTTTAATATCATTTAATTTTTCTTTTTTATGCAGAAATTTAAAATTGTATGTGATTGGTTCTATCAACATTTTATACCTTCTGGGGTTTGTCTGAAACCTAGGAAAGTCTTTACCACGTGGAGATTTTTTAAAAATTTCACCATGATTTCTTTCTAGTATTTTATAAATTTTTATTTTATTTTATTTTAAGATTTTAATTCTTTTGAAATTTATCCATGTATAACATGGTACATAAGTTTACTTCATAAGTGACATGGTATATAAGTTTACTTCAATTCTCTGATTAAACATCCCAACACAATGCTTTGAGTGTGTTTGTTAAATAGAAAAGGTGAGAATATATTTTGGCTTTTATATAGACTTTCAACACTGCTCCTTGGGCTTACTAGTTATTCTTATGCCATTAGATTGTTCTTAAAATTACTGAGGCTTTATAATTGATAGGAGGAGCTCTACTGTTTATCCTTTTCTGTCATGATTTTCATGATTGTCATGCTTTTTTGTCTTTTTCCTTAGAAACTTTAGAATCTTTTTCACCCCCCAAAAAATTGTTCTATTAGTGTTTTTATTATGATTATATTAAATGCATGATGTAATTTATGGTGAATTAGAAGTCTTTTCTTTACTAAGAGTTGCACATATAATTATTTTTCCTGATTTATTTTTTGTTTTTGATTTTCTTAGGATAATTTTTATGCATAGTTTTAATTTTCTTTTTCCAAGAAGTTGGTTGGTTTTTTAAGTCTGTATAGGTCATATATTGCAAAAGCATTTTGAGTTTCAAAAATTTATTTATTTATTACTAATATTATTCCTAGATTATATACCATTTCTATGGTTTTAGAATCTCATTGTTCTTACATTGTGTGTCTTTAATTTGATTACATGAAAATATTGATGTCTATTAAGTTTTACAACATTATTTGTTTTTCAATTATTTGTACTAATTTCTTAGTTGATTCATTTGGAGCTACAAGGTTTAAAATTATACCACTTGCAAATACAGATTATTTTCTTTGTCCCTTATTTTTTTAATGTTTCTAATTTATTACTTGTGTCTAATTATTTTGACAATTACTTCTAAAGTGCTTATTTCATATGCATACATATGAGCTGAGATACATTTTATCATTAAGGATCTATCTGCTGTATTGCCTTTTATAAATAAATATAAATATTGAAGGTTTTAAATTGTCTTCTAAGCATCGATAGGAATTTTCATATAATATTTTTTCTTAAATTTATTTGTAGGTTGGGATATTAATAGATTTGTTAATTTCAAATCATTCTTACTTTCTTGGAATAAACATAACTTGGTCAGGTTTTATTATTACACACTTTCAACTTCTTTAGTTAATTGTTATCATTTTATTCATGATAGAAAGTGAACTAACATTTTCAATTATATGCTCTTATATTTTTGGTAAATTTTTTCTATGAAGTTGTGGCCTGGTCCTATTATTTTTATTTTCACTTGTTTGTTTATTTATTTATTTAGGGAAGATTAAATGACTATACTAACAACTTTTTTTGTTATTTCTGTGGGAATCAAAATGTCTTTATTTGTATTGTTGAAGACAGTTTATTTGTATTGTTGAAGACAGTTCAGTATTGCTGAAGACAGTATTGTTGAAGACAGTTCTCAAAGTTTTGGTCTTTGAGAGGACTGTTCTTCACCAGTCATAAAACTTAGTCATCTTTTTATGTTTTTTGCTTCTTTCCCTCCAAATCCATTTCCTTATCAAATATTGCGGATTCTTTCTCTAACTCGTTTTTCTCTTCCACTTTGATTTACAGAGTAGTACTAGAATTAGCCAAGGCACAATTATAATCATAACATTTCCATACTTTAAAACCTGTCAGTCTCTATATTTACAGTCTATAAGATAAAATCTAAACTTTTAAGACCCCAGTGAAGGGGTTCAGATCTACTAATACAGTTGTAATGTAAATTTATTACTTCTATGTGTTTTGTTTGCTTTTAACCTTTTTTTTATTTTTTGCTATGTTAATTTTTTTCTTCTTCCCTTAGGTTTGTTTTACTTTTTCTCTAACTTTGTTAATTGGTTCTTTGTCCCATCACCAATTTTATTTAATTGAATACTCTTTTTACTGTTAAGTATATTCATACATCTATTTTTTAATTTTTTTTCTTTAAATTATATTCTGTTGTTATGGATAAGGAAATCCATATACTATCCCCCCTATTTTTTCCTTTTTTTCATTTAATTTAGTATTAATCATATAATATCTACATTATTTGATCTTATAATAGTTATCTTCTGTTCTCGTACTCTAATCCTCACAAGTTTTTGTTGTTGTTGTTGTTTTCCTGAACTTCACAGTTATCATTAATTCTCAGCAACAGTCTTTTTGCTCAACTGTTTCCATATATCTCTTGATTATCCAGAGTTTATCCTATTGTAATGTAATCAAGAGATAATGAGAGCAATATTCACCAGTTCTTGCAAATTCAAACCTGATGTTCTATTGACTTTATGCTTGAGTGGTAGTTTGGATGTAATATCTGTAATTGATGTGATTTTTCACTGAAATTATTATAAATAATGCTCTAGTTTCTTTAAGTATTTAATATTGCTGTGGAGAAATCCGAAGCTAGATGAAACTCCGACTCCTGTTTTGTAAGATTGCCACCTGTTTGTCTTTCTTTTTCTAAAATTTGTCCTATTCTATTATTTTGCTTTCTGATTGAAGATTCCATTTATGCTTATGTTGGCCTTTTTTTCTTATGTCTTCAATATCCACAAGTTTCTCTTTAATCCATTTAATCTCCCTTTTTAATCCATATCCTCAGGATATCCATATTTTGGAACAACTTACTTTGTTTCTCATAACATCTGTTTTCACTTATTTTCCTTTCAATTTCAACTTTTTTTGTGTAAAATATTTCATTTTCTTCTTTTTTATTATCAGAAAAGATATAACATTTTATCCGCTTGTGTGTGCCATCTATTCTGAGGTGTTCCTTTCCTGCTTTTTTATGTTATCATTTAACTAAATTCTATTATAGTTTCTCTCTATTACAGCAGTTCATATCCTGCTTTTGTGTGTTATTATTTAACTAAATTCTATTAAAGTTTGCGAATTTTTTACTTATTTTGTTGCACCATTGTCAAATATTTTTTATATCTTATTTTTTATTATTTTTTTTCATCTGATTATAGTATCTTTTCATAGATTCTCTGTTGTTTCATTTTAAATAATAAGGGCCAAATAGCTGGGATTTAGTGGACTGTGCTATTTGTTGTGTGTTTGGTGATAGTGAAGTATTATGACTGTTTCATGCTGGGATATTTCTTGGGGTACAGTTATGTGCTTGAGTTCTTATTGGGCGTCTTCCCATCCAATGAAAAAGTACACTTGATTCTTATTTCAAAATGCAATGATTATCTTTGTTGCTACAGAAGCACAGTGAACCAAAAAATATAGCTTGTCAATGAAATTCTTAATTTACACTCACCCTCTCTGCCTCTTTGAACTCAACTGAACCCATGGTGACACTGCCATCAGTCAAGGAACTCCCATTCTCACAGCCAACAAAAATATAAAGTTTTTTGATACCTTGGAGAGCTGTGAACTTTGTTACACAAAACAATTATGTCTGCTTGGTACTGAGCTGTCTTTTCATCATCTTTTTATTCCACTTTTCCTTCACTCTACTGTGGGTACGACTTTGCAGTTTTTAGAAGCCTTTTGTCTCTCTCTCTCTTTTTTTTTTTTTTTTTAACCATCAGTTTGTAAATGTTATTCATCTTCTAGTTGTAGGGAGCCCTCGGTGAGCTGACAAGGCCCTTGCAGCCTGCAAGGTCATTCCCATGGGAAGCCTCGCCTCAGTATCTTCCCAGAAAGTACAAGATAACGCTAATGCAGCCATAGACATACAAACTCGCCAATACACAAAACAAAATGTTCTAATAATACCTGCTTGTTCTGCTAATACTTGCTAGTATAGACAATTATTCTAAGATTGTATAAAAACTGTGTGTGAAATAAAGACTTTGCCACTGCTCCACCCTCCGTGGACAGTGGACAGCCCGATCCCAACTTTCCTATCTCTGTGTCTTTTCTTTATCTCCTCACCCTTCCCCCTCAGGCTGAACCCTCTTCGCCATACAGGCCGCGTCACTAGTTTCCCGCGATATTGGTGAAATCTATACCTGATTCTTCCCTTTCACAATTAAATTGTTTGGAAATTGTGAGCATATCTCTCTCTCTCTCTCTCTCTCTCTCTCTCTCTTTCTCTCTCTCTCTCTCTGTCTCTCTCTCTCGACAGAATTTCAACAGGTTATTCATATAGAAATTTTCTTAATTGCTATGCACAGGTTTGATTCTTATAGCTACATAAATTGTTACTTTTTATGATATATCACTCTTAATTGTATTTAGTAATGCTTAACTTAAAATTGATTTCTACTATTTTTATTATTATTTGGACTTATTACTCTTTTTGCGTTTGTCTAGTATCTCTTCATTCAACTGCTATTTACAAATTTGCTTTATGCTTTTAGTGTTTTCTTCTAATAGTATAGAGCTAGTTCAAATTTTGCTGACAGTCTCTGTTAGAAGAGAATGCAGTCTATGTATATTTACTGTAACAATTGATATATTTGACTTTGTTTTAATTTTACTCTTTATTGTATTGATTTCTTGTTTTCTTTCTTTCCGTATCACCTATGTTCCTCACCAAGAGGACCATTTTATTTATTGTGCCTCTGTTTTCATTCTAATAGGTTGTGACTTTCACTTTTTCGTGCCTTTTCTCTATCACTTTCACTTAAAAAAAATTATTATAATAATTTACTACTTTTAGTTTCAGAACATTATGAGATTTTTCTCTTGAATTACAGCTTTTTTATATCAAGAATCCTTATTTGGCTTTTTTTTCTGGCATATACCAAGTCACTTGTTCATATTCATTTATATTTCAAACAAACACATTACCGAGTTACTAGCATTTTATACATTTCTAGTCATTTTGTAATTATCCATTTAGATTTCTATATTTTTACAAAGTCAGCTGCTCACATTTGTTTCTTCTCTTTTCAGATTTCCCCATATTTAATGTACTGTTCTATTACATTTATTTTTTGGTTAAAGTCTTTTCTTAAATATTACGCTTAGAGTGCAGGCTGAAATCTTCTCCCTTTATTTACATATATGTTTTTTACATATATGTTATTTACACATATCTGTTTTTTTTTGTGATAGATGGATGATATCTTGATTAGTTGTAGAATTATTGTGAATTAATGCTTTTTTCCAAGCATTTCTTATGCTGTTTCTGTCTAAGATTGTTGATTCCTATTAGGTGATTTTAAATCCTTTAAAAGTGATTTTCTTTTTTCTCTCCAGCAACTCATCAGAACTCCTATTTATATTTTGAAGATTATAACCAGGGCTATGTTATTTTCTAATCTTTTCTGTCATAAACATACTGAAACTTTCAATCAGAAAGTTTCAGTATTTCATAATTATTTATATTCTCTATTCCTTTCTTCCACTTCTAGTAATTTTATGCCTATCAGTGATACTTCAAATTCTGATATTTTTCTTTGATCAGTCTGATATTACTTACCTCCTAGAGTCATAAAATAAGCCCATGGTAATATTTAATAGTTGTACGTTAGTGGGAAAAACAAAGCAAAATGTGTTTACACCATTTAACCCATATAAGGAAACTCTTACTGATTTAAATGCAAGAAAAAAATAGGTTAAGTAGCATATTAAATAAAGATTAAAAAATTAGTAAATTTAAAGCTATACCTAAAAATTATCCCATATGTAGCAGAGATAAAAGAATGAAAGACAGGTTCAGAATCATGGAGAATATGCATTAAGTCAGAATTTCAGAATTAGATAATAAAGAGAATGAGTAAGAGGAAATACTTCTGGAATAAATAAAAATTATTCTAGAATGAATGAAACCTATTGGTAAAATAAAACTTCTGTTTAACGCCACTCTCAATATATGGAGCCATGGAAAAAGATACATATACCATTTAACCAAGAAAAGTCTTATATCAGATACCTAAAGCAATTCTACATATAAATATGAAAACAAATATGGGAAGAAGGAACAAAAGATACGCTTTTTTTCTTTTCTTTTTACAGAAGAGAAACACAAATGGGCATAAAGATACCTACAAAGCTTAGTCTCTTTGGCAACCAAAGATATGCAAATTAATCCATAAGGAGACCTCATTTTACATGTGTTTCAAATTTATTCAACATTTATTTCACTGAGTATTCATTAAATACAAGGCATTGTTCTGAGAACACCAGGGGATATAAAGTTAGAGAATGCAAAGCAGGTTAACTGCCTTTGCCAAGTTTATAAAATGGTAGAGGAGAAGTAATTTCTACAGAGATAGGATAAGAAAATAGTTGCCCAGTTTAAGGGAAGCATTTTTATCAATCAAGTATTAAGATAGTAAAGTACATAGAAAAGAGGTATTATTTAAATAATTTATAGGGAAGTAGTAAGATGTACTAATTTTTCCAAACTGTAAAAATGCAAGTCTAACTAAAATATTTTTTAATGTTTTGGTCTGTTGAAACAGAATTGATTATTCTCTCTTTATTTTTTTTAATTAAAGTTTATTGGGGTTTCAATTATTAGTAAAATTACATAGATTTCAGGTGTACAGTTCTGTATTACATCATCTATAAATCCCCTTGTGTGCTCACCACCCAGAGTCAGTTCTCCTTCCATCACAATATATTTGATCCCTTTTACGCTTATCTACCACCACCCTACCCTCTTACTCTCTGGTAACCACTAAAATATTGTCTGTGTCTATGAGTTTTTGTTTCTCATTTGTTTGTCGTGTTCTTTTGTTGTTTTGGATTTATATACCACATATCAGTGAAATCATAGGGTTCTCTGCTTTTTCTGTCTGACTTCTTTTGCTTAGCATTATAATCTCAAGATCCATCCATGTTGTCACAAATGGTCCTATTTCATCTTTTCTTACCGCCGAATAGTATTCCATTGTGTATATATACCACAACTTCTTTATCCATTCATCCATCTAAGGATATTTTGGTTGTTTCTATGTCTTGGCCACTGTAAATAAAGCTGCAATAGATAGCAGTCCAGTTTCATTCTTTTGCACATGGCTTTCCAATTCTCCCAGCACCATTTATTTAAGAGGCTGTCTTTTCTCTATTGTATGTTTCTGGCTTCTTTGTCAAAAATTATCTGTCCATATTTATGTGGTTTTCTTTCTGAGTTCTCAATTCTATTTCATTGGTCTACGTGTCTGTTTATCTGCCAATACCATGCTGTTTTGATTATTGTGGCCCTGTAGTACAAGCTAAAGTCAGGGAGTGTGATACCTCCGGCATTGTTCTTTTTTCTTATGATTGCTTTGGCTATGAGGGGTCTTTTGTGGTTCCAAACAAATTTGATGATTTTTTCTTCTACTGCTTTAAAAAATGCCATTGGGATTTTGATGGGGATTGCATTAAATCTGTATATTGCTTTGGGTTATATGGCCATTTTAACAATGTTGATTCTTCCCAAACATCAGCACGGAATGTCTTTCCATTTCTTTGTGTCTTCTTCAATTTCTTTTAAACATGTCTTGTAGTTTTCAGCATGCAGGTCTTTCACATCCTTGGTTATGTTTATTCCTAGGTATTTTATTCTTTTTGTTTCATTTGCAGAAGGAATTTTTTGTTTGTTTGTTTTTTTGTTTGTTTGTTTATTTGTTTTTAATTTATTTTTCTGAGATTTCATTGTTAGTATATAGGAATGCAATGGACTTTTGTACATTGGTTTTGTAGCTTGCAAATTGACTGTATTCATTTATCGTTTCTAATAGCTTTTTGGTGGATTCTTTATGGTTTTCTATATATAGCATCATATCTTCTGCAAAGAGTGACAATTCTACTTCTTCATTCCCAATTTGGATGCCTTTTATTTCTTTCTCTTGCCTGATTGCTCTGGTGAGGACTTCCAACACTATGTTGAAAAGCAGAGGTAATAGGGGACAGTCCTGTCATGTTCCTGAACGTAGAGCAGAGGGCTTCAGTTTTTCACCATTAATTATGAGATTAGCTGAGGGCTTGTCTTATATGGCCTTTGTTATGTTAAGGTATTTCCCTTCTATACCTATTTTATTAAGTGTTTTAATCACAAATGGATGTTGCATCTTGTCAAATGCTTTTTCTAGATCGATAGATAAAAATCACATGATTTTTGTCCTTTATTTTGTTTATGTGATGGATTTGCATATGTTGAACTATCCTTGTTCCCCTGGGATGAACCCCTCTTGGTTGTGATGAATAATCTTTTTAATGCCTTGTTGCATTTGATTTACTAGAATTTTGTTTAGGATTTTTATATCAGCATTCATCAGAGATATTGGTCTGTAGTTCTTTTTTGTGTGTGTGTTGTCCTTACCAGGTTTTGGTACCAAGTTAATGTTGGCCTCATAAAATGAGTTAGAGAGTACTGTCTCTTTTTCAATTGTTTTGGAAGAGTTTGAGCAGGATTGGTATTAGATCCTCTCTGAAGGTTTAGTAGAATTCAGTAGTGAAGCCATCTGGTCACGGACTTTTGCTTTTGGGAAGCTTTTGGATGACTGATTCAATTTTGTTACTGATGATCGGTCTATTTAGGTTTTCCAGTTCTTCATGGTTCAGCCTAGGAAGGCTATGTGTTTCTAAGAACTTGTCCATTTCTTCTAGGTTATTGAATTTGGTGGCATATAGTCCTTCATAGTATTCTTGGATAATCCTTTGTATTTCTTTGGTGTCCGTGATAACATCCCCTTTTTCATTTCTGATTTTGTTTATTAGTGTCTTCTCTCTTTTTATCTTAATGAGCCTACCCAAGGGTTTGTCAATTTTGTTAACCTTTTCAAAGAACCAGGTCTTTGTCACCTTCATTTTTTCTATTTTCTTTTTGTTCTCTGTTTCATTTAGTTCAGCTCTGATTTTTATTATTTCCTTTCTTCTGCTGACCTTGGGTTTCATTTGTTCTTTTTTTTTTCTAGTTCTTTAAGGTATAACATGAGGTTATTTATTTGGGATTTTTCTTGTTTCTTGAGATAAGCCTGAAATAAATTTTGCTCTTAAAATTGCTTTCACTTCATCCCAAAAATTTTGATAGGATGTATTTTCATTGTCACTTGTTTCTATGTATCTTTTGATCTCTCCTCTAATGTCTTCTTTGACCTGGTCGTTCTTTAAAAGTATGTTGTTTAAACTCCATGTACTTGTGTTTTTTCTTGCTTTCTTTTTGCAGTTGATATCCAATTTCAAAGCTTTGTGGTCAGAGAATATGCTTGGTATGATTTCAATCTTCTTAAATTTGCTGAGGTTAATTTTATGTCCCATTATATCATCTATCCTTGAGAATGTTCCATGCACACTAGAAAAAAAAATGTATAGTGTTAGTGTAATGTTTTAGGATGAAGTGCTCTATAATGTCAATTATCTCCATTTCATCTAATGTGTCATTTAGGGCTGCTATTCCATTACTTATTTTCTGTTTGGATGACCTATCCATAGCTGTCAATGATGTATTTAAGTCCCCTAGTATAACTGTGTTTTGGTCAATTTATTTTTTAGTTCTGTTAGTAGTTGCTTGGTATATTTCAGTGCTCCTTGTTTGGGGCCATAAATATTGATGACTGTTATGTGTTCTTGTTGTATAGTCCCCTTTAACATTATGAAATGTCCATCTTTGTCTCTTTTTACCTTTTCACCCTGAAGTCTGTTTCATCTGATATCAGTATAGCTATACCTTATTTTCTCTGGATACCATTTGCTTGAAGTGTCAATTTCTACCCTTTCACTTTGAGTCTATGCTTTTCCTTGTAGCTGAGGTGTGTCTCTTGGAGACAGCACATGCTTGGGTTTAGTTTTTTGATCCAATCTGCTACTCAGTGTCTTTTTATTTGTGAGTTCCGTCCATTTATATTTAGGGTGATTATTGATATGTGAGAATTTCCTTTCATTCTATATTTAGTTTTCTGGTAAGGCTGTGTCTCCATTGTTTCTTTGCCATTTTGTTGTTGTCTATTATTTCTGTGTGGTGGTATTCTATGATGTTTCCTTTTTGTTTCTTCTTTTATTACAGTATGTATTTCAGTTCTGGATTTTCTTTTTTTTTTTTTTTTTTTGAGTGGTTACCCTTAAGTTTACGTAAAAGAAAGTTTGATATTTAGAGTATTGCGTTTTCTTCAGCATGCCTACTTTCTCCATTCCCATATTCCAGTTCCGGCCTTTACTCTCCCCCTTTTTATGTTTTGGTTGCCACAAGTTGTCCATTTTGATGGTGGTTGAATAGCGTCTTTTAGTATTTCTTGTAATGCAGGTCATGTGTTAGAAAATTCCCTCAGCTTGTGTATGTCTGGAAAGGTCTTTGTTCCTCCTTCATATCTAAAGGATACCTTTGCTGGGTATATTATTCTTGGCTCAAAATGTATCTCTTTCAATAATTTGAATATTAGTTCCCACTCCCTACTGGCTTGTAGAGTTTCTGCTGAAAAATCCGATGGTAATCTAATGGGCTTTCCTTTGTAGGTTACCATCTTCTTTTCCCTGACTGCCTTGAGGATTCTGTCTTTGTCATTGGTTTTTGACAGCTTCAAGGCAATGTGCCTTGGAGAAGGCCTGTTGGGGTTAAGGTAATTAGGTGTTCTATTTGCTTCTTGGATTCAAGGATCCAGTTCTTTCCACAAGTTTGGGAAATTCTCATCGACTGTTTGTTTAAATATAGTTTCTGTTCCCTCTCTCTTTCTCCTGCTGGTATGCCCATTTTTCTTACATTGTCCTTTCTGATGGAGTCAGAAAGTTCTAGTAGCATTCTTTTATTTCTTTTAGGTCTCAAGTCTCTTTCTTCTTCCATTCGTGTCATTTCCAGGTTTCAATCTTTGATGTCACTGATTCTTCCCTCCGTCTGGTCAACTCTATTATCTAAACTGGCTATTTCATTCTTAATTTCTTCTATTGAGTTCTTAATCTCCAGAAATTCTATTTGGTTCTTGTTTAAAATTTCAATTTCTTTGGTAATATATTCATGTTGTTCTTTAATTGTGTTTCTGAGTTTATTAAACTGCCTCTCTGTGTTTTCTTGCATCTCGTTGAGTTTTTTCAGAACTACAATCTTGAATTCTCTGTCATTTAAGTTACATATTTCCATATCACTAAGTTCATTTTTCTGGAGACTTTTCACTTTCTTTCTGAGCTGTCTTGTTGCCTTGGTTATTCATGGCAAATTCTGATTTATTATTTCTCTTCCTAGACATCTGCAGGAGTCGGTTCTACAACAGGTTGATAGAAAGAGGTCTTTCTTTTGTTTTCCAGTACATGTTTGTAGAATGTTTTATTTTCTCTTCGACTGAAGCCTTTTTTTTCTCTCTCATACTGTAGTGTTATATTTTCTCTGCACTATTCCAGCTTCTCACACAATGGGGGCATTCCAAGGAAGGTGGGCTTCTCCTCTATTAACAGTTTTCTTGGGTCATAGGGCTCTGCATCCCTGTGAGGATGCAGAGAGCTTTTGAAGTTCTATAGCTCTTCCTGCACCAGATTCAGAGCCCATGTGTTTCAGCAGTTCTGTTTACTTCTCAGGGATCCATCCATATAGGTAGGAACAGGGGTGTGGTGAGTTGTGAGAGGTGGCCCATAGCAATGTCGGCGACTACCACCATAGCCAGTCTTGCTTTCACTGCACCCTCACCTTTGCTGGAACTAATAGGGGTGCTAATCTGTGTCTGTGGACCACAGTTCTCAGAACTGCAAATATTTTGTTCTTTTGATCTGACACTACTAATGTTCTGCTTCTAGCACTGGGCAGGTGGGAGCAGGGCAAACTCTGGGAGGGTGCGAAGGGGGCGGCTAGTCCCAGTGCCTAAGACTTCCGTTCTCTGCGGCTGTGAGGGCTTAAACCACCGTTTTCAGCCTTCTTCCCTCAGTCTTTGCTCCAAGGTCTTTTTCTTGTGTGTTGGGTTCAGCTATGTTGTATGGGTCTCCTCAGCCTTGTGGGCCATAAAGAGATTCCTAGCAGTCCACGTTTTTCCCTCTCCTGCAGCTGTGATAGTTCTGGGATTCAGCAAGCTTGCAGCACTGAACTAGGTCTGCACTCTGTGCCCATTTGGCTCCCTCTCTGCACTTCTCCCTTCCCTTCTCCCCTGCTCGCGCAATTTGCCCACCTTTAGGTGAATTCAGTAGTGAGAATCTTCATCTTATCTGTATGCTGTGGAGGGAGTCCTTTGTGGTGTCATAGTTTTTAAATTTGTTGTAAATTCTATGGGAGATTTCCAGAGGCTCACCTCACATCACCATTTTGATGAATTCCGATTTTCTCTTTATATAATGTATTATGTTTGGATACCCCTGGTCTTTCGTAGAATATTAAAGAATTCATACGACTCAGAGAAGAATAAAATCAAGAAAAGGTTTATTGAAGTTAGGGAATGATGATGCCCATGACAGTGTCTATAGAAGACAGCTGCTCGGAATGAGAGGTTGGCTTTTCTTATATAGGGAAGGATAGATAAATTTCCTTATAGCTGAAGATGTGACTGTTAACTCAGGATATTTTACGTATAGACTGTAGTCATTTGATTGACATGTGCTGGTTATATAACTAGTTTCTTTTTGTGCATGCTCTTAACCATAATTCATACAGAAAAACCCATAGGTGGAGTTCAAATTATGAACAGGCTCCAACAGTCTGTGCTAACATTTAGGTAATTCTGGTCGGGGTCTTATCTCCTCCTCCTAAGTGTGTATAGATAGAAAAATCTATCTCTAAAGACTGAGCCTGGGCCATCCTTGTGGAGCGGACCAAGGCAGTGCAAAGTACTAATCCAATCACCTGCCAATATCCCTCAGGCTCATTTTTTTAAACTCCTTTTCTGCCTCATCATTTATAGTATTGGACTAGTGCTTATCATCTAAAATTAGTACTACATATGTCTGCTTCTCACAATATATGGTAAACATTTTAAGAATAGGAATTCTGGTTTTTTATCTTAGATAAAAATCCATTTTTATCTTAGATAAAAATCCAGAATCCATTACTGCATCTTTCCTATCACAAATTTTGCATGAATAAAACATAAAAAAATAATTCATTCAATGTGATAGATACTGATATCCAAGCAAATAAATCTCTAATTTCTTTGTCAGATAATGAAAAATCAATGAAGATGGAATGACATGATCAAATCCATATTTTAAGAGACTAATTGTTCTGCTCTGTACTTGATAGACTGGAGAAGGGAATAAATGGAGTTACAAGGCAATTGATGCAGTCTGTTATGAAAGAATAAACATGTGAACAAAGGTAGCAGCAGATAAGTAAATATAATGGAACCATTTAGCAGGAAAATTGAATATTAAATGAACAATTTTTAGCCCATAAGGTAGATATTGAAGGCTAGGAGAAAACAAAGGAGGAAAGGACAAAAATTTTTGTTCAGTATAATCTCTACATTGTGCTAAGTAGAGCATTCCAACTGCTTGTAAGAAGATGAAATTGATCTAGTAAACCAGGTAAGGAGAAGCAAACACCAACACAATTGAATTGTGTGTCAATAGGTATCTAAGGTGGCTCAGAATAAAAAGAGTAAATAAATGTTGATTATGCATGAAAATATGCAAATTATTCATGGTGGAAATTATTCCTGGGAGAAGGATTATATTAACAAAAGAGTAAATAGAATTGGAAAATGGGAGTAGCAGATGTTATCTTTTGTTTCCTACTTGTCAGAGGCACCTAGTCCTGAATTCTCAACATTGTGATTTAAATTTGTTACCCACCATCTACTAGGCATCAGGTGTTTGAACTTAATCTCAATACTGGATAGAAAAGCTTCAAAATAATAATAATAATAATAATAATAATAATAATAATAATAATAATAATAAAAGTGGCACTGTATTATGGAAGCATTGCTACCTAGATTTTCAAAATTTGAGCACTGTATTGTCAAATTCTTCACATACAATTGATCAATATGAATTGGATTATTTGTAATATGCTTTGAACCATAAAGAACCGAAAGGTTCTTTGCTTTCATTGTCTATATGTCTATACATGCACAATCTATGATCTTTACTTTTTTCTATATTTATTTATAATATAATATATAATATATAAAAACAACAGACATATAAATGATATATTAAAATTAGATTAAATTATTCCTGAACACTCAGAACTATATTGTTATTCAAAATCCAGAAACTAATTTTTAAATGTTCTAACTGTGATAATACTTTATATGTAAGTTAGAAACTAACAAGAATAGTACTTACAGTATCACAAAAATTGATTATTTTTTGGTTTTGATGGCTTGGGCATAAAATTGTCTCTTCGGTCTTACTTTCTATATATCGTCACCATTGAGCTAAAAACTGATTTTTTCAACAACGAGGCTACAGTTTCAGTTATTTTTGATCACATTTGTTCTCATCAGTTTTTTTTTTTTTTTTTTTTTTTTTTTAACAATGTTTGGTTTATTTTCTCCAGTCTATTTTCTAGGGATATGAAAACAGAGATAGGTGATAGAGTTCCACAACATTAGAAACATTTTTTTTATGTCATTACTATTCTATGACATCATTTTTTTAAATTAAAGTTTGCTGTTTATTGGGGTGACAATTTTTTTTAATTGATGCATAATGTTTTATCATCATAGACATTTCTGCATCATTTATGTTTTTCCCAAGTTTTCTCCACCTCAATTATGTAACATTTTTTTTTTTAATCTTTTTTTTCTTTTTTTTTTTTCAGGCATACAAAAAATGTAACAATGTAACAATGTTAGACATTTCATCCCTCACTAAGTGGTAACCCTCCTCCTCCAATCTATTGTCCCCCTGACATCACATATATCTATTACAATTCCATTGACTCTATTATCTATGCTGTACTCTATATCCCGTGACTATATATGTTAAATTATCGTTAACATACAATATTATTCAGCTTCAACTTCAGGTGTACAGTGCAGTGGTCAGGCAAAATATTCTTTTTTTTAATCACATTCTCCCTTCACCTTAATTATTATAAAACACAAACTACTCAAACTTTCCTTTTTTAAGTAACAACAAAATGATAGTATTGAACCCAATTCTTATCAATGAATTATTTTCTAAGTACTCCAAAAATAATTGCATTTTTCTGTATCTGGCATGGTCAGGCAATCAGGTTCTCTAGGGAATTGAATATTACTGTTAACAGCTTTGTCATATATGCAATCTATACATGAAATAACAGTTTGAAACAAATGAAAAATTATAATAATGCTCTAACATTAAACACAACTCATATATATGTTTTAATATTTCATAAGTTACTTCAGAACTTTGCAATCCTTGAGGTTACCGATAATAACTTTATTAACTATTTCATAGTAGATTTGCATCTTTCCTGCCTCTTTCCTTTCAGTAAATTTTTATTATAATTTTAATAGGAAACATGATCTTTGCCTTATTTTAGACATTATTTGGCATAGAAAAAATAAATTTACTAGGTCTCTCTCCAAAGAAATTTAAAGTTTAATCTTCCAGCTATTCAAATATTTTATTCTTATTTAGGTAGTACCTATGTTTTATGTACCCTAGTAGGAATAGTGGTTTTTTTTGAACCCACATCTTTCTATACTACTATGTAAATTTGTATGAAGTTAACTAACAATATAACATTTTAAGAAATATGTTCTACTTCAATTAGAATGAATTGGATAAGTATTGTCCTTTGACTATTTCAGGCTGAAAATAAGCAGCAACCAAAAATGCACAGTGTTTCCCTGAAAATAAGACCTAACTGGAAAATAAGCCCTAGCATGATTTTTCAGGATGACATCCCCTGCACATAAGCCACAATATGTCTTTTGGAGCAAAAGTTAATATAAGACCTGGTCTTATTTTTGGGAAACACGGTATTATCCAACCTATATAAGGGCCATTTATGTTTATGGTCATGGTGAAACAAATATGAGAATAATCGTATTCCATAATTATCTTGATGACGTGTAGCCAAATGAAAAATTGATTTGTACCATCCAAACATTTCAGTATTAATTTAAAAATCAAAGAAAAACATGTATTTTGAATCTTTAAGTGCATTTTACTTTTAATGCAATTTTATACTTGGGGCAACCTTATTAAAAAATTGCATCATGATTATAATTAAAGATCATGAAGATAAATAAATTATGGCCATTCCTAGTATAATGGTCTTTGGTCTTTCTAGTTATAAATTATTTCCCTTAATTTTTGAAGAATTTTGATTGCCTAAGAACTTGGAATGAATTAAAGCCATTTGTAATACTCACTTATTGTTTTGTAAATTATATAAAATATCTTAGGTCATTTAAAATGACAATTAAACACTTCATACATCTTTGACAATTCTTTATTAGTGCTTTAACATTCACTATGACCAGGGACCATTGCTGAAGGTGGAAGCACCACCTGGGGAAGCCCTGAAAACCATAGTACTGATTAGCTTGATTAGTTTGCAGCCTGTTTTTTGTTTTTGTATTTTTTTAAATAAATGAACACATTGGACGAATTTGTCTAAATCAGAAAAACAACATTATTTTTATATTAATAATTATTATTTTCATATATTAAAAAATTTATAAGGCATTATTTAAAGAATTAAAAGTATGCAGTTTTGTTTCGTTAAAATAAAGTGGAGTCTTTTTGTTTTAAGAGTAGACCCATAATTTCATTGGTAATTTTCTTTTCTGCAGTGGCACAGTGCTCTGAAGATCTCCGTTTTTTTTTCAGATTTTCATTATACATGTCTTATGATACAAGATCATTTAAATTTCCCTTTGCTTCTTAAAATCTCTTTAATATGTTTATAAGAAAATTATTATTTTTATTATTGTCCTATAGTCAGAATATTATAACAATGTTTTAAAATAAATGTAGAAAATGAATTTGTTGATAATTGTAATGGAACAAATTTAAATATTGAATTATCCACTTTTTTATCTTTATGGTTGTAGTCTTTTCATTCAAGTAAAGACTACGCAAACACACAGACACATACATAATGCATATCTTGTATATGTGTGTATATGTACACAACATAAATACGTTCTATAATTATAGGTATATATCATGTGAGCAAACATGCACACATATTTACTTTTACTTTTTATGATATAAAATGTATGTTCTTTCTCCCTGAGTCAAAGGATCAAAATGTGTAAACATACCAGAACAATTCAGTTTTTCTTCTGGCTACTGAAGAATGAAGATGGTGAATCATGATTAGTTTGACATTCTTCTTTTCTTTTTTATAAAGACAACTTTAATAGAAAGATCAGAAGCTAACAAGATGATTTCCAAAAGTAGAAGCAGCATAAAAACTCATTTTTACAGTGGAAAGAGCATTTCCTGGGAATCCTGAAATTGCCACAAACTCACTGTGTGACTTAAGGTATTTATAAAATCTAGACTTTATATTCTTTATTTGTGTAATCAAAGCATTGAAAAAGAGCAGCGACATTCAATATATTTTTAAACTTCAAAACACTGTAATAAATACATTTAAGAATAAAAGACTAGGTGATACAAAAGATGTGTGAAGTATTAGAAATGCTTACTTAAAAGAACTGATAAACTAACCAGATAGTGAACAAATACTGGCCCACATTAAGAAATAGTCAAAAATCCAAAGTTATTCATTTAAATTGGGGACATTTTTGCCTTTGAAGAACTGCAGCTCTTGAACACATGGATTAAGATCGGGCACTGCTTTTGACAGTCTAGAGGGTCTAGTGAAACACAAATTAAAATCCATGAAATGCCATAATGAACTCTCATCAATTTGGAATGAAATACTAAAAACCTACATCCTAGGAATAAGGGGAAATTAAAAACAAAACAAATTTTAAAATATGCTCAAATTGACATGAGTCTAATTTTGACTCATAGTGACACACACAATTTTAATCCCTGACAAGGAGATTGCCTTGTTATTGTCTTTGACCATCTGTGAAAAGGAAACGGGAATCTTTTTTAGACGAAAACATCATACCAGACCTCAAATTATTTCTACACTACCTTAAAATACAATATCTGTCACACAATCAATGGGTTCAGATATTGGAATTATTGGATAATTAACTTCAAAATAACTATGCTTTCTGTATTCAATGAAGACAAAAACAAAAAAACAAAACAAAACAAACAAGCGAAAAAAAAAAAAATGTTTCCAGAAAGAATTGGAAACTAAAAATGTGGTAGTACCTTTGAAAAAATACTAAACAGAAATTCTAGAAATTAATATATTAACTGAAATTAAGACATTGGCATGATTAACAGTAAATAAATGAAATAAACTAAAGTTAAATGAGCAAAATCTTCTAGCTACTCAAATATTTTATTCTATTTAGGTAGTACCTATTTATCAGGATGATAACCTTGTAAGTTATATAAATGTCCATGTCTCATATTAAGAACTAGACATCCGTTTTATATTTTAACATCAAGATAATAACTCATGGTGAAAGAAGAAGCACAATTGAAATTTGAAATTATTTTAAACTGTTAATGGATATATAGCATCTAAATACTTATGATATGAAAGTGAGCAGAGCATAGAGGGATACTTGTATTCTTAAATACATATATTTAAATTATAATATCAATGAAATAAATATATGTGTTTGAAAAAAGTAATGAAGTGTAAGGCAATCATCTAATTTAAAAAATTTGCAAAGCTACCTATGTCTCTTAAAAAAAGATGGAATCTGATGAAAAATGAGAGGACAATGATGATCATTGTTCGGTATTAATAGGGACTTTTCCATCATATGTAAACAGTATATTAAAAGAATACTTAGATACAACCAATGGCAATGTAACATAGTGAAATGCTGGGACTCTCTGACTCCATTTTATTCCAGACTGCCTTGTTCTCAGGGCCCTCAGGCTAACAGCTCTTGCTCTTCTTGCAGATAGACATGCTAATCATTCGAGGAATTCTGCTTGCAGCTTGAGTTTTACAAAGCAGCCCCTCCCATTTTCTCTTCTCCTGACATAAAAGAAGCCTGAACTCTGTTCTTTCTTAAGATTGATTTGAGGATTAGGGCTCCCATCTTCTTGGTTGGCATCTTTTCAATCAATAAACCTTTCCTTACTCCAAACTCTTGACATTTTGGGTTTTGGCCTTTTGAAGCTTCAGGCACATGGACTTTGAACTGGTAACAACAGCAATATCTTTGAAAAAAAGGACAAATTCTTAGTGAAACTTACAACTACAAATTATTAAAGCTAACATAATGGTCTGTAGAGAATCTAAATATTTTCTCTATTTACTATACATATTATTAAACATATAAAAACTAAAAAAATAATTTACAGTGAACACTCATATAACCAACACCTCGATTCTGTTATTAATATTTAACTATATTTGTTTTGTCTCATAACTATCAAAATATTCCTCTAGCCACCAATCCATCCAATGTTTGATGCATTTGAAAATAAATTCTAGACATCAGTACAATTCTCCTTAATTAGAATGGGTTCTATTAACTAGAGTCCTATTTTTATATAAATATTTCTGTTGAGATAACACTTGTATATAATGAATTATACAAATCTTAAGTGAACGTTCAGTGAGTTTTGACAAATATATACACCTATATAACACTAATCTCACCAAGGTATGGAACATTACCTAATTGCCCCTTGCAGTCAATAATTGTTTCCTTCCAAGATAAACACTCTTGATTTTATACTATAATTTAATTTTGCCTGTTCTAGAAATTCATTCAAATGGAACCATAGAGCATGTACTTATTAATGTAAGGTTCCTTTCACTTCATACAATGATCTTGAGATTCATGCATGTTGTATGTATAAGTAGTTTATTCCTTTTTATTGCTGAGTAGTATTCTGTTGTAAGGATTTAAGGCAGTTTCTTAACTTTTGTATTGATGTATATCTGGGCTACTTTCAGTTTATGACTAATATGAATAAAGTCGATATAGGCATCCTTAGGAAGTCATTTCTAAAACATATTCAGAAATGAAAAGGACAAAATATACTTAAGACTCTGATCAAGGGTCTACTAAAGTATAGCATAAAGAATATGGTCTATATTATTGTGATAACTATGCAAGATGTCAGATGGGTACTAAATTTATCAGGGTGATTACCTTGTAAATTGTATAAATGTCCATGCCTCATATTAATTTTTGCTCCAAAAGATGCATTAGAGTTGATTATCCGGCTAGGTCTTATTTTCAGGGGAAACACCATAGTTAATATTGAGGGAAATAGAAATCATTTTATCTTGAAAGTCAGGCTTCCTAGACTATGTTGCTCTTTTGAATGTCAAAATGGAAATCAAAAGGTTAAAACTTACAAATAGTGCCCAGAAAGTATAAGGGAGGTGATAGTGGAAGTATTTACATATGGCCATATAACAGACATCAAACTAATGTTTGGTTTGTTCTCCCTACTTCAGTCACCCACTTCAGATAATAGGAACATGGGAGAATGTTTCGTATGAGAATATTATATCTGGAAGCTATATCAGAACAGGCAAAGTTAAGGGGAGCCCCTACTCAAGAGTCAGTCATGATCTCCTAATCAATTACTAGGTGGAAAGAGACAGAGACAATTGTTTCGTTTTGCTATGGAAGGAATTAAATGAAAGGCTTCATATTGAAAGCAAAATAGAGAAGAGTTGGAAAAGAAACTTGAGAGGAGACTTTACGGAATATTAGATCAATGTACAAAAATGGGAATGCACCCAATGACCAGTCATGGACTATAAGAAGGTGATGTTGATACTATGAGATTGGCCACTTCCCACTTGGAGTTTGCTGACTGGCAAAATCTGCAGCGATATCTATAATTACTTTTTTTAAAGGGGGAACAAGAGACATATGATGAGAAAATGGCTGCTCATTAGCTGAAAATAGATATGGAACTTTTCTTTCTTTTTTTAAAATTAAAGTTTATTGGGGTGACAAGTGTTAGAAAAGTTACATAGGTTTCAGGTACACAATTCTGTAATGCATCATCTGTATGTCACATTGTGTGTTCACCATCCAGAGTCAGTTGTCCTCTCATCACCATATATTTGATCCCTTTTAACTTCATCTACCACACCCCTCCCCGCTTACCTTCTGGTAACTGCTAAACTATTGTCTGTGTCTGAGTTTTTATTTCTTCATTTGTTTGTTTTGTTCCTTTGTTGTTTTCAGTTCTATATACCACATATCAGTTAAATCATATGGTTCTCGACTTTTTCTGTCTGACTTATTTCACTTAGCATGATAATCTCAAGATCCATCCATGTCATAGCAAATGACACTATTTCATCTTTTCTTTTGGCAGAATAGTATTCCATTGTTTATATATACCATAGCTTCTCTTGGTTAATGAAGTTTCTAGTCTTCCACCTGAGAGTCTGTCTGGCAAGATGTCCTAGCCACTTTCACAAGTCAGATTTCAGAGGAATCGTTAGATGTCCTTTATGATAAGTGAGAGTGAGTGAGACTGCAGAGCCTAAGGTTCTCATAGCTGAGAGCAGATGGGGACATTAGCAGAGAAAGCTACTAAGAACCAAAAGACCCAGTGTGACTCTCAAATGTGTGTTTCTCGATTGTGTGGGCATTGTGTATGCCCACAATCTGCCCCTATGTCTCTCCCTGTTTCTCTAGGTGATGGGCCAGGAAGAGGCAGGACAAAGGAGAGGAAGGAATGACCCTTCAGAAGTGGTGAAAATTCAGAAAGGGAGTTTCTAATCATGACTGCAATGTTTGTTTTTGAATTTGATTACATAGCTATCCAAAAGGTACTGAGATTCAGGCTAGAAGAAAGAAAGAAAAAAAAAACAAAAAACACATTAAAATTAACTATCTCTCTGACTTTGCTCAAAGGAATGAGTACCCCTCAAGTAAATTCATTTGTGTAATAAAAATATTAATATGTATGCTCATATGACTTGAAGTTGTCTAATGTATACCAGTTATAAAAATAAAATATTGTAAAATGAGAAAATTTCTCATGCTTCTGCTTTGGGCCCCTTATGACTCACCTCAGTTGCTCTGGCTTTAGCAATCTAGGAATTTCTCAGTCTAAATACTTTTTAGTAGTGAGCACTTGTATTTCTTCCCATCAGGTAAATTAGTCTAAATGATTAGATGTAAGAAATGAATCAAAATCCATATACGAATGCAGGTGTACTGTGGGAGAATATAGAATGCCTCCAGTATAATGTAAAGTTTGGAGAAATATTTAAATGTTTGAATGGATAACGAGACAAAATGTAGAAAGTCTGAGAGAAAACAGTTTCAAATGTGAAGAAGTAGAGGAAAAGAGATGTTTCCTGGTTACTGAAGAACTCCAAAGCACACAGAATCCACACCCCATCACTTTTATACTTTAAACATCACCATGCATTGATGCGGATATTCTTTAAAACAAAGAAATGATAATAACTGTTTTAGCCATGAGGAATAGTAAAACAATGACAGTCACCTTGAGACTGCAATCAGTTACCTCGGAAGTTCTTCTTGTCTGCTTAGTAGGCTATTGGAGGGCAAGAAATTTTAACTCTCTTGAGTCGCAAGCATGGTATCATGATTTGCCTCTGCTAAAATTAGAAAATCTTTACATGTGTCTATTGGCAATGGTGTTTCACAAATGTCAGCATCATGCTTTGTTTTTTAACTTTATCAATAATATCAATAATACTTTACTTGATTTCAGACACTCTGAGGAATACAAATCAAACTGCATTCTCAGGGACTCAGGCCTTGAAAAAAAAGACATCAACTCTAAATAAGAAAAAAAAAAAGCAGAAAAGTCAAAAGAAGCTTTAGGAGAGCTTATAACTGAAATAAGAATAAACAAATAAATGTGTACATTTGGGATTTATATTAAGTTTCATCAACATCATCTTATTATCATTTTAACACATAAGGCTTTCTATGCCTATTGTTTTCATTATACTGACACATGCATTTATGATTGATGGTCAGAATATCAGGAATATCATTATAGATCCTGTAGATATGATCTCATTGTTACTTTATGTAATTACATCCACCTCCTTTTTCCCTGAGTACTGAAAATTGTGCAGTTTTGTAGATACAAATGGAATATATTTTTCAACTATTTAGCGAGATATTAATAGGTATTGCATGATAAAAAGGAATATCCATTTTGCCTATTGTTACATAGTGTCCTGATCTAATTGATAAACTTGAGAAATGTTAGTTTAAAAAGTTAAATGAGTTTATGTATTTTATAATGGCTCAGATAACTCACAAATGAGAATTGCAGCAAAATACTGGTAGAAGATACCCAGCTTAGGGTGTAATGGTGATGATCAAGAAAACAAGATGCTTGAACAGGTGGGGACTGGAGCTCTATAGGACCTTAAAGTCGTGAATGTTGTGGCAAAAGAGCAGATCAGGAAAGGCTGGAGCAATAGGCAGAGATCTGAATATGTGTGGGTTTGTAGGCTGTATATGTCATGGTTTTGTTGCTATTCGAAGGGAAATGGAAAGGTTTTGAAAGATTTCAAGGGAGTGAGTAAATAGCATGGGTGATAAAAGATGACTCTGGCAGCATGGTAGAATGGACTGAGGTGTGGAAGAAAGAAAGAAGGGTGTAAGTCAAGCGAACTTACCAGTAGGTGAGGTGAGGTGAAATAATTTTGATTAGAGTGATGGCTATGGATTTTAGAGACATGACTATGACCAAGGATGTTTTAATAACTGATCTATGTTTTCAGTAGAAAAATTAGTTAGTGCTTGCTATGGAACTGGAGCTGTTCTAGTCAGAAGAAATATGTCAGTGAACTAGATAAGTAAGGACTCTGCTCATTTAGAGTTTACATTCTACTAGCTCCAGAAAGAAAAAAAATACACAAGTAAACAGACAAATTGAATGTTTAATATAGTGATAATGACTCTGCAGAAAATAAATCAAATACAAGATTACTTAGAAAAGAATAAAACAGAATGTATAGAATTGAAAATAAAGCTGTTGAGAATAAAACCTAAATGGACAAATTAAATAGCAAATTAGATTGCTGAAGGAAAGAAAAAGAAAAAAAAAACAACAACTATTATCTAGAATGAATGTGGCTATTATCTAGAATGAAACACTAAATGTGGCTATTATCTAGAATGAAATGTGGCTCATTTGTGGCTATTATCTAGAATGTGGCTATTATCTAGAACGAAACACTAAGAAAAAAAGAAATTAAAAAAAATACATTGAAGACACATTGAGAGAATAAAAGGATATTTATGGAGATGAAGCTCAGAAAACCGATTATCTTTGGCGTGGGTATTGATCCTAAGTGGCACAATGACACTGTCAGAAATACTGGCAAGATTCCATATCATGGGTATGTAAAAATAAATTTGTACCAAGCAAATATTTTTATAATTTTCTCAATTTACTGTATGTAAACTACACCTCAGAAAAAGTATAAACAAAACAAAAATAAAAAAGATAATAGAAGACAAATTTAAAAATATGTCTAACTAAAATTTTACATATAGAGATGGAAGTAAATGGATGAGAAGCAAAGATAAAATAACTGAAAACTTCCCAATGGTAGTTAGCATTTTGCTTATGTTAATGTTTTAAGGATGGCTTCAATAACTTTTTAGTTCCAGATAGAATGTTTGTTTATGTTACATAGTGTGTATGACAAGTGTAACACGTGGGCCTCTTTACACTGAATATTAAACAGTGAAAAATATTCCAGTCATTCATTTAAAGCAAAGACCTCAAAAAGAGGGAACAGAAGACTGTTAGGGAAAGAATGGTGTAGCTCTAATACTACTTTTAAAGTAATTGGTACTATTTAGAATAATCAGAATCATGATGCTTCTTTATATCTTTATAGGACCCTGTGATCAGTGTAAGAACATCTTTGGTTTGTAGGTTCCAGGATGCTAATTGAATAAATAATTATTAAAACAAGAACATTCTTAACAAGGCTTCCAGATTTAGACTTTTCAACCCTATGGTGTCTTTTTCTTTGTCCTTCATTTTCGTGCCTCCATAGTTTTCCTGTGATATCAAGTTGTGTATTCAATAGTGAATATTGCAAAAGTCATATCATTTTATAAGTACAGCATGTGATATTATACTGTACCTCCAGTATAATGCATAACATTTTGCATTATTTACATCACAAAGATGCCTATCATTTTTCCTTAACAACTTGATTTCTATTTACTCACGAGCAAAAATATTACTGAAGACTCTGTTACTTGTTAGATTTTCCAGAAGATACTGAGGTAGAATTTCAGATGCAAGATGTATATTAAGAAACTGCACCTGTGAAGAGAAGAATGGGAGACAGGAAGAAGTTAAGCCACGATACAAGCCCTATGTAGTTTGACCAACTCAGCAGGGAACTCTGAAATGAGTATTGCCCATCAGAATGTCCTACATCAGGCAGAAATATCTTTGATGTTATGCCCTCCATAACATCAAACATCGCTGGCCTCTCCAGCGACCAGAACTAAGAGTTGTTGGGAAGGGAAAGCACAAAGCTTCCTAGTAGGTTTAGGGGTTGCTTATAAATGGGACTATTCCTTTCGTACTTCTTACCAAATTTATGCATTCTTCTTTTTTGGGGATACAATGCCTCTTTTTGTTCTCTGATTTTATGAATATATTGCATGCTGGACATGGCAAAACATCCTTATTAAGTATTGTCTCTGAGGAAGCACTTTAGTTATGTCTTCCATAGGTTGTGGCAATGAGCTAACAGAGGAAGTTTTTGTATTATTGAGTATGTGATACCAATGTACCTTGTATTTATGAGCTAAAACCCTGCCTATTAAATGGGTCCTCTGGTCTGACATGATATTATATGAGATTGCATACTGAAGGAACAAAACTCTTCCACAGGATGTTCTATTGTAATCCTGATGGGGCTTTGCAGTCAGAGAAGGTCAACCCATGGATGGAATATGTTACAGTCTCTGTGAGAATAAACTGATGTCACTCCAGGATAGAAGAGTCCAAATGTAGTCTATCTAAACCATGTAGTTGGTAAGTCTCTTCAAGGAATTGCACCATATCAGTGATCCAGAACTGTTCACTGTTGCTGGCAGGTTGTACATTTGGAAACAGCAGTGGATGATTTAGTTTTGATAAGTATGGCTTCATGGTGTTGGCCATAGGTAGCCTCCAACTCTATCACTGTGGTCATTTTATTCATGTATCCATTATGGAAAGACTGGATTGCCCAATGAAACAGGAGCTTAGATCAATGGTCTGAATCATTTTTCCTTTTCCATGGTGGAAATGCCCACCTTTTCTGGTGGGCATTAGAAGGCTAATACGAAACTCTTCACTATTTATGCTTACTCATATATGTCCATACACATGTCTCCACCCCGCCTTCCTTGTCTCCCAATCCTTGAAAAAATTTCCTTTGCTAAAGCTTCCTCTGGCCATTCCTATGTGATGTTGCAGTGGAACCTCTTTCCATTTCAGTTAGCAACCAACTAATGCAATAATCACCCAAATCTATAAACTAAGTTGTTTCATTGTCTTCTTCCTTAAGCTGGTCATATGGGATTCTTCCATAAGACACAGGCAGGTATTGAGGAAAGAGGACTGCTGCAGAAGTGATGGAAGCCATATTGCTTGCAACTTCTGCTTCTGATTATGCTTTTTTACCCTTTTACCACTTTATCTTGGAATGGGTTATTGATGGGCCTTCATGACAACATGACTTGATTGGTCTGACAAGACTCAGCTCCTGATAGCAACTCCAGCCACAAGGTCATTTAGTATCCCATGGTCAAGTCTTCCATACCAGGGTCCACAGGCATGACAAAAATTATTTTTTAAAAGGCATACAAATCTCTGCCGGAGATTTCATGGCCTTGTTTCAGAAACTAAGAGCCTGTGTCATATGCTCATAATATGTCATGCCAAAAACTCCACATGAAATCTTGCCCCCCATTAATACCACCAACTTCATAAGATTTGCCAGGTTATATGGCCCCAGTAACAGGGTTGCTTGCACGAGAACTTGGAACTACTCAAGAGGCCTTTGTGCTTTAATATCCATTCGAAGCTGGAAGCCTTTTGCATTTCCTGCTATATGGTCAGAGCATATTCCTAGGTATAAACTTTTCTGTCTCCAGAACCTGAAGAGATTCACCAGAAATTGTTCTTCCTTCTTTGTTGTATGCAGTGCCAGGTGCAATAAGTTGTTGTTTTACTTTGGTTATTATGTTTGACATGCCCCACACCACTAATCCCTTAAAAATTGTATGGGTATGATAGACCCTTGCATATTCACAGGATTAATCTCCTAGTCTCTGGAGTACATGTGTCTTATAAAGACCTCCAGTCTGTGCAAGTCTCGTTCAGCCTACACAATCAATACAGTGTCTTCAATGTAAGATCAATTTGATGTTCTCTAAGCTATTCAGACAATTTCAGGTTTCTTTGTACTTTATTATGACAGAGGGCAGGAAATTAACATAGTCTGGGGGGTGTGAAAATGCATATTGTTGTCTGCTTCATGCGAATATCACAGTAGCTAATCCTCTTTTTATTTTTTTTCTGATAAAGATGGAAAAGAGTTCCTTTGCCAAATTCATGGCTAATACTTTGAGGTTTCCTAATCTGCTCTAGCAAAAATACCACATCTAGCATGTTGGCTGCAGTCAGAGTAAAACTTGGTTGATTTAGAAATAGGTTGAGGTGGAAGTAGCCTATAATCACTCTTCAGGGTCCATCTGGTTTTTGCTTGGATCATACCAATGAATCAAATGAAGATATGACAGAGACCTCCACCTCTTTTTTGTTTCTTAATTTCTGCTAAAACCTTGCCTAGGATGTGATATTAGTTCTGATTTGCTATCTTGGCTAGATGTGATTAATTACAAAGACTTCCACTTGACTTTACCTATTATGATGACCCGTGCCCCACAGACTAAGAACCCAATGTGGGGATTATGCCAACTTCCAGGTATGTTAGTCCCAATCATATATTTGGGGACAGGAGAATGATAGCCAGTTGTCCTTGCAAAATGAAGGTATACACTGTAAGGAGACTTTGGTAAGGACTCCAGTTTTGTCCCATCCCCATGTTTCTCTACTTTACAGGTGCCATGGCAATGCTTAAGGGCTCTGGATGAATCAACGTCCTGTCAGAGCTACTGTCCATCAGTCTTCACAATGTTTGGTATTTCCCTTTGCTCAATGCACTATTTTCTGTGTAAATGGCCATATAATTCTTTGGGGGAATTAGTAGAAAAAACATTACTTTGTATACTCGCCGTATTTTGGTGGAATCTTTCCTCCTGAGTCTCCAGCACCATCTTCAGTTAATAGATTCTGGGGTCATCAGTTGCCTCAGTTGTGGAAACCAGATGGGGATTCTTAACTTTTTTATTGAGGATGCAGCCCTCAGCTATCCAGTCATTCATCCTTGATTTTTTTCTTGCTTAGTATCACCGTTGTTAGCTACCCATTTGTTTTGCCCCTAATGACACTATTTTATTAAAGATTCTCATAACTCTTGGGTCAGAATTTATTGGTTGCCACTTTGACCTTGCATGTTGTTGCACTAATTGTGACTCCCCCACCTCCAACTTCTGGAACATAAATGCTTCCATATGACCTCTGCTGTTTCTGGGTTCTATCATACCAATGTGGTCTTTAAGCTAAGTTCTGTAACAGTCTCTAATATCAACTTGGGTGAACAACTCTCTTTGTTTTCCTGGATCAGAGGGCTTTCCTGGTACATAGAGTTTTTAGTGCTAAAATTAGGAGAATTGGCCATCCTACATACCATCAGCCCTGTACTACAAAGGAGAGCCATCACTAAACTCCTTAACTGATCTTGATGATTCTCTACCAGAATATTTCTCAAGGCCTGGGTAAATGATGAGGCCTCTGGTTTTTCCTGGGGATAATAATTACCCAGTGTTTCTCTGACCACACATAGTATATCATTTGCAGCATACCTCATTCCCTAGAGTTTTTCATCCTATCCCTTAGTGTTTACCATGATAATTCTGACATTTCAATTAACTCAGTGAAATTTAGCATCACTTTTTTTTTTTCGTGCATGTAAAAAGCACCCTATTAATGCATTAACATCATTTCCTGGAGGTTTTGTCATGATGTTAAATATTGTCTCTTGGAAGGGTAACTCTAAGTCAAAAATTATTTCCTGTCCAGTTTTATGGTTGGCATTATCTGCTCTTTTCCCTCCCACAAGAGGAGATAAGCTTCCTTGTGCCCAAACAGGACTCTGGCTTTCACACCAGGCTTTAAGTTTCACTCACCCTCAGTTCTTTATTCTCTTTCAGTAAAGTACCAGCAGTGCCCAGCAATAGCCAACAAATTCCTCATCCTTATAGCCACTATATATTTAATACATTTCTAATGTCTAACATATCACATAGGGTAGTGAACTCTATTTCACAGGAATAGCGTCACAATTTCTATCCCACGGGAATAGCTTGAGAATTCATCTCTGGTGAAGTTTTAACTATTGGCCTGCCACTTTGCCAGTGACTCTCTGTATTCCATCTATCACCAATCGTAGGGACCTTACTGCCAGCCAGGTAGTGAATCATCCAACTCTAATACCTTATCACTTGCTCTTTTGAACCATTCCTGGCACCAAATATTGCAAGTTGAGTTAGTTGGAAGTAGATAATCAGATGGAGTTTACGATGTTAAATGATTATTAGGGATCAACACCCATGGAGATGAGAGGGAAGAGACATTATTGGGCAGAGGAAGAAGTTAAACCACAATTCAAGCCCAACAAATTCTTGATACATCCAATGAGGAGCCCATCAGATTTTCTTGCATCAAACCAAAATGTCTGGATACTTAGGAGCACTCAGTCCCTGGATGTGAGCTAACCTGGCAATAAGATCTCTGCAGCTAAAGTAATCCCTGAAGGATATCATACCTGGAGGGTATGTGCTGACTGCATCCCTCCACTATGAAGCACGTTCTTCCTTGACAAGAGGTCTGGAGGTGCATCTCCTTATCTAACACAGCTTTGTTCCCAGATGTCATGCTGTCAGAGGCAAACAAAGCACACATTTTAAAAGATCATTATAACAAAATAATGGCACATATATTTGATATTAAGTCCTACCAAATTTAAAGGTGTTCTTTTAAGATAAAAAGCAAGGAAATGAAGTTTTTTTTCTAGTTATGTATCATAAAAAGCATGTTAACCTTTTAGTCTAGATGCTGTTGAAATGTGCTTTAAAACTTTCACATCTTTTCATCCTGTAGAAATAATAGGTGAATTCTTTTTAAACAGGAAAAAAAGAAAATCGATAAGACCACATTCCAAAATCAGTTGGACATCCTAGTGGGTCAGAAAGGAAACAGAACTCAACAAGGTAGGGCTAGTGCCTGAGGCTGGCTGGATAGCAAGACCAGAGGCAGAAAAGAGTGGCAAGGGATTCATTTTCTGTGGCATAACTGGGAAATAAAGTGTCCCTTTTGAGATCATGGTGACCAAAGTCAGTTTCACTCTGAAAGTGGGCTAGAGCATGGAATTTTTGTCCATGTAAGATGGATGAAAATAGTTGAGGGCAGGCATTGCCCTCAACTAAAATAGTTGGGGCTGCAATTTCTATCAAGCTGTCTACTTAGGCGGTCAAGAGAAAGCAGGCAGCGTAATACTCCATTGTATAAATGTACCACAGCTTCTTAATCCAGTCATCTACCGATGGGCATTTTGGTTGTTTCCATATCTTGGCTATTGTGTAAAGTGCTGCAATAAACATAGGAGTGCATACAGATTTTTGAATTGGAGTTTTGGATTTCTCCGGGTAGATGCCTAGGAGTGGAATTACTGGATCATAGGGTAGTTCCATTTTCAGACCACCTCAGGGATACTGTGGATACCTGATCATGGCATTGTACATCAGAAGCTAAACATTAATGAATGCCAACTATAATTTTATATATATAATGTGATGGTTCAGTGTGAGGTCGGAGGGATAGTGGATGGGGGGAGGGGGGTTCACAGTATGAGGGATATAAATGATGAACGTCTAAGTATTACCTTGTTTTGTACACCTGAAACTAATAAATAAATTAATTAATTAAAAAAAAAAAAAAAAAAAAAAAAAAAAAAAAAGAGAAAGCAGGCAGAGTCTCAAAGCCAGTAGTTGAGCCAAGTTACCTGCTAACTTAATTATCATCTGTAACATTTTCAATATGGCTATGAGCTTGGGGCTCAGAGAATCTCTGTTTCCACACTGGGGATTCCCACAGCTAACATGTAGTTAACAAGAAAGCCACTGCACAGAGAGATGAGTGCAGAGTTTCTTCACAATCCCAGCCACTCTTAAAGAGTCATTCTTTAATTAGCTTGGCACCTTCCCCTGTCTCCCTTTGTCCCTCTTTTAGTTGTTTAAATCCACATTAGAAAAATATTCATCTCAGAACCTTTAATAACCAAATCAAAGCAATTTGTCATTTTTCATAGATTTTGTTTCTTTTTTAAAATTTTTATGTTAATATGTCACTTTTGCCACCATTTAAAAATGTATATATATACACATATGTATATACATGTGTGTGTGTGTGTATATATATATATATATGTATATATATATATATATATATAAATATACACACACACACACACACACATATGTATATATATCCTGACTGCCCCATAACAAGACACACACAATAAAATTGGTTGTGCAATATCAGTCTATTCTTTCTACTTATATATATAGTTTATATATAGTTTATCAAATTAATATCACCTAACAAGTACTTTAAAAATAGATGGTGTTCTTGCCTACCGATGAGATGCATAGCTAATTCAATATGAGAGAAGCAGGCATTAAACTCGGGAGCATTCCAGCATCTATTAAGAGAGCAGAGACAATACATTATGTTTTTGAAGGCAAGAAGGCTGATTAAGCTGAGACCGAGACTAATCTTTGACATGAATGAAACACTCTAAAAGTTATCTTCTTAAGGAACCAGCCTGGAAGTTTTAGAGTCATCTTCCCCTGATTTTCCTAAAAAGTCCTTCATACACTGAAAAAAATATAATACATTTCTGTGAAAGAAAACTATATAATTTCCTAATACAGATACCACCATTTTCTAACTAGACTTTACTTATTAATATTCCGGTATTTTCAAAAATCTGAGTTAAAAATGACACTTCCTTTGATTTGCTCTCCTTTTAAACAAATAATGCCTAAAATTTAAAAATTATTTCTAAAAAGGCAAACACATGTTCCTATGATTTTGGGACAAGATAGTGAAGAAATTTCATGTCTACTCTGGCTACCAAAATGGACTCCTATTAAATACACAAATCATTTTCTTCATCTTTACAACATGCAAATTCACAACACAAAAGCTAAGACTATAATATACTTATATTATTTTGTGTGCATAATCAGAATTTTTAAATTTTCCTAAAAGAATTGAAAATCGAAGGTAAACTTGCACATGTGGACACACACACACACACACACACACACACACACACACAAATGAATGTTAAGCATTTTTGGTGGATTCAACACTCCAATCCTATTCTTTTCAGGGGCTGAGAGAGCTCCCTCAAAACACTTCAACAGGCACCATGTTTAGATTTGATCTTAGATTAAATAGATTTTACTGTCACTTATCTGACAGAATTGCAGTGTGATCCTTTGACAGGTTGGTATAAAAACTTGGGTCTCAGTGAACGCTGTAATACATTTTTCTTTTTTTTTTCCTTAGCAGGTACGCCACTGAACACATTTTAGAGTCTGTAAAGTTTACTTCTAGTGCTCTTTCCTTATCAATCTTTCTCTCTTTTTGTCAGACTAATTCCCTTTTGCCTAACCTACCTCAAGTCTTCTATCAGTCTCCACAATTAATGAGAATTATATCATATGCTATTGCTTTATAGAAGAGTTCATAAACTGTTAACTCCAAGCCTTATACAGCCCTGAGATGTTTTCACCTGGTGCTTGTACTGTAGAAACATACCAAAAAAAAAAAAAAAATCACAGATACGAATTGTTAAATCTAGATTTATAGCTTTTTGTAGAAGCGTTTAGAAACTTTGGGACTGTTAATTCTCCCTTTCCACACGGCAGTAATTGCTGAGGGCTGAATAGAAGCTGCCCCTTAAGAGAGGTTAAGTTCACAGTGGCTCCTCCAGACTGCTTTGTATTATACTTGGATTTAGGCTGTTTCTTTCATTTACATTAGCAGCATGGCCCCTGTGGGTTTTTGAGTTTGTGATCTCTATTATATAACTTTCTCTCTCAACTGTCAACTAAGTCCAATTAACATGTTTACTGATAAGACAATATCTCCCACTGGTACATATTACTAAGAAATACTTGAAAGCCTTCAACACTTAAACTTTCAAAATATTTTTTTAAAAAAAGTTGTTAAATGGAACAGCTGTTTAGAGAAGGTGTTATCTCTGGACAGAGTCTTTCCTGAAAACTTTTCAAACACAGGATGCCAATCTTAGTTTCACCATTTGGCCATATGATCCCCTTACCCCACCATCTTGATCCTTTATATTAAGAGTTATAAAGAAATTGGATACTAAGACATCTTTACCCCAGCTCACTACCTCACCTTCCATAATGATTTTTTCCATTTCTTATTCTCCCTTAGTTTTAAAACTAAGATTTATTTTCTTCTAAAGGCTATGATTGTGGCTTCATTTTTATATTGACAAAGCTCTCTGTATTTCTAAGTATTTTATGCATACCTCTATTGTAACCATTATCACATAATGATGTTTTGATTTTCATATGTAATGCAGTTGGATTTAACTCTGTTATATGTATGTAACAGTAAGAAGGATTTCATTCATTTATTTCCTTAAATTTGGTCTTTAAGCCAGATCATGTGTTCTAAGGCCTCAACTTCCTGTCCAGGGAGAAATCCAACTCAACTCGTTCAAGAGGAACTTCTGCCTCTGTAAAGCTAGGAACAATTCCTCTTAGATCAAACACAGTCAAGTGCAAGCCCTCTCTTCAGTCAGCAGTGGTCACTGCTGATAGTTTCATTGAGAGAGTCTCTGATGTTCTCTGCCAAGCTTGGGCAGGATTGTCCTAAGTGAGACTGGAGGACTAATACCTAAAATCCAGTCTCCCTTAGCAATTCATTCAGCCTTGATTATGTGATAACATATACAGGCCACTGCCGAGCAATTACTGAAACCTCCCTCACCTACCTCAAGAAAATCAAAACTTTTTTTCTTCAAACTGACACACATCATTCATTCCTAAATTTAGGCATTTTTGCATTCCAGGATCTTCGAATTCCATCCACTCTAGGACACTGGGTAGGAATAAATTTTAGTTTCTGGCCAATTTTTACTCTGTTCCTTAAACATTGGTTGTTAACAATCTCCTGGGAGGAGACAAAACAAAGCTTTTAACAATTTTATAGGGTGGAGACTTTGCAGGACGAATTCAAAGATGGCGCCCACAATTTGATTCCTGCCCCTTATTGTGAACACTTGTATAATTCCCTCCTCCTGAGTATCAGTGGACCTGACCTAATTAGATGAGAGCTTTTAAAAGAAAGTCTACGGTCAGAGACGGGGCAAATCAGAGATATTTTCAGATGCATCAAATCCCTTTCTGCCTACCTTAAATGAGCATATTGCCATGCTGTGGAGAGGCCAAGATGGCAAGCAACTGTAGGCAGTCTGTGGAATCTGAGAGTGACCCACATCTACAGTTAGCAAGAAAACAAGACTTCCATCCTGTAGCATCAAGGAAATTAAACATCTAGAGAGCTTGGAAGGACCCTGAGCTACAAATGAGAACACAGCTTGTATGACATTGTTTTCAGCCTTGTGAAATTCTGACTAGAAAAACTAGTTACCTTGTGTCCAAACATCTGAAATGCAGAAATTATGAGATAATAAATTAGTATTTTTTAAAACCACTGAGGTGGTAATTTGACTTGTATCATAGAAAATTAATGTGGAGATTTCTTACGAGACACAGGAAAAAAGACAGGTTAATATCTCAAGGAGTTACTGTAGTATTCATGAGTCTGTCCTACTTAATTGCAATTTTATTGAGGGTACAGATTTTTTCTTGGCTGTCTTTGTACTCACTGTTAGCCTAGTATCTTGATGATAACAAGATATATAAATTTATGGATAAGGTAAGCTAGCAAATATTATTATTTTAAAAGTTTAAATTATTAAAGAAAGAAAGAAATATTTGGGGATGATTTGAGAAAATAGCAGAATTGAATATAAGACTTTTACCACAGTGTATATTTTTAGCAAATGTATAAGTTTTAGCAAAGGAGATTGAAGCTGAATGTATAAAAGGGCCAGTATGGTAAATTAACATGAACTTAGTATGGCTTCATCACCGCATAATGAGCTATGGATAGTCTACAAATTGTCATATTTTATTTTTGAAAGAATATGTGAGGATGTGGGAAGACTTCTCTTTCTTAGAGCATTTATATATAATACAAAATAAAGTCACTTTAACCTTTAACAGTATGAAGGAGCATATCCAGATGTACACACATACATAAAATGAATTAACTGAAAACTAGTGTCCCTAAAAATCCTCCATTTGAAGTAAGTAAGGTATGTGTGAACACGGAGGGCACAGGAGGCATTACAATGTAATATTATACAGCAACCAAATCTAATACAATTTGAGACTTCATACAGAGAGCAATCATATAAGGGAGTAGGAAGGTAATAGTTCTTCTTTACTAAGTTCTGGTAAGAGCTTTGGGAATACATTGCATGTTCAATCCTAGGGATCTCTGGGTTGAAAGAAAAAAAAAAAAAGAAAAAAAAATCATCAGCTAGAAATAGGTGAGAGAAGAGGAACCGAAGGTTGGGGTGTTAGAAAAATTGAGGCATTTGGGGAAAATAAGAAAATACCTTATAGCATCTAATTGACCCAAATCATCTAGAGTAGGTGAAATTTTCTTCTGTTACATGGAGAGTGTAGTCACAGAGGACACTGAAGAAATTACTAGGGCACTGCATCCCAAAGTTGCCTTGAAAACAATTTCTTTAGGAATCTGAGTACACTCTGAAAAGCAATTCAACCTTAAAAGTTTTCTCCCCAATGATCTTTCTTATCACTTCCCACCCTTTATCATGTTATTTAAAATTTTGTACTATCCAGGGCTTTGTCCTTTCTTTTTGTTAGAAACTGTAAGCTACTTCACACAAAAATGTACCTAAGTCTTGTTATTACTATTAACAACAATGGAAAGGTTGCTAACCTTTCAAATTTCAGGAAAGTTAGAAATGTGTAGATTCTTAATTAGCAGGTGATGAATTTCTTAATCTGAATACGGCAAATAAAATATAAATAATATTGGTGATGACACATTGCATGTATTTATGGATTTACACTTGCTGTAGGGAAATCTAATATATATATACATATATATGTGTGTATATATATACGTATATACACACATATATATGTATATTTCTAGTATATTCTATTCTATATATTTCTAGTATAATCTAGTATATATACATATATAATACATTTAAAAATGACAGGATGCAGCTTCTTAATACTTACAAATTTCACAATCCTAGAATCCCAACTAAGCCATTGTTACATTTGGATGCTCTTTGGCCTTGTTGTCATAGCCACGGGTCTCTGACATCAGTATTTGTCCTGTGGGTCGATGTCTTTCTTTCTTTACTTTAATTTTAACTTTTATTAGAATAACCAACCCATTGAATGGATCTTTACCAGGGTATTTTGTAAAATGTTTAAAAATACATTAAAAAGAAAAAGTCAACTCTTTCCTTCATGCTGTTTGCATCTAGCACTTGGTGCATTTGTTTTATTTTCACACTCTTAACGAGTTCTGGGTTATGTGCCTGCTGAAAGAACTAAGGCTGCTCAACAAGGACTCACCCTGATGAGGACCTTTCAGGTTTCTGCGACATAGTTTTTGCATTGCAGTCTACTGCTAGAGCAGCGAGTGTTGTGTGTCGACACCCCACATAGCTCCTTCCTTCTCCCCCATCCACTGTGCAGCTTACTCTTTAAAAGAGGAAACCATTCAAAGATGTTACCTCCTTTCCTTGGGCCTTTAGAGCTAGCGGTTGCCATTGTGTCTGCAATGAGTGACATGAGAGAAGTGTATGCAATTCAATCACAGTCTTTTAAGAGTAGAAGAATTTTGCTGCTACAAGAGGGCTAAATGGTAACTCTCAAGTCCTGTCACTGAACAACTGCATTTCTGCTCAATAAGCAGGTAAAGACTTTTTAAACGGTGTTTTCTTTGTAATAACTTGTTTTCTTTTAAGTCAGTTCATTTTTACTAAAACATATTTCAATAGTATACCTTAAGGCCATTATACTACACATGTTTATATTATTTATACCAGTTATATAAAATGGTAAATATGGACAGTTGCTGTTCAAATGAATGAAGGCAGTTGTACTTAATAAATCAAATCTTAGTAAATCTTTCTAATTCCACAGAGGTTGAAGGTATATGCATAGAAATGCTTTACATTTTCTCATAAATTTTACTACCTGTAATATGTCAAATCCTCCTTTGCTATTGGGAAATGATTTACCTTAATGACATTTGATGTCATTTTTAAAGGTATCTTGGATCTGGAATTTAGAGCAGTTAATTCTATTTTAATCTGATATTCATCTTTTTAATAATATTTCTTATTCCAGCACAGATGAGACTCGTGGTTTTAGATGAAAGTATGGGGTTGTTTATTTTCTTTCAATTTCTTGTGTCTTACCAGGGCTTCTTCCTTGTCTACTGGTGAAAGGAGAGGGAGAAAAGAAAAAGAAGATTCCATATGCCACTCTCCTTGGTGAGTAAGTTATCTTACAAATTAGTAATCGACAGTGTTTATTTTGTGAGTAATTACAAAGCTGTAAAGGTAGGTTTGCTAACCCCTCCAAATGGTCCCAATGGTGATATAGCTGATTGCTCAGCCTGTGGCTCTGTGTTGTGTGTTGAGTTGCTAGCAGGTCTTGCTGGTGAGTATCTCCCTAGACCTTGGCTGTTCTTTTAGAAAAGTGAGTATATCATCTGACTGTTTCCCACATGGTGACATCACATCATATTCCCCAGATGAGCCTGGTCCTCACCAATTGCATAGTCCCTGGACTCTAATTCAGAGAATAGCAAGTACAAGTAGAATCCATTTTTCTTACCTCTTTAAGACAAGAGAATCAGGACAGCTATTAATATTTGTGTTTCCTCTGCCTCATAGAACACAGTCTTCTGTCTACAGTGTAATTTTTCTATGTTAAGAGAGAGATACCATGCTGCAGACAAACAAGCATCCAACTACAGTGAGACATTACTCCTGAATTTTGAAAGATAATCACAAATTTCAGAAGTTTTTCTTACAGTTTTCCTTTTTTCAGTTTGGAAAGGAGTCTCAGTTGAGTACCAGTTTCCTCCAATTTCCTTATGGAAGAGAGAAAAATAGGTTACCCTTCTTTCAAAGACATTATACTTTCCCCAGAGTCAACCTTCTACCTCTTAAAATTCAGGAATCTTTACTAAGGGCATGACCATATCAAGAGATCTACTAAACATGCCCAAACTGAGCAACCTCGTCAACAGGAGCATACACAGGAGTATACAACAGGAGATACACAGCAATATGTCCGAATCATTCATGAGGTGGGATGCATTCACTAATATATCTAGTCCAAAGCATTTCTAACACCATGTATTGTTTTTTACTTAAAAAAGCATATATATATATATATATATATATATATATATATATATATATATATACACACAAAGTTAAAAATGCAATACATAATTCATAGTATTTAACCAGTTCTTCTCCAATTTTCAACCATAGTTTTGTTGTCTAAAATAATAAATGATAATAAATCTATTTCCAAAAGTATATTTCCAAACTTCATTGTTAGTTTCTGAATCTTCTTCCTATCACTTTTCATCCACCCACCTATTTTCTAAGTTTGTTTATTTATTTCTATCAGCGTGTGATGGTATGGTAGTCTTATGACAACCTATGTGCTCTCAGTTATGATACATGAAGTGAAACAAACAAATGTTTCCTGAGATGATAGTGGAACTCTTGTGTGTCACATGGAAAATTAGTGTGATGCAATGATAACCTCTAAGAACACTAATGGGCATTGTATTCCAGAGATCCTGGAACAGAAAGGCTCTAAAACCAAATTTAGATCTTGACTCTCATGGTTAATTGAATCAATTTAGAACACACATTAAGTAGCAAGAGGAAAGAGATTAAGTCAGTTAATAAATTTAGAATAGAATGCAAGCTAGGTAGAAAGAACAACTTGATGGCCAACACGCACAAATTAGTAAATAATCTTATAGAATCTGTTTAAGTATATAATCATGAAAAAAATGTCTATTTACTAAAATACACATATTCTTTTGTTACCCATTTTTGTCTATTTAAGAAACCAAATAATAAACCACACATCATTTTATGTAGATTTACATAAATTTAATAAATTCTTAATATTGTATTATACATATATAACATATTTTTTATAAAAAGGCACTATTGTAATATAATAACCATTAATTGGTTATAAATAATAACTACATTTTTAAAATTAATTTCAGATGTGCAAAACAATGTAATAGTCAGACATTTATCATTTATATCACTGACAAAGTGATAACCTCCCTTCCCCAATATACTAACCCTCTGACATTGCATATAACCAATACATTTCCACTGTGTCTATTCCTAATGCTATACTCCACTTCTTATAGCTACATATATACATATGTATATGTATAGTTCAATTATATATATATATATATATATATGTATATATATATATATATATATATATATATATATATATATATATATATATATATATATATATAACTATAGTTGACATTCATTATCGTTCAGCTTCAGGAGTACAGTGCAGTGATCAGGCATCTACATCATTCCTGAAGTGGTCTCCCTAATAAGACAAGTGTCCGTCAGATACCCTACAAAATCTTTATAACATTATTGATTACATTACCCAAATTTACTTTCCTATCCCCATGGCAATCTTGTGTTTACCGATTGTGCTTTCTAATTCCCTCATCTTCCCCCTTATCCCCACGCCCCCCATCTACCAACCCTCAGTTTTTCCTCTATGTCTCTGAGACTGTTTCTGATTAGTTCATTCATTTATTCTTTTCTTTAGATTCCTCATATAAGTGAGATCATAGGGTATTTGTCTTTCTCTATCTGACTTATTTCACTTAGCATAATGTTTTCTAGGTATATCCATATTGTTGCAAATGGTAAGATTTCATTCTTTATGGCTGCATAATACTCCATTGTATAAATGTACCACAGTTTTTTAATCCAGTCATCCGATGGGCATTTCAGTTGTTTCCGTGGGCATTTCAGTTGTTTCTATGTTTTGTCTATTGTGTATAGTGCTGCAATAAACATAGGGGTGTATAATTTTTTTTCAAATTAGAGTTTTGGATTTCTCTGGATAGATACCTAGGAGTGGAATTGCTGGGTTACAAGGTAGTTCCATTTTCAGTTCTTTGAGATACCTCCATACTGTTTTCCATAGTGGCTGCCCCAATCTGCACTCTCACCAACAGTGCACGAGGGTTCCCTTTTCTCCCCATCTTGCCAGCACTTGTTTGTTGATTTATTGATGATAGCCATTTTGACTGGGGTGAGGTGGTATCTCATTGTGGTTTTTATTTGCATTTCTCTAATGATTAGTGAGGCTGAGCATTTTTTCATATGTCTGTTTGCCATCTGTATGTCCTCTTTAGAAAACTGTCTCTTCATGTCCTCTGCCCACTTTTGAATTGGGTTGTTTGTAGTTTTGGAGTTGAGTTGAGTGAGTTTTTTTATAAATCTTGGATATTAACCCCTTATCAGATATATCATTGTCAAATATCTTCTCCCATTCAGTAGGATCCCTTTTTATTTTACTGATGGTTTCCTTTGCTGTGAAAAAACTTTTTAATTTGATGTAATCCCACATGTTTATTTTTTATCTTACTTCCCTTTCACGAAGGGATATAGCAGTAAAAATTTTACTCCGGGTAATGTCTGTCGTTTTTTTCCTGTATTTTCTTCTTGGAGTTTTATGGTTTCAGATCTTACATTTAAGTCTTTAATCTATTTTGAATTTATTCTTGTATATGGTGTAAGGAAGTGGTCCAGCTTCATTTTTTTGCTTATGTCTGTCCAGTTTTTCCAGCACCATTTATTGAATAGACTGTCTTTACCCCACATAAATTCTTGCTTCCATTCTCATAAATTAAATGACCCTATATGCATGGATTTATTTCTGGGCTCTCTATTCTCTTCCATTGATTTACGTGCCTTTTTTTATGCCAGTACCATGCTGTTTTGATTACTGTAGCCTTGTAATATAATTTAATGTCAGGTATCATTATACCTCCCACTTTGTTCTTATTTCTCAAGATTACTGAGGCTATCTGTGGTCTTTTATGGTCCCATATAAATTTTAGGATTATATGTTCTATTTCTGTGGAAAATTTCCTTAGCAGTTTGATAGGAATTGAATTGAATCTGTATATAGCCTGATGCAGTATGGACATCTTAATAATATTAATTCTTTCTGTCCATGAGCATGGTATGTGTTTCCATCTATTTGTATCTTCTTTAATTTCTCTCTTCAGTGTCTTATAATTTTCTGAGTACAGATCTTTTACTTTTTTGGTTAAATTTATTCCGAGGTATTTTATAGTCTTTGAAGCAATTGTAAATGGGATTGTTTTCTTAATTTCTCCTTCTGATATTTTATTACTGGTATATACAAATGCAACTGATTTCTGAATATTAATTTTGTATCCTGCTACTTTACTAAATTCATTTATCATTTCTAATAGTTTTTTTTTTTTTTTTCTGGAGCCTTTAGGGTTCTCTATATATAGTATCATGTCATCTGCATATAATGACAATTTTACTTCCTCCTTACCAATTTGGATGCCTTTTATTTCTTTTTCTTTTCTGATTGCTGTGGCTAGAACTTCCAGAACTATGTTGAATAGATGTGGAGAAAGTGGGTAAGCTTGCCTTTTTCCTGATCTTAAAGAGAATGGTTTTAGCTTTTCCCCATTGAGTATGATGTTAGTTGTGGATTTATCATATATGGCCTTTATTATGTTGAGATATGGTCCCTCTATTTTCACTTTCTTAAAAGCTTTTATCATAAATGACCACTGGATTTTGTCAAATGCTTTTTCTGCATTTATTGATATGATCATGTGATTTTTATTTTTTATTTTGTTAATGTGGTGTATCACATTAATTGATTTGTGGATGTTGAACCACCCTTGCATACTGGGAATGAATCCCACTTGATCATGGTGTATGACCTTTTAAATGTATTGCTGAATTCTGTTCACTAATATTTTGTTGAAGATTGTTGCATCTATGTTCATTAGGGATATCAGCCTGCAATTTTCTTTGTTTCTAATGTCTTTGTCTGATTTTGGGATCAGGGTGATAGTGGCCTCAAAGACAGTGTTTGGGAGCCTTCCCTCCTTCTGTATTTTTTTTGGGAGAATAGTTTGAAGAGAATAGGTGACAATTCTTTTTTGAATGTTTAACATAATTGTTTTAATAATCTTATATTTTTGGACAATTTGCTGTCAATGGCTTTTTATTATTATGAGGAATACAATGTAGTAATCATGCAATTGTTGAGTTGTTTTCTCTGAGTCAATTTCTTGATGTGTGATATCTGGATTAAAATGTATGTGTTCTTAAGACATTTGAAAAAAAATAAAATTACATGTTATTCCCATTTACGATGCATAATGTCATCACCAGTATAGCCATTGTGAATTATTTATCATAGAATGGACATTCATGGGAACTACTCTTAATACGTTCTCCTGCAAGCTCCAAGTAGTATAGGATTTTACTTTGCTTTGCATTTTTCCTAAACAATATTTAAAATTTAACAATCATTTGCTTCAGAATAATGATTGCTTTTGAACTCTGGTACAAATTTGTGTAGCCCAGGGATCCTCTATCCTGAGTAAAATTACTAGGTTCCTCTCTCTCTCTTTTCTTCCCCCTAAAGTATAACACAAAAAAGACCTTGATCTTTTCTTCCACTTGCCTTCCTTCCCTTTCTCTTATCTTTCCTATCCTTCCTTTTCTGAATAATTCAGTCCTAAAAGCACTTGGAGCAAAGCAATATAGACGTGCAGGTGTCTGGGGGTCAGAAGCCACAGTGACCTGGAGTAGTATGTATGAGGTGGAAGAGTGTGGGTTGGACATGTACACACTGGGGAGTGGGAAGCCTGTGTGGGTAAAGTGGGGTGAAGAAGATGGCCTCACCTGAGGTGTTACACCGAGGCACAGTGAGCAAGATTTGCCTGTGGGGAAATGGACACTTGAGGCACTTGAGTCTAAGAAGTGTGCACAGGTCTCTGTGTATGGGGTCAGTGACCTTGTTAAGGTATTATAACCTGATTAGAAAGTGGAGGCCCACCCTGGTTTTGTCAGATCTTGAATTGTGGAAAGGTAATGGGTTTGTGTGAGGTGGTCAGGCTGGTGTGATGACTCAGAGCTCAAATGAGATGAGAAAGTCACGCATCTATTGATGAAGCCAACATGGAGTGTCAGAAACTGAGAAGGGTGAGAAGGACAATTCCACAGAGAATATTCAGTGTGAGTGTCAGAGATCAGCAAGGTGAGGACGGGAACTACATGGGTAGGGCATGACAATGAAAATGGGGCATTTGTTACATACAAAGAAATTGATCAAGTAATTCAGTATAAGGATGATACAAAACAGATTTTATATTGTTGAGAAAAGAACTTGTAGTTATAGAAAGGCAGAAAACAGAAAGATAGTGTGTTATTTATACATTTGTAGGATACATATATCTTTTTTGATATTTATTTCTATGTATTTTGGAATACACACACACACACATAAAATCTTATAGATCTGTCTATTCAGAGAGTTTGGGAATAATCACACCTCAGTAGCAATGAACACAATGATGTCATTAGAAAGAAAACCAGGGCTTCTTACAGAAATGACTGATTTTAATGCTGGACCAGGGAAATGGCAAGATAAGAAGATAAGTCTGGAACATCTTGCTGTACCCCCAAACAAGAAAGTGATTAAAGAATAAAGAAGATATATCCAAGTAACACAAAAACCAGTTTCATTGGGTTCCCTCTGTCCAAATTGGGATAATTTGAGCATCATAATAGCAACAGCAGATTGTTTTCCACTGAATAAACTATTAAACCATGAGGTCATAGAGATGTAAATAAAGGAATAAATAGATGGAGAGTTTGATTAGGACTGGGCTATTTGTATAGCTTTAAAATGTTGCCCCATGAAAGATGTATCAATTACAAAAGAGTAAAATACTAACTTTACATTGGAGAAGCCTGGCAGGTGACACCTCAAGTGATCCAAGTGAACATCATCAATAATGAGACAAACTGATGACATGTATCACTTGACAGAGACAATGAAAAAAATGTCCCACCTCTCCTATAGCATTGCTGCTAACAACGAATCCCCTAGATTTCATGAAGAAATATTACACAAAACCAAGTAGAAGAGAACTGTATGAAACAAATAAGTGATCTGTAGCCTTCCAAATTATTAAGATCATGGAAATCAAGGAAAGACTGAAGAAATAGTTCTGAATGAAGGAGACTGAGGAGACAAGGCATTTAACTGCAATGGATTGTGCTGAATGACACTTTTTGCTATAAATAACATTGTTTAGATCTTTGACAAGAGTCGAGAATAGCCCATGAAGAGTTAGTCTTTTAGTTCAATCTACTGAATCCTGCCAAAAAACATGTGAGTGAGTTTGGAAACGGGTCCTCCCACAAAAGAGTCTTCAGATAAGACCACAGCACAAGTGGGTACCTTGATTGCAACATCATGATCCAACTGGAAGACACAGATAAGCCACATTCATATTCTTCACCCACAGAAATTGTGGGGGGAAAAGTTTAAGTCATGTTTTAGGATTTTTTAATTCAGCAATAGATAACTACAATGAATAGTGATTAATAATATATCATTGCTAATTTATTGATTTTGGTGACTGTATTAAGGTTATGTACGAAAATGTCCCTGTTTTAAAAAAACGGACACAAATGTTTTGTAGGGTAATGGGATGTCAGGTTAGCCCAGTGACTTAAAAAAAAAAAAATGTTTCTTTGTAATGCTTCCAATTTTTGTTAATAAAAAAGTCTGAAAAAACACTAATAAAATATAGATTTTCCTTACTATTTGACCTCTTTCTTCTTGGAAATACTATTATTTCCTTCAGTTTACTTTTGGTTGTCTATCAAGAAAATAATGTTTGTATCTGTGGAAGCCTCATTGTTTTCCATGGATTTAAGCAAGGGGAGATCAAATATCAAAGTAGATGAAGGGAAATATGTGAACTCAATAGCTAGTCCCAATATCTATTTTCTCTTTATCTGGGTGAAGCTTTGGTGATGTGGAAAATAACTACCAGAATATATATCAATTATATTTTCTGCAGAAATGCATTTCTTCATTAGTTTATCCATTAAATAGTCAAGAATTAAGTGGGTGGAAATAAAGCTGTCTATAGGAGTTGGGAACAGAGCATCACAGCCTGCAAGGTGAGCTTATTCCTTTTCTGGTTCCACAACAACCATTGTTACTTCAGAACAGAAATTTGTAATTAATGATATTTGTCATTAGGCATTAATCTTCATATTAAACATTTGGAAAATTTGTTTTCTGTAATTATGTTTCAATCCATGCATTTCAGTTCCTCCGTATGTAGAGGAGGAACATTTTTACTTAAGCAAACACTTCTTTTAAAAGATGTCCATTAGATTATGTATTTAAATGTCTACATTTTAATCATAAAACAGAAAAGGAAGTAGAATTTTTAATATACAATAAACCCATTTCTATAGGAGTTTTATTCTTGAGCTTATAGTAACTATTTTGAAAGTATTTTTACAACCAAAAAATTCCGTGTCAAGTTTTTTTTTTTCCTTTGATTAATTATTTTAAAGCAATTTTACTAGGTGATTGATAACTCGTTAGCACATGCTGAGATAAATATTTCTAGGTTGAATCTATGAAGAGTCATGGATGGCACAAATGCTATAGTATCTATAAGTAACAGTAACACTCAGATAATATACGTCATGTATAAATAGCATATAATTCTTGTGTTTTCAAAAGGAACACGAGTCATTTCTAGGGAGAATACACCTTTAAACCATGTATACTTGACTTTTTGTTTTCTTTTTTGCTCTATCCTCTGCTTTTCTCATTCAATATAGTCACTTCTAATTTTTTTATTCTGTTTTGTTTTCTGTGTGTTCCTGTTTCTGCTTTTCTTTCTGCATTCAACATTCTTCTACAAAGAGAGATTCAGGTCAGATGTTTATGTCTTTTTCAAGATTACTTTCCTTAGGGATATTGAAAGATTTTTATGGAACTATCTGATTTAAAAATCTAAAGAACCTAATAAAGTTAGCACCAATTCTACGACCAACTCTAAGATGGGTCTTAGATTTTTGTACATGTAAGATTTTTGTACATGTTTCTATGCTGTGAATACTGGCTGCATATTTCAACCCAATGGTATGCTTAAGACCATTTCTCCTGACATCTAGGTACATGATGTAGCAGTCGGAGAGAAAAATCACATTGAATAATGAAAATGTATATCAGCCATTATTTTCAGTGAAATAGAAAACTCCAGTCATCTTGCTCTTCTCTAGACACACAGAGTAATTAGAGTTATGAAACTTTTTATTACAACCTCAGTCTTGAGAAATTCTTCTTAAAGCTTTGGAAGTGGGTGGCCTTTGTGAACATGTTAATTCTAGGAAATTTGGAAGAATGTTTAATTACAAGAAGGACATTATGCTATAAATCAAGTTTGGAATTACTACCATTACAAATAAATGATTGTAGGCAATCAATGCTTCTAGGATCAACATTCTGTTTTTTTTTTTTTTTTTTTTTTTTTCTCTTTTGAAATGAAAACTGTGAAATAACATCTTGAAAAAAAGTATTGATACATTTAATTTAATTTGTTTTCATCCCTTTTAAGATTTTATTCCTATTAAGAGGAAAGGCTTGTTAATAAGAAGCAGTCTAGGATTATGACACATTCAATCTCCCCAAACAATTGACTTTCAGACTGGCTCCAGTGAAAGATTGTTGCATTGGATGGTATTTATTTTGCTGACCCTCAAATAGTTTAAACTCCATAGTTGAATCACAATGTTAAAAGAGTAATATGACCAAAGAACTCTAAGAAATCTTATTAATTTTGTAATGATGTTGAAATCTTAGCAAAGATTTTTGTTCTTTAAAGCTACTGCTTTGAGAAAATCAGAGGGGATTTGTTTTTATCTGCTGATAAGAGCAAGGCTTTCTCTGGTTTGCTGTGTATGAAATGACAAATATGGAATCTAAGGATATCTTATGGAAATTTGTACATATTAGTGGTGCTTTTAAGTATATACATACACATGAATAAACAACAGTACAAACAAGAGTGAACAGAAAATATAAATGAACCATTTGAGGGAAATTGTGTTTATGATTGTGATGTTTTATAAGATGCAAAAATTTTACAAAATTGTTGTTTATGAAAAAATGTATATGATATTTTAGGATTAAATATAGAGATCAATATTAAGTGAATTCCAAATGGTCAAAGAATAGCAATAGTGGTAAAGAATTGTATTATCCTGAATGTCTGCAAATAATGAATAATGAAAACTTCCCTATTGCACTCATTCCATGTTTTTATGCATTACATCCAACCCCACCTCTTTGGTCAAAGGAATCTTAAGTTATGAAAAACCCATAGACTTCCTTGTATCTATCAGTTTCTGAATTTTGTCTATATGTTTCTATTTAGAATAAACCCTTTTTAAATTACATATTAAAGATAGTTTCTAAGTGGTTCATTGCAATTTCCCTTTTCGGTCTTTTATTTGTTTTTATTTTTTGTTTGTTTGTTTGTTTGTTTTCTCTCAGTGATTCAAGTCTTTATACTGCTCTGGGTCTTCTCTGTTCATTCATTTAGTCCACAAATATTTATTGAGTTTTATCATGAATCAAACACTCAGCTAAGTGATAATTATACTTTGGATAAAAAAAAAAAAAATTTCCTCTTTCTTCCACCTCCTGGCCACTCCCATTCAAGCTGTTGTTTCTCAGTCTAGTTGTGTAGGACACAGCTCTCTGGCCCATGCTGGTATTATGAGCCTTGCTCTCCCGGTGTCTGAGGCAGTAGGTTGCCAGTTGTCAGATGGTTGCTTACAGCAGCTCTTGGCTCACACTAGCCACAGGCCACTCGTGGCAGGACGTGCTAGCCCACGGCAACCCACAACAGATCACGCTGGCTGCCGACAGCTCACAGCAGCACATGGTAGCCCAGGGCAGTACTCAACAACCCGCGGCAGGTCATGGCAGCGCATGGCAGCTTGTGCCAACCTCCCGCTGCTCATGGCAGCCCAACTCCAGGGAGAGCTGTTGTTCATGATCTTAGCTGTAGAGGGCGAAGCTCACTGGCCCATGTGGGAGTCAAACTTCCAACCTCGGCATTAGGAGCATGGTGCTCCAACTACCTGAGCCACTGAGTCAGCCCTGGCCCCAAAATTTTTAAAGTAAAATTTCTTGCCTCTTCAGGAAGGAGGAAACAGGACCATATAGTTAATCAATTTCTACTTATAACATATTGACTTAGGAATGACTTAATTTGTTGCTAATTTTTGATAAATAACATATTGTTATAATGACTTTAATATAGTATCTTTATATTTTGAGGGATGTTTGATAGAGATACAATGTTTAATTTTCAACATTAGAACTATTTGTATGAGTGTATTTATGTGTACATAGACAAAGCATTAAACAGACTGTATATCATCTTAAGTGTATTAATTTTAGGGGACCCAAAATGAAAAAAAAAATGTCTTCAATAAATTTTCTCCAAAAAAAAAATAATAATAAATAAATAAATAGAGAGCTCAAGTATTTTTTTCCAGAAACCTTTTTGTTTTTTGCTTCTAAAAAGTCAGTACAAAGCAACATTTCCTGTAAAATTTTTTTTCTGAGAGTCTCTAATACAGGAGGCTTTTGGAATTCCACTTGCATTTATCAGTCATATATAGTCTCTGTGCTTCCATTTATACGTCTTTCTCACAGTGAGAATTGACAGAGACATACTGTAAATATATTTTACTCTTATTTTACTATTTAATTCTTTGGTAGAATAATAAGGTAATACATGTTGAAATGCAAAATAAATCATGCTATGTAATACACATTATTTATTTAAATTACTCTCTTAGACATGTTGTTTATAGCATACTTTCCTTTCGAATACAACACTTTACAATCCTCTCATGTAGTTTTTCAATAACCAAGTGCCAATATTTCAATATTTTAAATGCTTCTTTTTTAATGCAAGATGGATTTTTTTTCCAGAATCTCAGATTCTCTGATTACAGAAAAAGTTAATTTATAACAAAGCTCCAATATAAAAATATTCAACTTAAATAAAGAAGAAAACAAAATGAAGAAAAATAAATAATATATAAATAATTAATATAAAAATAAAGAAGAACAATAAAACTTGAAAAATGACCCTATCATTTTTGAAGTGCCTTAATCATGAGTTTTGCTTTTTCACAGAAATACCATATGGAAGAGAGGTGGAAATTATCACTGATGATCCAAAACTATTTCAGTGATTGGCAGAGTGGGACTAGGATACTGCTAAGAAGAAATAGTGAAGTTTCAAGTTTGATAGAAATTCCAAACAAAGACTCACTGTGTCGTAGACTCCTCTTACGCTTACAGAGTGGAGAGAACAAATATTTAGGATTTAATTTATGAAAGAAGAGTTAGAACACATTATAAAATAGGTTATGAGTAACGGTGTTTGTTTGAAATCAGTGAAACTCAACACACAAAAGGCAGAATTTGAAATTTTCCAAAAGTATTTTAAAATTATATTAACCATTTTGAATTAATAAAAATGTGCATAAGGTAATTTGAAAATGATGTAGTTAAAATTATGGGAAGGTCATCACCTTAGGAAATCTTTGGGATTATTTCCCTATTATTTTGGGGAATTATGGGAACAATAATAAGGATGTTTATTTGATGCTCAAGACATTATAGAACTTCTTACTTGTCCCAGCTTTGTTGTGTCAGCAGTCTAGGATGGTAATTACAGCAGGGCATGAAATAAAAAGAAAAGGGGAAGAAGGAAGAAAAATGGCAAGAAAGGTGATAGCCTTATTGGTAGGCAGGGAGAGTTGCAAATAAAACCTAAGAATATAACCCCCCGGCAGTCTGTGTAACAGTTACCTGGGAAGCAGCATTCAGAGAGTAAAATGTTTAACAAAAAACAGATAATGTGCATAGTAATGATTATTTATTAAGAAACCATGTTCAACACTCTAGATGCCTTACCTTATGAAGTTTTTATTCAGTTAATTATCCAATAAATATTAATAGAGTGCTTACTATGTGCCACATTCTACTCTAGCCACTTCAGATGGTAAAGTGAACACAAAAATCAAAATGCATGTTATGGACTTTATATTCTAGAGGGAGGACTGATGGTGAACAAGTTAGTTAAGTAAAATACATAGTAATTTCTAAGTGTATAAAAGTGGTATATATTTATCTCTCTCTCTCTCTCTCTCTCTCTCTCTCTCTCTCTCTCTCTCTCTCCTCTCTCTCTCTCTCTATATATATATATGTATATATATAAAATATATATACATATATATATATATAATATATATAATATATATATATATTAGAAATTGATGTATGAATACTATATATAATAGATATACAGTCATTTATATGGTGATAAGTGTTAAGAAGAACAATAAAGCAGGGAAAGCATTATGGGGGTTAAATTGTAGTATGGTGGTAATGGAAGGTATACTACAAAGGTGCCTTTTGAATGAGATTTGGGGAAAGTGAAGGCCTAGCTCTTAAGATGTCTGAAAATACTATTCTAGGTATGGAGACAGTAAGGGAATGAGCTCAGCGTGAATGTGGTTATGTTTAAGGAAGACTAGAGGGCAATTCTGTTAAATGTGTGTGAAGAAGGGGGAGAGCAGTAGGATAGGGCATGGACTCTTGGAATTGACAAGCCAAATCATGTAACACCTCCTAGGTCAAAGGATTCTCGCTTTTACTCTGGGTGAAGAAGAAAGCATATAAGTAACATGGTATGCTTTATGTATTAAATGGATTCTTCTCTTAATGGCAGTGATGGTTTTATGGATGTGTACATATGCCAAACCATATCACATTGAAAACTTTAAATGTGTTGTTTTTTGAATGTCAGTTATGGTTTAATAAAAGCTGTTAAAAAATCAATGTGGCTGCAGTGTTGAGAATCAAGTGTCCCAGAGCAAGACAAATTCAGGGAGACATGTCTGAAGCTAATTCCGCAATAGAATTGTGAGATCACAGTGCCTTGGACCAAGATGGTAGTAGCAGTGATGGTGAGAAGTGAGCGTGTGCTGAATGTATTTTGAAACTGGTTCCTACAGGATTTGCTGATGAGTGGATACTCACCATTAAAGAAGGTGGGCGTGAAGTAAAATACCAAAGTTTTTGTCCTAAACAATTAATTTTCTATGAACTAAGATAAAAAAAAAAGTTAAAAGTGAAGCATATGGATTAATAGGAGGTCAGTTTTAGAAGTGTTAAGACTGAGATTTGTATTAGATATTCAACGAAAACTCACAAATAGGCAGTTAGGAAAATGTACCAAATTCAGTGGAGTAGTCTGTGTTGGAGATATCAATTTAGAGTTATCTACCAATCTATCTGCCATCTATCATGGTTATATCTATATCATCTCTACCTTTTTATCCATATATCTGTATATCTCTGTCAACGATGTTTAACACTGTAAAGCTATGTGTTGTTACTTAGCAAGAATGTAGACACTGAAAGAGAGAGAAAAATACTGAACTGTGAGGGAATTACCAAAGTTAGAAGTTAGGGAGGTGATGAAACATCAGTAAAGGAAACTGACTGAGAATGGCCAGGATGTAGAAGGAAAGCAGAGGGAGATAGAGTGAATAACCATGTAGATTACAAGAATATGCCACATAAGATGAATCCTGAGAAACAGCCTATAACAACACTGCAGTGATGTCTAGGCATTTGGGACTGAAAACCTTATTGGAAGACGTTTAAAAGGGAAAAGAAGGAGAGAAATTGGAGACAATAAATAAAGACAACTCTTTCCCAGTGTTTTTCTCCAAAGGTATAAAAAGGATTATGGCATTAGTTGGAGAAGAAAGTGGGCCAAATAATTTGTTTAAAATGGAAACAAACAGTGTATTCATTTGTTAATAGGAATGAAATTCTAGATTGGGAAATGTTGAAGTAACAAGAAATAAGGGAGAATTGCTGGAATCATGTCTTAAGTCAGCAAGAGGGATTGTGTTCAAGGGCACAAATAAAGGAATCATTCTTTTATTTTTAATTAAAGTTTATTGGGGCAACAATTATTAGTGAAGTTACATAAGTTTAAAGTGTACAATTCTGTAATACTTCATTTATAAATGATGTTGTGTGTTCACCACCCAGAGTCAGTTCTCCTTCTATCACCACATATTTGAACCTGTTTACCCTCTTCTACTATCTTTCCTTACCCTCTGGTAACGACTAAACTGTTCTCTGTGTCTATGAGTTTTTGTTTCTTCATTTGTTTGACTTGTTCTTTTGTTGTTTCAGTTTCATATACCACATAAAAGTGAAATCATATGGTTGTCTACTTTTTCTGTCTATTTCACTTAGCATGATAATCTCAAGATCCACCCATATTTCACAAATGGTCCTATTTCATCTTTTCTTACCACCGAATAGTATTCCATTGTGTATATATACCACAGCTTCTTTATCCAATCATCTGACAAAGGACACTTTGGTTATTTCCATGTCTTGTCCACCATAAATAAAGCTGCAGTGAACATCGGAGCACACATATCTTTACACAGTAATTCAGAATCGTTCTTAACTAGTCATGGGCAGCTCATCCAAGACAGAAAGTAGGATGTAAGCTTACAGATACAAATAGGTGGATCCATAGGCTGGAGTTTGTAGAAAACTCCTTATCTGATTTGTTATCTTCCTTTTAAAAAGTAGGATGAAAGATCCTCAACTGAGAGTGAGGTTGGAGGAGTTAGAAGTTTAAGGAGACAGAAAAAAATTATTAAACATTTGGGAAGGGAGAAGAGTGAATGAATTAGGATGCAATTGCTTGGAAGCATTAGGGGCTGCTTGACATCCATGATAATGAATATAAATGAACATAAACCAAGGCCAATCAGCACAATATTGTCTTTGTTTTTGTTTTGTTTTACTATGGCCACGTTCAGACACATGAATGTTGTTATGGGATAGGAGGACAGTTATACCTATTTCACCAGAATTGTGGTTTAATACAAATACTTGTAAGAGTGATGAAGGAATCAGAGATCTAAATCCCATTTGTCTGGCTCTGAAGCCCTTCTGCTTAATTATTCTACTAGATTCTTCCAATGGCAACAATATGCAGTCTGAAGAGAGAAACAAAATAATATTCTAGAGGCTTAGAAGACATATATACCAGAATTCAAAAATTAATTATAACTAGATTTTCGCTTTATGGTACTAGTGTATGTCGGTAAATGTTCTACAAGTTCCTTTCAGTTCTACTAGACAAAAGTAAATAGACATTTAAAAAGGACTCTCATGTACCAGATTTTTCAGCATATGAGGAAATATATTTTAACAACATTTTCCTCAGTAAATACTGTCAAAAATTGCATTGTAGTTTTTTTAAAGTTTGATACGTTCTGAAAAAGACTATTCCTAATGTTACCATTGATATTTACATGGGTGGCAAATGGAATTTCCAGTGAAAATCATCATGATATTTTAGATTTAGTTTTACATGTTGTATTTGTTTCAGATGAATAATAATGTTTGACATAGCTGATAATTGTATGCTTAAAACTAACCCAAATATTTAACTTTTAATTAATATTAAGATAAAACTGTATTTTTATATCAAATGTTAAAATTGAGCCTGAAATTTCATATAAAAAATGAAAATTTAGCAATTAAATTTGTTTACTCACATTTAGTGAACTTTTATATGCCAGATGTCGTTTTCAGTGCTTTATAAGAGTTTTCTCTCTTGAAGTGCACAACACTGTGAACTTCAGTGGCGTAGAAGCAAAAGTACTGTATTCCCATTTTACAGATTAAAGCATAGAGAGGTTCCAGTATGGTATTGGCAGAAAAACAGATACATAGACCGAGGTGGTGGTAGTTGAGGGTAAACAGGATCAAATATATGGTGATGGAAAGAGAACTAACTCCGGGTGGTGCACACACAATGTGATATATATATATATATATCATATATATATATATATATATATATGATGTATTATAAATTGTACATCTGAAATCTACGTAACTTTACTAACAATTGTCACCCCAATAAACTTTCATTGCAATAAATAAGTAAATAAATAAATAAATACAGGTAAAGCAATAAAAGCATAGAGAGGTTTAATAACAAAGTCATATACATGGTTCATGTCAATATATCATATATGTACATATATCAAGAGTTCACGTACATATATCATCCATGGAAATAACCATGGATTAATTTGTACAAATATTGCAAGAGTAATTTGAAAAAAATAAGCTTGAAATTTTGGCTTAATTCACTTCAAATGTCTTATTTTAAGGAAATTCAGATTGTGGTCCAACAGAGAGAGCAGGAAAAAAAAGAGGAACAGATACCAGGGAATACTGAATGGCACGTAAATAAAATAGATAGCAAAAATGCGAACTTGGCAAATATTTGTAGAGATCCTTTATAGCCTGACATTGAAAACATTAATGAGAAAACATGTTTACATATATTTATATGCATATATATGTATATATATATATATATATACACAAAACTAATATATGTTTGATGAGTATGTATACATAGACACATAGGTTTATGTGTATACATACATTATATATAATATAATGTAAACATATTTATGGAATTTAATGAATGAAACAGGTTTGTGCATATATATACACTTACCATATATAATATAGAAAAAATATACATGAATGAAATAAATAAGAAATTAAAATGTTCAGGGAAATATGATTTGTCTTACAACAGAAAATATATGTATCATATGATTAAAGTTTTAAATATTTTCTTCAGTTTTTATATTATTGGATTGTAATAAACAGATTCCTTGTCATTTATATTCTTTACAAGAAATTAAGTTGACATGCTTAGGCATGTTGCAAACTTCCTAGCAAATGCCATTCTTTTGGAAATGATATTAAAAGGCAAGAACAAATAAGTTGAGATATAATTGTTAAAAGAAAATACACTTTAGAGGCTTAGAATAACATATCATAATTCCTGGTCATTCACTTCATTCAAAAAACTAACAGATGATATATCCAAGCTTGTGTGGGTTCTTGAAGACATAATAAATACTTTATATGATAGTTATCAAAATGTTATTTTATTATATGGGCTTTCATTAGGATACTTTATACTTTCATTAGGATACTTTTCATTACGATACTTATGGCATCATACAAACACTAATTTAACCTTTTACATTCAACTAATTGCATTGATGGAAATATACGTAGACACTCAAGAATGAATCTCTGACTCCAAGCGGTCGGTCATAGTTTGTGAAGGAAAAAGTAACAGGTGATAGTAAATTACATTATGACAAAAATAAACAAATGGTGCTATGAAAGCCCACACGGTGTGTAACTATCAGATGTGTGTGTATGTATGTGTGTGTTATCATCAGAAAATGTTTCGCAACGAAGGTGAAGAAGCAGGATCTTTTAGAGGGACTAGCAGTTAGTGAAGTTGAGGTAGACTATAAATATGAAGGAAATTGTAGAGAGAAACAGTACTATGACCCTGGTTTAAATCTCAATATGTTTCACATAGATTATTGCAATAGCCTAGCAACTCGTCCTTTTGTTTCCACTTATGCTCCCTGCCACCAGATTTTAACACAGTAGCCCAAGTAATACTTAAACTTACGTATCTCAAAAATCTTCCCATGTGTGCTTCTGTCCTTACAAGGCCCTCTGTGATTTCCTCTCTCGTCTCCTTACCTCACTGTTTTCTCTTTGCTCACGTCGCTCCACCCAGGCTAGTCTGTGTTTCCTAAGACATGACAGACAGACTTCTCCTTCGGACCTTTGGACTTGATGTTCTATCTGCTTTTCTTTTTCCAATTGTCTTCAAACTTTGGTTAATTGCTACCTTCTCAAATGTCACCCAACGTCTTGATCAACTGAATTTAAGTCACATTCACCCACATGGTATTATTGCTCTTCTGTTTTACCAAATTCTATTTTTTTTTCCTCGTAACATTTGGTACCTACTAACATAACATGTGGTCTACTCAATTATTATATTATTTGTTGTATACTCTGTCTCCTACTCCCAAGATTTTAAGCTACATGAAGACAGGAATTCTTTTCCTATCTTTATTACTCATGCATGCTGAATGGCAAAAATAATGTCTAGCATATAGTGAGTGCTCAATAAATATTTATTGATTATACAGCAGAATAGAACCTTATGTGTAAACAGGTACAGAGGTGTGACCACGTGACAGTCTGGAAACTTCAAGTGGTTTAGAACTTCTAGTTCGAATATCTGAGTTCGAATGTCAAAATTGGAGAGAGATCACTCTACATAAACTATGCCAAGGTCATTCTGACCCCATAGATCAAGTATAAGGAATACATTTAGCTTAAGTAAATAAGATAGAACAATCTAGGGCTCATGTTAAACATGAAAAATGTATGTTGAAGGATAAACATTAGTGCTTTTAAATAGCAAGCATTACTCAGAGATGTAAAACTGCCACATGAACATACAATAGCCTCAGCTTGTTTAGCACTGATCTAAAAAAAAAAAAATATTTAAAATTTGAACTCCTTCTTCTATAAAAAAAGATACCTTAAGGATAATTAAATGTCTGGCTTCATATAGAAATATTTTTTTAAGAATTAGGGATTTCATCTTCTTGGAGCACTTGCAAAGAGCTAAGAATATTACTTTTAAAATAAGTCTATTATAACCCTGCAGGACTCAAGCTAATTGTACTAACAAGCTATATATAATTTATAATAGAAAAAAGGTGCTTGGCTTCCTGGATGCAAAGAGACAAATAGACAATTTTTCATCATACAGATCCTCATTTATTCTCTTCCCCTCTCTCTCTCTCTCATTTTTTTTCTATTAGAAGTTAGAAATAAAGTTTAAATCACTTAGAAGATTATTTTTTATACCCAAGAAGCCAGGCAGGAGTATAATCTATTCTGAAATTCATGAGAAAATCCTTTAAAATGTCAGACAACAGTTAAAACATTCTATGATTAGGGCATATTTTAATTTTCTTAATGTCAAAACTCTGCTGTGGGAGAAGCTTATGCACACTCATTTGATATTCACATGAGCTGATATTAAAATGGAGGCACACTCTTAGAAGTATCAATATCAGGGATTAAATATATTTTTAAAAAGAGACCAGTGTGACCTTCAGGAAACACAGTGCAGCATAACATGAACCAGAAATAAAATCATATCAAAACAATAAATAGCATAATTTCTTTCAAGAGGAGCTGGGCAAGGGTGGATACAATTTTTCTCATAGACATTGCTCATTGATGAAGCACACTTACATTTAATAATAGGGACTGACCTGGGACAGGTATAAGTGAAGGTTGGATAAGATGATGCTAAGTGTAAGATGCTTCTATACTTTCAAATAAAGTGTGCGGAACCATGGAAGGTTGAAGGAATGTTTCCCAGATATTGATAGTGGCTTCTTTTGCATTCAGTATTCTATAAATATTTCTTAAGTACACTCAATGTGCCATGCATTAACATTAGGAGATGTCTTCCTTCATTGGGCATAAGTTTCATGAGTACATTTTTGTATGGGCACTTTGCTATGTACTGGGAATAAATACATGAGTGAATACAGAAAGACAGATCCTGTCCTCAGGGGGTTCCATTGTAGTGAAAGGAAATAAAAAATGTAAATCAGTATTTAATTTAATGTCAAGTAGAGAAAGGTGCTGCAAAAGAAAAATGAAAAGCAGAATATGGGAGGAAACTATGACAGGAGAGGTGCACTTTTCTTACCACAGTCAGGACAGTTCTCTCTAAAGAAACATTGAGAAGTGATCCACGAACATGGGGACATGCCAGAAGACCACTTGTGAAAGCAGGGATAGAAAGGTCTAAAATGCTGAGGTGGAAAGATGCTTTGCATATTTGTGGAAAATTAGAAGCCTAGTGTGAATGGCCCAGAGAGAAAAAGGCAGAAGAGAGGTGGGTGTGAAGTAACTTTGAGAGACATTGTTTCATGTCACAAGGAACTTTGTAAGCCACTCACAAAGGTTCCAGGTGTTATATGTATTGTTTTAAAAAAAAACACAAAAAAACATTGGAGGATTTTGAGTAGGGCAGTACTATAATGATATAATCTTATTCACATCTCAAAAATCTGCAAAGAATAGACATGCTATTCCATATGTTATATTCTAGTGGCTTTGACTGTGAAGAAATGCACTTGACTTTGGGTTTGGTAATAATAACAACCAAACATCAAGCTGTATATTACCTCATACTCTACACATTACCAGGTACCCAATCTTTCTATATGAAATATAAGAGGTAATAGTTGGTCAGGGAAATCTCAGTGTCTTTTATACATACTGTTTTTACTCAAGAGAAGCCTTTGACCATGCCTGCTTACAGAAGACAACAGAAACCCAAAGATAATACACTCTGCATGAAAATGAGGGGGGAAAAATAATAGTGAAGACCTTACATACTGAGCAATTATCAACATAATTGTCCAAATGTTAAAATGGAGCATATAAAATATCACAAGGAGAACAAAAGCAAAAATAAATCTAATGTTATCTCTAACAACGTGTTTAATGTATATGTAGCAGAACTGGAGTACCACAGCCACCTTAATATGAAGTACATATATCCTAACTCCTTCCTCGGAATCATCTGCTTTACTGTAGTACACTATGTACAAGAAAATCTTTGCCAAGTAGCAACTAGACTTCTTGGCAAAACACTAGTTTAGAGGCCTCAGGATACTCTAGTAACATACTCATTGTGGTGTATGAATAACATGTAGAATCCCTTAATAATTCACCTAATAGGTTAATAGCAAATAGTCCTTAGTTATACCTAAAATTGTAATTTAAGTAATTATTATTTACTTATAAGAATACCTGAAAGGACGTGTATTTTTGGATTAATTTTCAGCCGAACAGGAGATATTTAACTGCTCTTGACTTTATACTAAACAAACAAACAAGCAAACAAACAAACAAAAAACCCCCCAAAACACTATTCAAGCCCCAAAACTTAGAGTGATATCTTAACATTTGAATGGATATATTATTTTAATGTTTTGTGACTAACATAACAAAAAATTAGGTAATGGGGCTACTAGAAATATTTCAATGCAACCCAGATGCACAGTACTATGTTTTTCTTCATGGAAATTTACAGACAATGATTTTCTTGAATCTTTACTGAATATATGTGGCATTAGATTATGGTATATTGCTTTAATTGTAATTCTTTGCCTTCTGTGTCAAAACGTTGATTTTTTTCCTTAAATAACAAAAACAGTTTGAAGAGAAAATACAGATGCTAATCAGATTTTATATCATGCAAATTCAAAATAATGAGTTCTGTTTATTTGATGTTATCTGGATACACACACATATATATTTTTTTCAGTTCTTAGAACACAAAATAAATTCAGAACTCAAATAAAAGTTTAGATACAAGAATTCCTATTTTTGTTAAACAAATTTTTGTCGCTCTTAATTTTTTCATGGCCTAGCTTTTTGTGTTACTAATTTTGCCACATGAGAAAAACATTAAATATACTTGAGAAGGATACTGCTAGAAGTATTTATCTAATTGTATATTCATCTAATATATGTGGCTATACAGTGAAGTATAATTTATATAGCCAATTCTTAGGTGTCAAAGTAGGCATTACATATTACATTTGCATTTTAATATATATCCTTTTATTGCCAGAGAGCAGACCCTTCTTGGTGCAGGGTCCAGGTTCTTGGTATCCCGAACAAAGAATTGAGCGGGACACCAAAAGGCAGTAGGTGAAAGAGCAGTTTATTAGAAGCATGGCTTACAACGGTGCCAACTGGTGAGGACTTGGAATTTTCATTTTCTTCTCTTCTAAAATGGGCTACTTCTCTCTGGGTGTGGGTTCTCATGATTGGCACCTGTGATTGGCAAGAGGCTATTACCTTATCTTTTTTGAGTGTGCATGTTCCTTCCCAGAATTCTGTCTGTTGTAATGAGCTTAATGAACTTCTGGGTATCTGTATGATATTACAATGATGGTATAATGAGGCGGGGGTGAAATGAAAGTCCTTGTAGCCTTAACTGCATAGATGTGAGTGACTGGTCTAATCTAGTTAGGTAGTTTGTATCTTCTAGTGTCTTCACAGTGATTATGGTTATGGTAGATAAGGGAAAAAATCCAGCATAGAAGGGAGGTTTCTGGGAGGTCTCTGGGTAGTCGCTCTCCGTAGGCCGCGTTAAACGTGCAGGAATATTTGGAGACCCCATTCCTATCTCTAACTGCCTGCCTCATTTCCCCATGAGAGGTGTGATCCCCGTAAATTTCTATGGGAAGTTGAGGGACAGAAGATCTCCTCTTCTGCATCTACTTCCTGCTGAATGTGGTCATTGTTGTTGCCTGTCAGGGATTCACAGAACTCTCGCCCTATTGGATCTTAGATGAGAGGAAGGGGTCTCGAGTTCTGCCTGGAGGACCAGGTTGACCTCTTTGGTGGGGATGTACTGGAAGCCTTGCTGGGGCATCATTTGTATCCTGATGTCCCCTATCTAGATGAGGAGAGATAGAGTTTAGTTAATAGATTAAAAGCGCTGGCCTAGGGAGCAAGACTCAAAGCTACTGATGCAGGGTGAAAATCCGTTTAGCTTCAAGAGGTCTGTGGCTTTTTCCTCTGGTTTTAACTAGTTGTTCAGGTGAGGTTGTTTACCCAGGAGTTGGGACTGGAACAGCCTGGAAAGAATACTGGGCCACAATGGTTACAATCAACAAGCATAAATCACAAACTTCTGGGTAATTATCTGAAGTAGGGGTTAAGAGACATTCTGTGATTCAGGCTAGGAACAATCTTTAGTTTAAGATTAAGAAACTGATTTAAAAAGTGATTAAGACCAGGGACTAGGGAGCTAAGAAGCTAGGGAAAAGGAGATTTAAAAATTTCTATAGTGAGGGACTCTTTCATTTGGTCCATATCACTTTCACATTTTGTAACGATTACTGGAATGTAGCTTCCATGAGAATATGAACTACTGCTGTCTTGTTTATCTGCGTATTTCTACTGCTTTGTATAGATATCTGTTGAATAAGTACTTAAATAAGTGATTATTCTCAGCACTCCGTGGCTCTGTCCTATCCTTTTTATTTCCCTGGCTGCTACTGTAGTCACAGACTTTTAAGTTATGGCTTACTTTATGTCCTTCCAAGGCTGAGTCGATCTTTATATATCTTGTATATGTTTTCCTTCCAGAGATGCTCTCTTTAGATTCTGAATATATGTGATATCCACTTCCACAAATTTAAGAATTTTCTATGCATCATTCACTTCTGAATTTTTTAATTTCAGCCTGATCACTCCTCCAAGCTCCAGACTTTTAGCCATACTACTCACCTGATATCTCCACTTAGATATTTCATAGGTATCTCAAATTTACTATGGCTAAATCGGAGTATTTGACTTCACGTAACTACACTAAATGTTTCTTGTCTCGTCTTCCTTAACTCGGGGCTCAAGCTAAACACTTCGAAGTCTCATTTGATGCTTCTATATCCCCATCTTGTGTATCCAAAATATCAGCAGGCCCTGTTGGCTGTTTGCCAAGAAATCTTGAACTTATGCATGTTTCATATTTTCACTATCACCAACTTTGTTCACCACCATCATCTGTCACCGCAATCACCATAATACATCTTTAACTGATTCACTTCTCTTTTGTGTTCTTGCCTCCATATTGAAGAAAAGAAGATATGTCTCTTTAACACAAAAATTAACTTCAGCTGAAGGCAACTAAGAAGGAGTAAATGCAGAAAAAGTCCCCTCTTTTTTGTTTAAAGGCAGGAAATAAATTATTTTATGGGTAATAGACTGTTATCAGCCTAAAAAGGGCATCAAAGTTATCTGAGAACAAACCTTGGTGACTGCATCAGAAACATGTATGTATATTCTCTGTCCTCTTATTATTTATATTCTATGACATGAATTTCAAACAGACAATGTGATTAATCAAAATTATTTTATTAAAAATAATAATGTACATATTTCTTTGCTCTAGCATGCATCTACACATGCTTAATAGAACATCAGCATAGTACCATAAACATAATTTTCATTTAGTGTGATGTATATCTCATACTAATAATCTGTGTTTGTATTTAATTAGTATTTACTATCAATTTTCGGGGGATCATAAGGAGAAAAATAAATATCTAAGGAAAGGTTTCTAAGACATAAGCACCAATGGTAAAGTTAAAAAGGCTATTAAAAGGCAGATATGTTGTAGGTTTAGAACAACATGAACATGTTTGAGACTAGTTTATTTTCTGAAGTAATATTAAGAGAAAAGAGTAGGGGACTATGAAGAATTAAGGATGCAAGTAAGGAAAACCGATACAAAGATATGTAAAAGAGTTGGTCACTTGCTGGGATCCATAGGTTTAATCCCAATCAGACCTTCCAAAGAGACTTGGCATGAACCTCAAAATTGTCTGCACAAGGAACAGATTTCCGTAGGCATTCATGAGTGCCATTTCCAAGAAAGATACTAATCCCTGCTCTTGTTTCAATTTAGAGTTTCTAACATTGAGATTCCCATGATTGTATGCTTTAGGGTTCTGGTCTGGGAGAAAGGGTTGCTGATTTCAGTCTTTGCTTTATTCTCAGGAATGCACTTTAAATTATGCAATAGTCACCCAGCTGATTTTTCTTGAGTGAAAAATTAATCTCCATGCCATTAGAATAAAATATACTTAGAAATGCATTTCAGTTTGAATATAAAATTGGTAATTAGAGAACTTTGCATATAAAAAAGAAATCTCTTCACCTGAAATAACCCACTGCCTGCTGTTCATTTGCATATCCTCACTTTAAGCAGTTAGATTCAGGCAGTCAGAATATGTTAATAGCTACAACCATTTCATATCCTAATACAGGAAATCCAATAGCTCAATGATAGGCATATATGAGCATTACAGAAAATCTCTAAAATTACTTGGCAGAGATGAAATACTTCTTGCAGTTCTGCACAAGTTCTCAGGAAGCTCTTTCAGGAGCTCCAGTGAGTGGTCCATCAGCTACAGAAATGGCATCTTTCTACCACAGGCACTATGTAATTTGAATTTTAATCACCTCCTTTTTTTACCATGTGTAATCCTTCCCTATCTATTCTCAAACAGCTGATCAGTTTAGTTCTACCTTAGAAAGACATCTGTTACATAAGTTCCCATCTGATATAGGAGAGAAATTCTGTAGCAGCTAATGGATGTTCTTGGTTCAAATTAAGAGTAGAAATTTAAAACTTAAATAACCTCATATGACTCTCTGTTGGTGTACTGAATCTGCATTTAATCTCAGACTTCAGAGTGCCTAAGCATTACTCGAGGCATTGTTCAACATGAAGGTCTTCAGCACCTACACTGGGAAACATCAATTTAGTTGGTCCAGAGGTGACTTGTGTTTCAATGCTTTTAACAATAATATAGATTATTCTGATACCACTTTGAGATTTTTCTACTTTAGACTGACAAAACATCCATACAACTACAAGTACATATGTCAAAAATATACAGGAGTTATTAGCATATATCAATATAATAAACCTAAATCAAATATTCTCATATAATTCAATGACTTTCTTCTCTTTAGTTCTCAAATTGATATAGCCAACATGAGAACATAATAACTGTAGTTGTAAATTAGAACATTGTACCCCGACTACAAAGTGTTAGCAGAAGCTACAAAATGCTTAAATTAACACCTGCCTCGCTATCTGGGGTAATAGTTCATGAAGTCAATGTAAGACATTTCTCACTGGATCAGAAGGGAATAATGTCAATCAATTAAGATCAGCTTCGTATGTCATTTGGGGAAAAAATTATCCCAAAGTGTGAAAACTTAATTCATATATTATTACATATTAACATTACATAATATTTCGTGTTTGTGTTCCATTTGCTTATTAATTTCTACATCTGCAGTTCCCAGACTTAGAAAGTACTCAGGGTTACCAGTTGAATACATATATGTTCATAAATATATTTTTGGAAACTACAGTATATTTACCTGATTTACTCAGACACAAAATGCTCTCTCTCTTTTCTTTTTTTTTTTTTTAATTTATTTTGTATGTCATGACCATTTTTATTAGAAGCCAATTTTGATGGGGCTGGTGGCAGCATTTCAAACTGAAGATTCCTGCTCAGTGAGATAATTTTAACAGTTCAGTCTCTTGAACAATATTTTGGAAAATATCCCAGTTCTACCTTGAAAACAGGTGGAGCTGGGAAAAGATGTGAGTGTCAAGGGCTCTATTACTACTTCAGTTCCTGTCAAGTAGTCCACTGACACATTTACCTTTGCTTCTTAGCTATTCAATAGCCAAGCATCCAGCTCTGGGCTGATGAACAGCCTGCTGTCAGGTGTGCATAGAAGTCCAGACAGAACACACATATCTCAGCTGCCTACGCCATGGAGAAGCACACTGCAACTGTGCTGTGCAAGAAAGAGACAAAGATCATTTGAAAGGGTCAAACTTAGCTCAGCAAAAGTAAAATGAGCATCCCAGTGTGTTCATGTCCATAATTTAAAATCAGCATCACTTAAAAAAAAAAAAATGTTTCTTCTCTATCTGGTTGAAGTTGGCTTGATGACTGGAAACATAAACCTGGCACATAATGGCCAGGATGCCAAATATGCAGAAAGCACTATTAGACCAAGCAATTTGATTCAGATGGTTAAATGGGCTACATTTTACTCATCAGTCTTTCAGCATGAATTTAATAAATCACTCGTGTGATAGGAAACTTCCTAAGTAAAGGAAATTTTACATGCTTTAGTATTTCAGTATATTAATATTAGTTTAATTAAAACACATATGTTATTATTTTTGTTATAATTGTTAATTAACAATGAAATAAAAAATACATTTTACATTGATAGCCTGAAAAATAATTTGAAGTGACCCCTGGAAAACAATTTTTAAAGTTTTTTCTTTTGGAAGGTTTTTTTATTTATGCTTTTTGCTCCTTGTTTCCCATTCATTATAGATTTATTTTATTGTACATGCTACATGAAGATAAAAACTAAATTAAAAATTGAAACAAATTTTAGGTATGGACTTCTTATTGATTTTGCTTTTATCAAAGGGCAATATTTAACACAGGATTCACATTTGAGAAAACTGATTCAAGAAATCATTTTGGTATTAAATCAGTTTCTGAATATACAGTGACAAACTTAGAAAATAATTATAAAAATAAGGCATTAAAATTACATGTTTCCAAAAGTGATTTATGAATTTTATACTTTATACAATTTAAAGGAATTGTAATACTGTTGATTTACTATAAGTCATAGTTAAAGTTTTCAATAACTTCTAGACAAATGGCTAAATCTTACAAAATTATTTTGCAGCTTTAATTCATATTAATTGAAATAATTGTAGTGAAGTATTCCAACATAATAAATTGCAATAAAGTAGAATAGGAAATAGATTTTTTTTAAAGGACACCTCTATTTAAATTGATATTAAAAAGTAATATTTCACCAGTCAGTACTTTCATAATGCTGATATATAAGAGGCTTGTTATCTATAAGGAAGCAGATGCTCCTGAATTAATTCATATAAATCACTGGGAATTTGGTCTTTAGGTGAAATAATTTTTTTCTTACTAGCTATAAGGCAGAGATATTAAAAAGAATTCCTCTTTAATGAACTCTTAGAAGAGCTAAAAAAGGCAGGAATCACTCTTAATTAGGCATTCTTGTTGATGAGTTATTTTCATTCTATCAAAAATGTTGTGTTTTAATAAACCATATTCAAATAAAAAGTATTTGGAAGATCAGTAAAACATGCTTTGGAAAATTAACATCTATTGTGTAAAACAGCACATGAAGTATTAGAATTACTCAAATTAGAAACCATTCTATACACTAAATCTAATATGCTTAGCACTGTCCTAGAACTAATAGAGTCTCACCTACTCAATAATTTATAATCTATTTGGAGAGACAGGATTGAAAAAAAATATAGAGCAAACTAAAATTATGTATTCAAGTAACTATTTTTGATACAGGGTAACATTATACTAGTATACTACTAGTATTTACTAGTATATTGCTGCTCAGTGAAGGGTAAGACCGCTAAGTAAAAGGCTACTCGGTGACGAGTAGAAACACAGAATAATGACTTGCTTCATGGAGGAAATGGACTCTGGGATGGTTAAAATGGGAATAAAGAGAAGCAAGAGCATCTCAGAGCTAGGTTACAGTACAAGAATGTGGGGGGGAAAAAAAGAAATGATTATAGAAGTAAGGAAACTTACCTCTATGGTTATATGTATTTAATTTATTTCTTTATTTTAAGTCATTTTCCATATATAAGATATAAAATCATCTGGGAAGAGAAAAATAAATATAGATCCTAAGAGTTGAGAAAACCAAGGTGTTTTTGCACAAAGTATTTCAGAAGTGAGAGAGTGACTTCTTTCATTTTGTTTCATAAAACAAATGAATTTTGGATTTACAATGAGTCTTGGAATGCTGCCAAATTGGCAATAAGAATTCCTATTATTAGAAAAAACACCCACTGAATTAACCACCCAGTTTTAAATATTCCTTTCTTCCCACCAAAGTCAGAATTAAAAGACAATTGAAAGGAGTAACTTCTGTTTTCTTCACCCAGTCCATTTTGTCCAGCAGATTACATTCTTAAGTTTACAAACTTAAAGATATATCTATCTTCATATATAAAACTATACATGAAATAAAATACTTCCTTTCTTATGTAGACAATTTTTCCTCTTATTGTTTTATAGTCATAATTTTAAAAAATTTTCTTTTCCTATTTCACATTACTAAGGAAATTATTTTTCTTAAAGCGTCATTTTATGGTCCTGGGAGTTTGTAAGTATTGAGAATTGAAAAGGAGAATGGGAAATAAAGGGGAAAAAAGTTAGAAATGTGAACCTGATTTTTTTTCTCTTTGCTGTTCATTTTAATAAGAAGTCATAACCTTTAACTGGAGCAAACCAGGCAATTCTTAAATATAGCAATCAAAACTGGAGAAATTTGAGAAATAGCTGTGAGGGAGGGGAAATTCTCGCTTTCCTTTCTTGGCTGTTATGGCTGGTAGAATAATTAAAATGATATAAGGCAGAGTAATAGAAGAAAATAAAATTTAACATATGAACATGGGGAATTCACGTAAGGATGAAGAATTCCAAAGACAATAAGACAAAATGAGGTATATCTGTCATTCTGGACTTAGAAGAGGAAAGTAAGGATTTGAGATTTCAAAAGGAAGTAAAGGAATTCACGTGGAAAGAAAAAGAGTTAAATTCTAATAATCAATTGTTTGTTGGGCCATCTGGAAACAGTGAAACACAGAGAGGACTTCGAACAAATGGGCCTAATTAGTTTTCTTCCTGTCTGCCACAACTAGTTTATATTGTACTATCCATAGTTATCTGTGGTGATAATTCTCCAGAACAGACCTTCTCTCTTAAATTATTTTTGGCAGTTTGGGGGAAGATCAAAGGTATTTCCTGGGCCTTCTGGACCTTAATTTCTTTCAACTCAAAATAATCTGTGTGTCAGAATGGTACATCTTGGGGTGGCCTATCCTGAACCCCATCATAGTTTAATGACAAAACAAGAGAGAGCCAAAGGGGGGGGGGGAAGATAAACAGAGAAATTGTAGTTGAAATCATGTTTTATTTCCTTTTAATGCTTAACTTAAACAGATCATACTAATTCTGTCTTGTGACATACACAAAGCGATTTTCTAAAGTTACAACAAAGAAAGGTAGTGAAATATTCCTCATTAAAAATATCTATTAGCAACCTATTGTGTTTCATTGCTTTACAAAAGGACGATAAAAATGCTCAGATTTCTAGAAGAACTAGAAGATTACCTGGTCAGTCTTGAATTACAGAAAAAGAAAATGAAGCCTAGAGTATTTGTAACTTTTCCAAACACACACATGTAATAATAAAACCTTTAAAAAAATAGGATATAACTATCTACTATAGATATAACTATCTATAGAACTGTATCAAATTTCATAAATATACCATCTATCTGACCTATATTTCCATTCACATGCTTTTTCTCATACATCCAAAATTATTTTTTATCTAAACTGATGTAGTTAATGTTATATATAATATCACATGCACGCACACACACACACACACACACACACACACATACACACACACAGAAATAAGAAGAAAAAGAAAAAGAAGAGGGAAGGGAAGAAGGAAGGAAGGAAGGAAGGAAGGAAGGAAGGAAGGAAGGAAGGAAGGAAGGAAGGAAGGAAGGAAGGAAGGAAAGAGAGAAAGAAGGGAAGGAGTGAGGGAGGCAGGGAAGAAGAGAGGGAGGAAGGAAGGAAGGAAGAGAGGAAGGGTGAAAGAAATAAAGGCAAGAAAGATTTTTAAAAATCCTTTAAATTCTGTAATGACATATGTGAGCAGTAGTCTGCTATATTTGCGTAGTATAAGAGCTGTTTGAAATATCATGTCCAGTGAAAATTTTAAAATCAGAAAGGTATTAAGTGAGGGCAATTCTTTGTTGCATTTCTATTAAATATATATCATAACTTTTGCCTGCAGAATATCATTTTAGGTATGTTTACATCTGTTTAGGTATGAATAGCCTCATAGCTATTCCCATCTATCTGGTTTGCTCTGCATTACTCCCATGAGACTTAGGGAACTACAGGAACCAATGTGAACATGAAACTTATGCAATTTGTGTGCACAGGAAATAAAGTCCTTTGTCTCTGACCTTTAAATTTTGCATCATCTGCCATCATCTATGACAATGTGGCAAGGTAACTTGTTAGCTTGCAAGTCTGGTAAAGTCAGATCCTTCACAGTTTCTGACCACGGGCTACTTCTCTTTTGGGGAAGGTTTCAATAAGGATCTTGTGGAGATGCAGTGGGGATATTAGATAAGTTGTCATTGTCCTTTTTTAATGAATTAAACTGTGATTAATTTACTTTATCATCCCACATGGCCAAATAACTTTATTATTTCACCTGATGAGTGATGTGATAGATGGTGAACTCTTGCTCGAAAAATAAAGCATATCTGTAATAAGCATATCAGACACTTTACTCAAATAATGGGAAACTTGATTTTCTAAGTTCCTGGGGTTGGGGACAGAGCATCTGACCCCAGGTTTGTCAGTCTGTACCCATTCATTAGCACTAAAATTGTTTTAGAATCTAGCACCCAGTTGAGAATAATTGGTAGCTGGTTTGATTGGACCTGCTGTCACCTATATACCTGCTTTTCACAGCCAGACTGCAGATATTAGACTACTATTGTCAAGTATATACAGTGAGATAAAGAATCTGGAGATGTTATTTTTTCATGCCACAAAAATTAGAGAGGATATGCTGAAAAGATAATATACTCTACACCTGGGTCAATCTTCCAGGCCAAAATGGAATGTCAAAGTGTCAGTTGTGATAATTACAGGATATATTATGATTAAATGCACTTCCATCTGGAGCTCTGGAAGAAGAATTATGCCTTGAGAAATTATGACTTGAGAGATATAACTCAAAGGGCTGATGGCACTTGGTACAGAGTAACCCAGAAACACATTCAATTGTATCCAGAGCAGGATTCAGATTGATGGTCACTGACTAAATTTGGCAGTCAACTTAGATATTGTGATGATAAGTATCTTAATCAATGTTACAAAAAATATCGTAGGGCCTTTTAGATGATGCTAATAACTAAGAGAATTTAAAACTTAGGATACATTTTTAATTTAATATTTAACTGAGTACCAAACAAATTCACTTTCTATTCTCTCAATTAGAATCATCACTATTTTTCCCAAAAAGCAGAGATTACGTTAATGCATAAACAAAACTCAAACAATTTTAGCAGTCCTTTCAAATAAAATATTCATATTTCTTATACTGAAATAACACTGATATGACCATGAGGTAATCTTGCCTCCTATAATAAATTAATATAACCTTAAACAATTTTTACTTAGAGTTTGTGACAATTTTCAATAAAATAATGTATAGTTTCACTGAGTCAATAATATTTGCTATGCACACACCAATTCCAAAATATTTTATTGGATGTGAAACAAAAGGAATGAATCTTATGAATGCTGTAATTGAAATACACGCAAACATGTTGGGGATACATAATATATGTGTTTGAAAGAAAGAAATTAAGTGTGTTTAGAGAATGAGATTCGGGGGTATGCATTATTTCAAATCATAATATTTAATATATATTGAATATGTCTTTAATACTTCATTGAGAAGTGCATGAAGAATGAAGCGATAACTGAAATGTAAACCGTAAAAACATAGTCATGAGTTTCTCCTCTACATAGTACTGTGACATATAATTTTCTTGGCTGGAAGCCTTCATTTTAGATATAACTTCAATTTGCAAATATGTGTATTAAATGAAGGCCTGCACGTGGAATTGTAGAAGTCACTAGATTTATCCATTGCATTAACATGACTGATGCTTTGGAAAGGAAAATATTTATTTACATTAATCTTTACTCCTGTCATTAAAACATGTTAAGAGGAAGTCAGCATGCTCTGGACCTTGTTCGTATCACAGAAAAGTATATATCATTTATATAATTTACTGCATTTCTTTTCTTTCTGAGTACTGGATGTGTATTCCAAGTCTACCTATTGCAAACAGCTTATGTTATATCTTGCTAAAATTAAAACATAAACTCAACCTATTTCATCTCATTGCAATAATTTAGAATCTCATTTTCCAGTTTTATCGAAGTATAATTGACAATGTGTACATCATGATAATTTGATATACATTTATGTTGTGAAAGTATTCTCCCATTAGTTAATTAACACATCCATCACCTCACATATTTATTGTGTGTGTGTGCTAGTGTGTGTGTGAGAGAAAGAGAGAGAGAGAGAGAGAATATTTAAGTTCTACTCTTAGCAAATTTCAATTATACAATACAATGCTATCAGCTATGATCACCATGTTATATATTAGATCCTCAGACTGATAAATCACATAGCTGAAAATTTGTATCCTTTTACCAACCTCTCCCTAATTTGTCCACCCCCCAGACCTTGGCAACCACTTTTATACACTCTGTAATTATGAGTTTGACTTTTTTTTTCCACATTATATATATAATTTATACCATGCATTATTTGTTTTTCTTAGTCTGGTTTATTTCACTTAGCATAATACCATCATGATTCATTCATGTTGTCTCAAATGCCAGAATATCCTTCTTTCTTGTGCCTGAGTAATATTTCACTGTATGTGTGTATCTCCCATCTTTTTATTTTTCTTAATTCATTCATCTATTTGCAGACATATAGGTTGTTTCCATAATCTGGCTATTAGGAATAATGCTACAATAAACATGTGAGTACAGATATGTCTTCAAAATAATGGTTTTGTTTCTTTGGGATAAATACCCAGAAGTGGGATTGCTGGATCACATAGTAGTTCCATTTTTAATATTTTTGGAGGAACTTCCATACTGTTTTACATAGGGGCTACACCAATTTATGTTTCCACCAACAGTGCCCATGCATTCCCTTTTCTCCACATCTTTGCCAGTATTTGCTGTCTCTTGTCTTTTTGATGATAGTCATTCCAACAGGTATGAGGTATGGTTTTGACTTGCATAAAATGCCATTTTTATAAGCTAACATCCATGACTAATTTTCTATCTAAATGGTGATAGTTTATCTCTATTCTCCTCCTCTTTACTTGAATTAGAGATTGGATTTGAATTTTACTGATCATGACATCTTACATTTTCTTTTTCTTTTTGCCTGTTATAGTCCATTTGAAGCATATAGAATATTCACTGACAGATAAAAATTGCATAAAGTGTATCAAGGAACTGGCATATTTTTAAATAGTTCTTAAGCATTCTTCCCCCCCCACCCCCCGCTTTCTTTGGATATATGCTATCTTCTCAGCATTTACATTTATTTCTCAGACATTCCCCCCCTATCTTTTATTTTTGTATCCTCACCTTGTTGTTTTGAATTTAGCTCTCTTTTCTTTGCTGATTTTCTAAAGCTTATAAGAAATGCTGGCAATATGGAAATCAGGTCTGGCAGAAGGGTGTTGAGATCTCTTGCTACTCAAAGAGATATAAAATAGATAAGGCCATGAAACAAAATGTCCTTCTGGGTATTGGCAATTGTAGTGCAACTTTTATTGCAGTTAAAACAGTTTAGCCTGTATGTACAAAGACTATTTTGTGGTTCATACAGCTGTTTCAACAGATTGGCATCTTCAGTGAAGTACAAGAATAGATAAGACCTCGGTATTTGTAAGTGAAATCTGAATTTAATTATTTCTTAATTAAGAAAATGTTGTTCCATGAGACCAAAACACAATGCAAGAAAATAGAATCAAATAGCTAAAGAGATTTAAAACAAAAAGGCAGCACCATGAAACAAAATGTAGAAAGTACATGCCAGTGAAGATAAAGAGCAATGTGAGATTTCATCCGGAGAAACCTGATGGAAGATAAGTCATATCAAGTGCAAAACTCATCATTTTGTTTTATTGCTTTTCTGACAATAATTATAAATGACAGGTAACTTGTCAGCCTAGTACAGTGTGTTCATAGAAACTGAGAAAGTTTTAAAACTTCTAGCAACTCGGCTGGGAACAAAGCACTAAATTTCCACTTAATTTTAGTAAGACTATATTACAAATAATGGTGTTAGCACTAATCAGCTATTCAAAACATTTTACAAACATTTGCTAATTAATCCTTGCACTGTTAACAAATAATGCTTTCATTCACCAAGGCACAGAAAGAAACAACTCATGCATTAGTAAATCTCCAAAGTTTTTAAATTTTAGGCCGTACCAAAGCCTTCCCTTTTCATTCTTTACTTTTCACACATGAGAAAAGCATATATATTTAGATTTCCAGAAATATAGTTCCACAGTAAATAATTAGATGGTATTTTATTACAGAAGAATTCACTTTGTAAGACTCAGTATAGTCATTGGGAGCAACCCCTGTAGCCCATAATCGTTCAGCTCCCATCTCCCCATCTCCTGGGCTTTCCAAGTCCAAATTAAATTACTTCTCACTTATGAAATGTCTTAGCACCTTGATCATCCCTTCCCCATAATTTATATCAATTTGTAATTTTGTTTTCATTCAAGATTTTTTGATTAATTGGAAGAGGGTGTTGAATTTTGAAAAGGAACATAAGGGTTCATAGAGAAGAAGCAATAGCTACCATTTATTGTGCCTTTATTAAATGCCATTAAACACACTTAATGGCAAATATATAAAGCAAATGTTATTTAGTATACCTATTTTAAATATTAAGAGAGATAGCTAGTAAAAGTTGTAAAAATGCCTATTTTTGCTGAGGAGTGTGTCTTCTAGCAAAACATTATCTGAATTCCTCTTTTTAATTATTACTACAAGTCATCTTGGGAGGATAAATTGACCATCTCTACTGACAGCAGATAGCCCACAGGTACAAGGTAGAATTGGCAGCTCTAGGTCAGGCCAATGGGGAGAGAAGTGATTGTTGGTATTGGCCAGAAGTCCCAACAACAAATCACATTTTATTTCTATTCACAGTAGCCACGATGATAAGTAAAACCTCAAATAAGATTTATGCAATAAGGTCAGTGGTGCTGTAGATATGTAATCAAGATCAAAGTTCCTTAGAAACTTATCCCAAATGGTTGACACAGAAGTAAAGCACTAATAATAAGGGATCATAAATACACTTTTCCAGCATTTGTATCTGATCTCCAGAAGGCAACACTATGTAATGTTTTATATAGTTAATATCTCATGGGCTTACCTCTCAGTGAGGACAAATATTTTATATTTTTTAAAACTGTCTATATCACAAAAACTCTCAACACCTACACGTTCACTAGCAGAAAACACATCTGCACATCTCCAAAGATGTCTACAAGTATATCTTGTTTTTTTTTTTTCGTTTGTTTAGAAACTCATTTTATTTTTATTTACTTATTTTATTAATTAAAGTTTATCGGGGTGACAATTGTTAGTAAAGTTACATAGATTTCAGGTATACAATTCTGTATTACTTTATCTATAAATCACATTGTGTGTTCAACACCCAGAGTCAGTTCTCCTTCCATCACCATATATTTGATCCCTGTTTACTCTCATCTACCACCACCATTTCCCACCCTTGCCCTCTGGTAACCACTAAACTATTGTCTAAGTCTATGAGTTTTTGTTTCTCATTCGTTTGCCTTGTTCTTTTGTTGTTTTTGGTTTATATACCACATATCAGTTAAATCATATGGTTCTCTACTTCTGTCTGACTTATTTCACTTAGTATTATAATCTCAAGATACATTTATATTGTCACAAATGGTCCTATTTCATCTTTTCTTACTGCTGAATAGTATTCCATTGTGTATATATGCCACAACTTCTTTATCCATTCATCTATCAAAGGACATTTTGGTTGTTTCCATGTTTTGGCCACCGTAAACAAACCTGCAATGAACATTGGAGCACACGTGTCTTTACGGATAAATGTTTTCAAAATTTTGGGGTAGATTCCCAGGAGAGGGATTGCTTGGTCATATGGTAATTCTATTCGTAATTTCTTGAGGAACCTCCACACTGCCTTCCATAGAGGCTGCACCAATCTGCATTACCATCAATAGTGTATGAGGGTTCCTTTTTCTCCACAGCCTCTCCAACACTTTGTTACTATTTGTCTTGTTGATGATAACCATTCAACTGGGGTAAGGTGATATCTCATTGTGGTTTTTATTTGCATTTCTCTGATGATTAATGATGTTGAGCATTTTTTCATATGTCTATTTGCTACAAGTATATCTTGAATATTCCCTAGACCCCATCATTTGCTGGGTCCTATAGATGATTAGTTTCCCTCTAAAAGGTCAGATTGTGTTCAGTTTTTATGAAGACCATTTGATTAATCTCTTGACATGTAACCTATGGTTTTCTATAATGTCAGAACCAAATTCCCTTCATCTCTGGTGACCACACTGCCATCCCCAAACTCTGCCAGAGATGTTTTGGAAAGTCCAGTATCAAAGCTATTTCCTTTGTCACAGAGCCTAGCTTTTCCTTCTTTGTTGGGGGAGAGGGCCTCTGATCATAGTATGATAGTAAGCAGCTTTCTTAGAGCACAAAACAATGATAGCTAACATCAAATGTTTGACAGTTAGCAGCTTTCTTAGCACAAAACAAGGATGACTAACATCAAATGTTTGCCTGTTAGCCAATGGCCAAGCCAACAAATACTACTATAAAAAAAAAAAAAAAAGCATGAGCAATGGAAATAATGCGAAAAATTCTAGAATATAAATCAAATATGAATATAATTATGCTGTTTAACTACTGAGAAAGTTAATGGTTGCTTAATTATGTGTGGTATAGGGATGAGAACTACTAAGGGAGACATTCTTTCTTTAGAAGCACATGGGATAAAATGCTGAGAGGGCTGAACAAAGCAGGACACCTATTTTGGGGGATTATTTTACAAAATGATCCTTATATTGAAATGTTAGAACAGATGGTCACAGAAGGATATTGAGACTAAAATCTTCCTTACAATATGTAGATCAAAATCATTACCTGATTAAAGCAAACAACCAAACAAAAAAAATGGCATACACTGACTTTATTTTATCAGATTCTTAGTTCAAGGGAAAGTTTTAGATATAAGTAATTTGTTTCAAAAATCTTCACATTTTTGTATGTATTCTGAATGTTGTACACATGTGTGAAGAGTTAAATATACTCTTAATTTGTTAAAAGACTGTATGTAAAGAATATTTTTGAGGATGAACATTAATCTGAAAGGAGATATGTAGGTAAATGTTATTTTTTTTTTTTGCTCTCTTATAATGAATTTATCAATGCCTTGAATTAAAAATACATGTATAAAGTAGGAGAAGATCCAAGATGGCAGAATAGGTAATGCTGTCTCCCAGGAAATTACAACTAAATTATAGAACAATCAACCTTAAGAATCATCTGAAGACTAGCTAAACAGAACCCCTATAACTACAGATATATAGAAGAGGCCACATGGAAACTGGTAGGAGGGTCAGAGAAACTGACCCCAAACCCATAGGTACTGGTTGCATACTAGGAGGGATACCTCAGCAGTGGATATCCCCCAACACTGGGCTCCCCAACCCAGGGCTCCTGTGCCAGGAAGAGGAGTCCCCATAACACCTGGCAATGAAAATCAGCAGGAATCCATCCATCCTTCCTGGTGAGACTGAAGGCACCTGGAAACCCAGACATCCTCTTAAAGGACCAGAGCATAGATTTACTCACTCTTAGGCACTCACCCTGAGCTCTGGTGAAGGGGTGGTGACTTGAGCAGCACCACAAATATAAGAGTATAGGAAAAGACTGAGTTGTGTGGCCTCAAGTAGAGGACTAGAGAGACAAATGCTATTATCCCTGGGTGGAGTCTACCTCTACCTCTACCTCTACCTTGTGTAACCTACAAGAGGGCAACATCTTTCCTGTGTGGAACCCACCCCTATAGAGCCAAATCTGAAATCCCTTTGGTTTAGTAAATTTCACACATGCACATACCACCTTGAGACTCCCATGGACACTGTCCAGCTAGTTGGTGTTATCACTTTGTGAGTTATGTAAGTGTCTGATCACTATGTTCTGTATGCCAGAAACTAATATAAATAATTAATTAATTAATTAATTAATCTTGCAAAAATACATAAAGCATGATTCTCCCATTCCCATATTTCTATATTGATTCAACAAACATGTATTAATTTATTAAATTAATAGGTCAAAGATTAATAAGACATAGATCCTACCCTTGAGAACAGAAACAACAGAAATAAATAAATAGTGTAAATGGGACAAAATGCCATAATAAATGCATATGTTAATGATTCAAAGGGGGACCTAATGATTTAGATGACAGAAATGATATATTGATTACATGATCAATATACATCAAGTGTGATGGCTGTTAAAAATCAAACAAACTTAGCTGGATTTGTGTATGTGTAGTGCTGAAAATGAAGAAGAAAATAATTTTTCTATGAAAATTCTAAAAATTGATCACATCTGACTGTTTCTAACTTTGGTTATCACATTTAAAAAATAACTCTAAGTAGGACCATTCTAGGCATGCTATTCAGGTTAATAATGATTTATGGCATCGTGACATTGAAATATGTAGAACAGAATAGGACTGTTTAATGCAGAAAAATAAATGTGAAGGGTACATGGATACATGACCATGATCTTCAAATATTTGAATAGTTGCCCCTCATACACACACACACACACACACACACACACACACACACACACACACACACACACAGAGTCCATGTACTTCTAAAATGTAAAAGTAAGATACTCTGAAACATTACAGGAAAAAGATTCTGTTTTAACACAAGGAACTGTTTTCTAATAATCAGAGCTGTTCAGAAATTGAAGGGGACCTCTCAAACTTCCTGTGTCTGACTGTACACAGTTTTGAGATGGAAAGTGAACTGTCAAAGTTGTTATAGTGTGGAGTGATGAATTGGGTGGGTGGGAGAATTGGGTGACTTCATATTATTTTTAAAGAAAACTCATCTCTCTGTCTCTCTGTCTCTCTCTCACTCTCTCATACACACACACACACACACACACACACACACACACACCTCTCAGTCTCATAAATTCTCTCACCATTCACATACACACTTAAAAATGCACACATGTATTTTATGTGCCTATGTAAATAGAAAATATAGAAATGTCTGAATTTTTTGGAACAATCTTTATTTGAAATGGGATGAGAGGGAAAAAAAAAAAACATTAACAACAGAGCATATCAGCAAAGACACATTATCCAGTGATTATACATGACAGTAAGTATGTGCAGGAGAGATTATTGTAATTACCTGCTTACTCTTTGAAACTGGAACTATTTTTAAACAGGAAAAATATAAGGAAATCTATCTAGCTTATGGTGTTACCATCTAACCTATCTCACTACAGGTTTTACGTTTATTTTTTATTTTATTATTTATTTATTTATTTATTTTTTTTTTCACTTTTAACCTGGTTTTTAAGTACAGGTATTTCTCCAAGATCTCTAGTGCCAGACCCATTCTTTGAGGTATAATTTCTATGTTTAAACTTGTTTTTCATTAACTTGTTTGTTTACTTATTTTTAAACCTATGTCTGCATCCTTTTCTTTGAGTTCTTTTTAGTTTTGCTCTTTTTCTAAGAACCCCACTACCCCTGTTTCCCAATCTCTTACTCTCAAGTGCACGGTTCCTGAATTTTTAGTCTATTGACGATGCTTGTTTCACACTTGCTTCTCACTGGCCTTTCCTGAAACCGATCCCTTATATTTATAGCTTTTTGTTGGCTTCTGAGCAGGTCTGCCTGAGACTCTTGAGTAAATTTTAAAGTCTCTGGAGTTGGATGGCCTCTTATCACAAAGCAAGCTACACTTGTAACATGATTGTTTCTAATGGAAACCGTCTTATCCTTAAGAAAGTTGAAGACTCATCACATAGCAATCATCAAGCTAGTTCATTGAGAAGCATTATATAATTTACTTCTCATGTGTGTTATGTGCCACTGAGTTGGCTCTGATGCCTGGCAACCCTCTGAGTGAATGGTGTCCACAGTGTCCTGTCCTCACAGCCCTGCTCAGCTCCCGTAGACTCCTGCCTATGGCTTCTTTCATGGAGTCAGCCCATCTCATATTTGGTCTTCCTCTTTTCCTGCTGCCTTCTATTTTTCCCAACATCGTTGTCTTTTCCAAAGAACCCTGCCTTCTCATGATGTGGCCAAAGTAGAACAGCTTCAGTTTTGTCATTTTTGTCTCCAGGAGTGGCTCAGGCTTATCTTACTCTAGGACCCACTTTTTCATCTTTCTAGTGGTCCAGGGTATCCAGCTTTCCTCCAACACCATATTGTAAATGAATCATTTTTTTTTTCTATCAACCTTCTCCACCGTCCAACTTTTGCATTTGTACAAAAATGTGGATGTTTAACCTTGGTCCCTAATGACACGTCTTTACTCTTGATGATCTTTCCTAATTCTTCCACTGCTTCCCTTCTGAGTCTCAGCCTTCTTTGCTTTTTTGGTTGCAGTCTCCATTTGAGTTGATTACTGAATTAAGGTAAGGAAAAATTTTAACAATGTCAATGTCTTCATTGTCTGTGTTAAAGTTGTGTACTTATTCTATAGTCATGATTTTTGTCTTCTTGATGTTCAAATGAAGTACTACTTTAGCACTTTCTTTTTTCACATTCATCAGAATCAATTTCAAATCATTGCTCTTTTCTGCCAGTAAGATGGTGTCATCTGAATATCTTAAGTTGTTGATATTTCTTCCACCAGTTTTCACTGCTCATTCATCTGAGTCTAACTCAGTTTTCATATGATATGTTCTGCAAACAGATTAAACAAGAAGATAAAATAGCCTTGTCTGACACCTTTGCCTATAGGAGACATTCTGTCTCTCCATATTCTGTCCTGATAGTGGCTTCCTGTCTATAATACAGGTTATGCATTAGAATGATCAAGTGTAGAGCCTATGCCCATTTCCTTCAGAACAATTTGTAGCTTTTCATCATCCACACAGGCAAAGGTTTACTGTAATCTATAAAACACAGACTAACCTTCTTCTAAAATTCTTGTAAAATCCAACAGATGTTCACAATTAGATCTCAAGTGTCTCTTTCTTTTCTGAATCCAGCTTGCTTTAACATCCAGCATTTCTTGTTTCGTATAAAATTGTTGCATCACCTCAAGCATCACTTCTCTTGCATGGGAAATTAGAAAAATGGTCCTACAGTTACTGAACTCCATGGCATCTCTTTGAAAACAGGCTGTATTATGGATATTTTTAGTCTGTAGGTCTTTGCTTTGTTTTACATATTTGTTGACTTAACTCCTTCTAGGATTTTGACAGATTCATTCAGTCTCTGTGTTTTGAAATAATTTTATCAGTGTCCCATCCACCCTTGGTGATTTTTTCTTCCCAATACTTTCAGAGCAGCTTTCACTCTACTTTCTAGAATTGCACTTTCTGTCTCATGGAAATCTTCTTCAAAGGTACCTGCTATCCTTTTGTCTCTACAGTATAGATTTAAGTATACTGTTTCCAACTTCCTTTTACTATTTTTCCTGGTCAGATAATGTGCTTCTTTGTTGGTTTTTCAGCATTCACAGTCTAAGTTTTAATTTCCCTTTTATTTCTTGAATCTTCTCATAGAGATGTTCCGTATTTTTGTTGTTCTTGGTGTGGTGGTCTCTTTTATCTCCTTACACTGACTATTTTAATAATTATCTTTATCTCTATATAACAGTCATTGAAAAACTCTGTTCAGGATTCTAACCCTGCCTTTGTTATCTTTTACTTTGACCTCTTGTTTGTCTTTAACAACTTTTTTATTGATTCTTCTGTCATCCATCTCAATTTGTCTTTCCTTTTTATTTTTGTCATTGTCTTTTGTCATTTTTCCCTAATAATATTTCTAGTTTTAGTTCACAGTTCTACTGGTTCTCAGGCTATAAAGTTTAACCGTGCAAATCTGTTGTGTTGTTTTTTTTTTTTTTTTGGTTTTGTTTTGTTTTATGTGTGTGTGTGTGTGTGTGTGTGTGTGTGTGTGTGTTTTATGTATACTTTAAATCCATCAGAAATATTATTTCCATTATATTTTGGCACTATGATTCTTTCAGTGCTCTTCTTCAGCTTTACTCTAATGTTTGACATTAACAGTTTGTGGTCAGTACCACAAAATACTCCTGGTCTTGTTCTGGCAGAGATAATTCATCTTCTCCATCTCCTGCTTCCAGGTGCATAGTTTATTTGATTTCTAAATTAGCCATACATGATGTCCATGTTTGCAGTCATATTTTTGATTGTTTGAATCATATGTGTTTTTTTTTTTTTTTTTTTGACGGACAAGATGTTGGCTTTGCAGAAATCCAAGAGCCAATCTTCTTTATTTCTGACCCTTAGTCCAAATTTTCTGACAATATTTGATTCTGCTTTATATCCTACTTTTGCATTCCAATAACTTATCAGCATGCCTTATTTTACTATGTGATGAATTTCTTTGTGGATGCTTGTTGAAATGCTTTCAGCATCATCGTCTTAAGCCTCTTCAGGAAATCTTTGAGGGATGTCTATCATTCAAGTCGGAGAATAGTCTTGAATGCTGTTTATGTTAATAGACTTTCCTAGAAGTCTGATTGATATTATTCAATCAGACTTTCCATTGTAACCCCAAACTTTATTTGCTATGTTTTCCCTCAGTATTAAAGCTCCTCCATTTCTTCTGGATTTGTCATTTCCAGAGTATGACATTTTATAGTTGCCTGATTCAAAATGTCTCATTCTAGTCCATTGACAACACCAAGCACTGAGATGTTTGGATGTTCCATTTCCTGCTTTACAATTTCCAGTTTACCTTGGTTCATACTTCTAACATTCCACATTTTGATTGTATGTGCTTTGCAGCTTTATACTTTCCTTTTGCTTTTGTACACATCTTGTACTACCATCCTATGAGCTGGAATTTAATATCTCCATTGTAAAGAGATAAGGACTAAGTCTCCAAATATAATTTCTTTTGATGTCTTATACTTTGTCAGTATTCAAGATAGAAATTGAGTCTAGGTTATATATGTTTAAGTCAAGTAATTTTTAAGCAAATTAAAATAGAAACATTCCTCCTGAATTTGAGCACTTAGATATCCATCAGAGCCACCTCCCACCAAAAAAAAAGAAAAAAAAATCATAGATAAGTACAATGAAAAATATTGGTATAGTAGTACAAATGTAAAAATGTAGTGGTCAATGTAATACATATAAGATCTAAAATAGCAGGAAAAATCTATTAGGACAAAATTGTAGATTAAAGAGTTTAGATATTAGAGATCTGCATAATTACAATAGATCATAAAATAAAAGAAATTTAACAAAGATAAAGGTATATTAAATCTGAATTAAGAATAGTTTAATGTCACTTATAATTTGGCTTCCTTAGTTATCATTAATTTGTCCATATTGTTTGTCATGTATTTTATATCAATTAGTTATCTGTATGTTGCTATTATTTTAATTGTAAATGGCATGTGCCAAAATGTTAAATTGGCTGAGATTAAGTAGGAATGAAAAAGCAAAGTTCATTCTATAACAGATAATAATTTTCATATACTAACCAAAGAATTGTTGTGCTATTTTCTGTAGTCTTTGGGGACTTGGATTCCTGTGATTATTGACGCTATAGCATAGAAAACAGAGTAGGAAAAAGCCTGGATATTAGTTTTTCTTAGTTTCAAGTTTTGAATTTTTTTTGGTGAGATTTTAATAGAAAGAGACAATTTTCCCTTAAAAATAGTGCGTATTAGCAGAGATTATTTTATTTTATTTTTTAAAGAGGCAATATGTATTAGTAGATGTTGGCTGCAGCGTTGTAGATTTAATTCAGTTGTCCTTTGACTTGGGATCCAGGCTCTGGGGATAGCATTTACCTTGGTTTTGTGACAGGAAAATAAAGCTATGGATGAGCTATGTGATGGCTATTAAATCTACTGATTGGATGTGCCATACCTTACGTCTACTTATTTTTCATCAGCCAGAAATTCATGTCACATAACCTAAGAGCAGGGAAGTATATTACTTACGTGGAGATGGGAAGGGCCAGGGATATATAATCTCTTTAATGGCAAGGAAGGAAGTAACTGTAAACAGCAGTACAACCTACTGTCTTGCTTTCATATATTAATTTCCTACTTCTGCATAGAAAACACATGTATATATATTCAGGGAAAATACTCTAAAAATTCCATCCTATCAAGATTTAGATTCAAAATCTAGGATTTCATGGTAAGCTCTACATCAGATATGGATGTGGTTTCTCTTGACCAAGATACCTAAGAAATAAAATGTGAAAACATTTAATGGTCAAAGAGGGGCACATAAATGCCATAAATATGAAGATTTCAACGTTTATGGTTAAAAAGCTAGTTGGGAAAGATATTCAGATCCAAAGATGGCATAATCGCCAATGTCTCCTTCAGATTTGACTATAGAAGATAACAGAAAAAAAAAAAAAGGTTGAGGTATCACACAAAGTATTCCTTCATCACCCCCCACCAAAAAAAAAAAATGCTGATGAAATATAGCATGTAGGCAAGACTGTAGTAATGGTGCCTAGCCACTCACTGGCCACAATTTCAAAGTACCCCTGGGCAGAGGTCACAAAGCTGAGATCAAAAGGTATGCAGAGCACCTCTTATTAGACAGATTGAAATTCCCAGGCTGCAATCAGGGTCCAGTTTATGATTTGACAAGTTCGCTTGACTTTGATTAGAGGTCCATAAAATTGACAAGAACCAAATACTGAAAAGCACCTGAGGGGTATTTAATGTAATAGTACTTGAAATTTCCCAAGCTGAGGAAAGTGAAGCTAGTTGTTGCTCAAATTCTATGAGAAGTCCTGTATCTCCACACTGCCAACAGGAAGTGGACCATTAAAGAAGAGCAAACCCTGAAAAGATGACTAAAAAGTTGTTAGATTTTAGCAATAAAAGTATAAATTATATACATCTACTTGGGACCACAATATCTTAGCCCAAACATTTCAGTTATTTATCATTTTTACCACAACTAATGTGTTATCTCTCAGATTTTTAGTAAAACTATATAAATCCCTTGAACTTAGTGGCTAGATATTTAACTGTAAATTAAAACAACAACAACAAAAACAACGAAACAAAAACAGCTTTGTACCTCCAATGCATTACACAGTGCCAGACATAGAGTGATTATTCAAAAAATAACGTCTCCTTTGTCATAAAAAGATATAAGCTCTTTGAAGATATTAGTGCCTTACTTGATACATCTTTATATGTATGAATGAAATAAGTGAAAAAGTTTTCTTATTACTCAAATGTATAATCTTCTCTGAAATAATCAAAATCCTGTAATAAAAACATCAAGGCCTGAACAAGGTTTACAATGATTTCATTGCTGTTTCATCAAAAAAACTCATAAATTGGTAAGTTTGGAGTAATTGCGTTACCATCTGTGTAATGGGAATGAAAAAATAAAAAAAATCTCATTGAATACTGCTTTTAAAAGATACATATTTTATTTTATTCATCTATTAACATCTGTTAAAATAAAATCCCAATCATTCCTCCATTACATCTTTTAATGTTTTCCAGTTTCAAACATATATTCAATTATGATAGTCATTATTCAGTTCTTGTCAAATGTAATATTTCCTTTAAAAGTTTGGAAATTTGTTGTTATCATTATAAGGGTTTCAAATTATTTCCATAAAATTTCCCAAGTCAAGTTCTGATTTTTTTAAAGATTTTATTGGGGAAGGGGAACAGTTCTTTATTGGGGAACAGTGTGTTCTTCCAGGACTGTTTTTCCAACTCAAGTTGTTGTCCTTTCCATCTTAGTTGTGGAGGGTGCCGTTCAGCTTCAAGTTGTTGTCCTTTCAGTCTCAGTTGTGGAGGGTGCAGCTCAGCTCCAGGTCCAGTTGCCATTGCTAGTTGCAGGGGGCACAGACCACCATCCCTTGCAGGAGTCGAGGAATCGAACTACAACCTTGTGGTTGAGAGCCCCCGCTCCAACCAATTGAGCCATCTGGGAGGCAGCTAAGCTCAAGGTGCCATGTTCAATCTTAGTTGCAGGGGGCAGAGCCCACCATCCCTTGAGGGACTCAAGGAGTTGAACTGGCAACCTTATGGTTGAGAGCCCACTGGCCCATGTTGGAATCGAACTGGCAGCCCTCGGAATTAGGAGCACAGAGTTCAAACTGCCTGAGCCACCGAGCCGGCCCTCAAGTTCTGATTTTTTATTGAAAAAATGTTTAATTTAGGCTTTGTGAAATATATAACCTGCTCTAGACTGAGTTTTGCATCAGTTAATTTTAAAGTATATATATTTTCAAATATGAGCCTAATATTTTATTCTTCAGCATTATTATTATTTGATGCTTCAAAATTAATTCTATATAATTGCTATTAAATATTTTAGAGGCTGTTTTATTATAATTTAAAAGTAAAGTAATACCAAACTATTATTAAAATACAACATTTTTGTTCTTATACAGAAGAATTGCTCTGCATTATTTGCCAATCAGTTTTAACCATTGTCAACATGGTAAAATAGGCTTTCATTTTACTTAATTTCAAAGTCTATAATTTCAATATTGGCAAATAAAATTCATATTATTTTGTCTATTTCCTAGATTATTTTGTGTCATCTCTATGTATATATTAACCAAAGTTTCATTCCTCAGGATAATGCTATTGCAAAGATCCATCAATTATCAAATAATGGAAATTTAAAAAATATGCTAACATTTTCTTTCAGAGATATTTTGTAGACAAAAACATGTATGATCTCAGAAGAGTTCTGCAGTATAAATTGTATTTAGTGTCTTCTTAATGTCTCTTATGTAATGCTTTTTAGTAAATATATATATATATATATTATTTGAAAATATATTAACTAATTAAGTTATATTTATAAAGTGTTAATCTAAAAGTATTTCAAAGTTATTTCTAATATTATAGAGTCATTTCAGAATATTCCCATAATAGCTTTCAATCAGGTCAATTGTCTTTATCTAACATATATAATAGTCATTTTGCTCTTTCTGGTTCTTGAAATGTTTTAACAATTTTCAAAGCACATTTACATCAATACAGTGTTACATTTAAGAGATTTTTATCATTATATCTCATGTTCACGAACTGGTTTACCAGCTCACTTTGAAATTACTATCAAATTAATGTTGCCTCTGAAGTTATGTTCACACCCATATTGTCTTTGAAATATATTCCTGACATATTTAACCTATCCTTTCTTAATGGTATATTTCAAATATGAAATGCCTTTTTTTCCCAAATAGAGCTTTTCTTGTAAACAAAATACAAACAAATAGATATTTGTAGCCTTTCTGCCCACTGACATACATTTATATCTTTCAAAGTATAGCTGCAGAATGTCAAAACAATGGCGTGCCAAGTGGGGAAAAATGTTTCTCACTGGTTCCTTTGAAAATAGACAGGAGGCATGGGAAGAAAAGTGTTAGGGATTGCCCATGAAGTGGATGTGTGCATAATAAAACTGAAAATACTTAGGATATTTCTAATGCAGATATGGGTAAACTTTTTATAAGATCTCAGTGGGTTTGGAGCATTTCAAATAGGTATTTCCAGCCAGGGGTGTTGGAGAAACTTCTGGGTACCTGCTAAAAAATGCACATGCTTTGATCCCATCACAAACCCACTGAATAAACATCTCTTATAGTCCATGAGGAAAAGAAGTATGTATTATCGTTAATAATTGTTGAAATCATATCTTAGAGGAAGTTAAGTTTTATGTAGGCACTTATGATATCCATTGGCTCAGAAATAAAACACCCTTATACACATTTTGAACTTAAGCGGTCTCTAAATAACAGTGTCTGAAATCCTCATTAAGATATTATAGTTGAAGCAGAGAAACCCATTCAGTGTTGATACCCTACATTGTTTTGTGTTTTTTTTTCAAAAAGTAAAATAACTTTTCTGTACCACAACTTTCATACTTGCATGCGTATGTATGTTACCTTGAGACTTTGGACACGAGGGTATTGGAATTGCTGAAAGCACCCAAAAAACGCAGTGCTTTTTTAAAAAGCTGTTTTTGAAATCGTAGCATAGCAAAGCTCATCTGCAGAATTTCTCATCTGCAGAACATAAAGTCAATTCGAGTAAAGCGATGTTATAGAATTTTAGTCAGTGCATTGTCTCATCACATTCAAAGTCAAAGCTAGGCCTAGACAAAAGAACTAAGACAAACTTCATGAATAATTCCTTATTTGATGGCTATTCCCTTTGACGCTCCCAAAAGTGTGTCAGAGTATTGTATCAATTTCTCAAACTCATAGAAACATTGATCATGAATCAAAAGGGATCCAAAGAAGTCTTCTGACCAAGACCAGTCAGAAAATTGTAGTAATAGCTAATATTTATTAAGTACTTAATCTGGGCCAGCTACTCTTGCCAGCACTTTAAGTGGATTAATTTATTTAATCCTCATAACCACTTTATGAAATACCTTTATAATTTTGAGGAGAAGGAAACATGTACAAAGAGCTTAAATAAGCAAGTTGTCCAAAGTCTTACTAGTAGTAAGCAGTCGAGCTGGTATTTGAACCCAGGGGTCGCACCCTACCTGCTCCATTAATCTCGGGCCCTATATCGTCCAGGATCTGTACACCCTCCCTGCCATATTGACAATGCTGTAGCTCTTGCTAACCCTTTGTCATTCCCATTCTCTTATGCCCTGTATCGAAACATAGGCTAGGCCTCAGGGGCACGTCATCTTTGCCTTGCAAAAGAGTATAAATAGTTGTATATACTACTGTTTTTAAGAAAAGGCAGAGCTATCTCTCCAAACAGAAACAATGCACATTTTAAAAACACACTGCTGGGATTTGTTACAATGTTTAATAAAAATATGCTTAGCAAGAAGATAAATCCTAGAGACCAGTCCATTCATCTCTTTAGTGGGTGCTCATGAGAACAGAGTATTCCCTAGTTCTAAGCAACTGGTAATATGAGGTCTGAAATAGAAATGTTGTTTACAAATAGGTGGTTAAGAAACCATGGGACAAGTATGGAGATGGTAGGTCTCTTATAACTCTAGAAAAATGGGTTGGATAATGATCTCAATTTAAGGCACTTTTCTTCTTCCCTTCTTTTGTTTTATGAGAAACAAAATTTAGCCACTTATTTATTTTGCCATTGCTTTTGACATGAACTTTATATTTTGAAATAGTTTTCTTGGTTTCAAACATACTGAGTTAATGTAAGATACCTATAAATTAATTTTATTTCATTTCTGGAAGTGATGTTGGTTTGCCCTACATCCTTTGCTTTATTTTTTTTATTTATTTTATTTTTTTTAATTTATTGGGGTGACAATTGTTAGTAAATTTACATAGATTTCAGGTGTACCATTCTGTATTACATCATCTATAAATCCCATTGTGTGTTCACCACCCAGAGTCAATTCTCCTTCCATCACCATATATTTGATCCCCCTTACCCTCATCACCCACCCCCCACCACCTTACCCTCTGTTTTATTTCTTATTAAGAGCTCATTATGTAACCTATATGTTACATTAGTAAAAGCTCTTTATGTATTATATGTATTTTGCATTTTTTTATTAGTTTGTTCATCTTTTGTTTTTTACGTGTGCTGATATGTGGTTATTTAATATTTTTGTGGTCCCAAATGGAATTGTGTTTTTCTTTTATTCCACACCTAGAAGCTCCTTTCCTCTTCAGAGTAGAGATGAATATTTACCTACATCTTCTTTTAGTAATCTTTATTTAATTTTTTTGACATTTATCTCATATGTCCATCTAGAATTTGTGTGGTTGGATTGTGGCCAGTTACTTTGTCCTGAGGTGTTTTTTTCCCCTCCCTCGTACTTTATAGACAGAAAAAGAAGAAAAAAAGAAAAAAAGAACAACTCACAGTTTTTGTCTTGTTTCTTTTTATCCACAGATAGCTTTATTTACAGAGGAATTGTAACTCATTTTGGGGTTTAGATTCAGAGATATTTTTCACTCACTTGTTTGAGACAGAACAATGAAAAAAACACTTATATAATTGAAGAAATACTTAAATTCTTTATGTTTTGAAGTGGAGAGGAGAGGAAAGTTTGAAAGTTTTCTACTTGAATTGAATTTTCTGATAATTTTATTACTCTCATACATGTGATTATTTAATTTGAGTTAACAATATAAAGGGGATATTTCAGTTGGAGATATGAAGTTTTATACTGTTTACACTTATATTAAAGTTTTATTGGCAGAAGACATGGAATTATTCAGTCATAACCTATTTAATTTGGTGAATATTACTATAAAATTGTCCCTAAAACTCCTTTAGTGATAAAATAAGCTTGCCTTCAGATAAAGGTATTCATCCACTCTTTGAAAATAAGTCTAAAGGAATGCTTAAGAAGTGCCCCATTTACCTAACACTATTTTCCTAGTACATGCTAATATAAGCAATTAACACAATTGTGGTCTTTTAATGAGAAAACTTTTAAGTTTCTAAGTAACTGCCTTTCTCTGCTCCCCTACTCCTCACCCACACCTCTCCCTGCCTCAAGCTCCCATAGCATAGTACCTGGAATCTGGTTTAGGTTCAGGAACAGTTTTTTGTTTTGTTTAATAGAGGATTAACCTATGCTGAGGAACTGTGGTCATATCAAAGATAATCCATTTTATAGAAAATAGTTAATTAAAAATGAGAGTCAGAATGCAATGCTTCTGTCACCTAAAAAATAATAACTTAACAATCATAATCACTTACTGTCCAAAAACATAATGCCCAAATATTTTTGGGCTGCTACATTTTTATTGATTGTTTTAATTAAAAAATGTGTTTCAGTAAAAATAATTTTCTTCTTCCCAAACTTATTTGGAAAGTTAAAGTATTTAGATATACTCTGAGTTAAAGAGCTACACTGAATTTTAAAAGGTCAGTTTTTTTTTCCCTTTAAAATTAATTCATGATAAATGGTTCATAAAAAATCTGTAATATTTCCACAAAATCAGAGGAAAATTAAGGTAATTATTCAAATTAATTCAGGAAAACACGTTATTTTCTAGGACGAAAATAGTTCCTTTGATTTCTGTCATGCAGCTTGACTACTTATCTATAAAATTTCCAGAAAACTTTGACTCCTTTTTTTTCTTTCAATATTTATGTTGGTGTTTCATTTTTAAAGGCAATTTTCTTGTAGGAAAATATGATACTATGTTAAAACAGAAAATGTGTAAATTCACATTGTGAAGTAATAAGCTTATGCTTACATTTCACACCTCAACCATGAAAACAAGCTATATTAAGTTTACATATAATTTACCAGTTAATTTACAGAAACTACTCTTTCTAACAAATGTAGCTTTATTTCACAGTTTCTCTTTCCATAAAATATGATTGTTTATATTATTGATTATATTTTAATATTTGATCTTGATCTTAATTATCATGTATATTAGTAGAATTATCTATAATTTAGTTGTATTTTAATTTAAGGAGGATCAACTTAGATAGACACACTGAAACTAATTTCAATGAAATATATTTGGTAGAGCTTAAGATGAGATTGAATTAATGGTATCACACCCTAGATCATATCCATAATATAAGTTATTGCAATCAGTCATATTGTAATCTAAATATACTTTTACAACAGTTGTTTCAGAGGTCACTCAACTTTTCATGTTGTAGAAAGATTTTTTTTTAAATCGAGGTGAGTTGACTTCGTTAGAGAATTAAATAGGCAAAAGAAAAATAAAATTTACAAAGTGTATTTTACAAGAAGTATCTGTAATAAAATCACAATTTTTCAGAATATTAATTTTTTATTATTTCTAATTTTGTATTTGTTTTAGACAAAATTAAGAATTTCTGCCTAAAACATTTGCAATCGCTTAGCAAATATATAATACTTCTTTTCAAGTATGTGCTTATATGCTTTTGCTCGCTGGGAGCTCTTTATTTCTAGTTAATCTTTCCAAAATTTACATTCTTATCATGATTTGTTTATATAGAAAAAGTAATTTGTATTTGATATAAAATTATAGTTTCTACTTTTATATTTTCTAATACTAAGATTTATTTTATTTTGGTAAATATATTTGATGGATGCAGGCAATTATAATGAACTGTCTTCATCAATCTCAAACTAATTAGACTCTACTATCATGATCTATATTGATGATTGTTTTTTATGTTAAACTTGTGATTGCAATGTAAGAAGTTCTTTTACCTTTTTTCTGGGTATTTTGCTTGATAGCATAATGGTTTATTTTTCAGGTTATCAGTGTTATTCTTTTCAAATTTTTAAGCTTTCATATACTTTGAGTACCATCCTTATTTTTAGCCTTTGCTTCTTAAATAATTTTTACAACTTGAAAACTCTTCCAAGCATTTTGCTGTATTATTTATATTCTGACACACTGTGCACCATGTACATGGATATAACCAATTCATAGAAAATACACCAGGGACATTAGTCATACACATAAAAACCTGGCTCAACCCTCATGCACTATCTAGACTTATACAGTTCTTACAAGCATATCCTGAGTGAAATTATGTTTGATAAGCAAACATATTTTATAAAGTTGATGTTCACTGAAGGATTCTATTTAGAATGCTGATGACAAAAAAAGTATATCAGTAGTCGCGATTTGTTCCAAAAGTTTTCTCCATGTCTAGTTTTATTTTGTTTTTAGATGAATCTCTAATGCATTTAGCATTCCAAGAAAATACTCATATATTAATAATTCTATAATCCACATTTACTCCTTCTGAGGAAAGCATAAATATTTGTAGTTTGACAGAGGAAATCAACCATTAATAGTACACTGCTTAAGATAGATCTACTTTATGTGTTGAAATTTGACCAAAAATGCTCTGAAAACAACTATCTGAAGTAATGGTGTGTTGATTCTTAATAAGTGTTTTTTATAATTGGAACTTCACATAGTCTTATTCTTAGATCACTTTTAACATTCTTTGGTAATAGGTAATTATAAAAGGGTATTCTCAAAAAAAAAAAAAGAAAAAAAAAGAAAAAATCAAAATTTGTAGGGCTTATCTGACCATAAAAGAGAAATCCAACATTTCAATGACAATACCCATATTATTTCAAAATAAAATAAATCAAATTCCCATGGTTGTGAAAATAATTGGAAGAATTAAGTTGCTGATTCTTTGTAATCAAAGAAGCATATCCTGATATCCAGCATATCCAGATGCAGCTTTTGCTTAATGAGACACCTAATATGAGAATTATATAATTCTTGCTGTGAAGGGGATGGATAGCATTAGAAAAAAATTAATTGCACTCCAAAATAATTGCCTAGTGTATTGAAAAACTCTGCAAGATTAATGATTTTTTAAAGTACTAGAACCCTCATTTTATTTGTGCTGCCAATAAAGATTCATAGATCACAAAGACAAAGTTTTGTAAAATGAGTCCTTGTTTAAATCAAAACTTTTTGTTTTTCTTTGTTTTAACAGTGTTTTAATTTTAAGAATTAAATAACATGACTGTACGGGTTTCTATAATGCCTCCGTTTCTATTCTGTATCACTAATTTAAAAAAATCTAGATAAAAACTGTGCTTTTTGTGATAATATCACTTACATAATGAAACGGTCAAGGAATAGTTAGTAGTTATATGCATCATTTGTTTCCTAAGTAATCACGTCTCTAGAAAAGTCTGTTTAAAAAATATTTTGAATATACCATGAAAAAAAATTACACTTTGATTTTAAATATTACTAAATGCAAAGTTCAACTTGTTACTCTTTTAATTCCTTTTTTATAGTACACTACTCTCCTTTTCTTCGGTTTTTATTTTTTATGGTATAAGTGATTTAAGATTAGGCATTTTGTCTTACTTTGCAAAGATAAGATATGGTTGAAAAGCAGATGCACAAAAGTAAGTGGCCTTGTAGAAAATAAGTTTATCGTCATCCTTCATAACAAGTCTAAATCCCCAAGTCTGGGGATTCTAGATTTGATCCTCTTATTGGTGGTTGCTTTGCTACCTGTCATCATCCAGGGATCCAGGCTGACAGAGACTTGGATCTGTTGAAGTCACCATAATTTTCTCCATATCAATCTGATTGAAAGGGGAAAAAGCATGGAGTTTAAATGGGAGTTTCTTAGAGACCAGGCCTGAAAGCCTGGAATATCAGTTACACTTAGACTAATTAACTCAACTTGGTTTGCCAGAGTTTTTCCTGATTTTAGCACTGAAATTTCCACATCCTGAGAACCCCCTCATCATGGACAAAAATGGTTAATCTACCTATTTTCACTTACATTCCACTGTGGGCACACCTAAAGGCAAGAAAGCTCAGACACCCCTTGCTCTGTGGTTAAGAAAAGGAGGAAGATTGAAGATTTTATGGGCTATTGGCAATGTCCTCCACAAAGGGCTCTGTTTTATTAATCTTCAATCTAAAGCTTTTAGCTTAGTACTTGGCTTAGGGTAGGATGTAAATAAATGTTGGTGAAATAAAGTTAATTCACTGTTCCTTTAAATTTAAAAAAAGGGGAGGAAAAGAAAAAAAACCCTAAGCAGATATATGACTTTCTGTATAAAGCTCCAGTAAAAGCCTTCGTTCAAGAAAAATGTCTCTACTATAATGATTTAATATTATTAATGAAGTCAGTTTTCTATCCTGATGCTCAGCCTTCTCAGTTCCAATTAATTAGTCTTGTTTTTAAAAAATTAGGAAAACATATTTCCCTTAAATGGACTATTGAAAGTTATACTTAATCACCCCCTCATTTTTGGCCCTAGAAACTCACCTATATTTGGGTGAATGTGTACCACGTAACTGGCAAGGTGCTGTAGTAGAAAGAACAAGAATCCTGGATTCAGGTAACGTAGGTGTTATTCCTTAGCAGGTGAATGGTTTTAAGCATGCCACTTAAACTCTCTGGACTTCAATGTCATTATTTCTCATGTTTGAATATTAATGTATAGACACATATACATATATATATATATATATATATATATATATATATACACATATATATATATGTTGAAAATAGAATTAGGCAATGTAAACGGAGCACTGATGAATGGTAAAATATTATAAAAACATTACCTCTCATTAACTATGATATCTACTTACTTATTGGACTGTATACAGCACCATGTTTGCTTTTCCAAACTGTGATGGAATGCAGATTTCCGAAATCTTTTTAAATTCGTACCTCCTCCTCATTACAGGTAAAAGTAATTAATGAATCATCGATTTTTTTTTCAAAGGGTTTTGTTATTTCCTAAAACAAACACCTCAGAAAAGAGACAATAATTTTTCCCAATCTTGGAAAACATTACTTTTCTGTATATCGGCAGAGAAAGTTAGTTACAAGTTGCTTCCAGACATGATACATGCTTAAAAAATTAGAATGGTAACCAATTGAGAAACAATTTTCAAAGTGGTAAATGTGTTTGGGTAACATAAAATCACCTGTCCCTATGAAAAGTGTTATATACATAGCTTTATTGATGATAATTGAAACTGAAGAAGACATTTTTGTCAGTGCATAAAATAAGAATTTTTGTCTCAGTCTCTTTACAAATGAATGAATCAGAAACACTTTGAGAGTTATTTGTGATAATGTAAAAGAAATTAGAGAAGGAACAGATAGCAGAAGGCTAGTAGGAAGACAGGAATAGGCTTAGAGTAAAGGCATTTGGTTTGTGTTTTTGTTTTTCATATTTCTTTTATTTTTCAATTACTATTGACATAGGTTACATTAGTTTCAGGTGTACAACATAGTGATTAGACGTTTATATAACTCACTATGTGATCACCTCAATAAATCTAGTACCCATCTGACACCATACATAGTTATTACAATATTATCGACTGTACTCCTTATTCTATAGAGAGCATAGGCTTTTAAACTGTGTCATTTGGGTCACTCAGAATGCTTCAGCCACCAGGCAGGGAGGGAGTGAAAGGAGAATCAGAGCAGTCAGAGCTGAAGCCCTGCCACTTCTATTTCTACCACAGCCGAGCTGCTTTTGTCTGATTTATGTATCCTGAGGATAAAGACATTCCACTGCTTTAGGGAGGGTTGAAAAACCATTGTCTTTTCAAAATATATTTTAAGTTTTATTTATTATAGGAATATTCTACATAGTGCAGAAATTGGACGAAGTGCCAAGAGAGTACCCTGGAGAGAGGATAAAGGCATACTGAACTGATGTAACTGCATTACGCTTTTCATAGTGAAGGAGTGCCAAGGAAATGTCCCGAAATGGAGAAGAACAGCACAGTGCAAACAAAATGCAAAACATCAGGAATAAATGTCAGAGTTGAGCATGTAATCAGCTGAAGCTGACTCAGGCTGAGAGGAGAGCCCTGAAGAAATACATGCCATAGAATGATGTCACTGTTCACATCCACAGTGTCACTTACCATGGTTGTCATCACCTGGAGGTGAAGCATCTGCTTGTTAGAAGTGCCAGATGATGGAAGTATTACTGGACAGACTAAGAAATTAAAGTGCTGGTATGGCAGAATAAATGAGCTTTGGGGGTTTGTTAGTTGAGCTAAATAATATCAATACCTAACATTGATAGAGTACTTTCTACATGCTAGACACATTCTTAAGAATGTACACTCAGCCTCTCATGGAAATATTTTGAAATTATTACTTCTGTGGGTCCTAAAAGATAGTACATTTTAGACTGTGGATAATTTTCCAGGGTCACACAAATGATAAATTGTAAACTGAGGATCTGGATTAGCTGGGTCAAAGTTATTAACCTTAATACTGTATTTCCTTTTAAATTCATATGAAATTTCAGTATACTTCTAAAAAATGAAACGCTTGTTATTTTATTTGATTTCCTTAGACTTGAAATATCATGTTCTTTTATAGTTTTCAAAAATTACATTGGACAAAATTTGTCATTTTTTTATCAATATTCATTAATTATTTGGAGACAGCGTAAGCACAGTGTTAAATTCAGGCAAGCCTTGCTGTAATCCCAATCTTCTATTCTTTTATGTAATATGAGGACAATAAATCTACTGCTGAGGATTGTTTTAAGGTATCGGTAATACAGCGTACAAAGTACTTATTGAGGTCCTGATAGTTCAGTAAATATTTGTCCCCCTTGGTTCCTATTTCATATTCACAATGTCCTTTGTCATAAATATAAACAAAAAACTTATGGAAGTTATTTAGAGCCATTGTTTGTTCTTAAAGTCCTGAACAGAATTCAGACTAACGTTAATCCCTATTGTCTCCTAATGGATGAGATTTTCATTTTAACTGAATAAATGCCATAGACTCTTTGTTCTGTAGTGTAATGCTATTATGAACTGTTAGCATTTCCTTTTATGTCAGAAATGTTGTGATAATAGACCCCTTACCCATTTAAGAAGAGGAGAGGAGAGAGTGTTCTATGCTGACTCCTCTTAAAGTATGATTGTTACACAGAAATACAGAGACAAATAGAAGGTAGTGATAGATTTTGACCTTCCAAAGGTCCAAACAAAAGGTGAGTTTTCCCTGCCACAAAGGAAATCAGATTCTATAAGGCAAAAGCAGAGGGCAAGGACCAGACACAGAGACTTTATTAAAGTCCCTGCGGAGAAGTTCTGGAAACATATTTCTCACCCACAATGAGGTCAAAACCCCAAAGGCAGAATAAAATCCTCAATTAAATTTTGGAATCTGAGCAGAGGAATTCTGAGCCTAGTTTCTCAGATGGGACTCAGGAAATCAGCAAGTTTCCAGCATCCCCTCACGTCTTGCTGTGATTCAGTAACAATTGACTGGATCATATTGGCATGGTTTATCCTGAAATAATTTATTGTAGATACATAGTTACATTACAGTGCTCCAGAATTCTGTAGTGCTGGCCAAAAGAGTCACCGAGATATATGGAGCGTAGGTATAGATTTGAAGAGTTTTGTAGTCAGGATAAGGAGGACGCAGAATGAGAACATTAAGGAATTCAGAGGATACATGCCAATAACAATGAACCAGTGAAGCAGAAGTGTGAAATAACGAAGAACAGGGAACCCAGATGAAATTTGAACATGGACAGTTATCTTAGATCTTATATAAAACCTTTTGGAGATGGACAGAGTATAAAAGAAGCTGCATTCATTGAAAAAATTCTGCTTTGACTAAGTTTACAGAATGTGGGTAATTTTTCCAGTCTAGCAAAATTATGTTTTTGCCATTAAACAAAGTTTGTGTTAGTAAGTTTAGTTAAAAAATTAAAAGTTAATGAAAATTCTAATGAGGACATCTCTACACATCCCTCATATTTTAGGATTGTTTAATTTATATCATTATAGTGTTCCATATTTTCACCATTATACTTAATGAACTCTCATTGTTAGGGTACATTTTTTGAGAATACAGTGGAGCCAGAACACCTGAATTAAGATCCTGGCGTGGCCACTTATTGGTATGACCTAAGACAGATTTACTTAGCTGCTCTCTGTATCAGTACTCATCTGCAAAATGGAGATATTTAGATAGCCTATGTTGCAAGTATATTATGAAGATTAAATGAGATAATGCATGAAAGGACTAGTAAGTGCTCAGTAAATATTCATTATTACTATTATTATCAAGAACTTCACTATAATCAGGAACACTTTCTTGTTATGACAGTGATTAAAAGGCCGTGGGGAGGCTGGGTACTTTTAAGAGAGCACAGTGAAATCTTTGTAGTTTTCCCTGTATATTTGAAAAAAATCCTCAGAGGGATTCTGATATGGAGCCTCTCTCATGAATTCACTCAATTATTTATTGTACAAAAATTTGAATAAATTTATGGAACACTTATTACATGCTAGTTAATAGTAGTGAACAAAAATAAATCATGGTCCTTTAAGCTTACATTCTATTTGTAGGAACAAATGACGAAGTAATAAAGATATACTGTTTCAGGTGGTAAACATTAGAGTAGAGCCTCAACTGACATAAACAGCTTCAAGATGTCAGAGCTTGAAGCAAACTAACTTATTTTACCATCATGTCACAAATAATACTGGTCAGTGGTGGGCAGGGTGAGGTGAAATCTCTGCTCTGAGTAGTCATTTAGTGTCCCAAGCTCTTTCACCTTGTGGTTCCACCATTCTCATAGTGCTACTCATTTGTCTGGTAGGCAGGAAAAAGTGGGCATCTACATAAATGTGTAGAAAGGTTTGACTCTAGGAGCTAGTTCTGCTTCTGTTATCTATATTTCATTGACCAGAACTCAGTTGCTCATTAAGTGCAAGAAAGAATGGAAAATATGATTATCTTCATACCCAGGGAGAACAGGTGATAGATATGAACATCTAACAGTGTCTCAGCAACACGGTAACAATTTCTATAAAGAAAAAATAAAGTCAATTAAGATGATAGACAATAGTGGTACACATGTGTAGATAGTTTAAGTATGATCTTGAAGAAAGGCCTGCCTGAGAGACTTTTGTGTAGAGACTTGAAGAAGAGTAAGTGAAACTATTCAGATAACTACAAAAAGATATCCATAATAATTTTAATAGAGGGAAGTCATGGGCTGTATTCTAGTAAGAATGCATTGGCAACACATTGAAACAGGCAGGCCAAAAAAGGGATAACCCTTAGGTCCGATGTTTTCAAGGTTTTACCATGCATAGGCTTGGCAAAACATTTCAGTAAAGAACAAATAGTAAATATTTTAGTCTTTGTGGTCCACATATGGTGTTGTTTTACTGCTCAACTTTGTCATTGTAGTCTGAAAGCAGCTATAGACAAATACTAAAATTAAAATGGGCATGGTTACATTCCAATAAAAAATTAGCAAAACAGGGAGAGGTTCCAATTTGACTCACAGTGCTAGTTTTCCTGCACCTACTGTAAGCAAAACCTGCAGGGTTCAATATCTTTTTCTGATATATTTTTATTCTTTTATTCCTCATCATACTTTTCAAATAACCAAGCAAATTATTTCATGACCAACTGTATTAACAAATGCATATTTAAGACAATGCCCTATACTTCATAGTCTGACATAAATAATCATACTGAAATAGCAAATCACTTTAATATTACTTTTATATTTATGAAAAGCATATTTTCAAAATTATTTCACCATTAATCATAGGGGAAACACGTCAAGAGACAGACAGTAAGAACTCTGAAAATGTTTAAGAGTAAGTTTTTAATTTTTCCCTGAACATCTGCTTCTGTTGTAAATTTTTAAAATGTTAATGATTTAGATTTTTCAGGAAAATACTGTTACATTATCTTTTGAATATGATTAAATAAGAGACCAATTTTAAGATTGACCAAGGAGTCTCAGAGTCAACTACAACTACATTTAGGTCAAGGTGTTTCTTATAGCTACTACTCCAAACTCTCTTTCAGTTTGACCTAGGAGCTATGGAAATACCAACAGAGGAATTTTGTGTTGAAAACAGTGTAATAAAAAAAAAATGAACTTGCAAAATTAATACTCGATTACCACAGTGCTTATGGTCTCATTTGAAGGCAATACAATTTTAATTCTACTTTATTGCAGAAAAACATTTAAAATATACTTACGTAATGGGATTTATTTCCTTAATTTATGTGGGCTAAACATATTGGTAATAACTTTGGAAGTTGGATAGTACATAAAAACAATACACAAAATTAAACCGTGGTATTGATTCAATATTATTTCAGAGAAAAAATATCTTTTTACTTGCTTTTCAGTAAAACATTTACCGTATTAAAATGCTCAAGTCAATAACCCAATGATGACATAAAGAAAAGAGAACTGATACTCTATGTACATGTACATATACACCTATCAGTTTAGATTAGCCACTATAATCACAGATTCATATCCTCAAGTCAGAATGCTGCTGGCATATTTCTTCTCACTTTTAACTGATTTAATTTTTTAGTTGCCTAATTATAGGAATAGTCAAACTACTAGTATATGTTATATATAATATATATGTTCTAATGCATGTACTTTATATAATATGCTTTATATAATATATATGCTATATATACTATATATTGTATATATATTGTATATAATATATATACTATATGCTGATAGATAGATAGAAGATAGATACAGGTAGATAGTTATATATACATACACATATAAATATACATACATATATACATGTATATGTATATGTGTATACGTATGTATATGTGTATACGTATGTATCTACCATATGTATATACATATACATGCGTATGTACGTATCTACCTATATCTGTCTTCCATCTACCTGTCTGTCATCATCATCTGTCATATATATCTTGTATATAGGTCCCAGACTCTATCCACTCTGTTGTTCCACCATACTTTAGGGCATCTGGAGGATTGTATAAGGACTTTTAGATTCTTGGAGTCAGTCTTGCATCTTTTCCACAACATTTCATTTAATGTGTGTGTGTGTGTGTGTGTGTGTGTGTGCATGTATAGATGGTAGATAGATACCATATATAACATATATAACTGGTTTGACTATTACTTCAGTAATGATATATTTTGTAATTGATGACATCTTTGAGTTCATTAAATACAACTGAATTACAACACAAATTAAGGTGTTATATGTAAAGAGCCTAAATATCATTACTGTTACTAACAGTATTTTGCTTCAACGTCATTCAGAAACAAAAATAATAAGCTATTTAACTTAATTTTTTGAAGATTTTTATAAAAAAACATGTTAGCATAAAATAAATATATTAGTTTAGGTATGCACAATAGTTATTCAACATTTATATGCCTAAAGAGGTGATCACCGTAAGTCCAGCAAACATCTAATACCATACCACGCTATCACAATATTACTGACTATATTCCCCATGATGTGCATTACATCCCCATGACTTATTTGTTTTATACCTGGAAATTTGGACCACTTATTGTCCTTTAGCTTTTGCCCCCTTTTTAATTTTTTAGTTACAGTTGACATTCAATGTTATTTAATATTAATTTCAGACATACAGTTTATTGTTATATATATGTATATGTATACACACACATATATACATACATACATATATATATACATGTATATATGTATGCATATATATACATATATACATATATGTATATAATTTAAGAAGTGATCTCCCTAACAAGTCTAATACACACCTGACACTATATATAGTTATTACTATAATATTGACTATATTCCTTATGCCTTACTTTACCTTCCCATGATTATTTTGTAACTACCAATTTGTCCTTCTTTATCCCTTTAGCTTTTTCACCCTGCCCCAACTGCTTCCCATCTATCACCCTGATAAATCTAATACTTGCTATCTGTTTGTTGACACCACCCATAGTTATTACAATATTATTATTATAATACTTATGCTATACCCTACATTGCCATGACTACTCTGTAACAACTAATTTGTACTACTTAATCCCTTCCCCCTTTTCACCCACCATGCTAAACCCATTCCCATCTGACAACCATCAAAATGTTCTCTGTATCTATGAGTCTGTTTGTGTTTTGCTTGTTCTTATCATTCCACCTATAAGCAAAATCACTTTGCATGTGTCTCTCTCTGTCTGACACTCTACTCAGCACAATACCATCCAGGTCCATCCATGTCGCAGCAAATGGCAAGCACCCATTCCCTTTCCTGTCTAAGCAATTGTTTATTGTACATATATACCGCCTCCTCTTCATCCATTCTTCCATCAACAGACACCCAGGCTGCCTCCACAATTTGGCCATTGTAAACAATGCTGTAATGAACATGTGGATGCTCACATCCCCTCGAAGTAGCATTTTGGGTTTCTTCAGATAAATACAAGGAAGTAGGACTACTGGTTCCATTTTTGTCTTTTATTATAGCCTTTGTTTTAAAGTCTATTTTGTCTGGTATAAGTATGGCTATCCCAGATTTTTTTTTTCTTCCATTTTTATAAAATAACTTTTTCCATCCCTTTACTTTCAGTCTGTGTGTCTTCCAATCTGAAGTGAGTCTGTTGTAGGCAAAATATAAGGGTTTTAGTACGTAAGGGTTTTGTTTTCTTATCGATTCAGCCACCATATGTTTTTTATTGGAACATTTAATACACTTACATTGAAAGCAATTGTTGATAGACATATAATTACTTCCATTTTGTTATTAATATTTTATGTTATTATTATTATTATTATCATCCATTTTAAATAAGTTCTTCTAACATTCTTTGTAACACTATTTTGGTAATGAACTCCTTTAGCTTTTTCTTGCCTGGGAAGCTCGTTATCTGTTCCTCAATTTTAAATGATAATCTTGCTAGTTAGAGTACCCTTGGTTGTAGGTCTTTTTTCCCATCACTTTTAATGTTTTGTGCCAATCCCTTCCAGCCTGCAGAGTTTCTGTTGAGAAATCAGCTGACAGTCTAATGGGAGTTGCCTCATAGGTAACTGATTGCTTTTCCCTTGTTGCTTTTAGGATTCGCTCTTTGCCTTTAACTTTCACATTTTAATTATAATGTGTCTTGATGTGGGCCTATTTGGGTTTATCTTGTTTGGGACTCTGCACTTCCTGAGCTTTTATGTCTATTTTCTCTACCAGGTTAAGAAAGTTTTCAGTTATTACTTCAAATAGATTCTGAGTCCCTTGTTTTCTCTCTTCTCCTTCTGGTTCCCCTATTATGTGCATGCCATTATGCTTGATGTTGTTCCAGAAATCTATTAATCTATCCTCCTTTTTTTTTTTTCGCTGTTCCAATTGGGTGTTTAATGCTACCTTGACTTCCAAATTGCTGATTCTATCCTCTGTTTCATCTAGTCTGATGGTGATTCCTTCTAGTGCATTGTTGATTTCAGTTATTGTATTATTCACTTCTGATTGGTTCTTTTTTATGGTTTCCATGTCCTCTTTTATGCTTGCTGTTTGTTGAAATTCTCACTAAGCTCATTGAGCATCTTTATAACCACTGTTTGAATGCTGTATCTGGTAGGCTGCTTACCTCCCTTTTGTTGAATTATTTTCCTGTTTGTTTTTTTTTTTTGGTGTGTGTGTGTGTGTGTGTGTGTGTGTGTGTGTGTGTGTGTGTTTTCTCCTGTTCTTTCTTTTGGAATGTATTTCTTGGCTTTCTCATTTTGGCTGCCTCTCTGTGTTTGTTTCTATGTATTGGGTAGGGCTGCTATGTCTCTCAGTCTTGCCAGGTGACCTTGTATAGTAGAGGTCTTATGGGGCCCAGGGGCTCAGTCTCCCTGGTCACCTGTGCTAGGTACTCTAGGAGTGTCCTTTGTGTGGGTTGTGTCTGCCATCCTGTTATAGTTGACCTTTGTTTGCTGTTGGCATGTCAGTGGGTAGTATTGACACTCAGGCTGTCTGGCTATGGCGTTTGGTCATGTTCACAGCTTATGGGCTGTTGTGGGGTGTGGGGGGACTTACCCATGGAGTGGGTTTCACCTCATCAGGCTCTGGTGCCTGTTGAGACTGCCCTTTGTATGTGTCTCTTTTGGGGCTAACTGGGTAGTGCTCAGCTGTGGTGTGAAGTCTACCTCTAAGTACGTTGGTTCTGTGGCCTCTTGAGAGGGGCTTCAGTACAGCCACAGGTCTCTCACTGCCTGTGACTGGCTGGGAATACCTAATAGAAGCTACAAAGTGATCAGTGATTGGTCACTGACTGTGCTGTATGGAGGCATGTGGGAGAGGCCACACTTCCAACCAACGACGGCTGCCACCGGTACTGGGCTTGGGGTAGCTCTGCGAAAGCCAGGACACTCTGAGGCTGGTTGCTGGTTGCCAGCTCCAGTAGGGTTTAACTGCTACTAAAGCTCCTGCAGTATGTAAGTTGTGTAAAACAGGGCCTCAGTGAGTGAGCAGGGTGGAGCAGTGGAGCTCACCAGGCCAATTAGATTCAGATTTGGTCTGTGGGGGTGGGCACAACATAGGAAAGATGGTGCCAGCTTTCCTGCCACACAGAGGAGGACCCTACACAGGGAAAATGGGACTGTCCCTGCAGTCCTTGTCTCAAAGTTATACAACTTGGTCACTCCATATATATCTCTGATGCCCCGAGAGTCATTGTCTCTCTACTGGAGCTCAGGGTGAGTGCCTGCTCAGTCCCTTTAGAGCATGTCAGGGTTTCCTGCAGCTTTCCATCCCACCTGGAGGGTTGGAATCCCCACTGTTTTTCACAGTAGATGTTGTGGTGTCTCTTCTTCCTGGCACCAGTAACCCTGGCTCAGGAGTTTGGTTGGGGAAATGGGGTCCCTCACTCCTTCATGGGTAACCTCTGTGGCGGAGATGTCTCTACTGATTTTCAGCTGCCACACCTGACTGTGGGACCAGTTTGTTTTGTGTCTTTGCTCTTCCTACCTGTCTTGATATGACTTCTTCCTCTTTTTTCTTTTTTTCTAAAGTTTTATTTATTTTTAAGTGTGTTTTTCCAGGGACCATCAGCTGCAAGTCAAGTTGTTGTTTCAATCTAGTTGTGAAGGGTGCATCTAACAGTGGCACATGTGGGGATCAAACCGGCAACCTTGTTTTTAAGAGCACCACACTCCAACCAGCTGAGCTAACAGGTCACTCCTGGCTTCTTCTTTATATCCTTTGTTATAAAATTCTGTTCAGCTAGACTTCAGACTGTTCTCCAGGTTGATTGTTCTATAATTTAATTGTAATTTTGATGTGTTCATGGGATGAGGCAAGCACAGTGTTTATCTACTCCATCATCTTGGATCTCCTCTAAGCTATTTCATTTTAAATACGAAGATGGAACAGGGTATTGAGGGTAACAGAGTATGCTGTATTTGAGTACTTTTATGTTGAAAAATATGTATTCCAGAAAAATAATTTATGGCACTGCAATTTGCAAGAAAATTGAGTGTATCACCAAGCAGAGAATCAATAGATATGGTATTTATGGGAACTGATAAATTTAATTTCTCATAAATCTAAAATATATCTTGTGTTTTTTAATATTTAATTTTTAAATATACAGAATAATATTCGAATAACACAAGAAGATTAGAGAGATTTTTAAGAAAAATATGTATAACCTCAATACTCTAATATATTGACTTATTCATTCACCAAGAGCTTGGTAGCATTTATTATATATTATGGTATAGGTGTTGGAGATTCAGCAACAAACAAAACAGACAGATAGGTCTGTCATTATGAAGTCTGTATTCTAAAAGGGTCAATAAACACATAAATAAATGAATGTAGAAATTAGAAGATGGTAAGTATTCCGGTAAAAGAGTAAATAATGGTAAAAGAAAAGGGAACGCTTCAGGAGGTATTGTTTTATAGAGGATGATCAGGGAGGTTGTCTAATGAACGGATAATTGAAAAGAGACAAGAAGTAAAGGTAGAAGATATTTGACTCTCAGATCCAAAATGTCCCAGGAAGATGGAAAATCATGTGCAAAGGTCATCTGAAATAAGGTGATCCTTTGATATAAGGAGTTAATTTGCTAAGGCATCCCACAGGCTGGCATGGTCACCACCCTATAATTTATTTACATGTGGAAACAGGTAATGCAAATCACTCGCCAATAAATATAAACAAAATGCATTTAGTGCTTGCATCAAATTAAGGGTTCCAAGGATGGGAAGAACTCGCACAGGAATATGAAGAGCAAAGGGGGATGGAGGGGACTTCAGGTTTTTGTTGTGGATAGGAGATGAAACTGGAATGGGGATTCTTACATTGGCAAGGGGCTGCACTGTTTGAAATCCAAACAAGCCTGCAGAGACAAAGGGCATGCCTGGATGGTTTTTCTCACAAGTCACCATGGTGGTGAGTTGGCAAGGGTGTTAGAAACAAAGAGGGAACCAGTGAGCCTATCTCAGGTCAAACATCAAAGAGTTACCTTCTTTATTACAGGAAATAAATCCAATTTCAAAGCAAGTATGAAATACTTTATCAACATAATATCCTCAAATATATTAAAATATGAAAGATTTGTAAGTACTGCAGAGTAATGAATGAAAAGAGATTTGTTAAATAAAAATATTGCAAACAAAATGTCAGGAATACTAATAAGTTAAGTTAATGAGCAAAATTGCTTATAATTGCGTGTTTCAAACTGTTCCGCATTTTTAACAATTCAAGGCTGTTTAATATAAAAATTTGTTCTTTATTTCTTTCTCTTTATCACTTCATATCTAAATGGTAGTCTCTAACACCTATCAAATGATGAGAAATAATATAAAAGTAAATGAATACACGCATTTATGTCAAAGTTTGATAAAATTTCAGAGGTAGCAGGTAAAGAGTTCTCCAAACTAGGACCTGTGAGCTAAATTCAGTAGGCCTCCTCTTTTTGTGAGTACTTATAATGGAACACAGCCAGGATCATTTGTTTAGCTATTGCCTGTGGCTACTATTGGGCTACAATCACAAAGTTGAATAGTTATGACAGAGCTCATGTATGTGCAATGCTTAAAATATTTACTCTCTAGAACTTTACAGAAAGTTTGCCTATTCCTGATCTTTTAAATTAATTTTATCCTTGCCATTAATTCATAGAAATAAAAGGTATAGGTGTAAGTATAATCACCATGACATACAGAATATTAGAGAGCTCGAAACTTTTAAAAGTAGTGAAAACACATGTTGGAATTTTCACATTAGGATGCTCAGAAAATAAAATATATCTTACAGGTTAAAGAAAAAAAAAAAACATTAAAATCACATCACATCCAAAACCCATTTTTAAATTAATGCATTAACTACTTTATAGTGCTTATCAGACCTGCCCCATGTTGAGATCTAGAAAAAAAATGAGCAGATAACCATTATTATTATCAAAAGAGTTTCTTCCTCCTACAAGCAAATGCTCATTAAAACCAATACTTTAGATAGTCACAAATGTTTAGGTAGTAATTCTTCAGTTTCATAGTCATCCCAGTGAGCCTGCTCTACTGTGAAAACACTGTTCGTTAGAATGATGTACCTGGGGAAATCAGAGCAAAAAGAAAAAAAAAAAAGAGCAAGCCAATAATAGTATCTTTTAAAATTAAACTGGATACGTCTAATATCAGGTAACATAGCTTCCTCCATATCAGAGTATTCATGTCAACCTTTCCTTAATCACTGCCAATCTTTCCCATAAATTCTCTCCATCTCTGTCTTTCAACTGATCCTTCCCTCCCTCCTCCTTTTCTCCCTCCCTCTTCCTCCCTTTTTTTCTGTCTCCCTCTCCTGTTTCTTTCATTCTTTCTCTTTCCACCTTTTTCTTTTCCAACACCATCTCTTTCTTCACCTTCTTTGCTAATCCTGGAAGTAATTACATCAGTAAGAGGTGCCCAGTGGTGTAGAAACAAAAGACAACAAGAAGCAGTCATGTTTCAGACCCTAGTCCTCATGGTGATGACTCTGGATAGGAATTAAACTCTGAGTCCAACCATGCTGGGGATATGAGAATCCACCCCCAGAAAAAGAAAATCCTAGAAAAATTATATAAAATATGTATGTAAATAAATGGAAATGATTATTATTGAAACATACTCATAGCCTAGATGCCTCTCTATTTTCATCTGCCTCCTAATCAGACATAGGAAATCACAGCCTCGACCTTTAAGTTCTGTCTTCCCATAGGTTCTTCCTTGATTTCATAAACATTACAGCCATAGCTTTTCATCACATTTAATTGTATACTTAATATTGATAATAATATTTATACTGTGTGTTTTATTTATTTTAATTTGCAATTGTGTCTTTATACTTTGATTTTATATTTGTGTAGTATACAATTTCCTATAAGGCAGGTGTTGTGCCTCTTTGGCTCATTCTTTTATCCCTAGCAGCAAGTACGATAATTAAATGATTGGTTTTATTTAAAAATTGCACTACAAGAATTTCTAATGGTATGCAGAGGTTATTAAAGCATTCCACATGGTTGAATGTATAGTCCCTTACAATAATATAATGGATGTGAAAACACAAATGGTGAAATCTGAAGAATGACTGCTTGAGAGATGCTTAACATCTGGGCTGAGTATAAGGTGTTTTTCAGTCACTAAATGAAAGAGGTGATTGAAAAGATGCCTCTCTCTACTTTCACTTGTGGTTTGGCACCTGGACTAAGATATTTCTTTTAGCACTATCTGGAAAATATTCAAATATTATAAATTATTTCCCTACCTTTCAAATTGAGTATTGCTTAAGATCATAAATCTTGTTTTTGCTTTTAAAAGAAATATAAGTTTTTAGTCTTGTAGGCTCTTGTTCAAATAAATTTACGTGAAGGCCATAACCATCATTTGGGTAGTTCCATTTAGTTAGTTTTTCAAGCTGGATCATTCAGGTCAAATACAAATGGTTTTCAATCATGCAGGTTTTTTTTTTTTCTTCCTCAATTTAATTTCCTCATCATTCCACTTCACATTGCCTATGTAAATTAAGCTGTCGAGCTGTAAACCACAGTTCCCTCTTGTCTATCTCCTCAGTAACAGCTTCAAAGTACTAAAAAGCTAAAATAGCTACAAAAGAACAATTAATTTGTGCAAAATCACAGAGGCGCTGTAGGTATGAAAAACACTACAATAAGGCTTTTATCAGCGAGCTAAACTGCAGACCATTAAGCTAAAAACTAATAGGGCTGAACATGCAATACAATGATGAGGATGATAAAGACATCTCAAGGACATGCAGAGAATTGGGGTAACATGATTTAGAAGTGATGCAGTTATTTCAAATAAATATCTCCATAAGTATATATGAAAAATGCTGATCTGTGGGGAAAGGCAGGTTTAGACCAGTAAGTAAAATTACATCTATTATTGGAGAAACTTACATTTTTATGGAAATTTACAGTTGGAGATTCTGATAATGTACCCTGAGGTTGTTCAGTGTATACTTGTTGATTGGTGATGGGCTGACAATTTGATATTTAATAAATTAAATCTCTGAACTCTGAAAAAAAAAGAAAAAAGATGGCATATTACATTTAAAACTGCCTAAAAACGTAATATAAACCATAATCAGGAGCACCCCCATCTCTTGTGTTGAAAAAGCACGGAAACAATTACTTTAACCATCAATTGTTTATTTAATGGCTGCTCTTAGCCCAAAACTGTGTTAGGTGCTACGGGCTGGAAAGGAAGTGAAGCTATTGCTGTTATTTCTAAGTAAACACATTAAATGCTTTCAGGAACTAGATAGAGAAGAATGAATTTCTAATTGTGAAATAAATGCAGGGGATGCACTGGGATTAAAAGGCAGGGAATGTTTTGTATTATAGAAACTGTAGGGGAAATATGCCTTTATTTCTGTTGAAGCCATATATATGTGTACACATGTATATATACACATGCATACATATATAAATATACATATGATATACATATATGCATACATATACATATGTGTGTATTTATATACTTATGTATATATATGTATATACATACATATATTTATATATACATTGATAGATAGATGGATAAGATAGATAGACAAATAGATGTGTGTATACACACACACACGCACACACATATGTTTAAACCTCAGGTCCTCCATTAATGTACTATCAGATTTTCTGCCAACTGTTCGTTGTCTTTGTGTTTAAGTTTTCTCAACTGGAAAGTTGGGAGAATAAAACAGACCTCACAGAGCTGTTATGAAAAAAAAACAAAAAAACTTGAAAAATGTTTTAATTGTGTAGCGCATAGTAGGCTTTCAAGGAATATGTGCTCAATTTATCTTAGTAACAATGTCTACAAAACAGCAAGTGTAAGCCTGCTATGCCTACCATAGTTTATAGGATTAAATATATCAGAAATAGAAGATACCTTTTAAAAAAATAACAAACTATTTGAACGAATGCCTTTAATTTACAATTAGGAACATTAATATTCACCAGCAGATATTTGTGATGCCCTCTGAAAATGTACATGTGTACAGAATGCCCTACAAAGAACCAAAAAATATTGGAATGATTCTTGGACTATTAGGTCTTAAATTCCATCTAAGCATAAAATATATTATCAGCCTGTTATTTCACTCGCTGTTTCTTATTCCAGTGTCATACTTCAAGAAAATCTAATTTATTTACCTAAATTTGCATGCTTATATTTTAATGTAGCCACATGTCAAATATCCATCTGCATATAACATAATGCATAACTTAATATAAATAATAGTCTCCTACGTTTATATAGACTGACTTGTTAAAATACAGTGGTGAATTATGATGAGTGATTTGTCTAACAGTGCCTCTTCAATATCAGAAAAGAATATTCAAAAAAATGCAAGATATTCATATCCATGGTCTGTAGAAAACCGACTTTTTACTGTTTGTGATAAGTGTATTCTGCTAATTTAACGTGTGTCATGAGAAATTTCTGGGGCACTTTTCTTTAACATTCTATGATCTGCAAACAATTAGAAAATGTTTCCCCCAAATGGAAAAAAAAAAAACACAATATAACATATTCACACATTATTACAGATATATAGTTTAAGCTTTACGCCTATTTTATTTTAAAAAATGTTTAAACCTGCCAAAAAATGAAAGAAAAAAAAATAAGTATACTTTCACTCACATTCACACATTTTTCCACTTGCTCTGTTTTGCCCATTATTTTTTTGCTGAATCATTTGAAACCATTTGAAAACAAATGATGTCTTCACTTTCAAATACATTAGCATTTAAATTATATACTACTTTTTAACCAGGCACAGGAAATTTATCATTGATACAAATACAAACATATCATGTAATAAAGAAATCATAGTCAAAATATCCTTTGGAACTAGTTTTAAATTCATATAGAAAAGTTTTTTTTTCCTGTACCTAGGTTTTTTCCAAACTTATCAGTGTCACAGATATACTACATTTTTATTTTTGAAATACACCACATTAACACTATTTATTGTCAGCTTTGTTTCAACTTTCATTTATTTGAGTTGATTATGATATTTTCTAAAATGAGAGTTTATATAGAGGAATAAACCTTAAATGATCACTCATTTTATAATTCTAGGAAGAAGTACCAGAATATGTGATGCCAGGTCAAGTAAAACAGAGTAGTATGCTACATAGTCATATATCTTTGTAAAAATGAGTAAATAACTTTGAAATCAAAACTTGAAATTCTATTATGTAAATGAGTAGGAAAAGTCTCTTATTTTCCCTAATGGTTATTTTAATAATTAACAGTAACAAAAAGGAACAGTTGTATTTTCTTTTTCAGCCTATAAAGATGAATATGTACATAAGAGAGAACCCCAAATAGTTCAAGTAATATTGAAAATATCCTTACAGGCTTATCAATATACAAAATAGTTTTGTTTTGTTTTGTTTTTGTAAATAACTTGGGTGTTGATGGTAGATAAGAGAATTAGTGTTCAGTGGACTATTTGGAGCACTAATATTAGGTTGGTACAAAATAATTGTGGTTTTTGCAATTATTTTTAACCTTTTAACTGCAATTACTTTTTCACCAGCCTAATAATTCACATAAAATGAGTATACACTTCATCAACCATGTTAGAGTATATTACTACAGTATAGTACAATATTAAACACCCAAGTATAGTAAAGATTTATTTTTCAGAAGAGCAGAAGATTTGAGGACATCTTTACTTGATTTTTTAATGCATATATTGAGTCAATAAGTATTGTCTTCCTTGTCCATTGCATGAAGTGAGGTGATGGAGGGAATACAAATGAGTTAGACATGTCATCTGTTCTTAAGACACAGAAGTCTCATAAAAGTGTCAAAACCAGAAGTTAAAATGCATTAAGTAACTAGGGAAGAGTGTGTTACTGCTGGGAACAAATGTCTTTAATTGTTTAGTGTCATAGTCATAGTACAGAAAACGAAAGTTGAATATATATTCAGAATCATGATCCAGATAGGTTCCAAAGAATGCTAATTGTCCTAACAGTCTTTACTTTCAGATCTTAATGTATAATTTCTAACTATATAACTAAATGCTAATACACTAAAGTTAATTTAATTTTCTTATCAACAGACAGACATTTAAAGCATGGGTAGTGTGCCTTAATTTAATATTTACTAAACTCTACTTTGTTTTAGGTATTTTTTACATATGGATAATACAAGAAAACTAACTAACTGCGCATGCTTCTACTAGAATTCCCCACCTGTTAAGACTTCATGTGATGGTGATGACAAAGAAGGGTGATTCTGAGTCAAACAGTAATGTGTCTGATTAGGTGGTACATGGAGATTGTTTTATTTTTATTTTTTTTAATTTTTTGCAAGTGGACTTTAAAAAAAATTACTTACAAAAGTTAAAGACTGAAATTGATCCTGTATTTTGTCTTCTCTCAAACTTGCACTCAGAAGTTCAATATTCAGTGGAAAACAGAGGAGACTCCACAAATTCTCATGCTGGGGAAAAGAAACATTATTAAAAACTGTTCAAGTTGTCAGTTGAATTTTCAAAATTATTGTTACACTGATAATCAAAACTATGTATTAGTTACAGTCTATTCTTCCATAGCTCTCCTACAATAGCTGGATGATAATATTTTAGTGTGGACTGATTTTAAGTGGTATGATGAGTATTTTCTTTTCAGCTTGAGGTTTTGGTTTGAAACATTAGAAAAGGTGAAGGAAAATTGCATGCTGCTAAATACCACAAGAACAAAATATCAAAAGAGACTGGGGTGAAGGGAAACAAATGTAATGGATAAGCTATAGGAAATAATGAATAAAACATGGGAGAAAAGAAACTGGAACAAACTTCTGAAGCTTCTCCGTAAAAAATAAAAAGATATGCCTGGGGAAGTATTGTCTCCTTTTCCCAGTTATATCCTGTCATTCCTTCTGGTCTGTTATCACGTTCTCCATTTAGTGGCAATAATCCTGCACTATGAGGAGACAGCAGTACTAAACACAGAAGAAAGCAAAAGAGAGCAGGGGGTGTAATAATAGCACTTCCTCACTGACCACATAAGGGAAAAGTGATGGAGCAGTATCCTTCTGTCAAAGGTCAAATGGGTTTGGCAAGAGAGGAACAAATAGAAGTTGGATCCATTTCTTGGACTGCACAGCGTTCCTTTCTGTGATTACTGGAGGATGAAAGAGAAAAAATCTAGGTGTTTCTGAGTGCCCTTTTCATGAAGCAAATTTATTTTTCATGTTACACATTATTCATTTTCCTGCTGTTAAGGAAACCAGGGATGTTTTCTTATAGAGACACTTTGAAATGAGTGGCAATATATTACAGACATCTTAGTGGACACGTTATAAAGAGAAGATACTGGTGATATTCATTCTGTTGTGGGGCTTAGCATGAGAATCCTAATCTTTTAGGGCTTGATGATAGCCACAACTTTTTATTAAAAATTAAAAGAACTCATACTCATATATACCTGGGGTTTGTCACTGATTCAGACAGAAGGTTAGAGAAATGTACATGGATAAGGTGGTGACTAGGATTTAGAAAGAAAGTGACTAAGGAAGAAGTCTATTCTTTGAAGAGAAAAAATAATTTTGTGTGAAAATAGATTAAAACATTGTGTGAATTTTTTAATAAGAGAGGAGTAATTCTATATTTTGGAAGTATTCTCATTATTATAAATCCTCTATTTTTGTGTTACTTTTTATTTCCATACATATAAGGATAACAAAAACAATAATGATAACAAAAAAAAAAACTTTAGTTATTCAAATGTTGAGTTCAGATTTCAGCTTATTCATTTATTAGCAGCACTGAGAAAATTACATGAATTTTCTCAGCAATAGTTTCTCTAGACCTGGAAATATAATAATACTTAATATTAAATATTTAAATATTTGAATATATATATATATATATATATATATATATATATATATATATATATATGTCTCCATCCTAGAAGTGTGCTTGGAATACTAGGGTTCCATATATTTTGGTTTTCTTTCTTCTAAATTGTTGAAAATTATTCCCTGAATAAGTATTTATTGAAAACCTAATACAAGGCTAAATAATAAAGAAGATACGTAGATTCAAATAAATGTATGAAAGGTCTGGTATGAAAAAAAGATGTATACACAGTTTTACCAATAAACAAACAAGATTAAACATTAAATTCGTGGTTCTTACAGAAGGAGAGAAGTATAATGCACAAACTATTAAAATAACACAAGGCAATATGTAATTAAATGATAAACAATGATATAGTTTTTTCTATAAGGTGATCAAAGAAAACAAAGAATAATTATAAGTGTACTGGTCAAGAAATACTTCACTGAATTGGTGGGTATTAAATTTGAATATGAGGAGGAGTTAAAGAGATATTGGAGAGAAAAAACAAAACTATAGCTTTTTGTCAAATTATGTCTGCAAATAGGAAAAACTAACATACAAAATGCATAGGTTATGTATACATTCAGGAATAGTTTCATTAGTTCTCTGTTCACAAATTAACCAATAGTCACTTCAGATCAAATAATCAAAATGTATATACAAAAAGATAGTGTATCTCTATTTTCTTAACATTATCATTTTTTTATTTTTTATAAATTCTGATTTCTAATGGCTTTTTCCACAGGCTTTCTTAAATATTCATTTTCTTGCCTGAATTGCAATGTGCGGGTTCCATATTAAACTGAATAGACTCACCCATAGAGAGGAGTTTCCTAATTCCAATTATTTTTATGTTATAGTTTAAATTTTCCATTATATTTTGTATATTTCATAAATTTCTAAATTAGAGAATAGTATTATATAATAAACCCTATTATTATTATTATTATTATTATTATTTTAATGTTTCAATTCTAAAAGAGACCCTATATATGCTTTTATTTTACCAATACATATTGTAGCATTCATCCCCCACAAAAACAGATTAAAAAAAATATTTCAACAAAGTTAAGACTAAACATAGTTAGCAATATTTACTCAATATTTTGTAAGACCTTATTTTTGTTCAAATTTCTGTATCTGTTTTATTTGTAAAAAAATTTTTTTACACTAGATAATATTTGAATCACTATCTAAATGAGTTTGTATTTGCTTGGTTATTCTTTTTTCAGTTTTATTGAGATATAATTAACGATAAAATTGTAAGATATTTAAGTGTACAATGTGATATTCACATTGATTTGATACACACACACATTGTGACAGGACTCCCCCCACTGAGTAATTAAAAACATGCATCACCTCACACCTCACATACTAACTTTTTTCTTCTCTTTTTTTGAGAACATGTATTTCTACTATCTTAGAAAAAATTAATTATAAAGTACAGTGTTATTAATTATAGTCACCATGTTATATAGTAGAGCCTCAGAACTTGCTCATCTTATAACTGAAAGTTTGTATTCTTTGACTAACCTTCTCCCATTTTCCTCAATGCCCCCAGTCCCTGACAACTGCCATTCCACTCTGTTTCTATGAGTTTGAGTTATATTTTTTAGATTCCACATATGAGATCATGCATTATTTTTCTTTTCTATTTCTGTTTTATTACACTTTGCATTGTGCATTCCATGTTCATCTATGTTGTCACAAATGACAGTTCTTTTTCTTTTTAAAGCTATAATATTTCATTATATGTATATATATGCAAATATGTTATAAGTATAATACTTATATATAAATACATTATATATGTGTATACATATACATATACATACATATAACATTTTATATATATATATATATAACAAATTTCCTTGAATCATTCATCCATGTGTTGACACTTAGGTTGTTTCCATACCTTAGCTATTATAAATAATGCGCAGTGAATATGGGTGTGCAGATATATCTTTGAGATAATGGTCTTGTTTCCTTTGGATATATACCCAAAAGTAGTATCACTGAATCCTTTGGTTGTTCTCGTTTTAATTTCATGAGAGTAATCTGCATAGTGTTCTCCATAGTGTCTGAACTAATATACATTTCCACCAACAATGATCAAGGCTTTCCTTTTCTCTACATCCTCCCCAACTTTTTTTTTTTTTTTTTTGGTAATACTCATCCTAATTTTTGTCTTTTTCATAATACTCATCCTGATATTTGTGAGATGATATCTCATTGTGGATTTGATGTGTATTTCCCTGGTGATTAATGATACTGAGCATCTCTTTACATACCTTTTGTCATTATATGTCTTCTTTAGACATGCCCAGTCTTGTTTGATATATTTCTTGTCTCTTTTATTCTGAAACAAATTCCCCTCCCCTAACTTTTATACTATTTATTGGTGGAAGAAGTTGTCCTGTACCATTTGGCTGATTTTAACTTTGTGTTGTTTTCTAACACATACCTCAGTCTTCTATGTTTGTTATAAACTGGTGTATCTATATTGAGACCTTATTAATATTTTTTGGGTGGGCAAAATAGTTCATGTTAGTTCTATCTATGTTGCATTTCAGCAAATCAGGTGGCACATAATATCTCATTTTCTGACATGTAGTTATGTTATATTTGATCACTGAGTTCTGATGGCATCCTGATTCATCCATTATTCTCTATCACTTTTTCTGTAGATGGTTTTGCTAACTACTGATATGTATTGTGTAGATTAATTATTTCAATAGGGTTTGCAAATGATGATTTTGTAATTATACCACTGCTTCTGCAATTATACTTTGAGTCCTGCGTTTAGGAACTCTCACTCATCAGCTATACTTACCTTGAAATTGGGTTGCACAGGAAATGCAGTATAATGCTTGATTACATTTATGCATTTATCATTTTCAGAATGACTAATTGCATGTTTCAGTGAGTTATATTTCTGATTCTGTTTGATGTTCCAATTGTATCAGCCTTGGCCAGTGACTACCTCTTTAAGTGGTTCCTATGCTCTTTTAGGTACATTGATATTTTCCATACTACCTGGCAAAACAAAATACCCATCTTGTATATTTTCTGACCTGGATTTAGAAACACCCATTTCTTCAAAGATCTCTTGTTCTTTCACTGAAAAATCATATTTAGAGATGACAATCTGAAGGCTCCATGGTCCCATTATTATTGGTTTGTCATAATTCTAGATTTTTTTTACAAAGACAGTTAGAACATAATTATTATTTAGGAAAGTAGAAAAAATTGTGTTTATATATTTTTTTCTAATTCCAGTTTAATTTAAATAATTCATTTTATTTTATATTTGAATTTGGTTTGCTTACAAAACCTTTTCTCCTAATGACTTTTCTATTATTCTTTATTTACTTGAATATATAATTACATTGAAACTATTTCAAAATATCATTGTCTTTACTAAACTTTAGAATGTGATGCAGTTTGAGATTTTTTTTAGCTATTGTTCAAGTGTAAATGACAGCAAGAATATACAGAGTCATTTGAAATAATACTTTTCTGTGTTGTTATAATACCAATTTGATTTAAAATTTCATTCGTTAATTACTATTTTCTTCTGACTTTTAGTTACTGAGTAAATAGATTTCGTTGGCAATCTACATCTTGATGAGGGCAGAGTGTTTTTGTTTGTTTGTTTGTTTGCTTGTTTTGTTGTTTTGCTTTGTTTTTTTCCACATGAAATTAAAAGTTTATTCCGGATGTGAAATTTTCTTTGTGGTCCTAAATTCTACCTCCAGCATCACCATTTATAGATTTACAGAAATGCTTTATTCATAGCCATGGTGTCTCACACAACATTAACTTGAGTAAAGAATAAAGTTTACAAAAAAGAAGGGCAGCAATGCAATTGAGTCTGTGGAATTCTCAGAACCTACCCTGTTTCCATGAAAATAAGACCTAGCTGGACATCTAACATAATATAAGACCGGGTCTTATATATTATCTTATATATATTATATATTATATATAATGTATATAATAATGTATTATATATCATATATATATATATATATATATATATATATATATATATATATATCTTATATATTATATATAATATCTTATATATATTATCTAACATAATATAATACCGGGTCTTATATTAATTTTTGCTCCAAAAGACACATTAGAGCTGATTGTCTGGCTGTTTATGATTTTAGGGGAAACATGGTACCACATGCTCCATCCTCCAAAGGCAGCTGTCTTCACAGACTAGTGGGATGGTTTGCTGAAAGCTCAGTGATGTACCAGCCAAGAGACAGCACCTCCTGAGGCTGGGGTATGGCCTTAAGCCAGTGTTTGGCCTTTGATGTCATACCTCCCAACTGCCCGACTGCAGGGAGTTTTCTAAATCCTCACTTCACTATCCTCAGTACCCCCGTAGATCTCGCAGATCTTGTTGAAGGGATTTGGAAAACTCACTTGTAGCCTGAGGTACTTGGGCATATTATGTCCCTCATTTATTGAAATATTTTGTTTTCTCTATTACTATTCAAATTGCTGTTTCTGTGAGGGGTTTTGGGGAAAATTATAAGCACATTTGATTGACCATTTTCTCCTAATTACTTATTACTTTTTAAATGACAGTAGTCCATTTCTTATTCAAATCTAGCTTTTAATTCACAAAGTCATCAGATATTTTCTGTTATGTTTTTTTAGAAGGGTACTCCAGAAGAATTTCAGTTTGGAGTCAGTGAGACGTGGGTTTTGATTTCTGACTGTATGACTTGTTTGATGTGAGAATTTGGATGATTTACTTAATTTTGAGAGATTTCAGTTATCTTTTCTGTAAAAAGACTGTAATCATACTTAGAGAGTAAGGGATACTTTAATTCATCTCCTACAGTGCTAGCCACAATGCTGAGACCTGGACATTTGCCTTTGTCCCCATTGTAATGTAACTTCCTATTCACTCACATTGCAATTTATTAATGACATAAACTGAGAAACAGTTTCTGGGTTTTTTGTTTGTTTGTTTGTTTGTTTTGTAAATGTTGTACGTTAAGAATAAACACCTTAGGAGTACAAATATCTAGGATACAATGATATTGAAGGAAGCACATTTGATTAATTTCTTTTGGATAAAATGTTACCAGATAGATGTTGTCCGATAGCAATTTTGTCAAAAAATATCCTGGCAGCAAGCCATCAGAAAATCTAACCCCGTTGGCTGAAGAGATTAGGTTCATTAAAACTATTGATTACCATTTCTCCCAAAATACTTATACTGTCTTTCTCCAATGATAAGACCTAGCCAGACCATGAGCTCTAATGAGTCTTTTGGAGCCAAAATTAATATAAGATCCAATATTATATTATATTATATTATATTATATTATATTATATTATATTATATTGCATTATATTATATTTAGTATATTATATTGCATTATATTGTGTTATATTATATTATGTTATATTATACCTGATCTTATATTAAAAAAGATAAGGCCTTATATTAATTTTGGCTCCAAAAGACACCTTAGAGTTGATGGTCTGGCTAGGTCTTATGTTCAGGGAAACATGGTACTGATTTGTCATATCAGACAAAAACAGTTTAAAAATAGTGACTGACAAAGAAAAAGTATCGTGTTTGTGTACGTAATATATAGTTGTAGCAGATATGTGTAGTGTTTTACTTTAAAATACAAATTTTTAAAAATTGAGAACCTGTTGTGTATACTTTCTGTATTGCTCCTGATGTATTGTGAGAGATCAATAAATATTAAACCAACACATTGTGCTTCCACAAAACTAGATATGAATTCATGAAGTGAAAATCCAAGCACCAGGCAAAATATCTCATTTTGATTAACCATATAAAGAGGCGATAGGAAACAGATTCAAGGGCACAGCTGTCTCATTCCACAAGTTTAGTTGGAAAATAGCCCAGAGAATATGGGAGTATGTGGCTGTACATCTTTCCTATGGACTCATCTCTTCTGAGCTCCAGAGGCTTTTACAACAGCACCTTTCCTCTTCAGTGCAGATCTGTGATGCTCACACATTGACAGCAGTTAGTTCTTCTATTTACTGAACTAAAATTTTAGTGTGACACTTGTTCCTCAATGACTAATGAAGAATCAGAAAAACATGTACCACATGGAATTTATTTCCACACAACCTTGGGTTGATTATACTCAACATGATTAAAGAGAAGTTAAAATAAATGAAAGACAGAGTCTATATTTTCTTTAAACAGTACTTTACAGATATTTTTCACCTAGTAAATTTATTTATTTAGTCTTGAATTACAAAAGATGCAACTTGTATCTTTTCATTCATCATATAGCAGCGGGAAAATTGGGCTTTTAAAAATTATTGTTTGTATTCACTGTGTTTTGTTTTGTTTCGTTTTTGTTTTGCATGGTCAACATTGTCAAATATTCATAGGAGTTCAAGAATATCAAAATTTGTAGTCGGGGAAGGAAATTGGTGAAAGATGTGCAAAAGGTACCAACTTCCAGTTACAAGATAAATAAGTATTAGGGATGTAATGTACAGCATGATGACTATAGTTAACACTGCTGTATGATTTCTATGAAAGTTGAGAGAATAAATCCTAAGAGTTCTCATCACAAAGAATTGTTTTCCTTTTCTGTTTTCCCTTTTTATTGAATCTAAATGAGATGTGAATGCTAACAAACATCATAGTAATCATTTCAAGATATATGTAAGTCACATCATTATGCTATACGCTTTAAACTTATACAGTAATGCATGTTAATTATATATTAATAAAATAGGGATAAAAAGCAAAACAAATACTGAAAGGTTTTCATCAGATTTGGCAATAAGGTTTTTCTTTTTTTTCCTAATTTATATAAACTAAAACAGACACAGACACACAGTTCACCCATTTCTCCCATCTTCTACAGCTTGCCTGTGCAGCAACCAGTCTGTTAGTTAACTTTTTAAAAAATTTATTTAGATTCCATATATGGAGACATTATACAGTAGTTGTTTTAATCTGTGATTTATTTCACTTAGCATAATGCCCTGGTGGTCCAACCATGTTGTTGCAAATGGCACTATTTCATTGTTATTTTTTTATGGCTGATATATAAAAAATATGTATATATATATGTATATATATAATATAAATATATATCATTTTAACATCATTTGATATCAAATGATACACACACACATATCACTTTTTTTATCCAATCATCTGTAGATAGACACTTAGGTTGTTTTCATATCTTACCTATTGTAAATAATGCTACAATAAACATGGGTGCATGTATCTTTTTGAGTTAGTGGTTTTATTTTCTTCACATAAATACCCAGAAGTGGAATTGATGGATCTTATGGCAGTTTTATTTGTGATTTTTTTGAGAAACCTCCAAACTGTTTTCCATAGTGGCTGTATTAATTTACATTCCTCCCAACAGTGCATAAGAATTCCCTTTTCTATACATCCTCACCAATGCTTGTTGTTTCTTGTATTTTTGATAATAGCCATTCCAGCAGGTGTGAGGTGATATCTCATTGTGGTTTTGATTGGCATTTTCCTGATGATTACTGAAGTAGAACATCCTTCCATGTACTTGTTGGCCACCTGTATGTCTTATTGGGAAAAAATGTTTATTCAAATCTTCTGCCCATTTTTAATTAGATTTTTTGTTTTTTATTGTTTGTTTTATTTTATTTCTTTTTGCTATTGAGTCATATAAGTTTATTAAATATTTTGGATATTATCCCCTTATCAGATACATGATTTACAAGTATTTTGACATTCAGTTGTTTCTTTTTCATTTTGTTAATGGTTTCCTTTGTTGTGCAGAAGCATTTTAAGTAAATATACTCCCACTTGTTTATTTTTGATTTTGTTGCTTTTGCTTTTGGTGTCAAATTAAAAATGTTATTACCAAGACTTACATCAAGGAGCTTGCCAACTTTGTTTTCTCTAGGAGTTTTAAGGTCTCAGGTCTAAGATTCAAGTCTTTAACCCATTTTGAGTTAATTTCTGTCTTTGGTGTAAAACACCAGTCCAGTTTCATTTTTCTGCATATGGCTGTCCAATTTTGTCAACACCAGTTAGTGAAGAGACTGTTCTGTTCTTATTATATATTCTTGGCTCCTTTGTCATAAGTTAAGTGCACATATATACACGGGTTTATTCTGGCTCTCTATTCTGTTCCTTTGTTTTATATCTGTGTTTATGCCAATAGCATATTGTTTTAATTACTATAACTTAATAATACAGTTTGAAATTAGGAAGTATGATGCCTCAGCTTTGTTCTTCTTTCTCAAGATTGTTTTAACTGTTTAGTCTTTAATGGTTTCATATAAATTTTAGGATTGTTGTTCTATTTCACTGAAAAATGCCATTGAAATTTTTATAGGAATTGCATTGAATCAGTATACTGCTCTAGGAAGTACTGACATTTTAGTAATATTAATGCATTGTGTTTTCATAATATGACTTTGTTATTTTTAGCACTTCAGAAAATGTACAGATATTATAAACATAGTGTTTTGTCTTTTCAACCACTCTGGGAAGCACTGGTATTGTTTATCCCAATAGAGAGATGAAAATCTGACCCTCAGAAAATTATGTAATTTGCCTAAACTTATTAGTGGACAAATGTGAGAGGCCAGGCTAGAACTCAGGCCTCTGGTTCTACTCTGGCACATTTTCCAAAACAATACTTTGAATTAATTAATTCATTAGTAAGTTACGCATTGAGTGCCTACTCTGTGTTGAGAAAGGCTATTCCTCTTATGGTAGAAAAGGTCTTGCAATTGAATGAACTAACAAACTAAATAAATATAAATATATTTATAGATTTATACATGTATATATATAAACATGTATATATATAAATAAATATAAATATATTTATACATTTATACATGTATATATATAAACAAAGTGATCATAAAATGTGTTAAGTGCAATAAAAGCAAAGCAGCATGAGATACCATAGGCTGAAGAAGGCCTCTGGAATTTGGATGACCAGACTAAGCAACTAAAAATACAGACACAATTAAATCTAAATTTCAAATAACCAACATATTTTCTATTTGTATACGTATATCCTATGCAATTTTGCAACATACTTGCACTAAAAGAATATTGTTCATCTGAATTTCAAATTTAACTGGGAATCCTGTATTTTATCTGGGAAGTGACCTTTGAATTAAGGCTTACATGACATTTTGACTAAGAATGAAACAAAAGAATGAACATTCCAATAGAGGATCAGCTAAGTGTCTGAATCCAGAAACTTTTTGAAAAATCTAAATAAGCCAATGTCCTTTGATCTTAGTGAGTGAGGATGATAAAGGTTGAGATGATGCTAGAAAGGTAAGCAGAAGCTAGATAATATAAAGTCTTCTAGGTGAGGAATGTGGGCTCTATTTTTTTTACTATTATTATTAAATTTTGGGGGGGTGACATTTGTTAATAAAATTATATAGATTTCAAGTGTACATTTCTATAATACACCATCTACATTTTACATTGTATGTTCACCACCCAAAATCAGTTCTCCTTCCATTATCATATATCGACCCCCACTCTTCTACCAACCCCTCCCCCCTTATCCTCTGGTACCCACTAAACTGTTGTCTGTGTCTATGAGTTTTTTGTTTCTTTGTTTGTTCATCTTGTTCCTTTGTTGTCTTCAGTTTTATACCTACCTATGAGTGAAGTCATATGGTTCTTGACTTTTTCTGTCTGACTTATATTGCTTATCATGATAATCTCAAGATCCAACCATGTTCTTGCAAATGGCACTATTTCGTCTTTTTATGGCAGAATAATATTCCATTGTGTATATATACCACATATTCTTTATTCAATCGTCTATGGAAGGACACTTTGGTTGCTTCCTTGTCTTGGCCACCATGATTATTGCTGCAGTATACACGCAGGTACATATATCTTTACGGATAAATGTTTTCAGATTTTGTGGTTAATTATCCACAAGAGGGATTGCTGGGTCATATATTAATTCTCTTTTTAATTTTTGGAGGAAACTCCATATTGTTTTCCATACTGGCCGTACCAATTTACATTCCCACCAGCAGTGTCTGAGTGTTCCTTTTTCTCTATGGCCTCTCTAACACTTGTTATTACTTGTCTTGTTGATGACAGCCATTCTAACAGATGTGAGGTGGTATCTCATTGTGGTTTTGATTTGCATTTCCCTAATAGCTAGTGAAGTTGAGCTTTTTTTTCATATATCTGTTGGCCATTTGTATGTCTTCTTGGGAGAAGTATTTGTTCAGGTCCTCTGCCCATTTTTTTTAAATTAAAGCTTATTGGGGTGACACTGGTTAGTAAAGTTACATAGGTTTCAGGTGTACAATTCTGTAATACATAATCTATATATCACATAGTGTGTTCACCACCCAGAGTCAGTTCTCCTTCCATCACCACATATTTGATCCCTTTTACCCTCATCTATCACCCACATCCTCAATTTGGATTGTTTAATTTTTTGTATGAGTTCTTTATATATTTTGGATATTAGCCCCTTAACAAAGGCATTGTTTGAAAATATCTTCTCTCATTTGGTTGGTTTGTTCTTTGTTTTAATGATGGTTTCTTTTGCTGTGCAGGTTTTTAGTCTGATACAATCCCATTCCTTTATTTTTGCATTTACTTTCCTTGCCTTTGAAGTCAAATTCATAATATCATTTTGGAACCCAAAATCCATAAGCTTAGTACATATGCTTTCTTCTCTGCAATATATAGTTTCAGGTCTTATGGTTAGGTCTTTGACCCAGTTTGAGTTAATTTTGGTAATAGGTGACAGATAGCAGTTTTGTTTCATTATTTTACATGTGGCTTTACAATTTTTCCAGCACCATTTATTGAAGAAGGATTCTTTTCTCTATTGCATGTTTTTAGGTCCTTTATTGAATAGTATCTGTCCGTACGTATGTGGTTTATTTCTGGGTTTTAAATTGTATTCCATTCGTTAGTGTGTCGGTTTTTCTGCCAATACAAATGCTGTTTTGATTTTTGGTACTTTGTAGTATAAAGTCAGGGACTGTGATACCTCCAGCTGTTTTCTTTGGATTGCCTTGGCTATTTGGGGTTGTTTGTGCTTCCATATAAACCTGACCATTTTTTGTTCTACTTCTTGAAAAAATGCCATTGGGATTTTGATCAAAATATATATATATATATATATATATATATATATATATATATATATATATATATATATATATATATATATATATATATATTGGTTTGAGTAATATGGCCATTTTAGCTTTGTTAATTTTCCAATCCATAAACATGGAATATCTTTCCCTTTCTTTGTGTCTTCTTCAATTTCTTTAAATAATGTCTTATAGTTTCAGTGTATAGGTCCTTCACATCATGTGTTAAGTTTATTCCGAGGTATTTTATTCTCTTAGCTGCAATTGCAGAAGAAATTGTTTTTTGTTTTATTTTGTTTTGTTTTTCATTTCTTTCTCTAAAATGTCATTGTTAGTATATAACAATGCAGTAGATTTTTGTACATTGATTTTTTTATCATGCAACTTTACTGTATGTTTTATTATTTCCAGTAGGGTTTTTTTTTTTTTTTGAGTCTTTAGGGTTTTCAATATGAAGAATTATGTCATCTGCAAAAGTGACAATTTAACTTTTTCATTCCCAATTTGCATGACTTTTATTCCTTTCTCTTGCCTGATTGCTCTAGCTATAACCTCCAATACTTGATTGAATAATAGTGGTGGCAGGGTCATCCCTGTCTTTTTCCTGATTTTATCTCCTAAGAAGTTATAAGGTGAAAAGGCAATGTCTGATTTGTGCTTTGAAACAAGTCCTCTGTACTCTGTATAGAAAAGAGATTGGAGAGTTAGGGGAAAAAATAATAAAAGGGACATGATTAGAAGACAATTTTCAAGGTCCAGGTGAGAGAATCTTGGCTTGAATTCAGTGGTGGTGGTAGGCATAAAGAAGTAGAAAGATTTGAATTTGATATTTTAGATGTGACTTAAAATACTTATTAATAGATTTGGTAGGATGATGGGTGAGAAAAGGGGGAAATTAAGAATGACTTCTAGGTTTTAGACTCAAGCAGCTAGGTATATAGTGATGGCATTTCCTGAGATTAGGAAGAATGAATAAAAAAAAAATCAGGAGTGAGGGTTGGCAATCAAATGATGTGTTTTCAGTATGTTAAGTTTCAGAGGCTTCTTAGATTTATAAGTAGGGATGTCAAATTAACATTTGGTTCTCATCCAAGAGAGCAGGATGAGTATCCTCAATAAAAGTGATGTTTAGAGCAAGGCCAGGGATAGTACCACCACCGCCGCCACCAGCACCACCACCACCACCACCACTTACGAGAGAGAGAGAGAGAGAGAGAGAGAGAGAGAGAGAGAGAGAGAGAGAGACAGAGAGAGAGACAGAGAGAGAGACAGAGAGAGACAGAGAGACAGAGAGAGACACAGAGAGAGACACAGAGAGAGAGAGACAGAGATAGAATTTACATGGAGAAAATCAAAAGTTTCATGGAAAAGTCCTGGAACAATTCAACTTTTGAAGGAGTAAGAATCGGCAACATAAAATGGAGAGGAGGACTTAAAAGCTTAGGTCAAAGAAGCAAGGTTAAAAAAAAGTGTTTCATAAAGAATGGGATGAGATTGAGCACCTGTCTTTTACTAGACTACTGAGACTTAGAACAGATTTAAGACAGAGATATATCCTTTTGAATTGGCTAACTGGGATCTTTGTTAACCTTGGGAAGAAGAATTCTTCAAAGGTATTAAGTGAAAAAAATTAAACATAAGCTTTCAATATTTTGTGACTGAAATCAGGGTTTGTTAAATAGTGTTTATATTGCTATTTGTTGGGGATTCAAGCACTATGAACTCTCCAATATATTACAATGTGTTGTGCTACTCATCTTCTAAAGTATTCTTCCTATTCACACTTTTCTTCCTTTACCAAGCATTTGTTCAGTATCTATTATATACAATCAATGGTCTGATTTTGTGTGAATGGAAAAAAGTCAAAGATGTATGTATTAATCTCAGAAACTATGTTAAGTGAAAGAAATGGAAAAGTCTGTAGCAAACTATACAATAACATTTTATAAGTTCTAAAAATAAATATTCATTGAGTTATGCAAAATTCTGTTGAGTAAATTTAGTACACCAACATTTAAACCAGAACAGTAAATAATATACCAACTATTGAAATCTAATTAAGAGTGCTTTTTGAGTCATCCTCCTTCTTCATGGTTCCTAGAAATTGAATTTGGTAAATCAATTGGTTTAAAAAAAAAAATCAGTATTACTATATTTTCTACATTGTCTTTTGGCATTTGCAGTAAAACTTTGTACTACATTGTTGAAGTAGCTGATGTTAACTTCACCCTAAAATTAATTACTTATTCCAGTGCAAAGTCCAGCATATAGAGATTTCAAATGCATTAAATATATCATTTACAATGTTCACGGCAATACACTGAAGATATTTTTGATCTGAATAATCCAAATACATTCATTAAACTTTCTTAACTTAATCTTGCCAAATCCACTGAACTTCAAACAATATCACATGCATTTTTATCTTCTAGGAATGAATCCATAACATTGCACTTTATACATAAATCTATATTTGTGTCTTCCCTAGAGGTAAGAACAGTCTGTTTTCATGATCCTGATGCATATTTATGCTTCATTGTTTGTATCCAATTAAAATGTGTTATAGTTTTCACAAGGAGATGATTTGTTTTATGCTTATATTTATGGGGGATATGTTTAATCTTCTATAATGATTAATTGGAGAAAGTTCTTTAGAGAAAGTAAGCTTAGAAAAGTTTGAATGGATAGAACTACCATTTTATCTGTGGTTTTGAATGGAATGAAATGCTGTGTTGAATCATTTTGAGTGGGAAAAAAAATCCCCAAAACCTTAGATATGTAATTCTCTCAAAAATTGATTTAACATCTCCAGCTTTTGAAAATATTATCTCTATCCACCAGAGTTTTCGAAAAGAGTTATCAATTAAATTTTTTTACATTATGATAAACAGCATAACTAATGACTATACTGTAGAGTCACTTTTATTGCTGACAAAAAAAAGAAGATTAATTACAGTAATGTAAATAGTTTCTGTTTTTTCAAAAGTAATTTGGACAAAACCTTGAATATTTTGATATATGATTATTATTATAATCAAATGTCATAGAAACAATACTTCATGTGGTCATTCATATAAATGAGGAGATGGCAATATAATTGTACCAAAGCATTTTCAATTGATTAGCTGTTTCATTGGAGTAAATTTGAAATGACAGTTTTAATATTAAAAATAATGAGAAAATAATCTGGGTTTTGATAATAAAAAGTTACTACTACTATGACTTCTACTTCTACTAACTAACCAAATATCTATTGAACACTTACCACATTCCTAATCACTTAGCACGTATTATATAATTTAATTATAATGATATTCATATGTTAGGTAAGTTATTTCCCTTATTTTTATGTTAAGAAATGTGTACAGGAAGTTGAATGAAACTTCTTAATGTTGTGAATGAGTGGTGGAACCAGAATTTAACACATGCTGCTGTGTCTTCAGACATTGGATCTCTACCCTCTATACAAATAGAATATTTCATTCAAGGGGTAAATCAAACTAATATTGTTAAGAATAGGTGAGTAATTCTTGAAATTTATTATATTCCTATCACTTAATATTTCTCTTTTATTCTACCTTAACAATTGCATTTTTATTATTTTACCAAAGAAAATGTATAATAATTTGAAACTTCAGGTAGTACTTATGAACACTCTTCTGTCTCACGCATCTCCACTCTTTTATTTCCACTCCCTGAAGGGAAAGAATTTCAACAATTATAGTTATTTCTTGTAGTTATTGCCTTCATATTTATAAATGACATATTTCAATATTATTTCCTCACATTATGTTTTTAATGTAGATAGGTCATAATATTCAGTTATGTCAACATTCTGGTTTTACTTAATTATGGCTGTATAAACATTTTTCAGTATAGTACCAAGTAGTGTACTAGGACACCATTTTCTTTGTGTACAGTGTTTTTTCCTAGAGTTATTTTTTTAAGTTTTCTTTTCTTTGGTGTTTTATATTGCTGTTTATAATTCTCCCAAACTTTCTATCAGGATAAAATTTGCACATGGTGAAGCACATCAGGTGATGTCTCAGTTCCAATTAATTTTCTTTCCTGGAGATAGTCTCCTGATATCCACTATTCTTTGCCCCATTTGTACTCTAGTTTATTAGGCCAGCATCACAGCTGGCTCTTTCTCTTGCTGATTTTCTTAGGATCAGTTTTCTTGTTCATTTTGCTAGAATGTGGCTTCCAGAAAAGTGTTGATAATAATTAGCATAAATCGTACAGTTTTGAGATATTGTAGGCTTGAAAATGTTCTTATTAGACCATTATTTTAAAGTTGTTTCTACTGAATAAATAATTCCAGTTGAAAATCTTTTTTTCCTTTAGAATTTTGAAGACATTACACTTTTGACTTCTGAAGGTTTTTTTTGTAAAAATCCAACACTATGTTAATGCAATATTTTCCATCTGTCTCTACTTTTTCCTCTTTATTAGCATCTTCACTCTATCTTTACCCTTTAGAGATATGTTTTGGGAGACAATGGTCCATGAATATTTTCACATTTCTGCATGATAATGACTTACTCAGCAGAGATTACTGATAACCTAGTTTAAAGGTATACATGAATGGCAAACATGAATTGGACATTAGAGAACATCTGTTTCTTGGTGGGGGGGTGGAAGGACTTAAAGTCTTCTCTTTCCCAAAGTCATTCTTTCAGAGAGAGATAAAATAAAGGTAGAGATCTTTTCCTCTTCTTAGAGAGTATTGGCATACATTCCAGAAGAAAGATTTCTCTCTCTCTGTCTCTCTCTGTCTCTCTCTGTCTCTCTCTCTCTCTCTCTCTCTCTCTCTCTCTCTCTCTCTCTCTCTCTCTCTCTCTCTCTCTCTCCCCCCTGCCTCTCTCTCCCTCTTTCTATCATTTTCTATTATCTCTCTATTATCTATTTATCATATATGTATCTACCTATCTAATCTATCTACAGAGGCCATATGTGTCATCGTCCCTATATATGTTACAAGAATTTGAAAGTTCCTCTCATATGCAGGTTAGAAAACACTCATCCATTGAACAATTCTTTGGATATTGAGGTGTGGGGAACTGGTATTATGATGCTACTCTGCCTGCTGTAATTACCACGAGTAATAAAAGATTTGATCTCTCATCTGGAGGTCTGTAAGCAGACTGACATGCAACTGGATAAAATCTTAGACTTTCACATTTCAGGTTTAAGTACATGTCCAATGTGAGTCATTTGTTTATTATTTATTCTGGATAGCCTCAGTCTAGAAATAAATTCCCTTCCCTTCAGTCTAGGATATTTTCTTGTATTAGCTTTTGATGGTTCTTCATTTTCTCTGTTCTCTTCTTCTAGGATTTCTATTAATTGTGTATTAGGCCATACTATAGTTTTATTATTTTTCTTTCGGATTTTGCATGTCTTTTGTTCCTGTTGCTATTGCTATCATGTCTGCCTTATAATTTACATTTAACACTGTTAGCTATATAAAAAACACATTCTTTATATTTTGACCATATTTTAATTTCAAAGAGATATTTCATGTGCTCTCCTTTTTAATAGATCATTATTATTTCATGTATAAAATATCTCACTATTTTGAATATATTATATCCTCAGAGATTACGTATCTCTATATTTTTTTCTGTTTTGATCCTTGTCTTTCACTTGTCTTTCCTCAAATATCCAAATATTTGTGATTGTCCATTCATATAAAATTCTGAGGCATTAAATACATGATTATGCACTTTCTCCAAGTTGAAGGTGGACTGGGGACTACGAATTGTTAGGATTTCCAGAAAGGTATTCCCAAATGTCAGTAGGCATTAGTCTTGTTTCTGGGACCACTTAGTTTCAGACTGGGGTGGAGTAATGGAAGAGAGTGCATGTTGATATGTGACTACCATTATTCTAAAACTGAGCAGCCCCACAGATGTTGGAGATATAATTATTCAAGATTTTTAAATATGAGATTGAATGTGATAAGTATGTGTTTCTCTGTCCTTGAAGATGCACCAGAGCAATCTGAGAGGCAAGAATGCATCATAATTCATCATAAATTGTACCCACAATTCTTGGTGAGCACATTCAGGAGCTAAGACAAAACTCTGTTAATAAATAAACACAATTGAAAACAAAAGTCAATATGCAAGTTACAAAATGCATCAAACTAAGCACCTATTCAAACTTCTAGAATTCAATTAAATTGATTATTTTGTTTTTGTCTATGTTATCTGACAGTTATCATAAAGAAAAATAAATAATAATGAAAATCATTACCATTTATTGAGTAGATACTATCTTCAATAAAATCTTAAGAGCTTTTACATATATTATTTTATTCAATGATGCAAATCATAATTACAATAAGTAAATTTCTATTTTTAACTTAAAAAATTAAGCTATATTTGTAGTTCCTTTAACTGACTTTGTCAGTATTATCAGAAGTTAACTGTCTTCTAGATTATTTTTATTTCTATATCTATTAAAAAAACATTAATTTTGTAATATATGAACTTGCCAAGACCATATTATTTTTGCCACACAGTCTCTAAAACACATAAAGATATTACACATATATATTACTATCATTTATATGTATATCTATGCACATATACTTGGAGAGATAATGTTTGAGATTCACAGATCATATTTCACTTTAATTGCCCTTACAATAATGCATTTAATTATCTTTAACAGCCATTATAAATGTATTTTAATTATTTTAGCAATTAGATTCAGGCAGGCTTCTTAGTTTGTTTATATTTTCCTATTATTTGCAGTTGGTTTTTAGTTAATATAATTTATAACTAAAACATCTGTTACTTATAAGGATTTTTAAAATGTTGTCCATGACAAGAATTGTCTGCTTATTACTCAAACTATAACATTAACCTTCAGATGCATTTTATATATTTTGTTTTAAAGTTCAAATTATTGTAAATCAGAATATTTATGGCAGATATGTGTCTTTCTAAAAGTTGTTTTCAAAAATTATTTTAAAAACATTTCTTTTCTAACCCGTGCTCTTGCACAGAACATCAAATAGTACAATTTTTGTTTAGCATTTATCTTAAATTAAATATATGGTTTTCCAGGAAGATTTCCTTTTGACTTTTTTGGATTAATGATTTGTTCTAGAATACATTTTATCTGACCAATATATAACAAGATCATTAAAGAAAAATAAAGATGGACACAACATTTTCCTTTCACAGTTCCTCAGGGACTCTTTGTCCTGCATGATTTCTTCAAGATAATGGCAAAGGGCTCATCAATGACATCTGACATTTTCTTAATTACCCTCAGGGCACATGACAGCAGTGTGTTCTGATGTGAATTCTTTCAATTTTTCTAGGAGATATTTTCTCATTTCAGCTAGATTCTCATTCCATGCTCCAGGTAACAGGTTTCCGACAACAGTAAAAGCTTTATTGCTGACTATTACCAATGGTTCTCCTTACCTGTCAAAGTAAGGTAATTTCCTCTGATTCTCCTTTCTTTCTTAATGTAATCACATACTTTTTTGAAGAGCAGGTAATTTGTTATGGACACTGTTAGGGGCATAGTCTCTCTATTTCTGGCCTACCTACATTATGTCTATATTTGCCTACTAATCAGACATTTCAGCTTTCACACCTGACCTTATAAACTATACATAGTTAGTTAATGATCAATTATTGAATTCTAGGGATATTTTCACATTAAATTTTGTAAAACAATGGGATTTCTCATCAAAATGAATTCCTAGTAAGTGAAATTTTAAAATACTTTTTTTATTTAATATTATATATGAGTTAGAATTTTGCCTGTGCAAGAATTAGTGGAAGAGTTATATCAGAAACATTCCCTTCGTGGGAGTGAAAGTATTTGATTTGGAAAGCTGAGGCTGTGGATTAAATTATGTGTATTTGTGACCCTGCAACAAATTTCATCACCCTCCTATTCTCTTTCAATATATGAGAAACATGCTTAAGATTTCCTGCCCTACCAACCTCATAAAGGACAGTGCATGTGAAAGGATTTTGTAGACCATGAAGCTATAGGCAAATACATTCTATTGTTATGAAAATACACCCTATAAAGTACAAATAAGAAAAAGATACTCTCTGAGCAACTGAGAAAAACTGTTGAAGTAATGTGTTCCAAACTTATACATTCCCCTAGCATTTACAGTTATCCTGTAGAAGCACTACTGTTTATTTAGTCAGATGTTACAGAGTATAAAAAATCTCCTGCTTTCCTAGCTTTCTACTGTAAAATAGATAATCTTTATGTCATTCCCTAAAGAAGTACGAGGCTATCAAAATCCCTTCCTATACAAGTCTCTCCAGCTGAGTTGATACACATACCTTTCCAATTCAGTGTCAAGCTCCCATTGAACTCTGTGTCACCTGAACAGATTCTCAAATTTCCTTCTAACTTTCATTGCTAGTTCTCACGGATGCTGATACATTGCCACTTGGTGTGTTTTCACTTTCTATGCCCAGGGCTAAAATTCGAGCACAAATATCAGAAAACTGGAAAACATAAAATGTTTAATTCTTACTGGGAGGCTGTCTTTGTTTAATATTTCACATTTATTATTCCATTTTATTAGGCCTAACAGTGTAAAAAAAAAAAGAGAGAGAGAGAGAAAAGGGCTTCAGAGTTTGTTTTAGGGTAGGGGAAAAGAGGTAAAGGAATAATGTGTTTTGGACTTGATACATGTTAGTTTTTAGGAAATTGATAATGATTAAAGTGCCTAGAATGATATCCTAAGTAAACCTAGCCATGGTTTACTTATATATTTGTTTTGTTCCAACACTCACAATGTGTTCTTTTTATTTATTTATTTTTCCCCAAGATAATTATTTGGCATTTAACTACATATTAACTAAGTACTAACCTTAGGCTTTGGGCAATTCACTTAACTTCTTTCAGACTCCATCTTCAAAGTTACAAATGGGACAGCTAGTACTTACCTGACACAAATTCTATAAAGAGTAATTGAGATAATTTGCAGAAAAGCATTTTGAAATGAATAAAATATATGTTTATGTTCCCATGTTGTGATAGTATTCCTCAGCCCTTGTCTTCTCGAGGGAAAGAATTCTGTCAAGAGAAAGCATTTCGTGCAAGGATATCGTAGTAAGAAGTATATTATGTAGTAAAAGCAGATACACTCCAAGATGTAGAGCAAACCAATCCCAAGAGGGGGAAAGGCCTAACAATCATATTCACAAACTTGTCACCGTGCACTTACATTGGCAGCACTGTACAAACAGCTCCATAATGTTTCATAATCTCGGTATGTCAGTGTCTCACAGCTGTGTCCGTGTCAACATGTGGTGGTGTCTTGCTGAGTGGCGTTCATTATTGTTGTTGCGTATTTTTTGTGTACCATCACGAGAATGTCTGATCTTGAATTTGGGCAATGAATCAACATTAAATTTCTAGTTAAACTTGGCAAGAGTGGATGTGAAATCTGGGACATGTTAGTCCAAGTTTATGGGGATAATGCCATGAAGAAAATGTCAGGGTACAAATGGATTAAACGTTTTTCTGAGGGGAGAGAATGTGTCACTGATGAAGAGAGGTCAGGGCAATCAGTGAGGAGCAGAACTGACAAAAACATTGCAAAAATTCATCGAATCGTGTGTCAAAATCATTGCCTGACTGTGAGAAGCATAGCAAACCAAGTAAACATTGATAGAGAAACAGGAAAATCCTAACAGGATATCTTGGCATGAGAAAGGTATGTGCAAAAAGGATCCCCAAAGAGCGCACCGATGAACAACAGCAAAAGACAGTTGAAGTTTGCCAAGACCTTTTGGAGTGGCAAGACAATGTTTTGACCATGTTACACTGGTAATGAAACATGGGTGTACCAATACGACCCTGAAACAAAGCATCAAAGTGCACAACTGAAGTCAGCCAATTCTCCATGATCAAAACAGTTTCCTCAGTCCAAATAAAGAGTGAAAACGATGTCATTAATCTTTTTTGATATCAGAGGGAAAATTCATTATGAATTTGTACCAACTAGACAAACAGTTAACCAAGTTTACTATTTGGAAGTGCTTGAAAGGTTGCGTGAAAAAGTTAGACAACCTGAACTTTCGCCAACAATTCATGGCTCTTGCATCACGAAAATGCACCAACTCACACGACACTGTCTGTGAGGGAGTTTTTAGCCAGTAAACAAATAACTATATTGGAATACCCTCCCTACTCACCTGATCTGCCCCCGGTGACTTCTTTCTTTACTCAAAGATAAAGGAAATATTGAAAGGAAGACATTTTGATGACATTCAGGACATCAAGGGTAATACGATGACAGTTCTGATGGCCATTCCAGTAAAAGAATATCAAAATTGCTTTGAAGGGTGGGCTAGGCACTGGCATCAGTGCATAGCTTCCCAAGGGGAGTATTTCAAAGGTGCCTGTAGTGATAGTCAGCAATGAGGTATGTAGTACTTTTTCTAGGATGAGTTTGCAAACTTCATTGTCAGACTTCATATGAAGACTATTATTTCTATAAGTAGAATTGCATCTCCTGCTGAGGTGGCCAGCCCTTCCTTTTGGGTCTCAAAATACTTTCTGCCAAATTTCTTTCTTTTTTTTATACTTTTATCTTATTATATTATTATTTTTTTGTGTGTTTTTCCAGGCCCATCAGCTCCAAGTCAAGTAGTTGTTACAATCTAGTTGTGGAGGGAACAGCTCACAGTGGCCCACGTGGGGATCATTCTGACAACTTTATTGTTAAGAGCACTGCATTCTCACCAACTGAGCTAACTGGCCTCCTCCTCAAATTTCTTTTTATAATTTGTTTGAGAAGCCCACTGACATCATCCTAATAAGCAGGATGTATTCTGTTATAAGCGGGATATCTTCCTTACCTCTCTGGCATCTAACAATACATCCCTTTGATTTAGGGGTATGTGTATGTGTGGAATTCTGCTGGACTAGTAAGGCATAGGTGCAGTAAGTGAGGGCAGCTGCAAGGGGTCTTGACGCCAGTAGTAGCTGCAGCAAGGGATTTTGTTACCTGGTCTAGGCCTCTCCTTCTCCTGCTGATTTTTATCTATCTACCTAACCTATCAACTATTGGTATACATTTTATTTCTAGTACAGTCAGTAGAATACACCCAAGCAGACCTATAGACAAAAATGTAAGACATATCCCAAAGAGCATAAACTATAATTGTAGATCCAAGAAACATTTACACTATACAAGAACAGAATACATAGGAATAAATTTGCAAAGTTTTATGGCTTAGTTATTATAACTAGGTAATCAGGAAGGTTAAGATCAACAAAAACTGAAATGGTAGGAAGATATTCATAGGATATTCTGGGAGGCTTAGGAGTGTACAGGATTTAGGTAGACAGATGTTGAATAAAGAAACTCACTAGTAATAGAATAGTATTCATGAATGTATAAATGCAGAATGAGGAGGTCCATTTCTAGAACAAGAAGGCTAATAAGCTTATATGAACAAAGAACAAATACCTTGAAATATCTTTAGAATGACATGACAAAATTAGTTTAGAGAAGATTTTTAAAGTGCAGACACACTGGATAAATTAATGAAAGCTTTTGAGCAATGAAATTATATAAAAATTTTTCTAAGTTGTTCTACCTTTAAAAAATAGTATAGCAATGATAAGAAAAACTAGAGTCAGGAAAACTAGGTATGAGTTTGTGGTACCTATTTCTATTCAAGATGATGATATTATGTACTCAGATACTAACAGTGGGAATAGAGAAAATGAAAATACTTAACTCACAGAAAAACAATAATATAGTGAAGACTAAGTATCAGGTCTAAGATTGACAGAACAGAAACTGAAGCAAATCACACTGTGACTCTTCCCTGAGAGTTTTTCTCACCTTAGCACTTCAATATGAGTAAAATCTAGTTAAAAATAACATTACTAGTAACAACCATAAAAAACAAAAAATCCTTGCCAAAAAGGAAACCTGATATGTATGTATTAAAAAGGGATCATTTCTCTGTTCTGGCAATGAAGGAAGAGTTTCTAGAGTGATTTTTATAGTGTTCAGATATCATATACCTCATTTTTAGCTTCAGTTTAACTCTTTCATTGTCTGACTACTTCAGGTACTAAACAGGTTTCAACAAGACGGAGCCCTCAAAAGTCTGTTGTCTAGGCTGATTTTGCAAAATTGCTCTCTACTAGATATACTTCTGAAAGCAGTTGTCAAGTCAAACAAGACTGTATTGGCTGCAAGCTTTTGAAAGCAAAAAGACAAACATAAAATAGTTGACCTGGCTCAGACTTACAGTGAAGGAAAGCTATGCATGTCAGTCAGATCATCAGACATTCTTCCTGGAACAAATGTAACATAGCAGGAGAAGGGAAAAATAAACACTGAACCCTGGAAAGGATATAAAGACCAAGGTAAAAAGTAAGACACAGTAGAAAACGAAAGCCAGACACAACACAGTGGAAAAGCCAGATCCATTTTTATTTAGTAGAAAATTCAAGCATTCATTTCCCCTTCTTTTCAAGTTGATCACCTTAAGGCCATAATGGTTCACAGAAACAACCCAAAAAGCACAGGAGAGCAAAAGGAACATCTGATGGGGAAAGGAATCAATGAAGACAAGCTGGTTTAAATTTGAAGAATTATTAACCACCAGAAAAATCAAAATGCTTAAGAAACAAGGAGATGTAAGTCAAAGAGGAGAATGTGAAAGATTTATTTTTAAATCCAGTTGACATGCTAGTTTACCCAGCCAAGAACTAAGGTAATAGCTTAAAACATCTTGGGAACTTTTCTATGAAGTATGGTAAAACAAGAATAGAAAGGGCTTGCCAACTCTGTAGGTATACACATACTTATTGAATTCCTAATTACCCAAAGGCATCTTTCTTTTTTTTAATCTGATGTTCTTTGTTCACTGCTGCTAAAAAATTAATATTGCTTTAAAAGTCACACTGACTCTATGATGGATTAGGTTGGAAAAAGAAATTCTTTCTAATGAGGGGTTTCAAGTTTCCTTTAAATGACATCTTTTATGAAACTAAACAACTGTCACTTCTTACTTAGAAACAAAACCTATGGTTATTTCCCACTTATTAAAGAGAGTTTTGAAAATAATTTAATCACAATATAAATCCACCAAAATTATAACTTCATATTAACTTATGTAAGCATGGCAGACGTAGCTGGTAGACATACTTGACTCTGAGATAGACAATGTGCTAAAGATAACTAGAAAATATGCTTCCCCAAGTTTCCTATTACCTTTCAAGGATATTAAATAATACATTATATTATAATTTTAAATTATATAACATTAATTTTAATGTTTTGGTGGAATACAGATAAAAAGATAGACAGCTACACACGCGCACACACACACACACACACACACACACACACATATACCACATTAAAAATATATCCATACTACATCTATAAAATACCCATTACATCTACAAAATACTTTCTTCATCTCCTTGGTTTTCCCTGGGATCTATCACTTCCTCTGTAGGGTTGAATGATGTACATTTTCCTAAATCCAAGTATTTTAAGTTGGGAAAATATTTGATTATTCCTCCAGTTTTCCCTCGCCACATTCCCTGCTCCACTATCCTGAATAAAGTTCCATCTCTTCTGGGTCTCACTTTCAGGTCTACCACAAGTACCTTCCTCCTACTACTCAGCATAATCTACTAAGTCATAATCACTCCCTTTCAGTGATGCATTGTCTATCTTTCTATTTATCTCAACACCTGTGTCATCTGGGTGACATCATTTTCCACGTGGACCACCCACACACCATGGTCATCCACTTGAGTAGAAATTTTCCTGTCCACTGATCTTCAGCCACATCCTTCTATGGCCACAAACTCGATTTTGTCAAATACCTCAAGCTGTTACACCTGGAAAAGAATAAACCTATCTGTGATATTGTGATTTATAATGTCAAATATGTATTTGGTCTTCAACCTGTTTCTGGCACAGAGTTCCTAATACCCCTGGAATTTCCTGTGAGGAGAGCTTTAATGGTGTTTTTTATTATGTTAATGAGGTGACTTCTAGAAAACACTTAAGTTTAGGGCCTGATGACTAAAGCAACCAATTTTAAGATTAAAGGATTGGAACTTTCAACCCCAACCCCTCCCTCCCCTACCTTCACGGAGGGGAGATTGAGTTCAATCAATATTGGCCAATGATTTAATCAAACATCTGTTATGAGGTCTCCATAAAAACTCTAAGGGACTTGGTTCAAAGCTTTTGGGTTGCTGGAGATTTGGGGAGAATTGTGTACCTGGAGAGAACATGGTAACTCTGAGCCCTTTCTCCATACCTTGCCCTATGCATTTCTTTATCTGGCATTTCTTTATCTTACTAATATATTTATAATGTATTAGTAAAATATAGTAAGTAAAATATTTATCTGATTTCTGTGAACGATTCTAACATGTCATTTGAACCCAAGAAGGGTTCAATTATAGTCAGAAGCACAGGTGACGACCTGGAATTGCCATTGGCATCTGAAATGTGTATGCGGGTGGGGGGAGAGGGGACAATCTTGTAGGACTGAGGCTTTCACCTGTGGAATCTGACTCTGTCTCCAGGTAGGTAGTATGAAAATTGAGTTAAATTGTAGGACACCTAGCTATTGTCCAAGAATTCCTTGGTGTGGGGAAAAAATAAACCACTCACACATTAGAATTAGTGTCAGAATGTTACCAGTTTAAAGTCCCTGTACCAGAAGCTCAAAAAGCCCAGGAAAGCTTTATTGATTGAGAAGGTGCCAACAGAGAAGATGAGAGCCCTAGTGGTTCCTCAAATCCATCTTAAGAAAGTACAGAGTTCACGCTTCTTTTATGTCACGGGAATGGGGAAATGGGAGGGGCTGTTTTTGTAAAACTCGAGCTTAACACAGAATTCCTCTAATAACTAGCATATCTATATGCAAGACTAAGCAGGAGAATGAGCCTGAAAGCCCTAGGAATTAGGTAGGCTTGAAAGAGGGAATCAGAGAGACCTAGCATTTCACTGTTACAGGAATTGTATTATCCACCCGATTCTAACTAAAATTACACATCCTTTGGTTCACTTAACTCAGTTACTTTTTTAACCTTTTCTTCTACCTAATAATCTCCCCCAGTACCTTGATAGCACTATTATCTTATTAAATCATTTTTCACTTTTTAAAAATTCTGACCTTATGAAGATATCCTTATTGATTCTCAGGTGATGATTTGTATTCTTAATTCAAAGATAGTAAGAAAGTAATCAAACATAAAAGCCTTCATCTTTCTTCAATCAAACTAAAACTCTTGCATCTTCACTGTTTTTTAATGGTTCCATGTTTTTGTCTGCTTCCATGTTCTTCTGTCTGATGAACTTTTACTCAGACTCTGGTCAGGTCTTGTTTTTGATATCTTGTCTTCCCTCAATTCCCATATGATTGGTGGAGTCAAGTGCTCTTTTCATTTGTTCCCATAGGGTCTTATATTTCCTCTTTCTTTCAATATATCTATTGACTTATTGCAATTGCATATTAAGCTAGATGAACCCTTCACTCAACCAAGCAGACCCTAGAATATTCATTTGTATACATACACATATGTACACATACATGAATACAAGTATATGCATGCATACACATATAACACATACAGACATGCATACATATGTACATATAATTATACAGTTTTTCCTTTAGTTAACCATGTTCATTCTCAGTATGAATTGTCTTTCCACTACTTTATGAAGTCTTTAGTCAAAATAACACCTTAATATTTTTTGTAGACATTTTTGGTACAGTTTTAGATTTATAGGAAAATAGAAAAAAACACAATAAAGTTCCCATAAACAGAATATCCACTTTACCTTATTAATATCTTACTTTAATATGGTACATTTGTTACAATTAATAAACCAATAGCAATACATTATTATTAAAGTTTATAGTTAAGATTTCCTTAGTTTTTACCTAATGTCCTTTTTATGTTTTAGAACCTCACCCAAGATACCACATTAGATTTAGTTTAGTTTAATTTAGTTTAGTTTAGTTTAGTTTAATTTAGTTATGTTTCCTTATGCTCTTCTCAACAACGGTTTCTCAGAATCCTTGTTTTTATGACTATGTTAGTTTTGAGAAGTACTGGTCGGTATTTTTTTGAGAAGTACTGGTGCTGTGCTATTTGAATTTGTCTAATGCTTTTCTCATGATACGACTAGAGTTGTGGGTTGTTGGGAGGATTATCAGAGAGGTAAAGTGCCATTTCCTTACATGGTACAAGGGGTAGATAATTACATAATTTATGACTATTAGTGGTGACCTTGACTCCCCAGCTGAGGTAATGTTTGCAAGGGTTCTCCACTATAAATTTACCCTAACCCTATTTTTCAAGTTGTGCTCTTTGGAAGGAATTAACTGTGTGCAGCCCACATTTAAGAAAGAGAAGTTATGCTCATTCCTTGATTGTCTATATAAATTATATCAAATTCTTCTGCATGGGAGATTTGCTTCTTCTCCCTAATTTATTAATTGTTTTAATCACATAATTATATCACGATGGCTTCACAGGTATTTATGTAATTCTGTCATTTACAATTCATTACTATTTTATTTTATTGTTCAAATTGTTCCATCTTTGGCCTTTGGAAGTCCTCTCAGTTGGATCCTGTGCTCTTTGACCTACTCTTATTATTGTGTGCATGTGGTGTGTGTGATTGGTTGTGTTTTGTTTTCTTAAGCACTTCTTTATTTTTTGACACTATGAGGTCCTCCAGGCAAATCTTGTATATTCCTTGCATCAGTCCTAGAATTAGCCAATTCTTCAAGAAGCCTGGTTTCTTTTATTGGAGAATAGTATTGAAAACTAAGATTTGTGTGCTAGGTATGATCATTACTGCTGTATATTTGTTTCTTCTAGGCCCTCTCAGTTGACAGAATAAGGAAATATATATTTGTATACTAACCTTTGTATGGTCACATGTCTATATGTATTTCTACATGTAATCCTCTGTATCTATATTAAGCTAAACATAAATTCTTACTGATGCTTCGAACACTAGCTCATCACCACACGGATCATTCTAACTCACTCCCTTTACTTAGCTGTAAATTCACACTCCAACACGGAAAAACCTGGCTCCCACAATCTGCCATCCATTTACTGGAGTCTGCACCTGCAATATACGAGTATGTGTATGTCAGTACAGAATTGTCAATCTTTACGCCTGTAAAAATAAACTGTATCTACTAGAGGATGGTACTCCTTTGCTGTTGCTGTTGGCTTTGTTCTCACTGACTCCACCCATTTCCAGATTAACAAGGAACACTCCAATGTAATCATTTTCCCTGGAAATAGGGATTGATTATAGAGAGAGCTCTGGGTGTATTTTAAAAGCATCCCTACTCCTGCCAGATGTGTCAGGGTACTTTTTTTTTTTTTTTGACTTACCTCCATGAGAACCTGGTGAAGTTAATGGAGATAAGACTCACAAATATATGGAGGTACCCCTAAGACTGAGGCCCCAGGATTTTCTCATTCTCAGTCTAGTCCACATTTAGCCTCCAGTAAATTCTCAAAATTAGCACCAAGTGTTTCCATCCTTTAAGCTGCCCCAGCAGCTTCTGCTCCAGTAAGCTGATCTCCATTGTGATTCTCCCTATTCACATGCCACTCAAGCATTTGAGGTGGCAGTTTGATGGTTTGGTGGACACAAGAAAATTAGTTCATTTATAGGTTTTCAGCTTTTTTCTTGTTATAAAGACTGGAGTAATAACTTCCAAGTTCTGATTTTACATGGTGCAGTTGAAGCCAGAAGTTCTTCATATGATATAAAGAAACAGCTAGACTAGGTAGACTCTTGACAAACCCAGATAAACCTTTCTTCCACCATCTGAAAAAAGCCATCTGAAGAGTGCTATGAATTCAGCCACTGTGTGTTCATCTATCTCCCCAGGCCGAAAATTAGGGTCCTAGTTTATTTGTTTTCCATGTATAATAATGAAATAAAATGTATGATGGTAATAATTTTGAGGTAAACGCACTAACAAAATGAATGAAAGCTGAAAGAAACAGAGAAAACTGGGAAAAATACAAAGCTGCTGAAGCTAGCCATCATAATTCCAGTTTATCAGTTTTTAACTGTATTAAGGTAATTCACGGTCTTCCATAACCATTATGTAGACCCTGCCATGATATATATATATTTTTACAAATGTAATAGATGAAATGTATAATTATAAGCTCAAGCAAAATAAATGAAAAACAACAACAACAACAAAAAAAAACACTTATGTCCAGTGCATTCACTATATGTAATAAAGTAGGAATGCATCTAATGTGTTTTAGAGCAATCCCCATACTTAATGAACTTAACTTTTAAAAACAAATTGGGACTTAAGTGAGTGAGCTTCCATGTCCTGAAAAAAACACTTATAAAGAACATCTCAGTTCACCAGGGTTTTCAGAAGGTGAACTGTTTTTTGCATATTATATCTATGAACTATCTGATACAATGTGTAATTGTAACAAGTAGCAGATATGTTAAAATAAATGTTTTTCTTACTACTCAGGAGATGCTGTTATGGGGGAATCTCCATTAAATATCTTGACTACCTGCATCACGTGGAATTTGGTGAATAGTTACCTAAATTCTTCTCAGTGAGAGTGAAAACAGCACTGGGCTATTCCCTGATGATAGATTTTCTTTTAGGTATATGAAAAACGGTTTTATTGTTAGCGACAGAATCATCTTTTACCCTTTGTGAAAGTGGCAGAACAATAAATGCTTGCAGTGTGACCATATCTTGTAGATATTTGTTTAAAACCAATGTGAAAGTGGTAACTCAGTCTTGCCTTGTGAAGACACCTCTAGTACGTACTTGCACTGCTTATAAAACTGATTATGGATCATCACTGAAAGAGCCTTATGACTGACTAATGGTTCTCTCTGACCAGTAATTGATCAAAAGAATTTTTTTCCAGATTACACACCAACAAGATATTTTAGTACAGCAGACACAATTTACAGAGCTTATCATAGTTCAAAGGTATACTTCTTTGCCTCAAAGACTGGCCTGATGTATTTTAGAGTCTGAGAAAAAGAGTGACATTATTAAAATGACACTTTCAGGAGATGATTCTTGGTGCTGCTGGGTGTGATAGATTAGAGTAGCAGAAACTGGTGCTGCAGAGGTTAGAAATGAAGCACTTTACAGACATTTAGATTCAGGCTGCATTTGGCGGGATGAGAGCTCGACTTGTAGCTAAAGGAATGCAGACTAATGAAAGTTATGTAAAAAAATTAAGCAAGTCTTGGAGATACTCTGAAAATCGAAGGAAAGAGAATAATATTTACTTGCCTTCTTACTGAGTAGAAATGCCAGTGATTATGAGTTTGGGAACAATTTTACACAAGAAATGAATTAGCTGTTGTCTGTCTGAATTAGGGATGGGGGATATTTTCTAAAATAATAAATCCTTCAGGATGGGAAGATAATGAATGTGTGCAGAATTGGATATCTAGTGGTGTGTGTGTGTGTGTGTGTGTGTGTGTGTGTGTGTGTGTGTGTGTCTGTGTGTGTGTGTTTCAGTAATAGCAGTTAAAGTGCAATGCTCAGGGCAAACATCTGAAAGGCCTTTTTTACAAAAACTCCACCAGCAGTTGGTGTCAGTTACTCCCTTACAGGCTTTATTGAGCTCAACCAGAAATAGCCCTATAATCAGCCAGATCTGAAAGATTCTCCCTAAGAAAAAAAGGAGTGAAAGCAAAGAGCATGGGTGATTTTGGAGAATGATGATATCACAAAAAGTATGAATTATTCCATTCTCTTATGTGGGTTTTACTATCCAGAATTAAGTGAAGGAGGATCCAAGAACATCATATGCAGAAATTAGAAAGGCCTGGAGAAAAGATGATAGTAGGGTAAGATAAATATAGGAAGCCTAGTTAAATATGAATTTCAGATAAACAACAACATTTTTGTATTATGAACATGTCCTCTGAAACGTTTGGGACATGCATATAATAATACACAGTAGTTATTATTCATCTGAAATTCAAGTTTAACTGGGCACCCTGCGTTTTTATTGTGTAAATATGGCAACCTGAGTGATAGGCATCTTGTTTCTTGGCTGGGTTGCTGCTGAGTGACACCACATTCAGTTTTTTCCTGATATTACCATGTGGCTCATCAACATAGGATAATTTTTTTAAATGTATTATGAAAGGCTAAGAGTGTGGTACAGTGTTGAGATATCTCAATGAATCAGTCCCATGTTTTTGAGACTTTTGTAAAAAGCTAGATTATCTTTCCACATAGAGCTGGATGACTGGCAAGAGATTTCCAAGAGTAGCAGTATCTCAGATCAGAACTTGTACAAGTTAAAGGTAATGTGCAAAGGAATTCCCTGGGGATCTGGATAAAAAGCAGAATTTGATTCAAAAGTTCTGAGAAAGGGCCTGAAATTCTATATCTCTGATAAGCTCCAGGTAATTTCCAAGGCTGAAATCACACTACCACACTGTGAGTAACAATGCACTGGAGTAACATCTAGAGTCCACAGTGTCACTCTTAAAATTTGAAGTCTGAAAACGTGGTCCGGTCAATGACCTCAGATTCTGGTGATGTAGAAATACTCACCTAAATTTAATCAAGCAAACAAGACTAGTATAAGAATCCAGAATGCTACACTATACCATGCTCTTAATACATGTTTTTTAATTTGAATTTAACTAATTTATTTGAGAGGAATTATTGAACGGGAAGTTACTTTCAATGAACAAGGGAAAAGGGAGATGGATAGTGATGAAATGCATTAAATCCATGGGACAGTAAGTCTAATAAAGCATGTCTGCAAATTATCATCTATCTAGGAACCTGATTGTTCATTATGCTGGAGTCTATGTATTTTTTAATTTATAAGTGCTGGAAGCCCCCTTCCAAATACTTGTTTTTTCTCTTATTCTTCTTTCTCCTTGATGGTCGTATCTATTCTGTTGACTCCATATTTTTCATGTTAGCGTCGTAGATTTAGCTAGTGTGTGTGTGAGAATTTCAGCTTTTGCAGGTGGGTTGTCAGTCATTTAATATGATCCATTGTAGGCTGATTTTATTATCCAACTTTTCAGAGATTTGGGAGCACAGATCCTTTCATTTGCTTAAATTTTAGTGCTTGCTTTTACGGTACACATTGTTTTCAGACTTTTGTTTTTATATTAAAAACTCAGCTTGTTTATTCTCCCAACATCCTTCCTTTGATACACAATACTCGACAAACATCACTAGATTTCTTCTTCCCCTAATTCAAAATACAGAATTTATTTTTAGCTCTTCTTTTTTCCTTCAAATGTTATCTACTCTATTAACAATCCTTTCAATTCTAACTCTAGACCTCGTACTTTTAGACTCATTCCCATTTCCACTTGTATCATTCAGGTCTTATGTTCAATAGATTGAGATATGAAAATAGCCATCTTGTTTGCCTTTGCCAAAGTGTGTGTGTGTGTGTGTGTGTGTGTGTGTGTGTATCTAAAGAGAAACAATATAGATATACCCCAACTCATGCATGATAACATTTATGAAGCCAGACGCTCTTGCTGCCTCTAACTCTAATGTCCCATAAGGGCTGCCATTCCACAATTTCAAACACTGTCAAGTAATTAACACTTATGAGACAATAAAAGCTATAAAAATCACCTCTACACTTTTCACTTGTTGTTTCAGATAATATTTCAGATGCTAACATTAGTTCAGTTCTTTTTATAGGTCCCAGGTCAAATGGTAGAAAGCAGATGCTTCTTCCTAGGTGTTAGGCTCTTAGAACTGTTTCCAACAATAAAATTATATTAAATATATTGATGAAGATCTAGAATGTCATTTGTACAGCCATAATTTTGTTAAAACAGGATTTATGGCAAGATAAAGCATTAAGGAAAACATTTAAATACTATTTCTGAATTGAAAACAAGCGATACAGAGATGGCACATTCCAAGGGATAAAGAGAATGAATTTCAGAAGGCTGTCCCTATACCAGTTATATGTGCTTGAACTGCATATGTGTATGTGTTATGTGTGTGTGTATATATATATGTGTGTGTATATATATGTGTGTGTATATATATACATATATATTTTATAGATAAATATATATATATATATATATATATATATATATATATGCACACACACATACAAATATATGCTTACACATAGTAGTGTGGAATATTTAGCCCTATTAGAGCTTTTTGCCTTTTCAAAGTTGTCCTCTAGCAGAGGGTGTTTAACAATGCAATCACCAACATTATGTCATGGAAGACGATTAATGTCAGCAAGATAAATCTCACTGTCTTTTTGTAGTCACTGTAAAGAATGTTACCTTCCCAAACTGCCTGTAGCAGGATGGACACTGATGCTGTAAAGAGTGGAGGGCAACTAAAGACAACAGGAAAAAAGGCCCAGGGAGAAGGAATTCCAGAGGCCCCGGGGGGAGGCTCTATGTGCACTCTAAGGTGCATCTGTTCATTTTCATAACAGGCACTTCTTTTTCTTGCTCGGGCATTTGTACGTGGAATGAATGTCCTTGGCAAGTGCACCCAAACATTTTTAGCCAGAAGAGGCAAGAGGGATATATTCTGTCGTTAGAGACTCCTCTGTAATGATGAGAAAAACTACGGGTGCTGGAGTTACCAGGAAATAGGCTTCAGCTCCGGGATTCAGGCAGCTGGGCCGTTAGACACAACAATCTCAAATCATGCATGTCCTCCAAAACTGTTCCAACAAAGTACTGCCTGGAAACTCAAGGCCTTTCTCTTGGAGACTTGGACAACAACAAAGATAGACTTGAAATAAAGATAAGTGTTCTTATTGGTTTGAAAGACTGAGCTGAAATGGAAAGGCTACCTATAGAATTGGTAGAAAAAAAATGCCACTACCAGGAAAACACTTCAGATTATAAAAATATTAGTCAGTCTCCATAGTGAGACATGCAAGTCCCAGTGGAAAGAAACAAAAAGTTAACTCCAAGTCATAGAAGCAGAGGGGAGTTGAAGTCAGTAGGTACATAGAACTGATAATCATCTAACTATGGTCTCAGTGTTTACAGGTGTGGGGACAGAGCCAGAAGTGCAGTTTCCAGTTTCTCGGCCTCACATGGAAAGATGCTGGCTCGGGTAGTAAATGGCCATCAACTGTGATTAGATGGCCATCAGCTGTGGCTAGTTGGCTATCACCTGTAACCAGTGAGCCATTGGCCACTAATATGACTACTGTGGCTATTCTAACAGAAAATGGGGGGCTAGCAAGAAGATGGTGGCTGAGCTAGCAAGCTTGGGTTGCAGCTAACAAGTGGGTTGGTTGGTTGGCAGAGAAGCATACGGCAGGTTGCAGACCATGTCGATCCTGTTTCCTGTGTCTCCAGCCCAGCAACCAGTGAGACTATAGTGGCATAACTCCCGTATCTATGGCTCTATAGGTGTTCCTTTTTGGCCTGACCATGTCCTGCATTCTTATATGGGGAGCGGAACCAGAGACCCCGCATGCCACCTCAGTGACAACAGGTTCAGAAAGAAATCCCATATGCTCAGGGAGCTAGAACATAGGAGGGCCCTTCATAAAGGTGGGAACTGTAAAATGTTGTGTAGTCTGTCAGCGAACCTACAACTCTCTGCTATTATGTCTGGGAATATATTACAAAAGTATGCCACTTAGCCGGGCAGGAGACAAAAAGGCCTCTTACCAGAAATCTGACCCAAATTATTAAGGATCTGAATTGTAAATACCTGTGAATGGTAGATCCTTGCACCCAAGCTCACATGCTTTTGACACTCATTGCTAGTACCAGGGTAGTTGTGCCAGTTGTGTGCAATTGTACCTTCACTGAACTTGGTCTCAGCTATGTTACCATGTATCCCCAAAAATAAGACCGGGTCTTATATTAATTTTGCTCCAAAAGACTCATCAGGGCTTATGTTCAGGGGATGTCATCCTGAAAAATCATGGTAGGGCTTATTTTCCAGTTAGGTCTTATTTTCAGGGAAACACGGTCTATACCTCTTACTTTCTGCTCTGAGGGTTGTCTCATGGAACACCTGTGAGACCTACTCAAGCCCTTTGCCTAATAAGCCTGGAAATTGAAGGGAATTAACACCATAAGGGGCAACCATTGACCAATTCAGAGGAAAAGCTGATGTAGAAATATTCTTTGGTGTTTCTTACACACAAGTTTGATAGATTTAGCTAATAAAAATGCCAGCTACTAGTTAAATTTAAATATTATATACAAGTAAAATTTTACTATAAATAAATTTTATTCAATATTTGAAACATACTAAAGTTGTTATTTCAGGGTCAGACTTAACTGTGTTCTGTATAAAACCCTGATCCTACTTGATTGGGTAATTCTCAGACACATTGTAAATGGCTCCTCAGATTATGCCCAGAGGGCAAAGTCCCAGTTCGCCATAGTCCTGAGCGGTTTGGTAAGAGGTCTCTTAATGGGCTTCTCTTCATTCTTATTTTCTGGCCAGTTACTCATGCCTGTTCCTAAGGGATCAGTTGTCACAAATAAAGAAAGCAACAGCACACAGACCTTGTTTACTTTGAAGTAACTGTAAAACGGGCACCTTCAGGATGGGATTCCAAAAGTAGAACACTCATTAGAAAACAGCAATTGAGACCCCATTGTTGGTGGAAGGTGGATTGGTGATTGCTATAGATTGAATGTTGCGTCTTCCAAAATTCACATGTTGAAAACCTGATGCCCAAGGTGATGGTATTACGTGAGGCCTTTGGGGGTGGGTAATTAGATCATGAATGCAGAATCCTCATGAATGGGTTTAGGGTCCTTATGTAACAGGCCCCAGAGACATCCCTCTACCCTTCTGTCATTTGAGAACACAACAAAAAATCTGCCACCCAGAAGAAAGCCCTTACCAGACCATGCTAACACTATGATCTCAAACTTCCAGCCTCTAAAACTGTGAGAAATTAATTTCTGTTATTTAAAAGCCACCCAGTCAGTGATAGTTTATTATAACAGCCCAAATGGACTAAGGCAATCATAATTCCTAGCATCAAATAATAGAATGAGTAAGATTCTCACATATGATGAATTGGGATCAGGTACTAGAGAAAGGTGAAGATATTGAGAAATGCACCATCTCTCCAAGACCTGTGTAATTAGCCAACTTTGTTAACAGATTGAAAATCCAATATTTGTTAATGGCCTTGAAAATGAAAAACAAACTATAGGCCAACTCAAGGGATGCTCTAAGAGATGTTTATGTTTTTATATCTATAATTCTTTTTGTTGTTGCTGTTTATGAAGTAAGATAGTAGTCAAGTTTCATATAACCCCATGAAAAAAAACAATTTCTATGGTTTCATTTACTGAGAAATTTATCCTTTTTCCATTGATTAGCAGTGTCACCTCTGATATATATTATTTCCATATATGTATGGGTGTGCATTTGGGCTATTAAATCTGTTCTACTCTGTTTTTCCCTAAACCAATGCCATGCTATTGTAATTATTACAGTTTAATAGTAAGCATTTTATCTGGTAAAGAAAGTGAACATTTCCATGTTTTGCTTCATGAGGGAATATTGGATATTCTTTAAAACAATTCTTTGGATTTTGGTTGTAATGACACTGAATCTGTAAATTAGTTTGGAAAGAATTTTATCTTCATGATATTGTACTTTGCAATCCATAACCATGCTGTGTTTGTCTATTTAACTAGGCTATTTTTAACTTTTTCTCAATAAAGTTTTATATTTTCCCCATAGATGACTCCTACATATGTTGTGAGATTTCTTTCCAGACATTTCATATTTATTATAATACTGTAAATGGTATCTTTCATAATTTCATGCATTAACTGCTTATTGCTAATTGGGGAAAAATAAATAGAACTCTATTGATTTTGTATTCAGCATCCTTGGTAAACTTTCTTATTATTCTAATAATTTATCTACACATCCTTGGATTTCTTTGTATATAATCATATTATCTTCAAATACATACAGTTTTGTTTATTCCCTGCAATTTCTAATACTTGTAATTTTATTTTCTTGCCGTACTTTACTGCCTAGGATCCTCAGTAAAGTGCTCAATAGAAGTAGTGGAAGTAGGCATTTTTTTCATATTCGTGATGTTCAATGATCCCTCACAAATGTGATGTTTGCTGTAAATATTCCATAGACACACTTTATCACATGATTTTCCCTTCTAAATTCTCTATGGGTTTTTATCTTAAATATATTGAATTTTCTGACACTCTTGTGATCCAATCAATATAATAATTTGATTAATTTAATCTTCCAGTTTATTGAAATAAAGTATGTCAAACTTAAATAACCCTATAGTCAAAATTATTAAAATGCCAAATATCTCCAAATAGAACTATAGATAAAATGAAATTCTAATAAAAATTCTGGCATTTTGGAGAAATGCCAGACACGATGTTTATAAAATGCCTAGAGGAATGCACTTTTTCCTGCATCCTTCATCTCCAGGTAAGCATAGATGCATTTTGTCTCCCTATAGGTTAATTGGCTTTTCTAGAGTTTATATAAATACAATCATATGTATGTACTCTTTTTTTCTTCAAATTCTTCTAAACAGCATAATTATTTTGATATCCATTTATGTTGTTGTGGGTATGAACAGTTCATTTATTATTTTAATGTTAATAAACTTTACTTTTTAGAGCCATTTTAGGTTGACAGAAAAATTGAAAGGAAAGTACAGAGAATTCCCACATCCCCTGCCATACACCCCCTAACCTACCACATAAGCTCAACATCTCTCACTATTGATATCCCACTCCAAGTAATACATTTGTTATAATCGATGAACCTTTCTTAACACATCATTATCACTCAAATTCCATAGTTTATATTACGATTGACCCTTGGTTTTGTATATTCTCTGGGTTTGCACAAATGTGTAATGGCATGTATCCACCATTGTAGTATGACACAGAATAGTTTCACTTCTCTTAAAAATTCTCTGTGCTCTGCAAATTAATTCCTCTCCCCATTAACCTCTGGCAACCACTAATCCTTTTCCAGTTTCTATAGTTTTGCCTTTTCCAGAATGTCATACAGTTGGAATTTTAGTATGTAGCCTTTTCAGATTGGATTCTTTAACCTACCAATACACTTTTAAGGTTCCTCCATTGTTTCTTTTTTAATGCCTTGATAACTCAGTATTTTTTAGCACTGAATAATATTCCATTGTGTGGATGTATCATAGTTTGTTTATTTATTCACCTACCGAAGGACGTATTGGTTGCTTCCAAATTTTGGAATTTCAAATAAAGTTTCTATAAACATCTGTGTGCAGGCTTTTGTCTGCACATAAGTTTCCAATTCATTTGGATAAATGCTAACAATCACAATTGTATGAGAAGAGTATGTTTAGTTTTGTAAGAAGCTACAAATCTAACAAAGTGACTGTATAATTTTGCATTTCCACCATCAGTGAATGAGAGTTCAGGTTGCTCCACATTCTCCTTAGCAGTTGGTGGTGTCAGTGTTTTAGATTTTAGCTGTTCTAATAGATGGGTAGTGGTATCTCATTGTTTTAATTTGCAATTTCTTAATGGCATATGATGTTGAACATCATTTCTTGTTTTTACTTTCTTTCAGTATATCTTCTGTGGTGACATATCTACTCAGATCTTTTATTCATTTTTTAAATCTTTTTTTATTGTTTTCTTATTGTTTACTTTTAAGAGTTCTTTAAATATTTTGGATAACAGTCTTATTAGATGTGTCTTTGGCAAATAGCGTCACCCAGTCTGTGGCTAGTCTTCTTATTCTATTGACATTGTAATTATTTCTTTCATGGAGCCTTTGGTGTTGTATCTAAAAAGTCATAAATTTTCTCTATAAAAGAGAAGGTCATATAGATATTTTACTATGTTATCTTCTAGGAGCTTTATAGTTTTGCCTTTTACATGTAGATCTGTGATCCATTTTAAGTTAATTTTTGTGAACAATATAATATCTGTATCATAACCCTTCTTTTTCTTTTTTTGCACATGGTGTTCAGTTGTTGCTGTATTGTTTGTTAAAGAGGCTCTCTTTGTTCCATTGTATTTCCTTTGCTCTTACATTTAGATCTCTGATGCATTTTGAGTTACTTTTTGCATACAGTGTGATCCAGGGATCCAACTTCTGTCTTTTACATGCGGGTTATTCGTTTCTTTTTACATCTTAAAATTTTATCTGATATGTTTTCTTCTGTCTAAAAAAATTCATTAGATTTTTTTCTTATGGATATCTGTTTTTGGAGAAATCTGAAGTTTGCTTTGTGAATTTTCTATTTTGCTTTAATTCACGAAAAATAATTTCCTGGAGTCAAGGGCTCTCATTTGGCAGTTAAATATTTTTTAAGTACTCAATATTTTTTTCACCCCTACACCTCTGGCAAACAGTGATACTTTAACTATGCACATAATTTTGCCTTTTCCACAATATTGTATAGTTGTAATCATATAGTAGATACCTGTTTCAGATTGGCTTCTTTCACTGCGCAATATGGATTTGATATTCTTCCATGTCTTTTCATAGTTTGATAGCTCATTTCTTTTTTTAACATCATTTCATCTTTATTTTTTCTGTTATAATTAATCATGTTTTTTATGTTTTTCAATTACAGTTGATAATCAATATTATAATAGTTTAGGTTTACAGCATAGTGATAAGACACTTATATAGCTTACAAAGGGAATCCCTGATAATTCTAGTACCCCCTGACATCATATATAATTATTGCAATATTACTGCCTATATTCCTTATGCTGTACTTTACATTCCTATGAAAATTTTGTAACTTCCAATTTGTACTTAATTCCTTCACTGTTCTTCACCCAAGTGCCTAACCTCCCTCCTACCTGGCAACCATTTGCTTGTTCTCTGTGCTATGAGTTTGTTTCTTCATTTATTTTGTTTTTTAACATTCCATATATAAGTGAAATCATATGGAATTTGCCTTTCTCTGTCTGACAGTTCACTTAGCATAATACCCTTTGAGTCTATCCATGTTGTCACAAGTGTTAAGATTTTGTTCTTCTTTATGACCAAGTAATATTCAATTATATACATGTACCACCTCATTTTTATGCAGTCGTCTATGGAAATACACTTCGGTTGCTTCCATATTTTGAGTATTGTAAATAATACAATGCATATATCTTTTCAAGTTAGTAATTTGGATTTCTTTGGATACATACTCAGGACTGGAGTTGCTAGGTCATCGGTAGTTTTATTTTTAATTTTTTGAGAAAACTCCAAACCATTTTCCATAGTGGCTGCACCAATTTGCAATCCCACCAACAGTGCATAAGAGTTCCCTTTTCTCCACATTTTTACCCACACGTGTTATTTGTTGAGTTATTAATGATAGCTATTCTGACACGTGTGAGATGATATCTCATTATGGTTTTAATTTACATTTCACTGATAATTTGTGGTGTTGAGCATCTTTTCATATTTCTATTGGCTATCTGCATGTCCTCTTGAGAGAAATGTTTATTCAGGCACTCTGCCCCTTTTTTAGTGGGATTGTGTCTTTGGTGTTAAGTTATAGAATTTAAATATAAACCCCTTATCAGATGCATCATCGGCAACATCTTCTCCCATTCAGTAGGTTGTCTTTTTGTTTTGTTGATGGTTTAATGGTTGACTCTCTGTTCAGCTTGCTTATTTGTGGTCATAGAAGTGAACTGCATCTTCACTCCCTTTAAGTAACTTCAGGGTATAATGACATGCTTATATTTATGAAATACCAATATATAAAATTATGGTTTTGAAAATATGTTTTCGTGTTCATAAGGTATGCTGTAAAGATGATATATCTTGTAAGCTTATTCGTCATATTTAATAATTATAGTACATCAAATTATAGTATATTTTTTTAAGTGAAGCAGTCCTAGTATATTAAATATTTTTTAAAAGAAAATCTAAACAAGTTTATTTACTTACTATAAGCATATACATTACAATATATATTACACATGTCAGAGATGAAAAAAAATTACATGCTTCTAAGTTCAGTAGAGTTAACATGAGAAACCACTTTAATATTCAGAAAAATAGTTTCTCAAAGTTAAATTATCTGTAATTTCTAACAAAATTAAGTAACTCATTTCATATTGTTTAGTTATTTAATTATCTGGTAGAAATAAGAAGTCAGAAAACCAGGCTGAATCAAAGCAAAGAAAGATTTTAATTTTTGTCTTATAGTGAAGCATACAGCTTAGTTGTTAACAATAAAAACTTTTAAGCCACATGCTATTTGTGGTTTTGTCTTAAACTAGAAATTAGAAGGTGTTAATTAGAGTGTGGGCTGCATATAAAAATATACTGATCTATTGTAAGCATGCTTAGATAAAGACCTATATTGAATCAAAGTAGAAAAAATTCTGTAATAGTAATCAAACAACCCAATAAGTAATTTACCTTAGTAACTTTGTGTAGTAGGGCAAATGCCTGGTTCAAAAATTACTTAATCACATTTGATATACTCCTTTTGTGATAAAATTAATTGTATGTGACACAGGTGACTTGTGTACCAATATTAAATCATTATTTCATATTTACCAGTTGTTACATTTTCAGCACAAATTTATTTTGGCCTTCTCATACTATCTTCACATTGGAGATAATATCAAGAAAACAAAGCACAGAAGTTTAGCTCTGCTTTAAGGAAGGTTTTGTAATATTTTGGCTCACTTGTTAATAAATTGGTAAACTAGCCTACAGCAGTCATTGTTACTTTTCTTGAAATTACATAATGTGACTTTATCTGGGAGAAAACATTTTTGAGAGTAGCATATTAACATACTAAATTTTATCTCAAATAGGTATCACATAATAGTAACCCTCTTACTGCTGAAAAATTAAATGGAAGCAGAAAAGCACAGATAATTTTGTTTTCTTAATACTTCAACTCACATATTCAAGTCTACTAATAATACATTGATATTACAACTGTTTTCAACAGTGGTATAATTGCTCCTGGATAGTTAAAAAAAAAAATCCTGACTATAAAAAGTGCAGTTAAATATATACTGCAGAATTAAAGACAATAAATATGAGAGAAACATATAGAGAAAAATTCATTACAATGGAAAACTTTTTTTTCTTTAATGGTAAGGTAAATTATTTTAAATTACTACGAAAACTTTAGGCCTTCTAATAGGAATGGCAAAGAACAGAAATAGAGAGTACAGAGAGGCAATTTTACCTGGCTTTAAAAATGGAATAAGCCTTAAAACGATTTAATTTCTTTACCATTTTTGGTTTCTTATTTCTGTATGCATTTCATACATCTCATTTCTTTTTACTGCTCCAATTCTTGGAAGCTTAGAATGTGCTATGAAAGGAGTGAGAGTACAGGCATGCTACATGAATATTGGATTGAATGTGAAAAGGGATTCCTAGTGAAATGGAGTTGGTTACCTTGCCTTATTTTCAGAAATATTTCTTTTTTTTCCTGTCTCTTTCATAACTATCTTCTACCATCATTCCTGTAAAATATCCATACATTTTGCTTCTTAGTAAATTTTATTTGATCTCAGTCGGTTTTGATGTAATTGTTGCTTTTCCATAATTGTGCTCAGGGGGAAAAAAATAATGGTGGATTAGTTTAAAAAGCTTATTTTTCTTTTACATACAATATCATGTTCCTTTATGAGTTCAAACTAGGTTAGAATATGGAAATTAATTTAGTTCCTCATCCAATTCGGGAAATGTAATAATCTCTTCAACTGTCTCTCTTGTTATTGACTAGAAATTAACTAAAAATGGACCTGGACAACACATTATTAGATTCACACCCAGAACAGATTGCAAGGAAATACATGTCTTTTCAGTGATGAATGAGAAGCCCTGCTTATTATTCTGCCAAGGATTTGCCATGTCATTTGTTGAAAACCCCTGTGTTGACATTGATCTTAATTGGTCCCCGGGAAATGCCAAATCTTCTTGACATAAGATTGAGTTATAGCCATCACCAATCATCAGTACTCTAAATATTGATGTAACATTGCTTTGCATTGGAGTTTAAAATTAAAGCAAATATGCAAGATATGAAGTAGAAGCAGTAAGAGCCAAATACAAGTTACTAAAGAATTCTGTGCCTGCGAACAAATATGACATACAGAGTTGAGTGACATCTTTCTTTAAAATTGTAAGATAGTTATTATATTTCCAAGAATATAAAGCAGTTTCCTATGGTTCCAAGCTAGTAAATTTCCATTGTGAGGACTGAGGAATTATAGAGGCAGATACTATTAAGTTAATGATGACAAATACTCTCTAATTTTTTGCACTTATCTTTAAATACGTCAATGACCCTATTGATTATGTTGTATTATTTCTAACAGCATTTACTTGTAGGAAAAAGGTGACTTTTTACAGAATATCTTATAGAAAAGGAAAAATATATGAAGAGAGAAAAATCTATGTAACATCTCTCTCGTGAACAATGGATGATTATATTCCAAGTCATTTTTGCTCCCAAAGAGATTCTGAATTTAGGGGCCTATAAATATACTTAAAGTGTCTTAGCAGGCTTGTTTGTTGTACCAAGAAAGCATTTCATGCAAAACGTTTTAGGTGACAAAGATGAGATAGGAAATTCTAAAAAAAAAAGAAAACAATCGTTCTTTTTATTCTCCATTTGTTCTTCTCTATAATTTCTAAAATCAAAGAAAAATTTATATTTTTATAAAGTATATTTTATATAGAGTACAGGATGTAATGATAACAATAAGACCTACTGACTTTGAACTGAACTGAACTCTCATACTTCAGCTTACTTAATCCTTACAACACCTGTTACCATGCCCGTATTTCACAGAAAACATATGCTTCCTTGAGGTTAATTAACTTTTCCAAAATTATAGATTTAATAAATATTGAAGTTAAATTTCAAACCTAAGGAAACTTAGCATAAAAGCCTGTGCTCATTACCATGCTGTCTAGTCGCTTAAGAGCTTATATAATTTTGCAGTTCCACTATTCCACAGAAATGAATACCACTTACACCTAAACACTGCATTTCTTTAAAAATAAGTGTTGACACACTTTGGAAAATATGTAGAATTCTCTTTTTTTCATATTTAAAGAAAAATGAAGTTGGAATGGTTAAGTGCTTTGCCTAAGGTCACACAGCAAGTGGCTAGAAAAATTTAAATGAAAATATTAATTTAAACATATCTAACAACAAATATTGTAATTTATAATACACACACTATTTTAATGTATCTTTCCTGCTGGGGGCATTTGATTAAAAAAAGACAAGGGGGAGTATAATCAAATTATCTATTTAAAGTACCTTGCCCTAGAGAGTATATAGATTTAATAACCTAATATCACATCCACTGGAAAACTATGACTTACGATTTTTGTACTGAAGAACAATTGCTGTTTTATTTTCTGTTCTTAGTGAAAAAGGCAGAACATAAAACAGAAAAAAAAATACTAACAATAATTGCCTACTGATGTTTCTGTAGAAGCCATTTATTAGTCCTTTTAAGAAATCACATATGAATCTTTCAGAGTAGAACTATATCCCAATGTTTCTTTCAGAGGAATAAGTTAATCCCTGCCTTGTAGAATTTTTCTGTAGGCAACCACAACTAGCAGAGAGTCTGGCAGACAATAACTAGCAATGTATTTATAAAATAATTTTAATTTTATGTCTTCATTCTTGTTCATTTGATGTCTTAGGCAATATATGAATGGTATTTCCTCGACAGTATACGATTTTTGTGTGTCATTAAAATTGAAGAGAAAATGTCCTTTTATCAGTTTTCCTTTCCCTATGCCCCTGGAACATAAAAAAAAAAAAAAAGAAAAGAAAAAAAAGTAGACCCCATTTTCCTCTTTAGAATTCTTCAAAATCCTTGTTTTGCATTTATGAAAATCTTTCAACATGTTTGATCTACTTTGGAAGGTTATACATTTCCTCCCATTCTCTAAATGTTCTTATTTTGGGGTCTTAGTCCTACAGCTCTGAGCAGTTTTAAATGTTACATTTTTTTTTTTTATTTAAGTCAGTTTCACAATATTGAAAGAGGCTATATCACACTAAAAAATTCTGAACATTTAATAAAAGTTTTATTTTCCCTGGAGAAGTACAACACACTAGGTTAGTTAAAAATAAATCAAGTGAAATGACATCCCTCCCATTATGATAAAATTGAAAATTATTTACTGTATAAATATGGATAACATTCATCAAATGAGCTCACTTAAATGATGGTAAATCAAACATGTCACATAAATAAGTTCCTTACTTATATCCTTAATAAATGCAAGTGGAATAGTGGCAAATTAAAGATGTCACAGAATTCTTTGTTTTGCTTTGTGTATTTTTCATATGGTTACCAAGAGCACCACTACGAATCAGAATATTAGATGCTCCCAAGTGGTCAATATTTTAGGAAAGCACATAGCATTAGAAAACAAGTCGTGGAACAAAAGATAACCACAGCAGTGATTCATGGCAGAGGCAGATATGACATGGAGTTAATGAAGCTCAAGCTTCAGTTGTGATTACATGATCATATATTGTTAACAAATAAAAAGCAAAATACAGAGGGTGCCAAAAAAATATACACACATTTTAAGAAAGGAAAAAAAAAACTGTATTAAAACTGTAATGCTCGATATATACTGATAAGAAAAGATAACAAGTCATGTGTATACGTTTTTTTGGCACCCCCGGTATATCTGCACAGTTTACAATGTATGATAGGTTTGGATTGTTTTCTTGAAGAGCACTCTCAAATTGCACAAAATTCAACCCCCAAAATTCAGGTTTCACACTTGACTTCTTGACGTATAATCTGGGATATGAAAATTACATGTTTCAGTAACATAGCAACAGCATCACGCACTCTTGGCAATGTAAGAAACATTAAAGCTCATCTATTCAATTTCACAATAAAATTTTGTGGAATTATTAAATTTTGTTACTACTTAAATACAAATAGAGTGCCACTTTGGTGCTTTTTAAATAATGTCCTTTCCTTTTGCTCTCAAATTGACAATTTAAAAAAAAATAAAATTTTGTTAAAGTATAACTTAAATAAAAGGAAATGCTTCCATATTAAGAGTATATTTCCATGACTTTTGACTCATTTGTACAGTTGTGTAACCACATATTTATTCAAGATATAGAGGAGAACCATTAGTGACATAAGTACATAAAGAACTTTGTGGATCTGCTCCCAGAAAACCTGCTGAAAATAATTTTAAAAACAAGCATTTAAAGTCTCTGGAATTGGCCAAAAGGCATATAGCAAATAAAGAAATATTGATTCCAGAAAATCTACTAAAACCCAGTAGGAATTGCTAGTCTATGGGATCTAAACCGATCCTGTATTCTCACTTCCTCTAAAATTGACTATGATGATGATGAGTGCTCATATCTGTAAATATACTAGAAAACATTGGATCATATTCTTTAAATGTATGAATTGTGAGATGTGAATTATATTTCAATAATTCCATTATATAAATAATATGGAATATTTCCCAAAATATTTCCTTAGGCCACAGCCTTACCTTGCCCCAGGCAATCACTGATCTTCTTTCTTATATTATAGACTGGATTTGTAATTTTTAGAATGTTACATGCATGAAATTATAGTGGATGTACTCTTTTGTTTCTGACTTCTTTTGTGCAGTATAATGAGCTTGATATTCGTCCATTTTGTGTACATTGTTCATTCATTTTTCCTTTTTCTTTTGCTGAGCAGAACTACTTTGATGGGTATACCACATTTGTTTACCCATTCTCTTGTTGATGAATGTCTGGATTGATTGTACTTTAGGAATTTTATCAGAATGAATATGCCCTAAATGTCTGTGTGCAAGATTTTGTATAATATATGTTTTAATTTCTGTTGGCAAATACTTATAATTGTTGAAGTCTATGATAAGTATACGTGTCAATTGTTTGTAATACAATAACAATGTTTGCTATTTACTGTGTGCCAGGCATTGTTTTCATCTCTCCATATGTAATATTAAATATAATGCTCACTAAATCTAATAGTATGGCTTTGTTATATCTATATGTAATATACTTGTATGCAATAAAGTCTTATGGTATTTTAATAATTTATATGTTGCTATATTCGTATCCCCATTTTGTACCTGAGAAATGTGGAACAAAGTTTCTTCTTAGCAAAGCTTGGTGTTATAGTATAAACACACATAGTAAAATTCCAAGAAGCTTTGACATTATTATTGGTTTTTATAAAAACAGAAATCCAGATCTTTATGGGAAATGAAAAAAAAAGCAGCATTTAAAATATGAAGACAAATTTCATTCATATTTGTGAACCGGACAATACATTTGGATCCCTTCAATATTGTCTCTTCTGGAGCTTGATTTATTAGTTGTCCTTCTCTCTTGTCTATCTACAATTTGTCCTTCAACATTAATTTCTCTTTCTCAGGTTACTTATATGCTGAGAAATTTTCATCCTTAACAAAAACAGTAATAAAGTTTGCATTTAACTTTATTTCTACACCAGTATACATCAAGCAATCATTATTTAATTTTTAATTATCATTGTTTAATTTGAAAAAGAACTATGTAGTTTGCTCTCTTCATCTTTCGATTGTTGGTGTACAGCACCTACCACCATAATTCTGATGAGAGTACTCTGAAAGAGCTCACCAATTTTCTCCTCAATTACCTCCCTACTTACTTCTTTATATACACAATAATTTTTAAGAGTTTTGTTTCTAACATTCATTTTTCATCTAGATTCCTTAGATAATTATATCCATTCCAAAAATTGTTATGTAATTATTATTATACACAAAACTTGGCCAAACATATTACTAGAGGCTTAATTTAATATACAGGCTATATTTTTCAATTTTTAAATGAGCATCTCCACCTAAATGACTAGCTTGTCATTCAAACTCAGTTCATCGAAAGGCTAATTACTTCCATCTTGCCCATTCATCAGTCAAACATTATTAATGATAATGATGATGATGATGATGCGGATGGTGATTGTGACAATGATTTAAAACAGATTTGCCCTTCCTTCCATATTTTCTCTTTCATTAGTAGTGTTATTAGCAGTGTTATCAGATGCCTATTTGCTAAGTCCTCTATGTTTCCTTAGTCCTTGCCTCTTCTTTTCTTCCCAGATATTCCCTTATTAATGCCCTGTCTTACTGGTTCCTGGAATAATACTGTTTCATTCATATCACACACTACTCTTTTTCTCCCTCTGCCCAATTCTTCAGACAACCATTGATATATTATTCAACCATACCTGATTTTCTCACACTTTTCTTAAAATGGTTTACAGTTGACCTTGGGGTAAAAAGCAAAATTCTTGGCCTAGATTATGAGGCCTCCCACTACTAGAGCCAAACTGCATTTATAACTTCTTATCCCAGGCTTTATCCAGCCACACAAAGTTACAGACCTCTCACTAACCTACAGGCCTTCCATAAAACTCACAATGCCTGTGTTTCCTCTTTATAAACTCTTTTGTGCCCCCTGTAGACCAGACAGAGAACTACTTAGAAATGTTTCCTATTATCTGATAAACACGAATATTTCCTGATGTGGAAAGATGAAATTAGAGCCATATTTTCTATAAGGCGCTGGCAGCAATGGAGATGCATCACACAGAACTCTCTTCAAGAGGTAACTTGCTACATGGAATGCAATTAGCCATCAGCCTCTATCTGTAGCATTTTGGGGATCCACCAGAGCATCTGAGGTGAGACCATCCTCTCCCCAAACACCTTTCACTCAAAGATTGCACACAGCAGAGGTACTAGTGCCTGGCCTTTTTTACCCATCCCAGGACACTTCCTCATGAACCATCTTTTCACGGGAGCAACCATGTTAAGTGGCTTGGGTTTTCTCAAAGCTGCATTGAAGTCTGAAGCTCTTCCTGTCCAATTTTCTTTCTTTCTCCTCTACTTCCACAGGGGTCAGATCTTCATCAAGTCTGAACCTCTCCCTGACTACTCCTGCTCCCTCCAACTTTTAACTTTCAGAAGTATTATTCGCAATAAATCTCTTACATGTGTAACTTAACTTCATCTTGGTATTTATTTCACTGAGGTCCAGACTGACACAAAATCCTTTCTTGATTTTCAAATCAAACAGAGCTAATTTTTACATAACACTATTATACTTTTGCCAAATAATATTCTAATATTTTTGTAGCTCTTTTCACTAAAACGTGAGCTATGTCATTAGTGTAATAAGTAAATGTTTGTTAAATTAATTAATTTATTCATTAATTCATGCTTTTAAATGTATCATGAAAATGCAATATATCCATACATAGTACTTCTTTTTTGTGTGTGCGCATACACACACATACATTTAGTTAAAATCACATTTAATTTCTCATTCAGAGAAATTTTCTGAAACATCTGCCATTTTCATATTCCAAAAATAATAAATATCACATAGATTGTGTTTTGAGCATGCCACAGTACTCAGTTAAATTTAGTACTTCAGGCTGAAAATAATTCTCTCTCTTCATTTTCAAGTCAGGGGATAATCGTGACTATTCCTTTAGACCACAAAGAGAACAAATATACGGAGGTTAACAAAGTTAAAAATGAATCTATGAAGTGTTAAAAAGTAAAGGATAGCTGTAGCGTAGCTTTCTACTCTTTACTAAATTAATTCATAATACTATCTATCCCTGAAAAGATGTCATTTCAATAGATGTATTTTTAATATTACTGCTCTTTACACAAGGCTACTTTTCAAAAATCAAACACTAAACTGAATGAATACACACACACACACACACACACACACACACACACACACACAGTTTCCTAGTTTTTGTAATTTCCTAAAATAAATTCTATGGAACTGAATTAATTCCAAATTAAAATAAATCAAATAAAATTTACAATATTTACATAAAAATGTCTATTCTTTGAAAATGTATAATTCATTTGCATTTCAATTTCTCAGCTTAAACCTTAAATAAATGTTATTCAAATTTACTCTCACCATGTCTTATTTATATAATCATATCAGATAACAAAGATAACACACCACGTTAGTTTCTGTATGATTTGATATTCTGAAAGTATCTATGAAACTTGTTATATTTTAGCTAAAAATCCAGTGAATCTAGAATATTTTTCAATTTTTCAATATATGTTTTATGTAACTATTTATCAAGTGAAAGACACATGAGATATCCTTAATGAACTTCCAAACTTATTGAAAGAAAAATAAGTTATGTATGAGACAAAAATAAAAAACAACTAAAAACTGAAGCAATATATTCTCATAATGAGTATGCTCTATTCCTACAAAGGCTTTATTCAGTAAAGAAAACATATTGTACTGTACAATCCCTTGGAAAATACATATTTGGATGTCTTTACAGAGAACTAATAGAAATTAGAAAGGAATGATAGAAAAAATAAGATGAAAGTAAGAATTATTGCAACACTACATGTGGAATAATGGTAAAAGTAAAGACAACTAATCAAAAGTATAATTAAAAGCACTGGGCATCAGGATAAAAAATACATCTATCAGAATGAAAATGAGAAAAAATTAAAAGAAAAATGTAAAACCTGGAGAAACATATATATATATATATATGTATAATATGTATAATATGTATATGTATGTATATATGTATAATAGTGCTACCATATACAAAATACAAATATGAAGAAGAAAAACATGACTCCCTTTTAAAATAGCATTCACAGAAAAAAAAAGTACAAATTGAGAGTAAAATATACTAAATATTTCACTTTACTAGTATCAGTCAGGAGAATAATGGCCCTCCCAAAAAATGTAAATCTGTTGAAGGGTGATGGAATAAGCCACCCCAAATATGCACCTTGTGCATAAGGATTATTTTGAGCTAAAGGCACTTAGGAAACAGCAGTTTCAAGAAGGGTGCCATTTGTGACAACATGGATGGATCTTGAGAGTATAATGCTAGGGGAAATAAGTCAGACAGAAAAAGCAGAAAACCATATGATTTCACTGATATGTGGTATATAAACTAAAAACAACAAAAGAACAAGACAAACAAATGAGAAAAAAAAAAAAAACTCATAGACACAGACAACAGTTTAGTGGTTAGCAGAAGGTAAGGGGGTGGGGTGGGAGATGAGGATAAGGGGGATCAAATATGTGGTGATGGAGGCAGAACTGACTCTGGGTGGTGAACACACAATGGGATTTATACATGATGTGATACAGAATTGTATACCTGAAATCTATATAATTTTACTAACATTTATCATCCCAATAAATTAAAAAAATAAGAAGAGTGCTCTGAATTTCCCTTTTCTTTCTGAACGCAGGAGTAAAAAACTCTCATGTAGAAGATGCCCTCCATATACCAGGAGGGAAGAAATATTGTTATCACTAGAGAACGGGGTTGGGGGAGGGAAGGAGTGGACTCCAGGCCAAGGAACATTTGTACAAACACACTTTGTTAAACACACTTTTATCTTCCTTTAGTCTCCCCACATGTTTAATTATTTTTCTACAATTGTCTTTCTTTGTTCAAGTTCATATATAAGAACCTAGGTTTTGTCACTTCTTTGAGTCTTTATTTCTTTATAAAAACTCCTATGTTATGTAAGAATTATGTTACTGTGTTTCCCCGAAAATAAGACCTAGCCGGACAATCAGCTCTAATGCACCTTTTGGAGCAAAAATTATTATAAGACCCGATGTTATATTATATTATTATATTATATTATATTATATTATATTATGTTATATTTATTATATTAATTATGTTATATTATATTTATTATATTATTAGACCAGGTCTTATAGTAAAATAAGACCCAGTCTTATATTAATTTTTGTTCCAAAAGACACACAAGAGCTTATTGTCTGGCTAGGTCTTTTTTTCAGGGAAACATAATAAATAAATGCATACGCTTTTCTCCTGTTAACTTGTTTTAGTCAATTTAATTATCAGGCTCAGCTAAAGACATTAGGAGGGTAGAGGTAACATTTTGCCTCCCCTACAATGGCAAGGGGAAATCGAGTTTGCTAATTACCTGGTGTAAATATAGTTTAAATAAAGAGATGACCCTGGATGCTCTTTATATAAGAGTGGATGGGCCCAATATAATCACAAGGGTCCTTAAAAGATGGAAGAGGAAGGCAGAAGAACGAGAGTGATGCACAGTGTGAAAGACTGGGCTCTGAAGATGGAAGTGTACAGGAAGCCAGCAAGATGTGCAGCATCAGCCTCTAGAAGTTGGGAAGGACAAAGACAGGGACCCTTTTCTACCCAGATCCTCCACAAGATGCAACACTTTGACATCTTGATTTACATCTACTGAGACCCATGTTGAAATTTTGACTTCCAGAATTATAAGATAATAAATGTCTACTGTTTTAAGCTATGAAGTTTGTGGTAATTTGTCGCAGGAGCAATAGGAAACACTAGAAATCAAATGCAAACAATCATCAGATAAATTTTCTCCTCTCAGTTTGGCAAGGATAAAATAAAAAGCCTACTGTGAGCGTGGGGAAGGCTATTTCTCATATGTTGCAATTTGATGTATCAGGCCCGTTTGACACACTTAATATGGAAAAAAATTGCCACATTTATTAAAAGATTCCAAAATGGTTGTTTCTTTTAATTATTGATTCATTAATTCTGATGTAAGACGTTTGTACCTATTAGACAAAACTGAACATGAACACTTTCAGATATTCTAAGTCAGGAACAAAATAAGGTGTCGGTTAATATACTTAGGCTTAGTCAAATAATGAAATACTATGCACTCATTCAAATGGCTTCTTTATTATTTTTTTTTAAAGAATTTCTAGAAACATAGGATAGCAGATCCTAGTGCATCGCCGACTCCCTTGGGCTTTACCACTATTCCACTATCAGTAGCTGCATCACTTCCAGAAGGTTTTCTCTGAAGCCAGAAAGGGTCTCTGCCTGTCCAGGAGTTACTCCAGAGAGGTGGACAATTAGCACCCTCTGAGAGCAGCTTTGATCAACGACTAATGGGAGATGGAATATAGAAACCTAAGTTCTTGCTTCCCCTGGTGGTATAACAGAGAAGTGGGTTCTGCCCAATTTCTCAGTTTACTCAGGATCTAAATTTCATTGACCTACAGAGATAGTTGTCTTTATAATACATGCTTTGTTTGCTGTTCTCCCTTTTCTGTACCATTCTCTGTTCCCAACCAGTATTTTCTTCAGCTCTGCCAAAACAAAACAAAACTACCTAATGTTGAATCTTTACAAAACACTACATATGGAATTATTTCAGCTTGAATTAAAAATGTAAATATATGGGGTGGGGGGGTGAAATCTGAGGACATACCCAGATCAAGTGTAGTATGGTTGGCGGACTTAGCTTGTAAGTCAAGTTCCTGAAAGAATTAGTAACAGTTTTCCTTACTAGAAGGGGATTTAACTGCCTAATTTTTGACTTACAAATTTGTCTGATGAGCAGAATCCCATGTGACTGTTCCTATGGTCTCTGTCTCACAACAACACCTAGGGCAGAAACTCTGGCATACTTGTTCTGTGTACTCAATATACTTACCTTATTCTAAGATCTGGGAGATCTTTATCTTCTGGTATTTTCAAATGCGTTTTCTTTGTTCATTGCCAACTGTTAAAATTCTTTCCTATCCCCACCTCTACAACATGAAGCCATGTTATTTTTTTTTTGTTGTTGTTTGTTTGTTTTTTATGGAGTCTGTCATTTGAGTACTATTAGGATCACTAATAGAGAAATTCTGAGGAAAGCAAAGCATATTTTTCCACTTCAAAATGGGTGAGTTAGGTGTCGTAAAAACAAAGCATTCATCTTTTTACTGTTCAACAAGTCATATTGGCACATTATAGGCATAGTTTATTTATAGGACTTATGTGAGTAAGAATTTCACTTGAAATGCCATTGCTTTAAGGATTCAGAGAAGCATTTAAAATAGAGTGAACATGTGAAAATGCCTCCTCTTTGTCCTCAGTTACCCAGATCTGGAGCGCAGTGCAAAAAAGGGAGTCAAAATACTCTTGAAAACTCAATTTCTATATAGAAAACTTGATACTCTTCTTACATTGTTGTATCTTTAATTCATGCTGATAGATTTCAGGCATCTTTTACTTTGTAGAAACAAAGGAACCTTATATAAGTGTAACAGGCTCATGAATAACATTTGCAACTTATTTCAAGTTTCCCTGAAATTGTAATTAATTTGTATAAGGAAAAAAATGTGAATACAGTTGTCGAAAAGGGGGTTTATTTATTTGTTCGTTGACTTTGTGAGGCTTAATTTTTCTCCTAACTAAAAGAGATTCTTCTTATGAAGCAGATACAACATTAAATGCAACACAATTAATATTAATTCAATAATTCAACAGAAACTTACTGAGTATCTACTATGTACCATTTACTGTCCCACTGACCTTGGACGTAATAGTGGGAGAAAAACACACACCCACAGACACACAGACACACACACACAAACCTTTCCCTTTAGTCGAGTTTGCTCTCTGTCATAAAATAAATATGAATCATACAATGTGATGACTTGTTTTTGGAATATATAAAAATCTGTGATTTATTCATTGGGGGTACATATTTCTTAACCAGGGAGAATTACTTTGGAGTGTTGCAGTTATTAAATGTACATTGTCCATATCAATAGGTATTAATTAGACCTTTTTTTTTTTTTTTACAACGGTCTAAGTGATTATACCATAGTTAGAAGGTCCACTGTAATACTTATCCTTCTTTCTCATATTTCTTCTCCTTTATAAATGATTAACAAATTTGTATTATTTACTCAATGGATGAATCAGAATGAGAAATGTGTGAGCTCTTGTTCTTGCCTCCAACAGACTACCTATTTTTGTTTTTGTTTTACTTTCAAACAAGTCTACTGAAAAATAACTTCAGCTGTGCTATTTAAGCATCATTTCAAGGAAAGAAGAGTCAAAATATATCTTTTAGCCTATGGTATATCTCTGTAAAAACAGATTTATTTGAAGCTAAGTAGCGTTAGATCGCCTGACAAACAGAGATACTGGTAACCAAACAGTGGTAAGGGTTCTGAAGATACCCAGGGATTCACATGGATAAGAAGGCCATGGTAAAAGCTAAGCAGAAGACAAATTCCAAAAATCAAAATGAGGACTTTCTAGGGAATGAAAATGATTTCCAAAATATCAAGCATAAAGTAGTAAAACAAGAAAAATGCTAGATAACTATAACAAGTCAATATAAGCCAGCTGTTGTACCTTATGAGAAGTCTTCACATGGAGTCAGGGAGTCTTGGGCTCTTTCCTCATTAAGGTTCTAATCTACTAGGGGACATCTAGTGGGGGATATTGACATTAAATAAAAACACATATAATTAATATTATACATTAATTTAAGTACTGTGAAGGAAAATAATAAAATGTTATGAGAAAAATCAATGGAGTAACTTATTGTATTTTGGGCAACAAAAGAAAGTATCTTTCCTTCACTGAAATTTAATGAGACCTGAAGCTCTATGGGAAAGAAGGGTCAAAGGAGTCAAAAGAATTTAGGCCATTCTGGAAAACAATGGGAAAACTGTGTATCTTGGTCATAGTGAGCACATAGAGAGTGAAATGTAAGGAGACAAAAGAAACAGGTTTCAGATTCAGGGGCTTTTAGGTCATGCAAATTATTTTGTATTTTATCCTAAGAGCAATGAGAACCAGGCAATAATTTAAAGCAAATGGAAGAGAAAACATTAACTTTAAATTTTATAAAGTTTACATTGTTTTTTCTATGGCAACAATCTGGATAGGAGCACATAGTAAATGGATATTTGTACAGTTGAAAGACAATGTTTGTTTGAATTTGATTGGTAACAGTGGAAATGGTGACTAATGAAGAATATATATCTCCAGATGTGCACACACACACACACACACACACACACACACACACAAGTGGATGAACAACAGGATTGGATGATTTGAAGGATAAAACAAATAGCAGTGTCAAACGTATTCTATTTCCCAATCAAACTCTAAAGAATGAGAACAGATCTTGAAAGAGGAAATGATACAGAATGCATTGGTGCATATAGCAGTAGGTCAAAATTTGACACTTGCTTGACTGATACTTGGACTGCACGTATTAAAATATATTAAACTGTTTTACTATTTGGTATCAAGTGACTGTACAATAAATTATAACTTGACATGAACATATATATAATATGCATATGCATATATGTATGTGCACATGTAACAAATATAGTGAAGTGCCTTGAAAACATCATTGCTTACTCACTGATGGCTTTTGATACTTTCAAACAGGATTGGCAAACTTTTTGTAAGTTTGTAAATATTTTCAGCTTTATAGGTAGAGGGTCCCTATCACAACTACTAAACTCTGTCACTGTAGTGTAAAAACAGCCATGGTTGATATTTAAACAAATGGCTATGAACAGAATTGGCTGGGCTATAGTTTGCCAAGCTGTAAAATCTTTAAATAAATATAGGAAGGATTCGAAGGGGGAAAAATTAGTATTGGGGTTTAAGATGCCCCTCTTCAATAAAAATAAAAAGAGTAATTTAATGTTAGTATAATAGATTGAGTTTATCAAATATGATTTGAAATATTCCTGGATCACTGTTATTTTTAAGTGACTTTAACTTTACACAAAGTTTGACAATTTTGACACTGACATTTTTCATGTTTTTCTACAGTATTACCTATTGGTTTGTGTGGTATAGAATAGTCAAAATAACAAACAAATGAAGAAGTGTGAAAAATTGAAATGACAAGATTATTGAAGTAGCTTTAACATGGTGATGTGCTGAAATATAAAGGTTGAAATATACTGTGAATTTTGATATAATAAAATTAAATGAATATCAGACAGTGTGCAGTGTGTCTGACTACCCAATGTGCCTAGCATGCAACACAAAAATTCTCCCAGCGCAAATAAGGAAATCATCGATGTTACTGTCTCAGGCAAAAAAAGGAAAAGAAAATCAGGTACAGACTAGCTGATTCTGAGAATATTACAGAATGTAAACTCTCTAAAAGATTATCCGTGTTTGGTACACTTACTTATCTACTAGTATTATACAATGCAGGCTGCATCTATTCCCCACAAAAAGAGCTACAGCCTACTGCCTGGAGCCTCTGAATATGTTATCTCACCATGGTAAGGAAATTTGCAGGTGTGATTTAGGTAAGGATTTGAGATGAAGGAGATTTTCCTGGATTATCCAGGTGGGCCCAATGTAAGCGCAGATGTACTTGTAGGAGGGAGCCAGGAGTGTCAGTCAGCCATAAGGGAGAGGGGCCTCAGGAGAGGCTGGAGTGATACCAGGAAGGAGCCCTGAGCCAGGGAATGTAGGTGACCTCAAAGAGCTGAAAAAGACAAATAAATGATTGCTCCCTGAAGCCTCTAGAAAGAAGGAAGAACTACAGACAGGGTGATTTTAGACTTCTAATCTTCAGAACTGTAAGAAAACAAATTTGTATTGTTTTAAGTTGTTAAGTTTGTGGTAACTTTTTACAGTAGCAATAGGAGATTAATGCAGTATATAAACTCAACCATGCCCTGTATTACTTTGGGAATTATTTTCCTATAACCGTATGAATATTTTGGCTGCTACAATTGTCATAATTCTGTGGGTAATTAATTATAGATCTCATTTGTCATATAGTGTTTGACATTGCTGGACTTTCAGTCGGAAAATTTAAGTTTTAACTTTTGAGAGATATTTTTAACATGCTGTCTGTGTATGTTATTTCATTTTTCATTTTTTAATTGTATTCTTATTTATGTTTTTTAAATTTTGTTTTTTCTCATCCATGTGTAAATCTCAGTGATACAATGCAGCTAAAATGATGCAACATTATTTAAACTGTGAAACAAAATAAATTACATAACAATGATTCATATTTCTTATTATGAAAGCATGAGATCAGGATATAGTAAAACTAGAAAAACATTTGCTACTTTTGACAGGCTAAGAATTTAATTTTCAGCAAAAGCACATTTCCAAGTTTCACTTTTGTTTTATAATAAAATCTCAATTTCAGGAGATATTGAAATGTAAACAGGAAATAGGTGTCAGCCTCAGGTCAGACCTACTTTGTACAGTGTACTTATTTATACCAAACATTTCACAATTGTTATCTATAAACTAAATAATCATCTCTCTGTTTTGTTCTTAGGACTAGGCACAGCTTTTGTGTGTGCAGCACTTTAGTATTTCCTATTAAGGATACTAACTATGAGTGAGGAGATATGTACCAAAAGTGATGGATGTTCGAACCAATCTTGAGCTGGGAAACAGCATGAGGAAATTGAAATGTTTGAAAGATTGCTTATATTGGATGAAGAGAGCAAAAGGGAATATATTTTATTTTAGTTAGCTATCTCCAGTCTCTGTAAATTTTCTTTCCCATCAAATACTTTTTGCAGAAAACAAAAACAAGCAAGTAACAATAGGATCAAATAAAATAGCAATAAAGAAAGAAAGAAAAAACACCCAGAAATCGATTTAGATATTGAAGATTGTTATAAAATATTTTAGATAATTAATTTAATAGTAATTAAAATTACATTTTCTTTTTTTTTAATTTATTTATTGGGGTGACAAGTGTTAATGAAATTACATAATTTTAGGTGTACAAGTCTGTATTACATCATCTATAAATCCCATTGTGTGTTCACCACCCAGAGTCAGTTCTCCTTCCATCACCATATATTTGATCCCCCTTACCCTCATCTCCCTCCCCCCACCCCCCTTACCCTCTGGTCACCACTAAACTGGTCATCACTAAACAATGAGTTTTTGTTTCTCATTTGTTTGTCTTGTTTTTGGTTCATATACCACATATCAGTGAAATCATAGGGTTCTCTGCTTTTTCTGTCTGACTTATTTCGCTTAGCATTATACTCTCAAGATCCATCCATGTTCTCACAAATATCCCTATATCATTTTTCCTTAACGCCGAATAGTATTCCATTGTGTGTATATATATATATATATATATATATATCACAACTTCTTTATCCATTCATCTATCGAAGGACATTTTGGTTGTTTCCATGTCTTGGGCACCGTAAACAAACCTGCAATGAACATTGGAACATTGGAGCACACGTGTCTTTATGAATAAATGATTTCAAATTCTTTAGGTAGATACCCAGGAGAGGGATTTCTGGGTCATATGGTAATTCTATTTGTAATTTTTTCAGGGACCTCCACACTGCCTTCCAAAGCGGCTGCACCAGTCTGCATTCCCACCAACAGTGTATGAGGGTTCCTTTTTCTCCACAGCCTCTCCAACACTTGTTGCTATTTGTCTTGTTGATGATAGCCATTCTGAATGGGGTGAGGTGATATCTCATTGTGGTTTTTATTTGCATTTCTCTGATGATTAGCGATGTTGAGCATTTTTTCATATGTCTATTTGCCATTTGTATGTCCTCTTTGGAGACATGTCTCTTCAGGTCCTCTGCCCATTTTTCAATTGGGTTGTTTGTTTTTTTGTTGTTGAGTTTCATGAGTTCCTTGTATATTTTGGATATTAGACCCTTATCGGAGAAACTGTTTGCAAAAATCTTCTCCCATTCAGTCGGTTGCCTCTTTATTTTGTCGATGATTTATTTTGCTGTGCAGAAACTTTTAAGTTTCATATAGTCCCATTTGTTTATTTTATCTTTTACTTCCATTGCCTTTGGAGTCAAATTCATAAAATGCTCTTGAACCCAAGGTCCATAAGTTTAGTACCTACGTTTTCCTCTATGCAGTTCATTGTGTTAGGCCTTATGCTTAAGTCTTTGATACATTTTGAATTAATTTTGGTACACAGTGACAGATAACAGTCCAGTTTCATTCTTTTGCACGTGGCTATCCAATTCTCCCAGAACCATTTATTGAAGAGGCTGTCTTTCCTCCATTGTATGTTTTAGCTTCTTTGTTAAAAATTATCTGTCCATATTTATGTGGTTTTATTTCTGGGTTCTCAATTCTATTCCATTGGTCTATGTGTCTGTTTTTCCGCCAATACCAAGCTGTTTTGATTATTGTAGCCCTGTCGTACAAGGAAAAATCAGGCAGTGTGATACCTTCAGTATTGTTCTTTTTCATAAGATTGCTTTGGCTATTCAGGGTCTTTTGTGCTTCCAAACAAATCTGGTGATTTTTTGTTCTATTTCTTAAAAAATTGCCATTGGGATTTTGATGGGGATTGCATTAAATCTGTATAGTGCTTTGGGCAATATGGCCATTTTAACTATGTTGATTCTTCCAATCCATGAGCACGGAATGTCTTTCCATTTCTTTGTGTCTTCTTCAATTTCTTTCAAAAATGTCTTATAGTTTTCAGCATATAAATCCTTCACATCCTTGGTTAAGTTTATTCCTAGGTATTTTGTTATTTTTGCTGCAATTGTAAAGGGAATTGTTTTTTGTATTTCTTTTTCTGAGATTTCATTGTTGGTATATAGGAAAGCAATGGACTTTTGTACGTTGATTTTGTAGCCAGCAACTTTACTGTATTCATTAATTGTTTCTAACAGCTTTTGGTGGAGTCTTTAGGGTTTTCGATATATAGCATCATGTCATCTGAAAGAGTGATAATTTAAATTCCTCATTCCCAATTTGGATGCCTTTTATTTCTTTCTCTTGCCTGATGGCTCTGGCAAGGACTTCCAACACTATGTTGAAAAGCAGAGGTGATAGGGGACAGCCCTGTCGTGTTCCTGAATGTAGAGCACAGGGCTTCAGTTTTTCACCATTAATTATGAGATTAGCTGAGGGCTTGTCATAGATGGCCTTTATTATGTTAAGGTATTTTCCTTCTATACCTATTTTATTGAGTGTTTTAATTATAAATGGATGTTATAACTTGTCAAATGCTTTTTCTGCATCAATTGATATAATCATATAATTTTTGTCCTTTGTTTGTTTATGTGATGTATCACATTGATGGATTTGCGGAATGTGAACCATCCTTGTGGCCCAGGGATGAACCCCACTTGGTCATGATGAATAATCTTTTTAATGCATTGTTGTATTCCATTTGCTACAATTTTGTTTAGGATTTTTGCATCAGTATTTATTAGAGATATAGGTCTGTAGTTTTCTTTTTTTGTGTTGTCCTTACCAGGTTTTGGTATCGGTAGTGTGGCCTAATAAAATGAGATAGGGAGTACTGACTCTTCTTCAATTTTTTGGAAGAGTTTGAGCAGGATTGGTATTAGATCCTCTATGAAGGTTTGGTAGAATTCACTGGTGAAGCCATCTGGTCCCGGACTTTTGCTTTTGGGAAGGTTTTGGATGATTGATTCAATTTCTTTACTGGTGATTGGTCTGTTTAGATTTTCCAGTTCTTCATGGTTCAGCCTTGGAAGGCTATATGTTTCTAGGAACTTGTCCATTTCTTCTAGGTTATTGAATTTGGTGGCATATAGTCCTTCATAGTATTCTTGAATGATCTTTTCTATTTCTGGGGTGTCCGTGATAACTTCCCGTTCCTCATTTCTGATTTTGTTAATTAGTGTCTTCTCTCTTTTTATCTTAGTGAGTCTAGCCAAGGGTTTGTCGATTTTATTAATTTTTTCAAAGATCCAGCTCTTTGTGACATTAATTTTTTCTATTGTCTTTTTGTTATCTATTTCATTAAGCTCTGCTCTGATTTTTGTTATTTCCTTTCTTCAGCTGACCTTGGGTTTCACTTGTTCTTCTTTTTCTAGTTCTTTGAGGTGTAACATGACATTATTTATTTGGGATTATTCTTGTTTCTTGAGATAGGTCTGTAATGATATAAATTTCTCTCTTAAAACTGCTTTCACCGCATCCCAACAATTTTGGCAGGATGTATTTTCATTGTCATATGTTTCTATATATCTTTTGATCTCTCCTCTAATTTCTTCTTTGACACAGTCGTTCTTTAAAAGTATGTTGTTTAATCTCCATGTATTTGTGTTTTTTCCTGCTTTCTTTTCGCAGTTAATATCCAATTTCAGAGCCTTGTGATCAGAGAATATGCTTGGTATGATTTCAATCTTCTTAAATTTGCTGAGGCTGCTTTTATGCCCCAATATATGGTCTATCCTTGAGAATGTTCCATGTACACTCGAAGAGAATGTATAATCTGATGATTTAGGATGAAGTGCTCTATATATGTCAATGATGTCCGTTTCATCTAATGTGTCATTTAGGGCTGCTATTTCATTATTTATTTTCTGTTTGGATGATCTATCCATACCTGTCAATGATGTATTTAAGTCCCATAGTATAATTGTGTTTTGGTCAATTTTTCTCTTTAGTTCTGTTAGTAGTTGCTTGGTATATTTTGGTGCTCCCTGATTGGGGGCATAAATATTGATGACTGTTATGTCTTCTTGTTGTATAGTCCCCTTTACCATTGTGAAATGTCCATCTTTGTCTCTTGTTATCTTTTTCACCCTGAAGTCTGTTTCATCTGAAATCATTATGGCTACACCTGATTTTCTCTGGGTACCATTTGGTTGGAGTGTCAATTTCCACCCTTTCACTTTGAGTCTATGCTTGTCCTTATAGCTGAGATGTGTCTCTTGGAGACAGCATATGGTTGGATTTAGTATTTTGATCCAATCTGCTACTCTGTGCCTTTTTATTGGTGAGTTCAGTCCATTTACAGTTAGGGTGATTATTGATACGTGAGGATTTCTTGTCATTCTATCTTTAGTTTTCTGGTAAGGCTGTGACTCCATTGTTTCTTTGCTTTTTTGTTGTTGTCTATTATTTTTGTGTGGTGGTATTCTATGATGTTTCCCTGTTTCTTCTTGTATTACAATATATATTTCAGTTCTGGATTTTTTTTTGAGTGTTTACCCTTAAGATTATGTAAAAGAAAGCTTAATATTTAGAGTATTCCATTTTCTTCAGCACGCTTACTTTCTCCATTCCCATATTCTGGTTCAGGCCTTTATGTTCCTTCTTTTTATGTTTCGGTTGCCACAAATTGTCCCTGTTGATGGTTGTTGCATAGCCTCCTTTAGTATGTCTTGTAGTGCAGGTCGTGTATTACAAAATTCCCTCAGCTTCTGTATGTCTGGAAAGGTCTTTATTCTTCCTTCATATTTAAAGGATTTCTTTGCTGGATATATTATTTTTGGTTCATGATTTCTCTCTTTCAATAGTTCGAATATTTGGTTTCACTCCGTCCTGGATTGTAGAGTTTCTGCTGAAAAATCTGATGATAATCTAATGGGCTTTCCGTTGTAGGTTACCGTCTTCTTTTCCCTGGCTGCCTTGAGGATTCTTTCTTTGGTGTTAATTTTAGACAGCTTGAATACAATGTGCCTTGGAGAAGGACTGTTGGGATTGAGGTAATTAGGTGTTCTGTTTGTTTCTTGGATTCGAGGATCCAGTTCTGTTCACAAATTTGGGAAGTTCTCATTAATAATTTCTTTGAGTATATTCTCTGTTCCGTTCTCTCTTTCTTCTCCTTCTGGTATGCCCATTATTCTTATATTGCTCTTTTTGATGGAGTCAGAAAGTTCTTGTAGAGTTCTTTCATTTCTTTTAAGTCTCAAGTCTCTTTCTTCTTTCATCTTTGTAATTTCCAGGTTTCTATCTTCGATGTCACCGATTCTTTCATCCATCTGGTCAACTCTACTACCTCATCTGCTTATTTCATTCTTAATTTCTTCTATTGAGTTCTTAATCTCCAGAAATTCCATTTGGTTCTTTTTTAAAATTTTAATCTCTTTCGTAAAATGCTCATGTTCTTCTTTGATTGCGTTTCTGAGTTCATTAAATTGCCTTTCTGTGTTTTCTTGCATCTCTTTGATGTTTTTCAGAACTGCAATCTTGAATTCTCTATCATTTAAGTCACATATTTCTATATCTTTAAGTTCTTTTTCTGGAGACTTTTCACTTTCTTTCTGAGCTGTCTTGTTGCCGTGGTTATTGATGGCAATTACTGATTTAATATTTCTCTTCCTAGACATCTACAAGAGTGGCTTCTGCAACTGGTTGATAGGAAGAGGTCTTTCTTTTGTTTTCCAATACTTGTTGGAAGAATGTTTTATTTTCTCTCTGACTGCAGCCTCTTTTTTTTTCTCTCTGACACAGTAGTGATATATTTTCTCAGCACTTTTTCAGCTTTTCACACAATGGGGGGATTCCCTGGGAGACGGGCCTCTCCTCTGTTAACAGTTCACCTGTGTCATAGGGCACCACGTCCCTGTGGGGGTGCGGAGAGCTTTTGAAGTTCCAAAGCTCTTTCTGCACCCAATTCAGAGCCCGTATGTTTCAGTTCTGTTTACTCTTGCAGGGATCCACCCAGATAGATGGGGCCAGGGCGGGGTGAGTTGTGAGAGGTGGCCCAGAGCAATGGCAGCGACCACCACCACAGCTGGTCCTGCTTCCACGGCTCCCTCTCCTTTGCCGGAACTAGTTGGGCTGCGAATCTGTTTCTGCAGTCCACAGTTTTCAGAACAGCAAAAATCCTGTCCTTTTGATCTGACACTGCTACTTTATCGCTTCTAGCACCGGGCAGGTGGGGGCGGGGAGAGCTCTGGGAGGGTAGGGAGGGGTGGCTAGTCTCAGTGCCTAAGGCTTCCGTTCTCTGCTCGGCAGTGAGGGCTTAAACCACAGTTTTCAGCCTTCTTCCATCAGTCTTTGCTCCGAGGTCTCTGCCGTGAACGTTGGGTTCAGCCTTGTTTTATGGTGCCCCCTCAGCCCTGTGGGTTGTAAGCAGAGCCCTAGCAGTCCGAGTTCTTCCCTCTCCCGCAGCTGCAGTAGTTCTGGGATGCAGCGAGCTCGGAGCACTGAGCTAGGTCTGCTTCCTGCGCCCGAGCGGCTCCGTCCCTGCACTTCTCCCTTTCTACCTCCCCCACTAGCGTGATTCACCCACCTGGAGGTGAATTCAGTAGTGGACCTCTTCGTCTTGCCTGTCTGCTATGCAGGGAGTCCTTTGTGGAGTTATCGTTGTCTGATTAGTTGTAAATTCCAGGAGAGCTTTACAGAGGCTCACCTCACACTGCCATTTTGATCCGGAGTCGCCTAAAATTACATTTTCTAACTACAAACAGTTGTAACCAAGGAGATAAACCATATCAGAAACAGATTCTAAATTGGAACAGAAGGGAAAAAGACTAGGCGAAAGCATGAAACTCAACTCTAGAAAAAAAGTAGTCGAGGAGGGAAGAAAACTACCTAATAGTACTAAAAAAGTAAGGGAAAGAAATATTGCTGACAACTGGGCTGAGCAATTGATAAACAAGGTGATCTCTATTGAAAACTATTGTTAGATATTATTTGGATGATTCATGTATTTGACAATATTTATTGCAAATTTGTGTCATAAACTATTTTAAACATTGGGAATACAGCAGAAATAAACAGAGTCTCTGCTCTGATGCAGATTAATTTGGGGGATGCAAGAGTCCAAAAACATGTAAACATATGTACGATGAAGGGAAGGGGAATATCAACTAAGAAGGTGTAGGAAAGGGGTTATTATTTTAAAAAGAGTTGTTAGGCCTTTTCTAGTTCTGGTAAGTTTATATTAGAACAGAAATATGAGAGAAGTTTAAGGTGCAGGGCATGAAAAACTGAGGAAAGATTTAAGAACAGTTAGAACCACATGTACAAAGGTTCTGAGTCAGTGAGCATATTAGATGTGCTTAAAACACACACACAGAAAAACAAAACAAAACAAAACAAAACAAAAAACAAAACAAAACAAACAAACAAAAAAAAAAAACAGCTGAGTCCAGTGTGGTTAGAGTATTTGGGTTGTGGTGTGTCCTGTCAAAAGCTGAGGTCAGAGAAGTAGCTCTGAGAATGGTTGTACAGTCATGCAATACAGTGTGTTTTATTCTGAGTGAAATGGAAAATAATTGGATTCCCCAAAGTGGAAAAGTCATGTGATAAAATTTGTTTTGAAAGAATAACATTAGATATTGTGTGGTATATAGATAGATATAAAGAGTCCGGGTAAAAACGGAAGCACCAACACTATTATTATTACTACTATTATATTACAACACTATGGGAGATAATGGTGTCTGCATGTATTAGTCTTCTAGGGCTGCCATAACAAACTACCACAGCCTGGGCAGCTTAAATAACAACAAAAAAAATATTTTCTCATAGTTCTGAGGGCTAAAAGTCCAAGACCAAGGGTTTAGCAGGTTTGATTTCTTCTGAAGCCTTTCTCCTTGGCTTTCAGATGGCTGCCTTCTAGCTGTGTCCTCATGTGATCTTTCCTCTGTGCTCTTGTATCATTGCTGTCTTGCTGTGTGTCCTTATCTCCTCTTTTTATAAGACACCAGTCATATTGATCTAGAGCCCACCTGAACAAGCTCATTTTAATTTTCCACACATTTAAAGGACCTACTTCCAAATCCAGCCATATTCTGAGGTACTGGGAGTTAGGGCTTAAACATGTCATTGTCCCATACAAGTCACAGCCTCAGGTGGTGGTGACGGAAATGCTGAGTAGTCACATTCAGGATAAATGTTATAGAAATCAAGTATAAGATTTGCCAGTGGAATAGGTGTTAGTGTCGAATATATATCTGATGTTTTTGATGTAACGATTGAAAAAGGGAGTTGCGAGCAACTGAGATGTGGCGGAACAAGGAAGGGGTAAATTTTCAGTCTGCATAGTGTAGCAAGAATTTAATTATTATGATGTAAAATTTGAAATGCCTCTTGGATATTCAAGTGACAGTGCTAACTAGACAACTGAATATCCAAGAGGCCTTAGAAATATCCCTGCTATAGACTGTGTAATTTCATAAGCCCAGCTGCATGGGGAGGTTAGCCTGAGAGTGACGGTAAGGTATGAGCTGAGTAAGGGATAATTCTTAGAACCCAGGACAAGGAATTCACAGTTCAGATTCTTCTGGCTTGAGCCGAAGAATACAATCTATGCCTTTATCACCTTCTCTTCCTATTTTCCTAAAAAGATGTTGAGTTGCCTAAATAACCCCCCCCCAAAAAAAATGATACTGTATCTTCTGTAGCAACATCTTATTTCTATTTCTGTTGAATATAGCCTCCTCCTCTCTGCACTCTTTTTTATTTCACTTTGAAATTTAACTTTTCATCATTCATTCATTCATTCATTCATTCATTTCACTTCCCTGTCCCCACAATAAATAATTTATTAAGCACTTCTACATGGTAGACATTCCTCTTTACAAACCCTAGCAAGACTAAAGATGCAGACACCAACAAGAAGCTGTTTTTTCAGAAATTGTGAGAATGACCCCACTAACATGCCAGGAAGGATACAAATAATGAGGAATATGCGGCTCAAAGCTTTTTAGGAAGCTAATCAAAGGAACAAATACATACAGTTTAAAAAGCCCTGTAATCTATTAAAAAATATGGAAGATGTTTGGAATTGAAAGATTAAAGGGGATTGATTGATTTAAACTAAAACTTCAGGAAGATAGTATTTTAAAATGGTCCTTAAATTAAAAAAAAAAAAAAAAAAAAATATATATATATATATATATATATATATATATATATATATATAATTTATGTTTTGGAAGCTTTGTAAATACTAGTATTTATTATCACCCATCACTGGGTAGGGCTTTAATAATTAATCATTTCTATTCGTAATTATCTATGTCCATTTAACAACCTCTGCCCATATGTCAGGCACTGCTCTAGGCACACTGTAAAAAATATATCTTTAATTAAATTTATTGGAGTGACTTTGGCTAATAAAAATATATAGATTTCAAGCCTACAGTTCTATAATAGAATCATCTATATATTGCCCTGTGTATTCACCACCCAAAGTCAGATCTTCTGTCACCATATATTTGACCCCCTTTACCTTTTCTACCTCCTGCCTTTATCTGCTGTTAACTGTACGTTCATTGAAACATTATTCACAGTGGCCAAGACATCCAAACAACCAAAGTGTCATTTGATAGATGATTGAATAAAGAAGATATGGTACATCTATGCAATGAAATACTACTCAACCATAACAAATGAAATACTGCCATTTGCGACAACGTGGTTAGATCTTCGAATTATCATTCTAAGTGAACTAAGTCAGACAGTAAAAGTTGAGAACCAGATACTTTTGCTCAATGTGGGATATAAAACTGAAAGCAACAAAAGAACAAGAAAAACAAATGTAAAAAAAATATTTTAAAAGGTAGAAAGGACACATACTGTTGAAGATAAATAGAATGTCTAAAGTTCTAAGTTAGGAAAATCCTAATCAAACGTTTTTCCTTCTTGTGGTCAGCATCTGTGTGACCACAACAAAGTTAAATTTTTTACTTATAATTTCAGTTAAGTAATTTTTAACCCAACCTTCACGAGGTTTATTTAATTTGGAAATATTTCTGGAAAGAAAAGTGGTTGTTTAGAAAGGCTAATTGTTCACAATCGTACCCAAGCAATTGATCTTAAATATCATTATAAAAAATAATCCTAAACTCAATATTATAAAAATTATTTTTTTCATTTAGTATATAATTTCTAATTTAACTGAGAGAACTACATGGTATAAAGCATATTAAAACTGTGAAGATCATTCACCTGGCAAATTTGAGTGTTTTTTAATTTGTCATAGAATAAATCTATTCTAATTTCATGTGGCTTAAGTGAATAAGTGTAACAAACCTCAACCTCAATGAAATTTTACCTTTTAAAGATTAATTGGGTTTCACAATATTAAGACTACCTGATCAATTCAAATTTAAATATTAATTTCAGTCCTAAGTTCTACTTATTGTATTTTTAATGGATGAGATTCAAAATATATTTTGAAAAGTAAATCTTAAATTCATTATTGTGATTTTTTTTTAGGAAATTGACTATAATGTCAATCATTAAAATAGCATTTATTTCAGCAATGATTTCCATATTTGGTCTATCAGAACTACGACATAAGGAGGCCTGGCACCAGTAACTAAAGTTAGAGAAAAAACAGTTATCTGTAAATCAAAATATTATCTTTTTTATTCTTTTTATCAATCACGTGTAGAAAAAGCGCAGAATAATATTTTATATGAGTATACAAAAGTCCACTTATGCTGAGAGAGAGATGGAGACAGAGAGGGAGGGAGAAGGAGAGAGAGAAGAAACAGGATATTTAACATTGTGGTAAAGAAGAAAACATCTGTAAACGCTAATATTTCAGAATAAATAAGTAGTGTCAACATGGAAAGATAGTAATGCTAATAAACAAATGCATAACAATTTGACCTGTAAACTGGGTAGTTAACTGTAGGGAAAATTAGCTAAGAATGATTTTTATGTATTTAAATTGTTGGGAAAAAATGTTTTTTCTCTCTTATGTAAGTGCCTATATGACAGCTTTGATTTTGTCTTTTGGCCTGCAAAGCCTAAAGTGTTTATTTTCAGACCTTTTACAGATTAGGTTTCCTAACCCCTATTCTGTGTTTTTTCAGTATTTCTATATAACATATTACAATAGTTGTTATTCAGTTTTCTCCAGACAAAATAACTTCATCTTCCTACTAGCCAAGAAAGTATTTTAAGTGTCCAGACCTGCTTAACTTTGATGATTTTGGATAAAACTCCATCAATTTTCAGCATGCTGTGTTTTACCACACACACACACACACACACACACACACACACACACACACACACAGGTTAAATTCACTTTGCAAGCAGAAAGTAAGTTGACCTTATGAATAGATTTCTCAAATATCATCTAACATTTCCTGAATATTGATTTATGAGACTGTATGATTAAATCATTTAATTAGCTGAGTTACACCTGTCACACATTACTGGATCTCTTTTTTATTAAAGGTTGAAAGAAAATCAAGCGTGTCCTAGAACTGTCAACATAAAAAGTTTCCCCCCTACAGAGTTTTTTGATTTTTATTTTGTTGTTTCCAGGGAAGTGGATACTTTGACTTTTTCTTCTTAGGCCAGGCATCAATGAATTGAAAATTGTTGTGAACATTGGTAGGTCAGGTGATATCAGTGTGACTCCTGGCGTATTTTAAACTAGTCAGTGTTCCACTATGCAGCTCAGTGGAGTTTTATAACTGTTTGTACAGGATATTACACACACACACACACACACACACACACACACACACACACACACTTTTCTTTTGTGTACTTTGGTTCTGTTTATCTTGGTGCTCTATTTATTTAAATAATACAACAACCATTATAGCATTTAGCAGATACAAACTGTATACTCTAAATTTCCTTCAGATATATCACTTGGTAGGAAACCAATTCACAAGCAAGAGTCTTGTTTGTGCCTAAAAAGCCCAACTTCTTTATATGCATTTAAATTTTGGTTCAAACCTTTGCTTTTTCTTGAAAATGAAGTCTCCTTTCACATTAACTTCAATGCACATCTTTTTTGAATCTTAAAAGGACATTTCAAAGTTAGCATACCCTGTGCCTTGAAGCAACGCGTGTGGCCATAAATAATATGCCGAACACTACCAACGATTGTATCCATTCCTACTTATATTACACATGCACTCTACAAGGCGTTCGGGATGACATCAGTGGATCTCAGTGAAGATTGTTTAAGGAAGAATGGACACAGAACCTGTGTTATCTTTGTGGTACTATATATAACATGTCTGGGTTTCCCTTTTCCCACTCTCTCCACTTACAGTTTCTGTGTGTAGTAAATTCAATGTAATATATACTTTTATGCCTTTTTATATCATCAAGCAGGTTTGATCTTTTACCTTTTTTACCCATTAGAAACACCTTCTACTCATAGTAGATCACAGTAATTTAGGACAGTTATGGATAGGTACTATTACTAAAGAAATAGGAGGGAATGCCATAGTTTTTTAGACCAGTTTTGTATGTTTTATGAAATTGTAATTTTTATATCAAATGAGTCAAACATATAGTAAAACCTCAGATGGCTCTGATGTCAGATAAAGGTGGTCAGTCACTTCATTAAAGATAAGAGAACAACACAGAGAAGCAATGCTGCACACACAAAATTCTGAATTTTATTTAGAAATCTCGGTTTTGAAACCATTTGTGTTAGGTGGAGTGGTATGCAACTTATGATGATAAGAAAAAACAATGAAATTTCATCAGGCCTTATCTAGAGCTTTATTCCTTTTCTCACAGTAGTAGACCACTGTCAAGTTAAGAACACAAAGTGCAAATAAGCCTATATCTGATTTTCTTTTATATTTATACTTAATTACTGTATGATATAATAGACTATATATACCCTAGATTTCATTCAGATGATGTCATAACATCTGTCAGATTAACGAAATGATTTTTCAAAACATTGAAATCAGATAAACTGATTAGTATGCTAAATTTTCTAAATTTCTGTGGCTAGAGGGATATATAATACTTTACATTTAAATGCCACTATCAAAGAGCCAACAAACTCCTATTGCAACATTTTTATTTATGTTATAATATACTTTTTACTCTATATTCTAAGTAACTCTGTGAACTTTCACACAACCATTAAAACAATTTGTATATATCTTTAACATTTTCTCTATTTGAATTGCTTTTAAGTATGTGAATTGCCCCAGGACAAATATAATGAAGGAAGTATTCATATGTGTAATTATAAATTGTCTGCATAAACAACACAGATGTGAGAAGATTTACTGGACAAAGCTGTGTGAATTAGTGGGATGTTGTTGAGAAAGAGGAAAAGAGACTCGAATCCTTGTAAAAGGAGAATGCATGAAAATAAAACTAGTAAGTAAAATTGTAACATGCCAATTTGGCTTTCAACATGAGTAATGAAAATGTATTCTTTTCACTTATTTGGCAAAAGGGATACCACCTATTCAAAAGACTTTTTAGACTCAATATCTTGGTTCCCTCAAACAGTAATATGAATACATCAATGTGGAAAGAGACATGAGGCATGGAAAACATCCAATTTATCACACTGGCATATGGACTTTCCCTGGCAACCTAATAAGGTGGGCACCTGTACAAAGGACTTGGAAACACAGGATCACTTGGGTAGTAATAATTAATTGAAGTCGCTAAGGCCAAGTCTTTTATGTTGAATCAGTTATGTGGCCAGTCATAATTCAGCTGCAACTACAGTGAGAATCATAAGATACAAAACTTGGTTGCAGCAAGAAAGAATAAGGGCGAAATATTAGCAAGATTAAGAATTTAAGGAGGCTTAGGGATTGAGTATATTTTTTTAGAACCTACATTGTCCTTCCTTATATTGAAAATAGATTGAAAGAGATGAAGATTGAGATAGAGACAGACGACAGAGAGAGAGAGAGAGAGAGAGAGAGAGAGATCAAGAGATTGCAAAGGGAAAATCTCTGGAACGCTTGATCTAGTTGTATACACAAACACACACACGCACACACACACGTCAGTAAGTTATTAGACTTACTGACATTTTGCACAATACCTTGAGTTCCTTAAAGAATAGGTGTTGCAAAAATGCAAAAACAAAAAATGCAAAAACAAAAGTATCAAGACAAAACATTGGGTTCAGGAAGAAAATATCACTCTATAATCAAGAGTTTTAATTTTCTTAGAATTGAAAAGATAGTCAAAGAAAGAAATTGCAACACAAGAAAGTGCTCAAAATCTTTGAAGTTTCTTGTTATTTTATTTCTTTCAGCCACTCATCCTTGGCAAGTCAAGGTAAATAGCTTCTATTCTATAAATGTGTAAGAAAGTGAAGGAAAAAGACACAGTCTAATTGATCTGCAATCTCTTTCGAGAGCAATGTTTTTAATGTTTGCAGTGAGAATTTAACATGTCACACTACATTCTTCTTGTCGTTTCCTTGTCATATGATTTTAAAATCACACTTACTCTATTACTTACTTTATTACTACTCTATTTAAATAAGGCAAACTATGATTAATGAGTTCTCTGTTAAGCAACTTAATCTAGTTAAAATATTAAAAGTATGTAGTTTTAAAAGAGCTACCTGCATAAATTAGGAGCTCTATTCACCACACAGGTTGGCCCCAAAGGTATTGTACATTTCCACCTTGACCGTTATCAGGAATGCCTGTTAGTCACAGGGGGCACGTGGTAAGAGGAAATGTTCTTATTGTATATTCTTAGCAAAACAGAAGATATTTTCAGAATCATTTTTAAATTGAGCATATATTTAGTATGTACTTGCTGAATATAAAATATAATGGCTGATAAACACACAATGCAATATATAGATGATGTATTATAGAATTGTGCACTTGAAACATATATAATTTTACTAACCAATGTCACCCCAATAAATTTAATAAAAGTTAAAACAAAAAGGTTTGATTGGCTGCTGTGTGAGATGAATCAAATATTATCCCTGACCTCATATAGTGATGTGATTGAGTGCAACAACAGACATGCATAAAACTGAGAGAGCTAGTTAATTGAAAGAGAGAAAATTAAAAAAATTAAAAAAAAAGATTGTAGATTGAATTGTGAGAGTATTTAGATTCATGATTACAAACTTGGCATGGAACCTAAGATATAGAAGTTCTGCATTTCCTAAACTTAATTGTCCATAAACCTTTTGAAGGGAAAGAATAACCTTTAATTATCAATGTTCTTCAGAAATAATTTGAGAAATGGTGACAATAATATATATATATGTGTGTGTGTGTGTGTGTGTGTATACATGTGTGTAAACATATACATATGCATATGTGTATATTATTTCTTTTTTTCTTCCTTCTGCTTTGATGACCCTGACTCCTCCTCCCCTTTCCTCTCTTCTTTCTCCTTCTTCTTCTCTTTCTCTTTCATCTCCTCTTTAATTTTCCCAAGCAGTGTTTCCCAAAATAACTAGTTCTCTTTTTTTTTTGAAGGATAGAGGAGCATGTTGAATAAATGGGGCTCTTTTAAATTACTACCTAGAGTTACCGTCAGTGCAGAAAAGTCCTCAGTTGTTTGGAAAAATCCTATAATAGCTTTTAAACTTGGATGGCCAGAGAATCATACAACACAATATTTGAGAAACTACCATATGTAGTGAAGCTTTGATACTCCATTTGGAAAGCAACGGTGCAGTGTAGTCTGTCCCTAAGTGGAAAACGTAGACAAGGTGCAATATAAACCACTACTTACCAGGATGGTCAGTCTCACTTCATGTTTTCTGACTGTTCTACTTGTGCATACATGATGTTCAGCATCTATCAATTGCAAAGTTGGTGTATCCTTTTAGAGTAATAGTATCAGTTAGGGCTAGACAGCTACCTAAAGCCCATTTTAGAACTTTATGAGGATGTTTGGAAGGCAATCATTTGGAAGGCAATATTGCTTCCAAATGGAAGTTTGCAATGATCAATGCACACTATCTTAACAAAGGACTGACGTCCATTTGTGTGAAATGTTGCTTAATAAGACTACAAAATGACAATAATTCATATTTAAAAGTCAAGTATTTTTGCACAATTTTAATAAATAAGTGTAATTTTCCAAGCTACAACTAAAGTTAAGGGTAACTTGTACTTGATTTTGTTCAAATTGTCCTTTGAGTTTATCACTATTTTGTAGAGTCATGTCATTAACAGCAATGATGTTCCTGATATCTGAATCATCAGAAGAAGACATCATCTGCATTGGAAGCTGTAGAATCAGATGTAAGCACTCCACTATGTCATAATGTTTTCTATGGTAGTATGTCTTTATTTGTTATACCTCCTTTGTTTTACTGACATGGTGTTCTATCAATGTGAATTTTTCTGGACATGATTTGAACACATTGGTTAGGACATCTATGACTTTCATTTCAGGGCAGGGAAGGGATGTTACAAAATATTTGTTTTGCAAAGTGAGTAAAGTGTCTTACAGAGTTGAAAAGTGCTACCTGTAGAGAGAGATAACAAATTCTTACCTCTATTTGCTTACATAGGATAATCAGATAAGAAGGGATCACCTGTTACCTCAAACTCTCCTCCTGTACAGATGACTCTGGGTCCTAGAAAGAATAAATCTAGTTCCCGCGATGACACTGTTTCTATTATCCTCACTATCCTCATTTGCTATCTCTTAAATTTGGAAAATTTTCAACTTAGATAGAAATATGTAAGCCACATAGATCAGAAACTTGTTTTACAGATAAGGAACGAGGACCAAGAAAAATTGCATAAGTGGAGTTATATATAATATACTCCTGCCCCAAGTTGTATAATCAGATGTTAACTGCAGTAGGTCTTTAGGTGCTTGTGTACATTTTTCTGATTTATATTATGAGCTGGTAATGTCAAAAATACCTATGATTAATATGGGAAATCAAAATCATAATAATTGTTTTTCTGGTTATTAGCTTTAAAGACTTTGATTCACATTCTCAAGTACATAATAAATTCTACCAGTCACATATAAAACTAGTTGGAAATAATTTTAAAATATGTGATCAAGTTAAATACACATTTCTGGGTTTGATCAAAATACTGAAGTATCAAATAAATATCAACAAAAATGGAAATCATGTCTTCATACATAAAGGGTAAAATAGTTTTCCATATATAATTGTTTCATTTGGATTTGATTTCTAAGACTTCAGTTTGTGTTTCATTGTTGTTATAGGTGTTATAAATTAAACCAAATTAAATGTACCTATTATTTGTATGGTGTTACTGAATTAAAGCCATAGTAATATATTTTTGTTAATGTGGCAGTGTTTTGCTTATTTTTTATTTTAAAAAGTGAAAGTCACTACACTTACAATTGAACAGTGGCATCGGAAAGTAGGGAGGAGATTTATGTGATCTCAAGCAGAGGGAAACTATGAATAGAAAAATTTGGCTCAGATCCATAATAGATTTCCAATTTCTTACCTGATTAGTTGTGAGATAATTCTAAATGGAAGTAATGAGTGCTTCATCTTCTAAAATAGACCAGAAAATGCTGATGAAATCTTTTATTTTTATTACTAATACAAATGCAAATAAGTAAAAAAGTGTGTTTTTTTTTCTTTTACATGAAGTACATGGAGCTAATAAAGGAATTTAAAAACATTCTTTGAAGTTACATAAAATATGTATGTTTTATATGAGGAATAAAATACTTTTGAAATTTTTTAGTTTTTATTGTATTCATCTGAAATAACCCTAAAGACTTTGGAATCGGGGTGGCTCGTTAGCTCAGTTGGTTAAACGTGGTGCTAATAACACCAAGGTTGCTGGTTTGATCCCCGCATTGGGCCACTATAAGGTGCATGCTCCTTAAAAAAAAAAAAATAAATAAAAGACTTTGGAGTCTTTCAAACATATATGAAATGATGATACTGAACTTTTTACTCAAAACAAGTAAATTATTATATTTAAATACAATTACACTGTTTTAATAGTTTTGACTAAAGCAAAATATTGTTATATTGTTATTTGACTCCTCCATCCTGGAAGATAAAATAGGTATATTTTTCCTTATTCTGCAGCTTGGTGGGAAAACAACAACAACAAAAAGCCTGCTAGTATAAAAAAAAATTCACATTGTACACAAAACCAAATAAGAAGATACTGGACATTGAACGGTGGAGAAAATGAAGGTAGAAAATCTAGTGTCCTCTGGACATAAAGACCAACATTGTTTTGAATTTTCTAGCTTTTTTTCTTTTATTCTTTTTTGCTTCATTTAACCCATAATGGGTGCTGGTGAATCCAGTAACCTGGAAATGCCAATGGGCACAAAGAAAGGCCAAATGAAAGTCTGCCTTCTATAGCTGAAGTACCAGGAAAGTGGAAATTAGCAAGACAGAAAACTTTTAGAAAATTACTGCTCCATTGAAGCCAAATACCAGAACAAAAACAACTGTAAGCTACCTAGACCCAAATCACCAAAGGCTAACTGGGGAGAAGAAACTTTTATTCTTTGTAGGCAATGAAGAGTACCCCTTCCCAATCTCCTATCCCACCAAAGTAGTATCAAGGAAGATGTAATAGGGAGCCTGGACTTTCACTCCCTGGCCTTGGCACATCTCTCTTTCACAGTGGTATCAGAGCAGGCCACATTGAGGAGTAGAGTCATGTGTCACTTAATAGTGGGAAATGCATCGCTAAGTAACTCTGAAGTTGTGCAAATATCATGGAGTGCACTTACACAAACCTATTTGGTATAGCCTACTATACATCTAGGTTATTGGTCTAGTGTATTGCTCATAGGTTACAAACCCGTGCAGCATTTTACTATACTGAATACTGTAGGCTATTATAACATAATGGTTAGTATTTGTGTATCTAACCATATTCTAAACACATAAATGGTGCAGTAAATATACAGTATAAGAGATAAAAGAAACAGCACACCTGTATAGGGCACTTACCATGAATGGAGCTTGCAGGCCTGGAAGTTGTTCTGGGTGAGTCAGTGAGTGAGTGGTAAGTGAGTGTGAAAGTCTTGGACATTGCTGTACATTACTGTAGACTTTATAAACACTATGCACGTAGGCTACACTACATTAATTTAAAGACATTTTTTGTTTCTTCCAGAATAAATTAATCTCCACTTACTATAACTTTTTACTGTATAAACTTTTAAATTTTGTTTTAACATTTTTTTTCTCTTATAATAACACTTAGCTTAAAACACACTGTACAAAAATATTTTCTTTCTTTGTATTCTTATTCCATAAACTTGCTCCTATGTATTTATATATTTTTCTTTTGAAACATTTTTGTTATCAACTAAGACACCAACACATACAGGGTCAAGATCATCAAAGTCACTGTCTTCCATCCCCATATTTTGTCCCATTGGAAGGTCTTCAGGGGCAATCAAACACATCACTGTCATCACGTATGGTAGCAATGCCTTCTTCTGGAATACCTCTTGAAGGACCTGCCTGAGTCTCATCTTGAGGAAGTGTCATTCTTTCCAGAAATATCTCCATAGTGGTTTGCTTGATTTATTTCTTTTATTCATCATATATTTGCTTGTGAATAGATAATGCACCACAAACATTTTCTCTATTAATGGAAACCTTTTGGTGTTGTGGTCCATATTTTCAAACTTTTTAAGGAGCTTGTTGAGGTCTGCAAAAGCTTCTGCTAAACTCTTCACTATGAGTTTTCTCAGGAGTTCTTTCACTTCTTCTATGGTTTCTTTTCTCTTTCCTCTTCTTTAGCTTTGTGTTCCTGTTCCAGTTCCAACAACTTCTAATTACTAAATTCTTCAGGAACCATCTCTAGGATCTCCTCAATGTCATCCTCATACACACCTCGGTTAAAATTCTTTGCCATCTCAGCCAGAGTTTTGTTGATTTTTGGAACTTCCTCATCATTGGTAAATCTTCTTAAGTCATGGACAAGTCTCTTAAGTGTCTTCATCTAGAATCTATAATTATAATCTTGTTGGACAACCACCTTATATACACTCTGTCGTTGACCAAAATGTTACATAATGCATGACTGAACTAACAAGGCACTCCTAGATCTCCTAGCCAAGGTAGCATCAATGAATGGTCACTGGAGATCTGAAACTCCCATTCCAACTCAGCAATGATGAGGCATCACTCTTCTCCAGTTGGAGACTGATTGTGGTACTTGGGTTTCTATTCCCACTGAGCAGTAACTAGATACTCCTCTCTTTCCCTTTCCCCAACAGAAAAATACACATACCTCTAAAGTTCTTACATAGCAAAATAGATCCTATCTTGAGACATGTAACAGATTTCAACAAATTTAAAAATTTAAAATCATACAAAATATATTATCTGTCCACATGGACTCAAACTAGAAATCAATAAAATAAAGATAATGTGGAAATCTCCAGACACTTAGGAACTAAATACCCACTTCTAAATAATTCAGAGGTTAAAGATAAAATTTCAATGCAAATTAAAAACTATATATACTGAAGTGAATAAAAAAAAAACTAACATACTGAAATTTGTTGCACACAGCTAAAGTAGTGCACAGGAAAAAAAATGTATAACACTAAATACTTACATTAGAAAGGGGGAATCTCAAATTAGTAATCTAAGCTCCTGAGTTAAGACCTAGAAAATGAAGACCAACATAACCTAAAGTAGCAGAGGGAGACAATATTAAGATAAGTGCAGAATTCAATACAATAGAAAACAGAAAAACAATAGTAAAAATCAATGAAGCAAAAAGATTTTTTGGGGAAAAAAATCAATATTTGACAAAGTTCTAGAAAAACCGACAGAAAAATATGAGAGATTATACAAACAGCCAACATCAGGAATGAAATAGGAAATATCACTACAGACCCTTCAGATGTCTATCAATAAAGAAATACTATGAGAAGTTCTATACACATAATTTGATGACTTACATTAATCACTCAATAAACACAAAACCCACAACCCACCAAACATGAATTGCATCATGTAATATTTTATATCTATTAAAATAATTGATGCATAATTTTACACCCCTCCAAAAAAATCACCAGGACCAGATGGTTTCTTGGGAGAATGCTACCAAACATTTTTTTAAGTAATAAAAAGTAGATACAATTATTTTTATTATATTTAAAGTTCACTATTAATAAATAAATCACCTGAAGTCTACAGAAAAGAAAGTTTTAAAAAGTAAATAATTTCATTAACAAAATATCCTTCTTTAGCTAATACATTTAAAATATTAGAATTGGCATGCACATTTGTGTTAATATCAATTAAGTGTAAGACTATGTATGGGTTTTTTGTTTTGTTTTAATGAAAGTTTATTGGTATGACAAATGTTAGTAAAGTTACATAGACTTCAGATGTACAATTCTGTAATACATCATCTATGTCTCACATTGTGTGTTCACAACCCAGAGTCAGTTCTCCTTCCATCACCATATGTTTAACCTCATTTACCCTCTTCTAGAACACCCTCCCCTTACTGTATGGTAACGGCTAAACTATTGGCTATGTCTGTGAGTTTTTGTTTCTTCATTTGTTTGTCTTGTTCTTTTGTTGTTTTCAGTTTTATATACCATATATCAGTGAAATCATATGATTCTGTACTTTTTCTTTTTGACTTCTTTTGCTTAGCAATTCCACACAATGTTTTCAAAAAAAGGGAATCATTTGTCACTGAATATTAAAAAGCTAGTACTACCTGATACAAAAACCAGGTAAAGATAGGACAAAAATAAATAAGAATAACTGATAAATGTATATACAAACATTCTTAACCAAGTACTGCAAATAAGATTCAACAACATATAATAAAAATTATGCATCATAGTAAAGATGCCGATTCTCCCCAATTGATATGCAAATTGTATATATTTCTTATCAAAATCCCAGGAACATTTTTTTAAAGATATAAAGGAGATTATTTTAAAATGTATATGGAATGACAAAAAAAGAGTATAATAGCTTAAAAAATGAAAAAAAATATAAAGTAGCAGAAATAAGTATACTTCAAAGCTTATTATAAAACTACAATAATCAAGACTGTATGTTACTAGCAGACAGATGAGTGCATCAATCAGTGTAACTGAATAGAGACCCCAAGAAAAGACCCATACAAATCTGTCCATCTGACTTTGACAAAGGTGCAAGAATGTTTTAATAGAAAATGATAGCCTTTCAGCAAATGGTTGTTGAGCAATTGGAAATCCATTGCTAAAAATAAATAAATAAATAAATAAAACTTCAATTAAGTATCGCATTTTAAACAAACAAACAAAAGAAAACCCTAAAAAATAAATGGCTGATATAAATTTAAATACAAATACAATTCATGTATGAATTAGAAGAATCAACATAGTAAAATGGTCATATTACACAAAGCAATATAAAGATTTAATACAATCCCAATCAAATCCCAATATCACTTTTCAAAGACATAGGAAAAAAACTCTTCAGATTTGTATGGCATCACAAAAGACCCCAAATAGCTAAAGCAAACCTAAGAAAAAAGAACAAGTCTGGATGTATCACACTCCTTGACTTCAACTGATAGTACAAAGCAACGATATTCAAAACAGCATGGTATTGGCAGAAAAAAAATACAGACACACAGACCAATGGAACAGAATTGTGAACCTAGAAATCAATCCACATTTATATGGGCAGATAATGTTCAATAAAAATCCAAAAACATCCAATGGAGAAAAGAAAACCTCTTTAATAAATGGTGCAGAAAAATTGGAAAGCCATTTGCAAAAGAATGAACTTACACTGCTATTTGTCACCATATAACAATATTAACTCAGCATGGATCAAAGACCTGAACATAGACCTGAAACAATAAATTGCATAGAAGGAAGCATAGGTACTAAACTTAAGGACCTTGGTCTTAGATAGGATTTTATGAATTTACCTCAAAGGCAAGGGAAGTAAAAGCAGAAAAAGAAATGAATGAGACTATATCAAACTAAAAAGTTTCCACAGCAAAAAAAAAAAAAAAAAGAAAAGAAATCAAGAAAACAAGAGGCAACCAACTAAAGGGGAGAATATATTTGCAAACAACACCTCTGATAAGAGGCGAATATCCAAAATATATAAAGAACTCACACAACTCAACAACAACAACAGCAAAATGATAATAATTTTTAAATGGGCAGAAGACCTGAACAGACACTTCTCCCCCAGAAACATACAAATGGCAAACAGATATATGAAAAAATGCTCAACTTCATTAGCTATTAGGAAATGTAAATTAAAACCACAATGATACCACCTCACACCTGTTAGGATGGCTATCATCAACAAAACAAGTAATGATAGGTGTTGGAGAGTTATGGAGAAAAAGGAACTCTTATATAAGCTGGTGGGAATGTAAACTGGTACAGCCCCCATGGAAAAGAGTATGAAGGTTCCTCAAAAAATTAAAAATAGAATTATCATATGATCCATCAATCCCTCTTCTGGTTATATAACTAAAATTTTTGAAAACATTTATGCACAAAGATGTATGCATTTCTTTGTTCATTGCAACATTATTCACAGTGTCCAACACATGGAAATAACTGAAGTGTCCTTAGATAGATGACTGGATAAAGATGAGGTTGTACATATATGTAGTGAAATATTATTTGGCCATAAGTAAAGATGAAATAATGCTATTTGGAACAAAATTGATAGATCTTGAGATTATAATGCTAAGTGAAATAAGTCAGACAGAAAAATCAAGAACCATATGACTTCACTCATATGTGGGACATAAAACTAAAGCAACAAAGGAACAAGACAAAGAACCAACCAAAAGCTCATAGACAGAGACAGTGGTTTAGTGATTATCAAAGGGTATGGGGGAAGGAAAGTAGTAGAAAAGGGCAAAGGGTATCAAATATATGGTGATGGAAGGAGAATTGACTCTGGTGGTGAGCCCACAGTGCAACATACAGACGATGTATTATAGAAATGTACCCTTGAAACCCATGTAATTTTACTAACCAATGTCACCTCAATAAGTGTAATTTAAAAAAGAAAAATATACAAATATGAATACAAAACTATAAAATATTTAGGAAAAATAGAAAAAAACTTCCAGACTTTTGTCTAGGCAAAGAGTTCTTAAACATGACAAAAGCATGATGCATAAAAGGAAAAATTGATAAATTGGACTTCATAAAAATTTTTAAAAATTGCTATATAAAAATACCCTTTTAGAGATCACTTTAAATTATATAGATGTCTAACCACTATGCCTTACTCCTGAAATTAATACAGAATAATACTGAATGTCAACTGCAATTGAAAAAAAGGGAGGGAGGTAAACAGGAATAAGAGGTCCAAATTCCCAGGTATAAAACAAATAAATCATGGGGATGTGATGTATAGCATAGGGAATATAGTCAATAATATTGTGTTAGTGTGAAATTGTGTCACATGGTTGCTGGACCTATTGTGATGATCGCTTCTTTAGGTATATAAATGTTGAATAATTATGGTGTACTTCTGAAACTAATTGTATGTTAGTTATAGTTTAATAAAAAGCATTTAAGGGATATAAATACAAGGACTAGTATTGTATAAAATAGTTTTGCAATAATATTGGCAAGCCACATATCCAATGAACTAGAATTAAGAATATATCAAAAACTTCAAAACTTAACTATTAACAAAAGAGCAAGTATCCAATTAGAAAACTGGAGGGAAGTGCATGCAGCTATTAAAGAACACTGTGAGGGATCCTTCTGATGGTAGAAATGTTCCATTTCTTCACTGTGTCAACACCCATGTCAGTACTTTTTTTGATCTTTTACTCTAGTTTTCAAGATGTTAACATTGGGGGAATCTGGATACAAAGTACACCAGGTCTTCCTATATTATTTTTTACAACTTCATATGAGCCTACAATTATCTTTAAAAGTTTCATTTAAAAATGTCACATTTATTTATTTTAATAAAATAGTCCCTCTCATTTCCTTGCCCCAAAATTTTAGCATAGTCTCAAAATCTGATTTTTATAAATTTTCATTTCATCACACTTTTAATTAAAAGAAGAAATAAAGTTGATATGGGCTAGTGAGGCCTAAAAAGTAGTTACTTTCCATTTTGGTGGTTGTTAAATATTTTACTTCATTCAGTGTGATTTTCGTAATCTCACAATGTCAGGAGCTGAGCTGAGCTGGAGAGCTAAACTGCCAGGTATAAGAGTAATCATTTATAACAAACCAAAATTAAAGTAATTCTCATGTATTATCATTTAATCCCATAGTATCAGCAAGAGGCTAAACCAAAACAAACAAACACAGAAATAAAAAAACAACAAACAAACAAAACCAAAACCAATACTAGCTCATTCACTGTCCATTCCCCATTCCTGCCCTCATCCCCCACCCCCACCCGGACAATGCTAAGCCAAGGTCAGGTGGGTTGCACAGACCCAGGGATCTTTCCACTATCAATGGACACCTGTTGGCCAGTGAGGAGGGAAAGGGGTAAGAGTTAGCACAAGAAAAGTACTGAACACTGAGTCAGAGTGGAGCAAGATTCTCCCCAGTCCTCTCTGTAAAGAGGTTTTGGCTGAGATGCTTGGGGAGGGAACACAGATACGCATTAGAGCATGGCCTACTGGGGAACTGAATCCCTGATTGCAACTCCCTTCAGAGATTACAGTGCAAAGTTGCACATCAACCAAGTGTTTTGTGGGAAGGCAGCTTTGCCCCTAAAGCCTTTGTAATTACCTCTGTTCTGAAAAAATCAGGCATAGGATTTTAGCCCTCACTTACTAGCCCATATCGCCTTTATTTCTTCTTTTTATGATATTGAATCTCACTGTTTTGCATTAATTTGGTTAAACAGTTATCATTAGACCATTTAAAGGCACTTATTTAATATAGAAAACTCCAGGTCAGAGATGGAAGAAATAAGGGAAAGAAGACAAGTTTCTCTCCTTAGCTTCCTACATTCTCTGGACCTGAAGGGGTTGAAAGAGAGTGTGAATGCTACAGAGAAAGAAAACTAACTTAAAATGGAAACTTGTACTCAAATCATTTATCATTACAAGCATCAAGTAAATTGTACTATTTAAGCAGAAAACGTTTTAAACTGTCCCAATTTATAAAGATGGTGATGGAAAGAGAACTGACTCTGGGTGGTGAACAAACAATTTGATACGTAGATGACATATTACAGAATTGTACACTTGAAACTTATGTAACTTTATTAACCATTGTCATGACAATAAACTTTAATTAAATATATATATATATATATATATATATATATATATATACACATATATATATATATATATATATATACACATATATATATATGAACATATGAACATGTTATAAATTATTTCTTCTTAAATATCTGACAGCTATGGTTGTAGAGAAAAAAAACAAAACACCTCCTGTCATTCAAATTGGTTTTCAAATCATATATAGGGTGTTAATAATCATCACTAGTAGAAATCCTCATACTGGCTTTGGTGAAAAATATACATAATGTGACTCAGGTGATTATTTTTTCCCCTGAAGGGATATAAACTCAACAGAAATGCATTTTCCTCACAGCTGACAATCCTTTACATAATCCTGATATTTTGATTAGTGTTTTGAATTCTTTACAAAAAGCAGGAAATGTCACACATATGGTATCTCAATATGGGATTCAGATTGCATATCAGAAAATGTGAAGTACATGTCAATAAAAGATTTTCTTTCCGTCGCTTAGTTTCTGGGTTATGGCAGATGATGCTTTAACAAGATCAGTTCAGTGCTTCTTACAGAATTCTTAACAAGGTCTATATTTTTGCTTTTAATTCTTCAATAAATACCAGTCAACCCAAATATAGTACCACACATCAAAATATACAGTGTAGAATTGACAAAAAGATACATAAATTCATCTGTTTTCTCTTAACTTCTTCTAAAATTATCCATTAATTTTATTTTCAATATAAATTTTAGTTGTAGGTCCATAAGCAGCCTGGTATTCAAGAAAATTATTACTAAATTCCATTATTTTCATTGTAAAATGTCAAAGATATTGTGAATTTTAATGAATGTTTAAAACTAAGAATCCAAAAAATACTTATACAGGAATACAAAAACATAAATATTAGGCAATCATTTTTTTATTCAGACCTCTGAAGAAACCAAAAATTATGAAAGCTAAATTTAAAAACACACATAACATTTAGTTGTTATTTCACATCAAAACATTTCTTCTCTTTCTTAAAAAACATTCTTGACATCTCATCCTCCCAGTTTAGAATTTCTGATCATAAACATTCAAAATTTTGGTCCTGCAAACACAATGTCATTGAGAATGTAGTGAAGTGAAAATATTCCAATGGAAAATAAGCCCATGTATTAACATATTTGTAATTATGGAACTGAATATACTAGCTGAGGACAAAAATAAATATTTGAAGCAATGCACATGATATTAAGAAAAAAAGGAAATAGATAATTATATATATTTTTATTGATGTATAATTGGCATCCAACTTTATATTAGGCATTATATTGCTTTTAAGCACCATTGAAGATGTGAATTTTCAATACAAACAGTCTAACCAACCGCAAAGTTAATTTTGTTTATGTTACTATAGCTAAAATATAAGATTAACAAACTGAAAGTTTTAAATCTATATATTGCTTTCGGAAATATGTCCATCCTCATCAAAATCCCAATGGCATATTTTAAACACATAGAACAAGAAAACATCAGATATATATGGAATCACAAAAGACCCTGAATAGACAAAGCAATCCTAATGGTGGGAATGTAAATTGGTGCAGCCACTATGGAAAACAGTATGGATGTTCTTCAAAAAATTAAGAAAGAATTACCATATGACCCAGCAATCCCTCTTCTGGGAATGTAATTAAAAGTCCTGAAAACATTTATCCATAAAGATACATGAGTATGCACCCCTATATTCATTGCAACATTATTCATGGAAGCCAAGGCAGGGAAACAACTGAAGTGTCCTTAGATAGATGATTGGATGAAGATGATGTGGTACCTATATACAATGGACTACTATTTGGTCATAAGAAAAGATGAAATATTGCCATTTGTAACAACATGGGTGGATCCTGAGATTATCATGCTAAGTGAAATAAGTCAGATAGAAAAAGTCGAGAAACATATGATTACACTCATAAGCAACAAACAAATAAGATACACAAAGAAACAAAAACTCAGACACAGTTTAGTGGTTAACAGAAGGTAAGGGGGGAGGTGGGTGGTAGATGATGGTAAATGGAGTCAAATATATGGTGATGGAAGGAGAACTGACTCTGGGTGGTGAAAGCACAATGTAGTATATAGATGATGTAAAATAGAATTGTACACCTTAAACTTATATAACTTTGTTAACTAATATCACCCCAATAACTTTAATAAAAATTAAAATAATAAATTAAAATAACATAGTTGAATATGTAAAATGAAAACAGTGAATCCTTTAGAGTATAACAAGAAGCTGACTACTCTTCAACATGTTTATATTTGTGTATTATAACTGTATATTTTACATTAATTCCTATAAAAATCAATATTTTTAACAGAAATCTGTATGTTTTTCTCTGTGTTTATTTAACTTTTAGTCAATCACTGTGTTTTTTTTCCTTTTTGAACTTTTTTTAAATTACAAATTGTATTTTTGAAAATGTACCTATATATTTCACACCACTTTTTTAAAATACTGTAATAACAAAGAAATAACGTCAGTATCCTTATTGTCTTTGTCTGATATCTGAATGGTTTATCCAATTTAACTCTATTTGTTCATGGTATTATATTGGGCATAAAATTTTAAAATCATAAACTAAGAAAAAAATCTAATTATGAAGAATATGTGTACATTTAATCACTTGCTATTCTATTGATGAGTGACTAAATATTTAATGATTTCTCATAAAACTAGAATTTGTCACACTGGTTTAGGTTATTACAGCCAAATTTTCTATATTTTTATTTATTATGTTAAAATGCAGACACCAAGAAAAGCTAATAATTTATTCAAAATTTTATTTAAACAGTAGAAATTATAGTTGTTACAATTATAGATATTGACCTTGAAAGGAAAATCTTAAAAAAAAAAAAAACTATCTTTGAAAGTCACTGTAATAAATTGTTTTCCCTTTTAGACCATGCAAAGGGTCAATTATTAATGAAACTGTGGTTTATCATATATTAATATATTGATAAGATTTAAAGAACTCCTAAACCCTAGAAGGATGACAGATACATATATATATATATACACATACATATATATATATATGTGTGTGTGTATATATACATAACAAATTTATTTATATTTATATACACATACACATACATATATATGTATATATAAATATAAATGAATTTGTTAGGGTAAGTCAAACAGCAATGTATGTGAATCTTGCTGCTTGGCAATTAAATAGTAGTTTTGAGAGTTTAACTGAGATATTAACATTCAATAAAATGCATTATATTTAAATTGTACAAGTTGAAAAATTGTGACATTTATGATGAAATCACCACCACAATCAAGATAAAAAACTTATCAATCACCCCAGAAATGTTCTCATGCCCGTTATAATGACTTCCATTTCCCCCTTTCCTGTTTCCAAGCAAAGATTGATATGTTCTCTGTCACTATAGATTAATTTACATTTTTTAGGTATTTATATAAATGGAATTAAACAAAATGTACTTTTATTGGTCTAGCTGTTATACTCATCATAATTCTTCAGAGATTGATTCATGTTGTTGCATCATTCAGCAGGTGATTCATTTATGTTACAGAGTGATAGTCGATTATATGAATTTATCAAAAATATTTTTTCATTCACCTGCTGATGGACATTTGAGTTATTTCCAGCTTTGACTATTAAAATGAGTTGTTGCAGACGTTTGCATACAAGTCTTTGCATGGACATGTACATTCTTTGACCTTGAGTAAATCCCTAGGAGTAGAATGGATCTCTTATATGGTAGGTATATGTTTAATTTTTAGAAACTTGTCCAACTGCTTTCCACATTTGTGGGACAGCACTTTCCCGTTGAGTGCATGACAATTTCAATTCCTCTACATCTTTGAAAATTCTAGGTATTTTCCATTTCTTGTTTTAGTCATTCTAATGCATGTCCAAAGGCACATTATTATGCCTTAATTTTTTTTCCCTAATGACTAATGATATTGGACATTTTTTATGAGATTTTATGCCATGCATATATCTTCTTTGGTAAAGGATTGGTTCAAATATTTTTTTTATAATATGTAAGTGACTTATTTATTTATTTTTATTAACAAAGTTAGGATGAGAGATAATAGATAAAATGTTTTAATCAGATATATGCTTTGTATATATTTTCACATGATTCATGAATTGCCTAAATTTTATTAATAGTGCCTTCTGAAGAGCACAATTTTTAAATTTTGATTAAAAAAGTTTACATTTATATGAGGTTCTTATCGTTGTATTAAGAAATGAATATGACATAACAGATACAACCTAAGGTCAAAAATAATTTTACTTATGTTTTCTTCTGAAATATTTACAGGCTTTTTTATGTTTTATTTTTAGGACTATAATTATTTTAATTTGTTTTTATGTATGGTACAAGTTTATTATTTTTTTTATAAAAGGATGCGTAATTGTTCTTGCAATATTTGTTGAAAATATTGCTTTTTCTTCACTAAATTACCGTTGTACTTCTGTCAAAAATTATCTAATTTAGGTAAAAACTAAATAAGATCTGTGTTTTAGTTAACAATATTAAATCAACATCAGTTTTGTGGTTATGACATTATACTATCATTGTATAAGATGTCACCATTGTGGAGATTTAGGTGAAGTGTTCAAGGACTTTATGTTTTATGTTTGCCATTTCGTATAAGTCCAAATTTATTTCAAAATATAAATGTTAAAAATGTAGTTGTCCATATGTATTTAAATATGCATCTGGAATCTTTACACTAATCCATCGATGACAATTTTTTCCCCTCTCCAATAGTGCACATCATTATTCCTTATTGTTCATTATTATACCTATATAAGACAAAATTAGATACTGTTAACTCTCCAACTTTGTTCTTTTTCAATGTTTTTGCTGTTGTCATTTTTCCGGGTTGAGTTCCCATATGAATTTAGAATCAGTTTTTAAATTTCCACAAAACCGCCTGCTGGAATTTTGATTGCAATATGTATTATTCTATATGTCAATTTAGGAGGAATTGAAATCCTAAAATTTGAGTGTTCTGACTGATAAAACAGGTATATCTCTCCTTTTATCTAGGCCATTCTTATCTCAGCAATATTTTATAGTTTTTATTGTACAGATTCTAAATACCTTTGCTCTGGTTTTCCCCAAATAGTTTTTTTATTGTGCATGCTATTAATATTCTAAATTGATTTTAACCTTTTTAATAACTTATTGCTAATAAGCATAGATAAATATATTTGACTTTTTATATGGAATTTGTACACTGCATCCATGTTAAAATGAGTTCTAGTGCTTTTTTGTATATTCCACTGAATTTTCTACTGGGGCAGCTTTCTTCTCATGTTCAAATATATATGTTTTCACTTATTGTCTTGTTTTATTGCACTGGTTAGTATTTCCAATAAAAGGTTGGATAAAAGTAATGAGAGTAACCAAGCTTATTTTGTTATTAAACTTAGGCAGAAAGCCTTCAAACATTAATTATTAAATATTATGTTTATAAGTAAGTTTTTCATAGATATGTTTTTTCTGATTAAATAATTTCCTTTTTTGTATATTTCTATGAATGAATGTCTATGAGTATTTTTTTAAGATGATTTTTAGTGCAGTTTTAAGTTCACAGCAAAATTGAACATGGCATACTAAGGGTTCCCATATACTCCCTGACCCCCATATGCATAGCTTCCTCCACTATCATCATCCCCCAGAAGAGAGGCACATTTGTTGTAATTGATGAACCTACATTGGCATATCATAATCAACTGAAGTCCATAGTTTCCATTAGGGTTTGCCCTTGGTGTTAAACATTCTGTTGAATTGGACTAATATATGATACCATGTATCTATCATTAAAGTATCAGGGAGAGTACTTTCAATACCCTAAAAGTCTTCTGTACTCTACCTATTCATCCCTCCTTGCCCTAACCCATGACAATCACTGATTTTTAATTTTTTCCATGGCTTTACCTTTTCCAGAATGTCATGTGGTTCAAATCATACCATATGCAGCTCTTTTTGGTTTGGCTTTTTTTCACTTAGCAATATGCATATAGGATTTTTCCATGTCTTTTCATGGCTTGTTGCTCATCTCTTTTTAGCTCTGAATAGTATTTCATTTTCTGGACATACCACAGTTAATTTATCTATTCACCCATAGAAAAATGTTTTGGTTGCTTCCAAGTTTTGACAACTATGAATAAAGCTATTTTAAACAGTCGTGTGCAGGTTTTGTGTGGACATAAGCTTTGAACTCTTTGGGGTAAATACCAAGGAATGTGATACATGGATCATATGATGAGATTTTGCTTAATGTTGTAAAAAATAAAAGCATCAAACTGTTTTCCAAAGTGACTATGCCATTTTGCATTCCCTCTAGAAATGAATGAGAGTTCCTGTTGTTCCACATCCTCATCAACAATTGATATTATCAGAATTTGGATTTTGGTCATTATAATAGGTATGTAATAGTTTCATTCCTGTTTCAATTTGCATTTTCTGATGGCATAATGTAGATAATATTTCCAGTGCTCATTTGCCGTCTTTATATCTTCTTTGGTTAATGTCTATTAAAGTGTTTTGCCCATTTTTAATCCAGATGTTTGTTTCATTATTTTTGAATTTTAAGAGTTCCTTATATATTTTGGATAATGGCACTTTATAATATGACTCTTGTAAGTATTTTCTCTTATCTGTTACTTCTCTTCTCATTTCCTTGACATTGTCTCTTCAGAGCAGAAGTTTTACATTTTAATTGCTGTTGTAGCTAAAAGCCATCACCATACTCAAAATCATCTAGGTGTTTTTTTTTTGTTTTGTTTTGTTTTTCCAGTGCTTTTTCTAGGAGATTTATAGTTTTGCATTTTACGTTTAGGTTTGTCTTTTTTTTTTTTAGTTGCATTTCATTTTATAAAGGACTTAAGATCTATATCTACATACACTTTTTTGCATGTGGATGTCCAATTGTTATAGCACAATTGTTATAGTTGAAAAGACTTTTTGCTCCATTGTATTGCTTTTGCTCCTGTAACAAATATCACCTGACTATATTTACAGGGTTCTGTTTCTGAACTCTCTATTTTGTTCTTTGATCTATTTGTCTAGTCCTTCTCCAATATCATCACTATGTTGATTACCATAGCTTTATACAAATTCTTAGATCTGTTTCTCTGGAGAATCCTGACTAATATACCAGACATTACGCATTTCATTTGTGTGTTTGTGTGTGTGTGTATGCACACTTGTTCTGCATATTTTGTATTCCTACACATCTTAGCTGTGTTCTTCAATGTAGTTTATTTGTTTAAGTCTAATTATTGTGTTGTTTGCCTTTAGATTTGTTGTTTGCCTTAATTTATTATGTGGGAAGAAAAGAGAGCTTAGTTAAGGATTAATTTTTACTCCCTCCTGAGGCACAACCATCCTGAGTAGTTTTCCCAATATCCTGTGAATTAGAAGCCATACTTTTTGAGTCCCAGGTACTATCCCTTTTAATACTTTTGGATATGGGGCATGCTGAAGCAACACACTGCTTGTTTGGGGTTTGTGAACCTTTGAGAGACTAGGAAATTCTGCAGCATTAGCCAACACAGTCCGTTTATATGAAAAAGCCACTGGAAATGGCTTGGGTGGCCCTGCAAGTTGGCTGGACCGGGGTCTAAGGGAATCACTAGGGCAGAGTAAACAGTGTCAGCTATATTGATGGTGACTTAGATATGATGCCCGTAGAATTCTGCAGGTTAGGGGGGGAGGGTTCAACAAAGGAACAATCGTTTCTGCTAGCACTTCTGTCTCGGAGAAAGCTGCCCCTTCAGCCATCACCTCAAAGACAAGCAATTCAGTTCCTCCCCAAATGTCCCTGGTACTTTTTGATCTGCTGAAGCTCAGATTGAGTGAGTCCATCCATAAGTAAGTTCCTCCATGAGTCCTACTAGAGGGATGCCTGGGGCTACAGCAGCCCTCAATCTCACTCTGCTACAATTTCAGCTGGTTTTCATAGCTACAAGTTGTGGGGACTTCTTTTCCCAGCACTGTAACACTGTGCTGGGGAGCCTGGTGTGGGGCTGGGTCTCTCACTCCTCAGAGTGGACCACCACAGCTGAGATATCCCTCCTGATTCTTAATTGCCACATGCAGGTGTGGGACCAGCCCATGTCGTGTCTCCATCCCCCCACCTGTTTTGACATAGCTTCTTCCACATATTTTTGTTATAGGACTTCTGTTCAGCTAAACTTCTGTTGATTCTCAATGATGATTGTTCTGTAGTCTAGTTGTAATTTTGATGTGGTTGTGAGAGGAGGCTATCACAGCATTTAACTACTGTGCCATCTTGACCAGAAATCATCTCCTTGCATTTTCAAATAGCAGAAAAAAGAACATGCTGGCTCTCTGGCCTCTTCTTATAAAAGCACTAATACCATTCATGAGGTCTCTACCTTCATGACCTAATTAATTTCCAAAGACTCCACCTCCAAATACTATTATACAAGGGATCAAATTTCAATATGTAAATTTTAAAGGGATGGAAGTATTTAGTCCATAACATTCTGCTCCTGGGTCCCCAAAATTCAGGTTCTTCTTAGATGAAAAATATATTCATTCCATCCCAACAACCAAAACAATCTTAACTTGTTACAGAATTATCTCTAAAATCTAAAGTCTTATCTCAATAGAATCTAAATCAAACATCAGTGATAGTTGAGCTATGATTCATTCTAAGGCAAAATTCCTCCCCAGCTGTGAAGTTGTACAACCAAACAAGTTATGTGCCTCTAAAATACAGAACGTCCCAATTACAAAAGGGAGAAATAGGGAAGAAGAAAATGGTGAGGGATCCAAGCAAATACAAAATCTACCAAGGCATGATCTTAAGGTTTGAGCATACTAAACTCTTTGGCTCCTTGCTCTCCCTTCTATACCCACTGAGGTGATGGTTCTGCCAGCACAAGGTGGTGGGAGAGGTTCTTGCTTACAAATCTCTGCTGGGAAGACGTCAAGACCTTACGACTTTGAGCAGAGTTTAACTGGCTGGTTGAAAATGAGGCAGTGTTTCCCCTCCCCCCAACTTTTCAAACTGAGGAAGGAGCCCTGGTGATCTCTGAATCATTTTCAGGGTCATTCTTCTCTTGTACTGAAGAATAGAGAATGTTTGCCGCCAATAGCCTCATAGTCACATCCTGTACATTCATGAATTCTGGCAACCTTCTTTTATGCAATTCTATCTCCTTTCTCTTCGGTTCAAATTGTTATCTTTTTTTTCAGTGGTAGCTGATTAAGTCCATTGCTCACACTCATACTAATCTTCTTATCAAATGGTCACTTGGCCACACTCTTAGTGTTCTCTTCTGAACACGCTTTCTTATGTTTTATAACATAAATAGGCTGAGAATTTTCCAAAACTTTAAGTGCTGGTTCCTTTTTTTTTTTTTTTTGTGCTTAATAATTCCACCTTCAAGTCACTTCTCTTTTCTTGCATTTTACTATAAGTAGATAGGAGGACTAAGGTATTCTTTCAGTAATTTTCCCTTTCCTTAAATGTCCAATTCCGTTGCTTACAAGTTTTACCTGTGACAAAACAATAAAACAGAAACAGAATCCAGGTGAGTTTTTGGCACTTTATAACAAGAATCATCTTTTCTTCAGTTACTCATTTCTGCCTGAGACATCATGAAAATGGCCAGCCACTACTGTTCACATTTCTACCAACATTCTGGAGAATCTCTGCAGAATGATTATTCACAGAATCTCTAATTAAACAAAAGCTTTCTTTACCTTTTTGAGACCTCACTAGCTTGCCTTTAAAATCCTGTCACAACATCTTGACTTCTTCTAACATGTTCTTCAACATTATTTCAATCTCTACCCATTATCCAGTTCCAAGCTGATTCCCCATTTTTAGATATTTATTATATTAGCACCCCACTTCTCAGTAACAATTTCTGTCTTAGTCTGTTTGGACTGCTATAACAAATTACCATAGACTGGCTTAAGCAACACACATTTATTTCTCATAGTTTTGGAGACTGTAAGTCCAAGATAAGTGTGCCAGCAGAGTTGAATTTTGGTGAGAACCCTCTCCCAGGTTGCAGACTGCAGACTGCTTGCATCTTCACATGGAGAAAAGAGAGCATGCTAGCTCTCTGACCTCTTCTTATAAAAGCATTAATCCGATTCATGAGGTCTCTACATTAATGACCTAATTACCTCCCCAAATCTCAGACTCCAAATATCATCACATTAGGAACTAACTTTCAACACACGAATATTAGGGAGACACAAACATTCAGTCCACAATACCATGTTTTTGGGTAATTTCAGGTAATTATATGCAATGTACTAATCAAGATTCTGCTGAATACTTAAGAAATATATTCTGTTGAATATCTGCAGATTCCTAGAGTTCTTTTTTGGTGTAGCTCTCTAATAACTGGTACTGTATCCTGCAACTCCATCTATGTTGATTTGCTGTACTCTTAATTCTGTCTCTTCAAATATTGTAATCCCTGAGTTCTGCTGCATTTCCTTCTCCTGATGCCATTTCTAACACTCTTACAGAGCAGAAGTTGATATTAAGGCTCACTTCATGTGTTTCCCTTTTCCAAAAGGTTAATGTCTTTTCTTGCTCAATGTCCATTGTCTTGAAAAATATTGTATTATATGATGTGTTTGTTTTATTATTGTTCATGGTTTTGTTTGTTTTAGGCAGAACTGTAAATCTAACTTCTGTTTCTCCATCTTCACTGGAGGCAGAAGTTTATTTAATAGTCTGGTGTTTTTTTCTGTTTGTTTTTTAATTGTGTGTGTGTGTGTGTGTGTTTATTTAAAGTATGTGATAAGAAAATAAGGATAAGGAAACATGTTATTTACCATGGCTGTATACCTTCCTATGAACTCTTACATTGAGAATCATGCCCTTAATATTTGAAATATTTTGGCTACTATTAAAGTTAAATAAGGCAAAAATAATAACTTGAACTAATTTGAAGAAAACCAAGATTGTTGTAAGACTAAATTTCTAAACTTCAAATACAGTGTAGTGTGCCAAAGGGTGACATTCCGAACAGTGTGAAGCAGTGGCTTTAGTCATTTGAGCAGCATGGTAACCTGAAGATTGCCTTGTCATGCTGGAAGGTCAGGTTCAGAAGGCTCACTAAAGAGGTTTCTCCCCACAGAGAGGGAAAGAACGAGTGGCAAAAGTTTTCTGCACACTGCGCAAGTGACTTTGTTCTCAGTATGGGAGCTGGGTGGTCACAGCTCTGTAGGCTGAACTTGCTGTAAGCCTATTTATAATGACTATGCAGGGAGCAGAAAGGTGAGTTAGGCTGTGGCCTTTTTCCCCCGTCATGACCTGGGAGCGTGAGTCTAATACTAACTGAAGGAAAGGAAAGAAGGGCAAGGGATACCAAAGACCTACCCAGCATTGGTTAATAATTTTCAAATAAGGAAAATAAAATCATGACACAATTGTGAGCAATGGCATGAAATGGGAGGGGAAAGGAAAACAAAATAGAATGCAAGCACAAAAAAAATTATGGAAAAATGACCGTTTTTCAAGAGTTTATCATGTTGGAGACTTTGAGACATGGTAAAGGCCAAGTCTCTGACCTTTGGTCAGTTTTATGGTTGACATTTAAAAATAATATATATATATATATATATATACACACACACACACACACACACACACATATATGTATATACACATATATAATGTTTTATATATATATAATTATATATATATATATATATATATATATAATCAAATACTATTGGTATTACAACTCTCAATTCTTGTGCAATCCATGTAGTATTCATTGAAATTCATTTGCAGACTTTCTTCTAAAACGATTCTCAGGTATTGTTTAATCTTTAAAGTGGGTTTTGATCATCATTATCTCCCCCTATATTCTGCAGATTATGTATATAAATATATAGATATGTTTGTACATACACACATAATATACACTCATATATGTGTGTGTGTGTGTGTGTGTCTGTTAAAAAATCATTTGAAATATGTTGACATCTGTCACTTTTTCACACTCCACTGGTTAATTACTTCATTTCAAATTGGTGATTAGTTTTATTGTTTAAACATTTTGAATAGTAATCTTGCTTACTGCTTTCCTTAAGCTTGTTTTACCTATTTTTAACATTTGATATTGTTCATAATTTAAAGTTTAACTTCTCTGTGTAAAGATAATAAGAGTGATTTCAGTTATTTACAGTGACATTTATGTACCAGCCATCTTGGAACCATTTGGAACAACTGTTTGAGGATCATTCTCTTAAGAGTTTAACACTGCTAACTATGGCATATTAAATTTATACTAGTCTTGTTTTGTCTCCCTGTTATTTATTAGTGATTTATGTTTTTTAGTTGCCTGATAATTATACTCATAAGTTTCCCATTTGAAATTTATTTATTTTCCTACATGAAGTGATTTGTTTAGAATATGTTTTAATCAGTGACTTTTATCTAGTCACTGAAATTATATACCAATATATTATTGGCACATGGTTCTCAATTTATATAACAAGCTGAAATCTTGGTCTAAATGTATTTAACTAATAAACTTAAAATAAGCATATTCTTCATTTGAAAAGTCTACAGAATGAATCTTGAGAAGTCACAATGTGATGTACAGTATGCTTTTTTTTTGTTTTTAGCCTGTGTTTGAAATAATTTTAATTATGTTTATATTAATAATAGTTGTCAGCTCAGTTGAGGTTTTATATTCCCTCTTTGATGAAAAATAATAATATAAGGATACTGCTATTACTTTATTAAATTAGCATTCGTTAAGTGAAGCACAGGGTGCTGGATGGTAAGCCATAGTTCAACAACCAACCACAGACCAAACAAAGTGGATGTCATGGAGCAGCTTAACTGAACTCTTCATAGATGCATACAATAGGATTTCAAGAAAACAGGGAGATAAAGGAGAAAAACCAAAGCTGTGGGATCACCTGGTTCTAACCTCAGCTGTGAAGATTACTTGTGTGATCTTTGATAGGTTCTTTAACATTTCTGAAGTGCTACGTAATTATGCTTAAAGTGCCTGGCACAAAGTCTTAAGGCAATGGGAATTGTATGGTTCTTTTATGTAAATTTATGACATAATGTAAGAGTCTCTCTATTTTCCTCCAGTTGCTTTGTTTTCCTTCAGATCAAACACATGGAGTGGTTTAGGTTTTCCCTGAGATGATTTTGCCAGTTTAGGTTACCAATTCAGGACAATGCTGGTGACACCTAAAACATCATGAAAACCTAATTTAGGTGAACTAAGCATGGTTCATTTCTACAGTATTTAATCAGTATTAAAATTCAGGTTTTGGTCACTTAGTATGTTTTCACAATTTTGTAGAGGACCCTGTCTTTTTTTATATTGTGCTAGCTTAGTCCTTGTTAGTTTAAATCACTAATGAATTTATTTTGATTCTTTCAGAAATGTAAAATAATTTGTTAGCAAATAGGAGATTTAATTTGGACCTCTGAACTTAAAATTTATTTATAAATGTGAAAAATGTGTTTCCATAAAGTAGCATCTATTATATATAAAATTGAATCACATAAAAGTGGCATTTTGATCATTTTTTGGTAAGGATCAAAAATAGTAGTTTCATGTTTTCAACTAAATATAATCAAAGATAATTATTTTACAAAGGGCTCATAATGTATAACTTCTTGCAAAAGGAACACTTGGTCATGAAAAAATTCAGAAACGATATTGCTTCTAGAATCATGGAAAACAAACATCATTTTATTCCACTTGCATTTGAAAAAGTAATATGCTGACATTTCAGACATAATAATGAATATTTGGCTTTTTACCTTGCTGCATAAATTGACATTATTTAAATATATGTTCATATATTTTTTTAAACACCTTTTCCTAAAAAGATCTTGACACTCAATGGCATAACATCTGCAAGTTTCAGGCTGTCAGGCAGTCACATTGGCACTGTCAGGCAAAAGGCTAATGAGTCTGAGATGGTCCTAAAATAAGGACTAAAACATCTGGGAGGCCTGGCAGATAGCATTAAATAAATGGGAAATAATCAGCTCTAGAGCAGTTGATTAGGAAAGAGGGCAAATTTTACTTGCAAATAGAATATAGTTGGCAGGTTAACTGGAGCAGGCCTCAGTGCTATTGAAATTTCATAATAGTGCTTTGTGAATGCTTGCTCTTAAGCTTTGACATTTTGTAATTAAGTTACTTGGCGTATTGCTTCTTTTTTGGGTGATAGGCTATTTAAAGGGGAAAAACTTTAAAAATTAATAAAATACTTTCAGCTCATTAATACAAACAAGTATCGTTAGTCTAAAATTAAATTAGCAAATAACCTTTGCTTTTCTCTTTTCCAATCTGTGCCATGTCTATGAAATTACAGTTGACTTCTCTCTCTCTAGCTCTGTCTCTCTCTTTCCCTATTTAGTCTTGGAAGTAGTAGTTTGAAAAAAATGATTACAATTGTGAGTCCCTATTCAATTCCTCCTACATATCAGAGCTTGAATGGAATTGCAGTAGTTTACACTAAACTATTTTTGTTATGACCTTACATTTTGGAATTTTAACTGACAATCAAAATGCTGTATATATTTGTAGAAAAAATAAATTTATCTAGATTACTAGAAGAAACAGTTTTATCCTTATGTCTTATATAAACTGATATTAAAATTTAAAAAAAATATTTAATATTTTTTCTTATGTAAAATGTGGGTGTTCTAATTTTTTGCCTATAAGAAAAATTATATAAAGAATAAAATTCACAATTTAAAAATTCAAATTTTGTTATAATATGTAATTAAGTTGAGACATGACATTATTTTAGGATTTCCTTTGATATGTTATGAGTAAAGTAACTTGGAAATAACTTGTGTCATTTCTGTACCTGTAATTATGTGGAATTATGTTGATGAAACTAACTAGAATGAGTGGAGTATTAATGATTAATGATAAGAAAAGATTATAAAAAGTCTAATAGAATTCAAAACTGATCTAGATTGAATATTTTTATATTAAATGAAAAAAGTTATGCCAATAAATGGAACAATTAAATTCTAATAAAAAATAGCAATAAGGATAAGTATGATGATCTAGATATAGATTCTACTGGAAATTTCAAGCTATTGATATCTCTCCATCAAAGAAGATGAAGTAATACTACAGTATTTTGTCCTTCAACTATTCACTTCACAGTTTTTAAAGAGGGGACACCCACGCTCACACACATTGTCACACACTATCTCATTTGTTCCTCATGAAACACTCTGGGAATGATGACTGAACAAAAAAACAGTCCTCAGAGATAGAACACCAAACTCCCATGTTACACAGTAATTGAATTGGCATTTTGGTTTAGATGTTCTAAATTAATAACGAAGACTCGACTAAAATAAATTATACCAATATCATTTCTATGAAATAATGATATACGCAAAGTGATAGTCTAGATATGATTACAAAGTAAGAACTAATTGAGATATTGATCCCTCCCTTTTTGATGATCAAATGCCTATTTTCTCTTTGGAAAACAGGGAGTTATCTTCACTGTAGCCTTGAGTATTTTATATCTAGGACTCTAAGTTTTTTTCTGCCTAGCAACTCACTTTGTGGTTTCTCCTCCCAGTCACTTAAGCTATGCAAATGCCATTGGCTGATTTTTTTTTTTAATGTATATACTTATCATGAAGGAAATTATGCTTTTCACTGGGTAGCAGATTACTTATAAATTGAAGCACTGTCTTAGTGCTCTTGAAAGTAGGGCAATTTTATAGGGAAAAAATGTTTTGTTTCCTTGTACAGATGAAAATATTTGCTTTCTACAATTTTTCCCCCTGGTATCTCAACCTCTGTTATGATTCATTAATAAGTGATTGTTAAGAATTTACTGTGTGATTTTTATCTCCAAACAAGAGAGCTAGATGATTAAAAATATTTAGTCATATGAAACAAAGTACTTGATGGAATTGCTTTGGTATGAAATCTCTGCATTCTTGAGCTAGGAGGGAAGCAATGTTAAACACATTACATTTATATATTCTATTCTACTCTAATAGCAAGTTCCTTTATCATCTATTATCTAAAATTTTTGAAGCACTAAACAAAAAATTGTTGTTCTTTTTCTTAATTTTAGAACCTTGAACTTGGTCATTTTGATTAATAATGGGCTTAAAATATTTAATAATTTTATGATAAGGAAAATATAAAATAAGAAAAAACAAACTTGGAACAAACTTAGTCACACTCCTATTCATAACCGTATATTTATATGGAACTCAACAGTGGAAAGGTACAGAAGGTTTTTTTAAATATAAGTCATGATTTAATTCATTCTGTAATAAGATAGAAAAGTGACACTTTAAAAAAAGTCAAGATAGAAAATAAAAACAAAGTAAAACTATTACCATTGAAAAACTATTGTTAGCGTAGATTCAAAGGGTCAGTTTGCCTACACACATCCCAGCCTAAAAAAGACGCGAGCAGGAGTTTGCAGCAAGGAAAGCAAGGTTTATTTAAGGAGATGGTGCCAAGCTCGGAGACACAGGTGAGTTAGGGTTCTTAGAAACATGGCTCTCCATAGCCTCTAGTAGCTGGGTTATGGAAGGGACAAGTCATTGACCACGGTTACTATTGGAGTTGGCGTTGTGGGCTCTCCTGATTGGTCGGGGCTGAGGATAATCCATCATGGCTTCAGGTCCTGGAGTCAGTCATGGCACTGTTTGATCAGGTTCCCAGGGGGTGCGGTCAATGGGGCTGTTCTGCTTTCATGAGTTAGCAGCTGAAATAACTGAGGACAAGGTGTTATCTTTGTTTGACTATAACCTTATTCTAGTTTGAAGTTTGGTTATTGTATCCTGGTCATGGCTGATAGAGCTCAAGTTTTATTCTTAGGTGAGTTTGATGCTGACCAGAACCTAATGTCCTGAGAGCTTCGTGATTAAAGGCTCGGACATACAGCGTATGTATAGGTAGGGGGATCAGGTGGAAAGAAGGTGAGTGAGTCATAGTCCTGTCAGGCTAAACAAAGCCAGCTTGGATTAAAGCAGAAAGCATGCTAAAGACCTGAAGTTCATGTGCAGTTACACTATTATCATATCAGTCTTGGCATCTGGGTAAGTTGATTTATGTCAACAAAAGCACACACTTTATTTCCTTGCCTCACATGTTTTTTTATTCTATAGTTCTTTTGAGATTACAATAGTGACATAATGGCATAATGGCATATTGTGGTTTCTTTCTCAGTAACTTTGAATGTCTTGTGTTTTTTTTTTCTTTTTACCTCTTAACATATCTCTTTTTAAGTTAAATTTATTGGGGTGACATTGATTAATTATTGGGGTAACATCGATTATATAAATTTCAGGTGTACAACTTTATAATAAGGCATCTGTATATTCTGTTATGTGCTCACCACCCAAAGTCTAGTTTCCTTCCATCATCATATATTTGAGTTATTTTACCCTTTGTCCTAATCCAAACTCCTTTCCTTTCTGGTAACCACCATTCTGTTGTCTGTATCTGAGTTTTTTTGTTTTTTGTTTTTTTTTAAATATATGTTTATTTTGTTTGTTCATTTGTTGCTCTTTGTTTTATACCCGGCATATGAGTGATATATGGTTTTTGTCCTTTTCCATCTGAATTATTTCACTTAGCATGACACTCTCAATATACATCCATGTTGTCAGAAATGGCAATATTTTATCTTTTCTTATGGCCAAATAATATTCCACTGGTCATCCATTGTGTGTGTGTATATATATGCACACTGAGGGTGCCAAAAGAATATCTACTCATGATTTGTATTCATCTTTTGTTATCGGTGTATATTGAGTATTACAATTTTAATACTTTTTTCCTTTCTAAAAACGTGTATACATTTATTTGTATATATATATATATATATATATATATATATATATACACAAATATCTATATATATATAGATATATAAATATCTATCTATCTATATATATATATAGGCACACGTGTGTATACATATATATCTTCTAGAATATATATATATTATATAATATCTTCTATATATATACATATATATATATATATATATATATATACACACATATACATATGCCATTTACTGAAGGATATGGCATCTTCAGCCATTTATTGAAGGATACTTCAGTTGTTTCTATGTCTTGGATACAGTGAATAATACTGCAGTGAACATAGGTGTACTTACATTTTTATTAATAAGTGTTTTCAATTTTTGGAGGGTAAATGCTAAGAAGGATTACTGGGTCACGTGGTAGTTCTATTCTTGATTTTTTTGAAGAACCTCCATACTGTTTAATATAGTGGCTAAATGAGTGGTATGTGAGGGTTCTCTTTTCTCAATATCTTCTCCAACACTTGTTATATTTCTTATCTTATTGATAAGGTGTGAGGGTTATCTCATTGTGGTTTTGAGTGTCATTTCCCTTATAACTAGTGTTGTTGAGCATCTTTTTCTATATTTGTGGCCATTTGTACATCTTGGGAGAAGTATCTGTTCAGGTCCTTTGCCAATTTTTTAACTGGATTGTTTGTGTTTTTTTTTGTTGTTGAGTTGCATGAGTTCTTTATATATTTTGGATATTAGACCCTTATGGCTACAGCAGTATTATTTTTTAAATTATTAATAAGTTAGGATTGTCATTCCAGGGTCTTATTTAAATATGTAACAACAAATTTAATCATATATTTTCTTCATATAAGATTCATTAAATTAGATTAAATCTGTAAATCTGTAAGTTTTCTTTTCCAGATGAGAAGATATAACAAAAAAAAAAAAAAAAAAAACTTAGGATATAACAATAAATGAGAAAAATATCGCGATTAGGGCATTTTCCAAATTTAATACAGATCAATCAAATAATCAACATTGATTTATCCTCAAATATATACAAGTTATTACAAATGCTATGTTAAACAGTTAATGTATAAAATTAGAGAAGGCTTCATTGTTTTTCTTACAAAGCTAAAATACCAGTTGTGCTTTACCTGACATGACTTAAAATATTTTGGCAGATAATTACTTACAATGTTTTCTAAATAATAATAATGCAGTGGCTTCCCCAAAAGCACAGCTACAGTAGTGGCATAGACTGAACTCTCAGTCAGTACAGGAGTGAACAATACAATGTCTACTAATTACAAACTTTTTGGACGCTCTGAGCTTGGAGTTGATTTTTAAGAAAAGACCTGTCAATAGATCATCGAACTTTGCCGCATAGTTTCATATGAATAAAGTTCTGATACACAAGTGGGGAGGAAATGCTTGAAGAAAGCATGTACTTCTTTCCATATGTTGACAAACCAAAAGGAAAGTTAGAATACTTCTATACACTATATCTGGCAAATAATTATAAATAAAATATCACTATTAAAATATCTGTGATATTTTAATCTGATATACAGATTATTTCTAGGCATTTAAATAGTCTCTACCATCTACCACAATTTCAAAATCTATTATAGAGAAAATATAAATTAAAATAAGACCTTCCAAGTACATGTTTAATAACATTAAAGAGCAATTCTTGCCAGAATTCAGTATTTCTAGGTAGAAATAAGACGAAAGCTGTTGAAGAACATAGTATCCATATATGTGCTATCTAAAATGCCAACATAAATTTAACATGAACAAAGTGAATATAAGAAATATTCCAAGTAGTCCTCTAAAATGCTCAATGACTTCTAGGAAGTAAAACTTATTTATTCGGAAAATTTATTCATTGGGGTGACTTAGAAAAATGGGCTTTACATTGAAAGACTGCCTACATCTATAACTATAAAGGATAGAACAATGCATCACTCATAATCAGAAAGAATAAGTTCATACACTTACATTTTTGTTAATATTAACAAGCAAAAGTTAAATAAATGGTCATTTTAACCATGAATGATTATTAAATGCATATATATATTCTATTATTTATTCCCCTTATATGATTGGATAACATTTAAAATAGATAATTCATTCATGGTATTGCTAAACAGATTTTTGAGTAGAAAAAAAAAACACTTCCAGAATGTTGAATTTTTCAAAATACCAGATACACAAATATCTCATTTATCTGAAATACTAAACAGTAATATACATAATTATAATCCTGCTAAAATAAGTTCAATGTTTAAATATTATCAGTCATTTTCATTGAAATATCAAGAAAAGTTATAAATTTTCATCTCTTACATTTAGAAAAAAAGAAAAAAATCACCATTACAAATTTTGTCAGACTATGCCTGCAAATATGCCTTTTGTAACTTCTTTCAAGTTGCAGTAAATCATGACAACTTTGTTTGATATGAGGTAAGCATGAATATCCTTCATGGATTTTAATAGGGGATTAGGTCAATGTGAAATAAACTAGATGTTCTATAAACATCTTTATTTATATAAATATATAGCTTTCTTTTCATATGGCCCCTTAATATAGATTCAGGACAATTAGGAAAAAACATTATGTAGTGACTTGCAAACTGCTTCAATTTAGGTCACCATTAATACAATATATATCTGTAGAAAATATATAATAACACATTAAAACATCAATATAAACTCATATTCATTAATTAAAAATATTTTAGTATTTAAACACCTGTACTTATGTGTGTAAACAATGTAACATAAAATCTTAGAATAGGTTTTCTCTATCACCATAAGTTTGAACAATGTTATTTGAAAATCAAGACTATTTTTGTACATAATTGGTTCATCAAAAGAGGTATGAGATGAGGGGTGGCCAGATGGCTCAGTTGGTTAGAGCATGAGCTCTGAATGACAGGGTTGCCGGTTCGATTCCCACATGGGCCAGTGAGATGTAACCTCCACAACTATATTGAAGACAACCAGCTGCCGCTGAGCTTCCAGAGAGGTGGCCTGATGACTTAGTTGGTTAGAGCTTGAGCTCTCAACTACAAGGTTGCCGGTTCAATTCCCACATGGATGGTAGGCTGCACCCCATGAAACTAATATTGAAAACGGTGATTGGACTTGGAGCTGCGTTGCGCCCTCCACAACTAGATTGAAGGACAGCTACTGGGAGCTGATGGGTCCTGGAAAAGCCCACTGTCCCCCAATATTCTCCAATAAAATTAAAAAACAAAGAAAGAAAAGAGGCATTCTATGATAAAACTCCACAAATGGCATAAGACAAATTATAAATTTATACATTTATTTAATATTATACATTTAATCATTTGAGTACTTTCTTAAATTCTTTTTAACTTTGTTAAACATATTATAACCCAGAGAAGTGAAGTAACTTGCCAAAGTTACAAAACACAAAAGTTACTTATATTTTTCCATGTGCTCAATCTTTGAGTTACAAACTAATCAGTCCATTACGAGGCTCTAGGATAAACATCGGTTTGTTCAAAATGCCAGAGACACATGCATTTGTGTGTTTTTTTCTAGAATTTTAACACTTTCATTCATCACATCATCACATATTTATTGCACACTAAAATTACCAAGGACTAATAGCTTAAATAGGAATACAAAGTGAATTCTAAATTATACTTACTTTCCATAAATAAAATGACAATTACAGTGCAACATAATTTGTATTGATCCCGGCTAAAAGATGAGATGGAAAAACATGTTATATGATGTGTGTGTATGTGTTTCCCAAGATGTTTATTTTTTTTTATAGCTCACATCTACAATCCACAAATGTTATACCTCTGTCTGTTAGAAAAGATATATATGTGTGTACAGATATAGATATAGATGTAGATATAGATATAGATGATATAGATACAGATATCCGTCATTGATAGGTTTGTCAATGATGGATGATAGATGATGGATGATATGATAGATAGATAGAAGATAGATAGATAGATAGATAGATAGATAGATAGATAGATAGATAGATAGATAGAATGAAATGATAACTACTCATCTTATGACCTAATAGTCACTGCGACCTCACTAGTCTGCACCTACTTAGTGTCCATTCCCTGCTTGTATAACAAAAGCAGTTTTCTGTTTCTCCCTAAGGGCACACCTTCCACCTGAGCTCAGGATTTTGCATAAGCTCACCTAGTAAAATATCTCTTTTTTTCTGCAAATAGCAAGTATAATCTGCTTCATTTTGTATTGCTAACAAAGTATTATCATCTACATGAAAATGTGTTAATCCTACTCGTCTTGAAAAACAAAAAAACCTTGTTTGATCCCATGATCCCCTGTGTTGCACTCTCACCCCATTTCCCTGTTCTCCATTAATGGTACAATTCCACAACACAGTTAATAATTATCTTATTTACCCACCCCCCATTCTTAATCCACTTAGGTTGGGGCTTTCACACTTACCACTCCAAAACACCAATAACCTCTTTTTATAAAATCCAGTAGTCAACTTTCTGTTCTCCTCTACTGAACTATGCCTTCTCATTTAGCTGTTGACCACTTTTCCTAGATTTCCATGAAACTGCACCCTCAGGCTTTCTTCTTCTTCACCACCGTTCTCTAGCTACCTTCTCCACCATTGGGCAGGCATTCCCCCAACTTTATTTAAAGCATCTGTATGCACATGACTACTGTATCTTTAGCTCCAACCCTCTTTTATCTTTTGAGCTGTTCTCGGTATCTCCATGTCCAAGCTGACAATCTTTAACATAGAATTATTGATTCTTCCCCTCACCTACTCCCCCAGGCACACACCAGCCCCCATACTGTGCTCTTTCTATAGTTTTCCCCTTTTAAGTCCATGGAAATTTTCTTTTACCCTAGACACTCAAAGAATGCCAGGGGTCTTGGGTTTGCCATTAAATTTAGAGTCACTAGATGAAATGGAATTTCAGATAAATAATAAATAATATGTTTGTATAAGTTTATCCTAAATATTGCATGGAGCATACTTATACTAACAATATTATTTGGGCTTCTCTATTTTTATTTTGCTACATCTTTTAACCTTACTTAGGGTCATATCAAATGCCAGTGTCTCTCTAAACTTTATCTGAATCCTACACCTTCTCATCAGCTCCAGTCTGAAATACTCCTTCACCAACTACTAAAAGCTTGACATAAAGCTTTTGATTACTTTTGGGCTTCTAACAAATTTCAAACACCAGACTAAAGCCTAAAATGCTTCACCAGATGTGATTTCTGACGGCCTCTCCAATGTCTTGTGTCTGTGCCTTAAATACGCTATGCATAAATCTACCCCAAAGCTTTGAAGTTGCACTTCTTTCTGCCAGAATGATTTTCACCTCTTATTTGTCTTTTATCATTTAGATTTCAGCTCTCTTCAGACAGGAGTTTTGTTACCATGCTGTATAAATTAATATTCACCCTACAACTTCCAAATTATCTATACTTTTAATTTATTTCCTTATAATCACTTTTATTATCTGAAATTGCCATTTATAAATTTGTTTATGTTTCTTTTATTCTCTATGTTACCTCGGTACAAAATTAGCTCTTATGTGTTCCATATTTTGTTTATCACATTTACCCCTATATCCCTGAGAGCTTCCATGGTCACTGATTAATACAGGTTTGTAATTAATATTTACTAAATAAGTGAGTGGTTTCTTAAAATAAGTAGTTTAGCTAGGTTAATCTAGTGTCTTAATATCATTATCAGCAAAATATATTTAGAAATTGGTAACAATCTTAACAAGCATCAAAATCATATTAAAAGTATGTTGTTACAATTTCTAGAATACAATAATAATTATGTTAACCATACATGAATTATTTAATGATGGGCAGCATACGGTTTTCCCTATTTAGTCACAATGAAATACAAACACTAGACTTTTGATATAAATTTCAAAACTAAGCATTCTTGCATAGTAAATTTATTTAAACAGCAGTCATTTTTAGAAATATTGCATGTATTCTCCTTAATAGTAATAATAAGCGTCATTTCTCTTTTTAAGACTGTTGTTTTATGATAATAGATAAGAAAGTATTGGAGGTATATCCTCCTAATTTAAAACCAGAACAAATTATGCTAAAATGAAGAAAAAAGTCCTACCTCTCACAATAATGAGGCAGTCTGGTGATTTATAAAGTTTTGTTTTAATCAAGTAATATTTCATCGGATAACTAATTTAATATAGTTCAATATTTTCTGTAACATTAAAAATAATTGATATTTTAATGTGAATGATTTTTCAAGACTCAAATGTAAGTGTATGGATTTTAACTGACAGCTGTAGTCCAAGGACTTGAAATATTGTGTGGAAAGGTTGAATGATTTTTTCATAATCACCTCTTTCTCTGTCTTTCACATCACCCCATAACAAGAATCTATATTAAAAAACTTTGAAAGAATAAGAAAAAAAACTTACAAAACTTTTTTTTCTCCCTCACATTATTCTGTTCCTTAATTAGAAAGCTGACTGACAATATCAATTCTTTGTCAAACCTTTATATAGACACATACTCTGGCTACTGGACTGTAGAACTCCTCTGATTTTCTTCCAGTTTTGGTTTGGTCAGGGACAGATTTTATTTCAGATGGAGTCAAACCAATAAAGGTTGAAACTGATCACATATATAAAAATATATGTATATATATTTAATATTTCATTTAAGTTTTACTCTAACCTCTCAAGAAAAGTCATTAGCATACTTGAAACAATAACATTTCATTATGGAAAAACCTTTCAGTGTAGAAATTGGTGGTTTAATGGGCAGCCCCGAGGCAAAACTACCTGAAAGACAGGAACACAATGCTTGCAACATATTCCTTAAAAAAAAAAAAAAAAAAAAAAAAAAAGCAGCTATCTGAAGAAGATATTTCTATATAGAAAGATTTGAGAGTCGTAGAAAAATATTAATAGAAAAATATATGGAGGCTAACTATGGAATCCAGAGGCAACATTTCTGAAAAATAAACTAAAACTGAACATTTTTCAAATGCCCCTGTAGCCTGAGACACTTTATGATAGTTTTTGAATTACATTTTTGGTATTTATTGTTCATCTCTTTTTGCTAAAAACTAATTTGTGAATATTTTTACTAAGTGTATGGAATATTTAAAATTGATGAAAACACCCTATAATGTAAAATTCCCAGGGAATATTTCTAAAAATGTTTAATTAAAATAATTTAAAATTTTAGCAATGCTATGATTTGGTAAAAATGAAGAGCCACATAAAAAGTAGTTGGATAACAATTGGCAAAGTTAGAGCTAACATTTTTATTCCCTCCTGACTGATGGAAAAGCCAGTTTGAATTTTCTAACAAAGTTTATTGTTTTAATAATGTAATAAAGTCACAACTTAAAAAGATATTTGTTTGTACAAATATCTGTTTTGAAATTCTTCAAAGGATTTGATTGTTCTCAAAGAGACTTGAAAAATAAAAACAATATTTGTCTCCTCCCTATTTTATCTGTCCTGGTACATACTAGTAGAAACGTAAAATAATTTACCTATAAATTACCTAATGTTGTTTCTTCATGTGTGGAATCAAATCTATCACTATTTAAATAAAAGAATAAATAATTTCAAGTATCTTAAATGTTGCTAATTAGGAAATAATTACATTATACTACGCCTACAACACTGACCAATATGTATGCATTAAAACAATATTAAAAGGTTAAATTATACATATATAATATTAAATTAAAAACATGCTACACAATTACAAATACATTACATGTGTGTGAGTTTGTGTATCCATATCTATCTATATCTCTCTATTATCAATTTATGGAATTACACTTAACATTTTTAAGGACATCTGACAAAACAGGCCCATCTGTAAACATCACACACACACACGCACACACACACACACACACAAACACACACAACTTCTGTGTGTATTCATACTTAGAAAAAAATTTTTTTTTTTCATGTGACTAAATTAAGGTGTTTTATTTGAGGTCACGCAGACAACAGTAATAGATAATAAACAATTAAGGACTCCACTGTAATTTCTCTTACCTTCAATCCAGTATTGGGAATAATATTTCTTGTAATTTATTGGGGTGACAATTCTTAGTGAAATTACATAGATTTCAGGTGTACAATTCTGTATTACATCATCTATCTAAATCCCATTGTGTGTTCACCACCCAGAGTTAGTTCTCCTTCCATCACCATATATTTGAACGCCCTTATCCTCATCTCCCACCCCGCTCCCCCCTTACCCTCTGGTAACCACTAAACGATTGTCTGTGTCTATGAGTTCTTGATTCTCATTTGTTTGTCTTGTTCTTTTGTTGTTTTTGGTTTATATACCAGATATCAGTGAAATCATAGGGTTCTCTGCTTTTTCTGTCTGACTTATTTAGCCTAGCATTATACTCTCAAGATCCATCCATGTTGTCACAAATGTTCCTATATCATCTTTCCTTAACGCCGAATAGTATTCCATTCTGTATATATACCACAACTTCTTTATCCATTCATCTATAGAAGGACATTTTGGTTGTTTCCATGTCTTGGCCACCGTAAACAAACCTGCAATTAACATTGGAGCAATGTGTCTTTATGTATAAATGTTTTCAAATTTTTTGGGTAGATACCCAGGAGAGGGATTGCTGGGTCATATGGTAATTCTATTCATAATTTTTTGAGGAACCTCCACACTGCCTTCCATAGCGGATGCACCAGTCTGCATTCCCACCAACAGTGCATGAGGGTTCCTTTTTCTCCACAGCCTCTCCAACACTTGTTACTATTTGTCTTGTTGATGATAGCTATTCTCAACAAGAGGTCTTGTTGATGATAGCTATTCTCAACAAGAGGTGTCTTTCTGGGGTGAGGTGAAATCTCATTGTGGTTTTTATTTGCATTTCTCTGATGATTAGTGATTTTAAGCATTTTTTCATATGTCTATTTGCCATTTGTGAGTCCTCTTTGGAGAAATGTCTCTTCAGGTCCTCTGCCCATTTTTCAATTGGGTTGTTTGTTTTTTTGTTGTTGAGTTTCATGAGTTCCTTGTATATTTTGGATATTAGCGCCTTATTGGAGGCACTGTTTGCAAAAATCTTCTCCCATTCAGTCGGTTGCCTCTTTATTTTGTCGATGGTTTCTTTTGCTGTGCAGAAACTTTTAAGTTTCATATAGTCCCATTTGTTTATTTTAGCTTTTACTTCCATTGCCTTTGGAGTCAAATTCATAAAATGCTCTTTGAACCCAAGGTCCATAAGATTAGTATCTATGTTTTCTTCTATGCAGTTTATTGTGTCAGGTCTTATGCGTAAGTCTTTGATCCATTTTGAATTAATTTTGGTACATGGTGACAGATAACAGTCAAGTTTCATTCTTTTGCATGTAGCTATCCAATTCTGCCAGCACCATTTATTGAAGAGGCTGTCTTTCCTCCATTGTATGTTTTAAGCTTCTTTGTCAAAAATTATCTGTCCATATTTATGTGGTTTTATTTCTGGGTTCTCAATTCTATTCCATTGGTCTCTGTGTCTGTTTTTCTGCCAATACCATGCTGTTTTGATTATTGTAGCCCTGTAGTACTAGTTAAAGTCAGGCAGTGTGAGACCTCCAGCATTGTTCTTTTTTCTTAAGATTGCTTTGGCTATTCGGGGTCTTTTGTGGTTCCAAACAAATCTGATGATTTTTTGTTCAATTTCTTTAAAAAATGCCATTGGGATTTTGATGGGGATTGCATTAAATCTGTATATTGCTTTGGGTAATATGGCCATTTTAACTATGTTGATTTTTCCAATCCATGAGCACGGAATGTCTTTCCATTTCTTTGTGTCTTCTTCAATTTCTTTCATAATTTTCAGCATATAAATCCTTCACATTCGTGGTTAAGTTTATTCCTAGGTATTTTATTAGTTTTGCTGCAATTGCAAAGGGAATAGTTTTTTGTATTTCTTTTTCTGAGATTTCACTGTTAGTATATAAAAATGCAATGGACTTTTGTATATTGATTTTGTAGCCAGCAACTTTACTGTACTCATTGATTGTTTCTAATACCTTTTTGGTGGAGTCTTTAGGGTTTTCTATATATAGCTTCATGTCATCTGCAAAGAGTGACAGTTTAACTTCTTCATTCTCAATTTGGATGCCTTTTATTTCTTTCTCTTGCCTGATGGCTCTGGCGAGGATTTCCAACACTATGTTGAAAAGCAGAGGAGATAGGGAACAGCCCTTTCGTGTTCCTGAACACAGAGCAAAGGGCTTCAGTTTTTCACCATTAATTATGAGATTAACTGAGGGCTTGTCATATATGGCCATTATTATGTTAAGGTATTTTCCAACTATACCTATTTTATTAAGTGTTATAATCATAAATGGATGTTGTATCTTGTCAAATGCTTTTTCTGCATCAATTGATATAATAATATGACTTTTGTCCTTTATTTTGTTTATGTGATGTATCACATTGGTGGATTTGCGGATGTTGAACCATCTTTGTGTCCTGGGGATGAACCCCACTTGGTTGGGATGAATAATCTTTTAATGCATTGCTGTATTCGATTTGCTAGAATTTTGTTTAGGATTTTTGCATCAGTATTCATCAGAGACATTGGTCTGTAGTTTTCTTTCTTTGTGTTGTCCTTACCAAGTTTTGGTATCAAGGTAATGTTGGCCTCATAAAATGAGTTAGGGAGTACTGACTCTTCTTTAATTTTTTGTAAAAGTTTGAGCAGGATTGGTATTAGATCCTGTTTGAAGGTTTGGTAGAATTCACTAGTGAAGCCAGCTGATCCCGGACTTTTGCCTTTGAGAGGTTTTGAATGACCGATACAATTTTGTTACTGGTGATTGGTCTGTTTAGATTTTCCAGTTCTTCATGATTCAGCCTTGGAAGGCTATATGTTTCTAAGAACTTGTCCATTTCTTCTAGTTTACTGAATTTGGTGGCATATAGTCCTTGATAGTATTCTTGCATGATCCTTTGTATTTCTGTGGTGTCCATGATAACTTCCCCTTTTTCATTTCTGATTTTGTTGATTAGTGTCTTCTCTCTTTTTATCTTAGTGAGTCTAGCCAACGGTTTGTCGATTTTGTTAATCTTTTCAAAAAAAACAGCTCTTTGTCACATTAATTTTTTCTATTGTCTTTTTGTTCTCTATTTCATTTAGTTCTGCTCTGATTTTTGTTATTTCCTTTCTTCTGCTGACCTTGGGTTTCACTTGTTCTTCTTTTTCTAGTTCTTTAAGTTTTAACATGAGATTATTTATTTTGGATTTTTTTTGTTTCTTGAGATAGGCCTGTAATGATATAAATTTCCCTCTTGAAACTGCTTTTGCTGCATCCCCAAAATTTTGGTAGGATGTATTTTCATTGTCATTTGTTTCTATGTATCTTTTGATCTCTCCTCCAATTTCTTCTTTGACCCAGTCGTTCTTTAAAAGTATGTTGTTTAATCTCCATGTATTTGTGTTTTATTCCTGCTTTCTTTTCGCAGTTGATATCCAATTACAAAGACTTGTGATCAGAGAATATGCTTGGTATGATTTCAATCTTCTTAAATTTGCTGAGGCTGATTTTATGCCCCAATATATGGTCTATCCTTGAGAATGTTCCTTGTACACTCGAAGAGAATGTATAGTCTGATGTTTTAGAATGAAGTGCTCTATGTATGTCAATTATGTCCATTTCATCTAATGTGTCATTTAGGGCTGCTGTTTCATTATTTATTTTCTGTTTGGATGATCTATCCATACCTGTCAATGATGTATTTAAGTCCCTTAGTATAATTGTGTTTTGGTCAATTTCTCCCTTTAGTTCTGTTAGTAGTTGCTTGATATATTTTGGTGCTCCCTAATTGGGGGCATAAATTTTGATGACTGTTATGTCTTCTTGTTGTATAGTCCCCTTTACCATTATGAAATGTCCATCTTTGTCTCTTGTTATCTTTTTCACCCTGAAGATTGTTTCATCTGATATCATTATGGCTACACCTGATTTTCTCTTGGTACCATTTGCTTGGTACCATTTGCTTGGTACCAATCCTTTCACTTTGAGTCTGTGTTTGTCCTTGTAGCTGAGATGCGTCTCTTGGAGACAGCATATGGTTGGGTTTAGTTTTTTGATCCAATCTGCTACTCTGTGCCTTTTTATTGGTAGGTTCATTCCATTTACATTTAGGGTTATTATTGATATGTGAGGGTTTCCTGTCATTCTATCTTTACTTTTTCTGGTAAGGCTGTGTCTCCATTGTTTCTTTGCCTTTTTGTTGTTGTCTATTATTTCTGTGTGGTGGTATTCTACAATGTGTCCCTCTGTTTCTTCTTTTATTGCAGTATATATTTCAGTTCTAAATTTTCTTTTTTGAGTGGTTATCTTTATGTTTATGTAAAAGAAAGTTTGTATATTTTGGATATTAGCCCCTTATCAGAGGAACTGTTTGCGAAAATATTCTCCCATTCAGTTGGTTGCCTCATTATTTTGTCAATAGTTTCTTTTGCTGTGCAGAAGCTTTTCAGTTTCATATAATCCCATTTGTTTATTTTAGTTTTTACTTCCATTACCTTTGGAGTCAAATTCATAAAATGCTCTTTGAACCCAAGGTCCATAAGTTTAGTACCTATGTTTTCTTCAATGCAGTTTATTGTGTCAGGTCTTATGCTTAAGTCTTTGATCCATTTTGAATTAATTTTAGTACACGGTGACAGATAGCAATCCAGTTTCATTCTTTTGCATGTAGCTATCCAATTCTGCCAGCACCATTTATTGAAGAGGCTGTCTTTCCTCCATTGTATGTTTTAAGCTTCTTTGTCAAAAATTATCTGTCCATATTTATGTGGTTTTATTTCTGGGTTCTCAATTCTATTCCATTGGTCTATGCGTCTGTTTGTCCGCCAATACCAAGCTGTTTTGATTATTGTAGCCCTGTAGTACAAGCAAATATCAGGGAGTGTGATACCTCCAGTATTGTTGTTTCTTTTTAATTTTGCTTTGGCTATTCGGGGTCTTTTGTGGTTCCAAACAAATCTCATGATTTTTTGTTCTATTTCTTTAAAAAATGCCATTGGTTGTACATCAGAAGCTAAACATTAATGAATGCCAACTATAATTTTATATATATAATGTGATGGTTCAGTGTGAGGTCGGAGGGATAGTGGATGGGGGGAGGGGGGTTCACAGTATGAGGGATATAAATGATGAACGTCTAAGTATTACCTTGTTTTGTACACCTGAAACTAATAAATAAATTAATTAAAAAAAAAAATAAAAAAAATAAAAAATGCCATTGGGATTTTAATGGGGATTGCATTAAATCTGTATATGGCTTTGGGTAATATGGCCATTTTAACTTTGTAGATTCTTCCAATCCATGAGCACAGAATGTCTTTCCATTTCTTTGTGTCTTCTTCAATTTCTTTCAAAAATGTCTTATAGTTTTCAGCATATAAATCCTTCACATCCTTGGTTAAGTTTACTCCTAGGTATTTTATTCTTTTTGCTGCAATTGCAAAAGGAATTGTTTTTTCTATCTCTTTTTTCTGAGATTTCATTGTTGGTATATAGGAAAGCAATGGACTTTTGTACGTTGATTTTGTAGCCAGCAACTTTACTGTATTCATTGATTGTTTCTAATAGCTTTTTGGTGGAGTCTTTAGGGTTTTCTGTATATAGCGTCATGTCATCTGCAAAGAGTGACAATTTAACTTCTTCATTCCCAATTTGGATGCCTTTTATTTCTTTCTCTTGCCTGATAACTCTGGCGAGGACTTCCAACACTATGTTGAAAAGCAGAGGTGATAGGGGACAACCTTGTCGTGTTCCTGAACGTAGAGCAAAGGGCTTCAGCTTTTCACCATTAATTATGAGATTAGCTGAGGGCTTGTCGTATATGGCCTTTATTATGTTGAGGTATTTTCCTTCTATACCAATTTTAGTAAGTGTTTTAATCATAAATGGATGTTGTATCTTATCAAATGCTTTTTCTGCATCAATTGATAGAATTATATGATTTTTGTCCTTTATTTTGTTTATGTGATGTATCATGAAACTCAACAACAAAAAGCAAACAACCCAATTGAAAAATGGACAGAGGACCTGAAGAGACATTTCTCCAAAGAGGATATACAAATGGCAAATAGACATATGAAAAAATGCTCAACATCGCTAATCATCAGAGAAATGCAAATGAAAACCACAATGAGATATCACCTCACCCCAGTCAGAATGGCTTTCATCAACAAAACAAATAGTAACAAGTGTTGGAGAGGCTGTTGAGAAAAAGGAACTCTCATACACTGTTGGTGGGAATGCAGACTGGTTCAGCCGCTATGGAAGGCAGTGTGGAGGTTCCTTAAGAAATTACAAATAGAATTACCGTATGACCCAGCAATCGCTCTCCTGGGTATCTACCCCAAAAATATAAAAGCATTTCTCTATAGAGACACGTGTACGCCAATGTTCATTGCAGCTTTGTTTACGGTGGCCAAGACATGGAAACAACCAAAATGTCCTTCGATAGATGAATGGATAAAGAAGTTGTGGTGCATATACACAATGGAATACTATTCGGCGTTAAGGAAAGATGATATAGGAGCATTTGTGACAACATGGATGGATCTCGAGAGAATAATGCTAAGTGAAATAAGTCAGACAGAAAAAGCAGAGAACCCTATGATTTCACTGATATGTGGTATATAAACCAAAAAGAACAAGACAAACAAATGAGAAACAAAAACTCATAGACACAGACAATAATTTAGTGGTTACCAGAGGGTAAGGGGGTGGGGGGTGGGTGATGAGGGTAAAGGGGATCAAATATATGGTGATGGAAGGAGAACTGACTCTGGGTGGTGAACACACAATGGGATTTATAGACGATGTAATACAGAATTGTACACCTGAAATCTATGTAAATTTACTAACAATTGTCACCCCAATAAAATTAATTAAAAAAAAAAAGAAAAAAAAAGAAAGTTTGATATTTAAAGTGTTCCATTTTCTTCAGCACGCTTACTTTCTCCATTCCCATATTTTGATTCAGGCCTTTACTCTCCCCCTTTTTATGTTGCCACAAATTGTCCCTGTTGATGGTGGTCGAATAGCCTTCTTAGTATTTCTTGTAGTGCAGATAGTGTATTAGAAAATTCCCTCAGTTTCTGTATGTCTGAAAATGTCTTTATTCCTCCTTCATATCTAAAGGATATCTTTGCTGGATATATTATTCTTGGCTTATAAATTCTCTTCTTCAATAGTTTGAATATTCAGTTCTACTCTCTCCTGGCTTGTAGAGTTTCTGCTGAAAAATCTGATAATAATCTAATGGGCTTTCCTTTGTAGGTTACCGTCTTCTTTTCCCTGGCTGCCTTGAGGATTCTTTCTTTGGCATTCATTTTAGACAGCTTCAATACAACGTGCCTTGGAGAAGGCCTGTTGGGATTGAGGTAATTAGGTGTTCTATTTGCTTCTTGGATTCGAGGATCCAGTTCTGTTCTCAAGTTTGGGAATTTCTCATCAACAATTTGTTTGAATATATTCTCTGTTCCCTTCTCTCTTTCTTCTCCTTCTGGTATGCCCATTATTCTTATATTGTTGTTTCTGATAGAGTCAGACAGTTCTTGTAGAGTTCTTTCATTTCTTTTAAGTCTCAAGTCTCTTTCTTCTTTCATCTTTGTAATTTCCAGGTTTCTATCTTCAATGTCACTGATTCTTTCCACCATCTGGTCAACTCTACTACCTAAACTGGTTATTTCATTCTTAATTTCTTCTATTGAGTTCTTAATCTCCAGAAATTCTCTTTGGTTCTTTTTAAAAATTTCAATCTCTTTCGTAAAATGCTCATGTTGTTCTTTAATTGCATTTCTGAGTTCATTAAATTGCCTTTCTGTGTTTTCTTGTATCTCGTTAAGTTTTTTCAGAACTGCAATCTTGAATTCCCTGTCAACTAAGTCACATATTTACAAATGTTTAAGTTTCTTTTCTGGAGACTTCACTTTCTTTCTGAGCTGTCTTGTTGCCTTGGTTATTCATGGTAAATTCTGATTTATTATTTCTCTTCCTAGACATCTACAGTAGTGGCTTCTGGAACAAGTTGATAGGAAGAGGTCTTTCTTTTGTTTTCCAGTATTTGTTGAGAGAATGTGTTATTTTCTCTCCTACTGCAGCTTTTTTTTTTTTTTCTCTCTCAAATAGTAGTGCTATGTTTTCTCTGCACTATTCCAGCTTCTGACACAATGGGGGGATTGCCTGGAAGACGGGCTTCTCCTCTGTTAACAGTTCGCCTGAGTCATAGGATGTCATGTCCTTGTGTGGATGCAGAGATCTTTTGAAGTTACAAAGCTCTTTCTGCACCAGATTCAGAGACCGTATGTTTCAGCAGTTCTGTTTCCTCCTGAAGGGTTCAGCCTAGATATGTGGGGCTAGGGACAGGGCGAGTTGTGAGAGGTGGCACAGAGCAGTGGCTGCGACCACCACCACAGCCAGTCCCGCTTCCACAGCTCCCTCCCCTTTGCCGAAACTAGTTGGGCTGTGAATCTTTGTATGCTGTCCACAGTTCTCAGAACAGCAAATATTTAGTTCTTTTGATCTGACACTTCTACTGTTTTGCTTCTAGCACCGCCTAGGTGGGGGCGGGGCGAGCTCTAGGAGGGTAGGGAGGGGCGGCTAGTCTCAGTGCCTCAGGCTTCCGTTCTCTGCACAGCAGTGAGGGCTTAAACCACTGTTTTCAGCCTTCTTCCCTCAGTCTTTTTCTGAGGTCTCTGCCATAAGCGTTGGATTCAGCCATGTTATATCCTGTCCCCTCAGCCCTGTGCGCCATAAGCGGAGCCCTAGCAGTCCGAGTTCTTCCTTCTCCCACAGCTGTGGTAATTCCGGGATGCAGCGAGCTTGGAGCACTGAGCTAGGTCTGCGTCCTGCGCCCGCACGGCTCCGTCTCTTTACTTCTCCCTTCCCTCATCCCCCACTCCCACGATTCGCCAAACTGGAGGTGAATTCAGTAGTGGACCTCTTCCCCTTGCCTGTCTGCTGTGCAGGGAGTCCTTTGTGGAGTTATTGTTGTTCGATTAGTTGTAAATTCCAGGGGAGCTTTACAGAGGCTTACCTCACACCGCTATTTTGGTAGCGTCTCCAGGAGTAAGTAGAAAAATATTTTAAAATATTAAAAATTCAAAAGATAATCCAGTAATTTAGCAATCAATATTGTCTTTTTTGAGCTTTTTTCAAAATATCAAATTATTAGAGTATATGAGAGGTATGGAGTTAATTTTGAAAGTTTCGTTATTACCTTTTTTTTCAATTTTTCTCTTAAAAAAAGTATTTCAGGATTCTCTCCATGTTTAAAAACCAGATGCCATCTCTGGCTAAGTTTGAAATAAACTTTAAAAAAAATAGAAAAAAGAAAGGAAAAGATAAAAAAAAAAGTCAATTCTTGGAAAATAAGAAGTAGTTCATAGAATTCAAAAACATCATTTGAACAGTGAGGCTCAGGAAAGGCAGTATAGAATGCAGGAAATGTTTCTAGGAACCTCCCATATAAATGAAACAGTCCCATCTTTTCCAGCCTTATGTAACCTTAGTTCAAGATACAAATTTTAAGCGTGAAGAGATACAGATTGTCCTATATTATGTCCTGTATCTAGTACTTTGGGTACATTGATTGTCAGACTAGACAGAGATGTGTGTGATTGAACATGTGTATAATAGTGCCTGAAGGAATATGGTACAGACACCAAGAAAAGGGTAAAGGCCTGCTGGCTGAGTCAGAAAAATTAAAACTACTATGTGTAGGGTTATCATGCCTTCCCTGCGGAATGAATGCTCTGATTTCTGTTTCACTTTATAAGGGTAATTAAAAAGATGGGTGTCTTTGCCCTTTAAATTACACTACAATTCTTTTTTTACCTACAAAATTCACATTTATTTAAAAACTTTAAATAACAATGTAATAAATTATTATATGAATTTGTAATTGTTTAAAATGATTAAATCGGCTTAAAATTGGAATGATGTAGTAATCAAAGTATACTTAGATGAGATCAGAATTCTTTTTTTGAATATATTTTTATTTTTTAATTAGAATTGGCATACAATATTATATTAGTTTCAGGTGGACAGCATTGTGATTATACACTTATATAACTTATGAGGTAATTACCACAATAAATCTAGCACCCATCTGACATCAAACATAGTTATCACAATATTATTGACTATATTACTTGTGCTATACTTTATATCTCCATGATTATTTTGTAACTATCAATTTGTACTTCATAATCACTTCCCTTTTTTCATGCAGCTCCTCAAGCTTCCTCCCATCTGGCAACCATCAACGTGCTTTTTGTATCTATAAGTTGGTTTCTCTTTTGTTGGTTCATTTATTTTGTTCTTTTGAATCCACATATAAGTGAAATCCTATGTCATTTGTCTTTCTCTGTCTGACTTAATCCACTCAGCATAATACCCTCTGGGTCCATCCTTATTGTTGCAGATGGCAAGATTTTATTCTTTTTTTATGGCTGAGTAATATACCATTACATATGTATCATCTCTTCTTTATCCATTCATCCATTGATGAACATCCAGGTTGCCTTCAAGTCTTGGCTATTGTAAATAATGCTGCAGTGAACATATGGATGCAGAAGTCCCTTCAAAGTAATATCTTGGGTTTCTTTGGATAAATACCCAGAAGTGAAATTAATTATTGGGTCCTTCTTTGTCTCTTGTTATAGCCTTTGTTTTAAAGTCTATTTTGCGTGATATAAGTTTTGCTACTGCAGTTTATTTTTTTGTTTTCATTTTCATGAAATATCTTTTTCTATCTCTTTACTTTCAGTCTGTGTGTGTCTTTCAATCTGGAGTGAGACAGTACATGTAAGGGTCTTGTTTTCTTATCCATTCAGCCACTCTATATTTTTAGATTGGAACATTTCTTCCATTAAATTTAAAGTAATCGTTGACACATATGTAGTTATTACCATTTTATTTTTAATAATTTTGAGTTTTTTCCTACTTCTTTTTAAGTACTGTATTTCCCCAAAAATAAGACCAAGTCTTATATTAATGTTTGCTCCAAAAGACGATTAGAGCTTATGTTTGGGGAATGTCATCCTGAAAAATCATGCTAGGGCTTATTTCTTGTTGGGTCTTATTTTGGGGGAAACACGGTAAGTACCTCTAATATTCATTGCAATATTGGTTTGGTAGTGATGAACTCCTTTAGATTTTTTCTTGTCTGGGAAGCTCTGTATCTTTCCTTTGATTCTAAATGAAAGCTTTGCTGAGTAATTTTGGTTGCAGATCCTTACTTTCAGAACTTTGAACATTTCATGTCAGCTTCTTCTGGCCTGTAAAGTTTTTGTTGAGACATCGGCTGACAGTCTTGGGAACTCCTTTGTAGGTAACTGTTTTTCTCTTTCTGCCTTTAAGATTCTCTCTTTTTTCTTTAAAGTTTGGCATTGTAATTATGATGTGTCTTGGTGTGGGCCTCTTTGAGTTCACCTTGTTTGGGACTCTCTGCAGTTCCTGGACTTGGATGTCTATTTCCTTCACCAATTTAGGGAACTTTTCCATCATTGTTTCTTCAAATAGGTTTTCAATTCCTTGGTTTCTCTCTTCTTCTGGTACCCCTATGATGTGAATGTTGGTAAGCTTTATGTTGTTTCAGAGGCCCCTTAAACTACCCTCATTTAAATTATTTTTTTTCTTTTTGTTGTTTTGATTGGGTGTTTTCTGTCACCTTATCTCTAAATTGCTGATTCAATCCTCTGCTTCATCTAATCTACTGTGGATTCCCTCTAACTTACTCTTTACTTTAGCTATTGTATTCTTGATTTCTGAGTGTTGTGTGCGTGTGTGTGTGTGTGTGTGTGTGTGTGTTTTCTATCTCCATTTTTATGTTTCTTATCTCTTTGTTGAAGTTCTACCTGATATCACTATGCATTCTTATAACCAGTGTTTTGAACTCTGCATCTGGTAGATTGCTTGTCTTCATTTTGTTTAGTTGTTTTCTGGAGCTTTTTTTTTTTTTTTTTTTTTTTTAATTTGGCACATGTTTCTTTGTCTACACATTTTGACTGTCTCCCTGTGTTTGTTTCAATGTATTATGTAGAACGGCTACGTCTCCTGATCTTAGTAGAGTGGCCTTATATAGTTGTTATCCTGTGGGGCCCAGGGGTGCAGTTTTCCTGGTCACCTGAGCTGGGTGTTGCAGGGGTGTCCCTTGCTGGGTTGTATGTGCCCTCGTGTTGTAGTTGAGACTTAATAGCTGTTTGCACATTAGTGGGAGGGATTGACCCTCAGGTTGATTGGTTATGAGGACTGGCCAGGACTACAGTGGAGGAGTTGTTGTACAGGGACTGGCCCTACAGAACAGTATTTGCTTTAGCTGGGTTCTGGCTGGGTGTTTTCTCTAGGTCGGGTGCTGACCTAGACTGCCCTTTGTGTGTGTGGTCTGCAGAGGTAGTCCTGCAGTGCTTCGGCTGCGTCTGAAACTGACCACTGGGTATACCCACTCCTGGGCCTCCTGGGAGTGGCCTTGCCATAGGCGAATTTCAGCCATAGTCTGTGTCCTGCCACAGACCACCTGGCATTAACCATAAAGAAATCTGCAGATGGCCACCACTTGAGCTTGTACTGGAAGTGCATGGGAGTTCAAGTCACGCTTGGGGATGCTCAGCAAGAATTACAGGGAGCACCTAGGCCAGATGCTATTTGTTTTATTTTTGTGAACATTTGAGAGATTCTAGGAAGGTCCACACCATGAGTGAAGACAGAGTATTTGTATGGAGAAGCCACTGGAAGTGTCTTGAGTGGGTCAAAATATTGGGTGGGGCAAGGTCTCAAGAATCAGCATGGGGGGTGAATGGTATCAGATTGATGGAGACTCAGATATGGTGTCTGCCTAAATTTGCATGCTGGGAGTTGGGAGTGCTCAACAATGTAACAATAGATTCTGCTAGTGTTTCTGTCTGGGAGGAAGCTGCCCTTTCATCCCTCACCCCAAAGCCAGATAATTTAGTTCCTCCCCTTATACCTCTTAAACCTTTCCAGATGTTCCACCAGCACTGGAGCTCAGAGTGAGTGAGTCCTTTATTGAGTAATTCTATGCATTGGCCCTTTAAGAGGAGCACCTGGTTATCCCAGCTGCCCTCCATCTCATTGAGCCACAATCTCTGCTGGCTTTCACAGCCACAAGTTATGGAGACTTCTCTCCCTGGCACTAGAACTGTGGTGTAAGGAGCCCGGTGTAAAGCTGGAACCCCTCTCTCCTCTGGGGAGGGAGGTACCTCCACACCCAAAATATCCCTTCCGATTTTTAACCGCCACATGCAGGTAGTGGGATCAATTCCACATCTCCTCCCCTCCTACCAGTCTCAAGGAGGCTTTGTCTGTACATCTTTAGTTGTAGGGCTTCAGTTCAGTTAGACTTCAGACAATCCTTAATGACTGTTGTTCTGTAGCTTAGTTGCAATTTTTATATGGTTGTGAGAGGAGGTATGCACAGTATATGCCTACTTTGCCATCTTTACTAAAAATTCCTCACTTATTCTCATTTTTGAAAGGTGGAATACTCACATCTCAGGCACAGAGTTTCAATGCAACTTCCCAATAAAATAACTCACAAAGTAAACAGTCACAAAACATGGAAACAGTAACAAGTGTGGACTTATCCAATAAAAATTTGAGGCTTATCTTTTGAATGTGAATAAACCCTGTAAAATAGAGGAAATTTAATATTATTTGCACAGTATGTATGTGACTTGATGTCCAAAAAATTCAAAATAGTCAAATAAAATATGAATCTGATTAATAGCATAATTTCAACAATAATAAACACAAAGGAAAATAATTTTATGTACACTAGATTACTAGGAAGAATATACTGTAAAACATTATTTCAAAATAGTACTCGACAATATAGTTCAATATAAGAAGAAAGGAAAAGACATGTTTTATATATTAACTCAGCTATAATATTCATTGACACCATGTAATCACATTTCACATGTATTTATAATTAAATATTTTAAAATAAAATCATCATAAAATAAGATAAAATATAATTAAACAGTGGAATTTTTAGGAATAAAAGTGACAGAAAATATAGAAAGAAAAAAACATAATTATGATTGCAAAAGAAAGGAACAAGCTGCTAGACATCAAATAAGGTTAGAAAAATGTTTATAACATGCATTAAAATGTTACAAAATTTTTAAAATAAGCACTGATGGAAATATGTAATAACATGGGAAATGATAAAACATTCTTGTAAGATGTACCAACTTACGCATTATAACTACAGCTATGTTTTTTAAATGTATATGCATAGGAGGGAAACAAATGAAGCAAACCTGTGGAGTATACAAATTTTGTTTTTACACCTTTTCATTATTATTCTCATATTCTATAATAAATGAACATTCTGTAATAAAAGATAAAAAAGTCACATTCACCCACATAAATCATTCAACTACTTTATCAACTGATGTTTTCTTCCTCTATGGGGCCATTAATTTTTTAAAAATATTTTCCAAATTATTCAGAGAATGCCTCCCTGAAGAACTGTTTAGAAACATTAAACAAAAATGTCAATACTAAAATCACAGTACACAAAGAGTGTTATGTTAAAGCCATATTAATGAAAGGCAATAAGGCTCTTTCTTAGGCAGTTGTCTACAGAAATGGTGACAAACAATATGGATTTATCTCAGGGATTGAGACGGAAAGACTGTAAATGCCAAGGAACTGGGGATGCAGCGGTGTCTTGAGGTACATTTATTTTTTCAAAGTCAGCTTTTCAGAGAAAATATTCATTAGTCATCTTGGTTTATCATGAAATGGTGAGGTATTGGACTCGTATATTTCATGCAAATGAAAGGACTGCCTCAGTATTTTGTATGTAAAACTCCTATCCAAGTACATCATGAAGCATTTCCAGCAATGCCCAGGGAATCAGTTGCCCAATGAGCACATCTGGTGAGTGGCTACAAATATAACAGAAGAATGAACTGAATAAAAAGCTCAGGAAAACTTCTGACAGGTGTCAGCTCAGAATGACGTCTCCAAGTAATAGAAATAAATGATTCAATTAAAAACTGAGATGCAAATTATTTTACACCACAAAGCCAGAAAAACTAACTTTGTGTATTGTTAACAGTATGTTTTTCTTGTCTCATGTTAGTGTTTTTATTTGGGCCCAGAGATAACAGAACTATGAAAGGAGTGCACATTTTCTTGTTACTGACACACCCAATTGAAAGTAATGAATTAATGATTTTTTTTACTTAGGTTTAAGAGCAATGCTCTATTGCAAATTAAAAAATATGGAAATATCATTAAGAACATATCCTAAGCAGTGGCGTGAATGGGTCTTTTCAAAATGTAGTTCTGGGATATTCATTCATTTATTTGTTCATACACTTAGCAATCATTAATTAAGTACTTACTATATGCTAGCCACATCTGCACTAGACACTCAAGCTCTCATGTTAAGCAAAGTGTAAAATTTTAGCTTTCATGCAATTATTAAAAATACACTTAATTAGCCTCTTTTTATTCAATTCCAGCATCTTACCTTATGTCATATTAATTATTCGCACATATATTTTTTCTCTCAAAAATCCACATTGTGATATAAAGTACTTATGTGAAACATTGAATAGCTCTTGATCCTAGAGTACAGATTCTAGATTTACAACACTATCAAATAAAAACGCTCCAATAGTAAATATATCAATGAAAAAATTCATAGGTGGAGAAATAGTCTGACAAACCTAACAGATACTAATAGTCTACATCAGGAAAGTAGAGTGCTCATTTGTTCACACCCGTTATCATTGATTCACTAACTCCTGAGATATTTAGAAACAATCAAGTGAGCTTACAAATTGACACATTCCAGCTTTTGAGAACCATTTGAGCATTACTAGTCATGGAAAGAACTAGCTTAATTGAGTGAGATATCATGTGTGGCACCTAATAAATATTCATATTATTTACTTACACTCAAAACTACTAGGCTGTTCATGAGTAGGCTGTTTGTGAGTGCTGTGTGCTGGTTGCTTTTGGTTTGACATGTGCTATGTGCTCAGTGAATGTGGCTACGTGGTTCGTTTTTAACATTCAGAATGACTGGTTCTATGGGCATGTCAGCCTGTGCTATTTTTTCCCTCAAAAAACATGATACTCATATTAAATATACATATTTTAAATGTAGACAAAATATCTATTTTCAAATACTGTTTTACAAAAGCATTATTAATTTCCATATCTAAATTGTTAAAGAGGATAAGTAGAGCTTATGCCTTTTAATTACAGGAAGACTTTTTCCTCATTTCACTGACATATAAGGGAGAATTTGTCATTTTTATAGGGTCTTCCTTAAATAAAACATAGTACTGATTTACTTCTTGACTCCTGTCCCCAAGTTGGTGAATTTGACTATTTTATTTCCTGTTGTCCATGAGTTATAATCTCTTTAAGTATTCAGAAAATGACAAGCAGAGTATATGCCAATCCACTCGTCTTTATGATATAGGAAGATGAAACACTATTTCCTTGTGTACTTTGAAAAAAACATAAATATTATAATTAAAAAAGAAAGGAAGAGTGGCTCTTTCCAATTACTTGGATTACTGTCTCTGCATGTGAGAAGTATTATTTTCAGTAAGCCTTTTAAGGCCATGGAAATAAAAGTGGTGGGGAGGCAATGTTGATATGGCAAATTGCTTTTTATTTAAAGATGCTTTTTAATATGAATATGGCTTTATAATCTGTCAAACAAAGATGGCATACAAAGATAAAAATAAAACGTCAGAACAAAAATGTTCTTTTCTTTCCTGTGGATAAATTTACACGTCAGTCAAGTATCTGTCAGAACATCGGCTGAATGAGTGACAAGTCTTAAGTAAAAGCAGAAGGAGAGTAACTAACAAGAAAAAGTAAAAGGAGAGATGGCCAAATTGACAGCCTTGATGAGTGCAGATTCTTCTGTACTCACAAAATGTATTCAGTTAGAATAATGCCTCCAAGCAAGAAAAAAAAAAAATGACAAACTACCCATTATGAGGGAGGGAGATGTAAACAGAAATGTAAATTCTGATGTTTGGGTCGATCTGATGAAGGTTTCAGTAGTATGTGGTAGATTCAACTTTCCACCCATGGGCTAGTGATTCGTTAATGTTTCATTAATATTCATTGATCATACTATTTTCATGACACTGACACTACTATTTTTTTGCTAGGATCAGAGACTGCCTAAATTTCACTAGCTTAAGCCAGATTCTGGGAAACAATTTTGGAGAAGACTAATAGGTTGCTTATGCAAAGAAGAAGGACTATCTGGAGGTAATCACAAATTAATTTTTTGAGGCATATTTGGAATTCTGTAACCTTAAAATTCCTGGAACTTCATGTTGTAGCATAATAATACCACCTTCATTTCAGAGGTTGCACATTTTTATTACAGTGCTTAAATTTTAAATGATTGGGCTTTTTAAACTGTAGCTCAAGCTGACAATTTTCTTCTTTCAAAACAAATGTTTCATTTGAAATTTAAAATTTAAAGTTTAAACACCTGCTTTCGATTTTGCATAGTTTTTTTTTCTGATATTCAAAAATGTTTCCTTATACAATTCAGAATATATCATTATAGTACAAAGCTTTATCCCAGTAATATTTATATTTAAAATATTACTATTATTAGCAAACTCAGTACTGTTTACCATTTGACTGTGTCTGTCTGGAATTTTTCAGGATTAACTCTTTTAATTTCTCATAAAACTAGTTAAGACAATGTGCAGTTAATATTGATTAACTTTTTTAAATTAAAATTTATTGGGGTGACAATGGTTAGTAAAGTTACATAGGTGTCAAGTGTGCAATTCTGTAATACATCATCTGTATATCACATTGTGCGTTCATCACCCAGAGTCAGTTCTCCTTCCATCACCATATATTTTATCCCATTTACCCTCATCTACCACCCGCTCCCTCCCTTCATTGACCTTTTTAAAAAAATGTAATGCATATTCTTATTTTTTTGATGTATTTCTGTTGTAATTAGTATGAAAATCAACATGGCTAAAGGAATGTCTTGATATAAATGCATTCTTAACACCTGGAACAGTGGTTTGCAGTTGAAGTAGGTATTCAAAATATTTTCTGAATGAACAATGTTATTTGTCTCTTCATTTTGCCAAAACACCTGAAAAAGACAGCATGGTTCTGGGTGCAGTTAACATAAATGACTTAAACAATAAGGCTATATCATTTTTCACATAAAAGGCGTACAGTTGCAAGTTTGTTCCATTGAAGAGGTTTACAATGTCATCAAGTACTTGATTTTCTTTCTTTCTTGTTTTCACCCTAATCTTTCTGTTCTGTCATCCTTAATGTTGTAGACTTTATGTTCTAGCTTGTTCCTTTGTGGTCACAAAACTTTCAGCAATCTAGGTGGTTCACGTACAACACACCTTCTGTCTCTTTTTTAGCAGGCCTTAGCAAATGTCTCCTCCTGACACATTGGCCAGAGATTCCCTGTATCCTCATTCTCATCACACACTTCTATTCTTAACATGTCTGTTTCTGTTTAGGCCAATCAAAATTTATTTCCTGGAGCCAGACTGTTTTCTTGAAAGCCATGGCCACCTGGCATATAAAATTATTTTTTTGCTAGCAAGAAAGAAAAGGCACTAGGAGGATGCTCAGAAAACTACCAACAATGTATGCCACAGAAATCCTCAAGTAAGCATTGAGAAATGCATTTGTAATTCTGTCATTTTGATAAACTTTAGAATAATTGTTTCTGCTACATATGACTCAATACAAATGTGTCATTTTGCCTTAGAGGAATTCTAGAGGAAACAAAACTACAATAATCATATGCTCTAGTTTTCAATAAAGCACGCAATCTGAGACAAAATGGATCCTTCTTATAAATATAATGCAAAGAAATAAAAAAATGTTGGATTATCAAAACTGTAATAAAGACAAAAAGAAGTATATTGAATTTTCCAATTCAGGTAATAAAGAGGTACATTGAATTTTCCAATTTTAGTTGAGGTAATATAAGTGATTTCTTGAGAACTGATTATATTTCTCTTATTTGTTATCACCCAATAATGTATATGTTATATGTATTTTTCTTTAATAACTAAAACAGAACCCACCAACATATTTTTCACCTTTATCATTTTGAGTTGCTAACCTATTGAAATAATATTTATATTTTCAATATCTTTATAATAGAGGATGAGCATACTTTAAATGTTGTATACTATTTCTCTTTTTCTAAATTGCCAAAGTGAAAATTAAAGCAAGGAAATATATTGTGTTACTATCTTACATTGCTGGAAGATATCTATTATGAGTTTTTGACAATGTAGTAACATTAAGCACGGAGAGAATTGCATATTTCGGTATACTTCAATAGGTCAAATGCAGCAAAAGTAAAGTTTTGTTTTCATTTTGTTTTTTAAGTTATGGTTAGTAGACTCTGCTCAACACATACATTTTCCAGTTTGAATCCTCAGGGCAAATAAAGGAATAGCAAATAGCTCTACCAGACATTGAATTTGCAGTGTCTTTTCTTCATTGGGATTGAAATATAAATTCACACTAATTTCTCCTAATCATTTTGGCAAGTGATCAGAGCTCACAATATTTATGATAGTTAACATGACACTAAGCACTTGTTTTTTCCATGCTTAAAGTATATCTGATGTTTAATCCACAAACAGCCATGTAAGGTCTAAAATCTTATTCTTATATATCAGAAAATAAAACAATTAATAGCAAAGAATAAATAACAAAACAAAATTTCAAACACAGATCTGCCTGAAGCCAAAATCACTCTTTTTCCTCCTTTCTTTTCTCTCTTTTCTCCTCCCCTCCTTCTCTCTTCTTTTATACTTCATCACACTATTACTCTTAAAAACATATCTACTGTACCTTACCTTTACATATACTCTGGGTAAAACAAGGTAAGTTTTTAGCTGGGGTGATAAAGGAGGAGTGGCAAATCTTACACACAAACAATCTGTGTAAAGACATTCACATTTAACCTTACAGTGGAGAAACCTGGCACCACTTTAACCGTATGATCGGTGGTGACATCACCAGGATGGAACAAATCAACCTTTTGTGTCTTCTGAAAGAAGAGCACAATACTGTATTCCTGACCAAACTGTATGCTCTGAATCTAACCATGATGAAATATTATCAGACACACCCAAATTGAGGGAAACTGTAAAAATGTGTAACCTGTGCATTGTGAAAATATCAATGCCATGAAACATAATTTTTTTAAAAAAATTGAGGAACTATTCTGAATTAAAATACTAAAGAAACTTGATAATTGACTGCAATACATTATCCTGTATTTTCTTGCTCTAAAGAGCGTTATACAGACAATAGGAGAACTCTGAATAATATCTGTATATTAGATGATAGAACAACATCAACATTAATTTCCTAAAATTGTTGCTTGTGCTGTGGTAATGTAAAGAGTTTTACTTTATTAGCTCAGGTTTTAAGGAAATACATACTGAAATATTTTGGGGTAAATGAATGCCATATATGCAACCTATTCTCAAATGTAGTAAACGGTTAATATTTAAGGAAGGAAATTGGTAGGATGCTTTGTACTGTTTTTGCAACTTTTCTATAAATTTGAAATTATTTCAAAATAATAGTTAAGAGAAAAATAAACAATAAATTTACATCAATCACTTTTTCCCTCTCTTACAGTATAAATACTTCTTTCTGACCTCAAAATAATGGATGTCAAACACAGAAGTAATGCAATTATGAACTGCAAGCCTTTGTGTTAATTTATAATATGCATTGTTATTTTAATTCCTCTGAAATGTATGGCACTCGTAGCACTTAAAGCAATTGTTAACGTTAAATTCTAGTGTCTATCACCACATGAAATGCTTTGCACAGATTTCTCCCTCTGTTCTTCCCTAATTAATTTGTGTGCATGCTTCTGACCTCTGTAGGCACATTTTAACCTCATTGGAAAGACTTAGGAGGCTGAAGAGATTGCTATCCTTAACCAAGCAACGTGGCAACTGATTTTACACAAAACCATTATCTCTTTGTTCGGGTAATCAGGACCCATTGATCTGAAAAAAAACTGGGGGAATAACAAAATATCATGTACTATCTCTGGCACATGTGGGTCAAAATATAACCGAAAAATATGCACATCCATAAACTTTCCTCTTTCAGATATATTTTTTAAATTGCGTCCCAAACCTAAAAGGCTGACACTAAAACCCTTACAAGACAAAACATTTATTACAAATGGCCGAAAAGAGAAAACAGAATTCTGTTATGTATGATTTGAAAAAGCACTGTCCACTCTACTAAGGCAAGTAATTCATGTGAAAAATTTTGATTTAAAGCTAACATATTTTATCTTTCCAACACATTCAGTATGTTCAGTGGTTATACATATGCTGACTAAGTCATACTCCCATGAAAATAAAATATACTTACCAAAGGCATAGAATGTTATATAAATTTAGGAGGAGGAGACCAAGAAGCTTAACTAATTCTTGCCTTACAGGGGGTGTTTCAGATACACACTTTGTGCTTAGTAGCCTTTGATCTCCTATGAAATTTTATTCATGGCACTCTAACACAGAGAAGAGTGAATAAAGTGAAAACATAAAGGACAATGGCCCAGGGGAAGTGTAGAGATACAGTTGTATTTTAATATCATTTTTCTGCATAACAACAGTAATAATGTCCTGGATTTCAATTTCTTTTTGCATTCAAGTGCCTCAGAGACCTTAGGAAAGTCAAAAAAGCCCACGGGCCATGCAAGTTAGTCAAGTATTATTACCTGTTTTATAGGAAGGTAAATCAATATATAATAAAATTGAAAGATTATTCCAGAGCAAAATAGCCTTTATCAGTTGAAAATATTTTAGCCACATCAGGTTATGTTCGATGGACAAATGATTAGGGAGATAACACAGTGAGAAACTAGTAGAGAGAGAAACAAACGTCTCTTAGGTTGAAAAAAAAAGTGACTGAAAATTTTTTATTAAGTACAGTAATAAAAAGAGGAAAAATAGCAGATACACCATAGCCAATTATTTCTAGAATATTGTAATCTGTAGCCTGTCAATTGGATTTATACCACAGTGCAGAGAGTTAGCCATAGAAAAATCTTGATTTTTTTTTTTTTTTTTGAACACAAAAATAGGGAGATGGCAGCTAGGATGGTGAGAAGTGAGATACAATGACACCACTTTGTGCCACATGTCTAATAAAAGTGTGCTTGAAATCCAAAGAAGAAAGTACCAAAAGTTCACATAAAGGTTAATTAAAAAATTGAATGTTGGAATAAGAGGTAAGTGTCCAGAAGAAATATTACAAGCCAGGTCTTACTTAGAATTGGCAGGTTTAGGCATGAAAGAAAAGGACAATAATTAAAATGGGACTTATAGCTAAAGCAAACAGATTAAATTCAAATATCTCTGCAATATGATTTTTACTGCATATAAAGTTTACTTACATAGAAATTTCCTCAATCTGTTAAAAAAGATTAGTCCATCATACAAAAAGAAGAAAAGTGCTATGGTAGGAAATACAAAAAAAACCAAAGTAGTTACAAGTTTATAGAGAATAGTAAGGATGAATGAGATGTATAAACTTTCATATGTAAAATATTTAAAGAATAATAGTGATATTAATAAGTAATAGAAGGAATATAGAATTCATGCTAGGCCCAGATTAAAAATATTTATTAACAATATAATATCCAACTATGAGTACTTGGATTGCAATCAGAAATAGAAGATAGTCTTGGGAAACCTGAATAAATTTTAAGAAATCACTACATTTAATCTTCTATTTAAAATGTTAATTATTTATAATATATTCTCCTTAATAGCACTTATAAATATGATCTTCTGAAGATCTATACTGATAAAAAAACAAAAAACTTCCATTTGTGCTTATTTCTTATTTTATCAGAAACCTGGTTTCTTCACAAGATACAGTATTTATAATTTCTGCCTACTTTTATTTTTTGTTTATTTTTATATTTTATATTTTTTCAAACTCATGCTTCTTTCAAAAAAATTGAAACTAGACAAAACTTGAATATTATAATTTTCTTATAATCTTAATATTTTATTATAGACAGAAAAGTAGTATTTGCTTGATAAATGGATCTTAAGAATTCAATTAGGAAAAGTGTCAGTAACACAAGATTATTTTATTCTAATTGCACAATTAGTTTTAATCTCAGTTACTTCCCAAGATGCCTTTTAAAGAATTCAAAAGTTCCATTAGAGTTGTCATAGTCCTTTTCACCCTATTGAAGTCTTCATTTCCACTGCTGTCATTTCTAATCTCGGAATAGGCGTCCCTTTTTATGTGTCATTTCTGTGATCACCCTTTTACAAAGCACCGAGCCTGGATCCCTTCCCTTCTTTCATAAAGCTGGGAGTCACCCAGATTCCACCATAGACAGTACCCCGTTACTGTTTGGCACAATGTTTGGATTACAGTAGTTGTTCAATAAATATTTACTGAATGAATTCACCAATGAATGCCTGGACATCTTGGCCAGTGGCCCGTGACCAGGTGATCTACAATGTGCACGTAGATCTGTATATTTTTCATGTGAACTTTTCCTTCTTGCTGTATTATTCATTGTAGTTTAAAGTAATAAAAAGAGCACAGACTTTAGAGTAAGACCAAACTAAAACAGCTCCTGGCTGTGATATTGCTATGGTATTTGGAGTTTTGTTTTGTTTGTTTTTTTTAACTTCGTACTCCCTTATTTATCTTGTGGGTAGCTAAAACACATTTTATATTTTATCTTATGGGTTTAAAAATAGATATTCAAAAAGGGAATATGAATTCCCCAGGGTCATATAGTGAGTGCAGTGAGGCAGCAACTCAAACGCAGATTTCATGGTTTCGTATACTACCCATTTCTGTTCTGTTACTGCGAATTGTTCCTCTTTCCGTCTTCTAGTGTTAGAATCATGGTTTATAAACCCCTTACATTCATTTAATGCTAATTTGCAACATTTTCTACTGGTAAATTATAACAATTTTTTAATATATGTCTTCCCTGTCAATTATTATTTTTTAAATGCATTTCACTATACTTCCTGCATAGCTTCACCTCCTGCAGGCATTTCCTCCTGTTCACTACATTGTCTTTTGCTAGATGGGCAATATTTAAGGAACATTGATGTAGAATTCATTCCAAATACATTTGTTTAATTAATCAGTTTGTGTGTGTGTGTGTGTGTGTATGTGTGTGTGTGGTGGTTGTTCATTTGTTTGTTTTGTTTTGTTCATGAAGGTTTTTATTCTTTGTACTTATTCTGTCTTTAATGATCGGCTTGGTTATGTCCACACTTCACGGCTATCTGCCATCCAAACCAAGTGTCTAGATTTAGGTTAGTCAATCTGTACTGCAATTGATAATAGTACACAAAACTTATCTGTGTTTAGGTTTGTCAGCCATACATTTTCTTGCCAATGGTCACATCATTGTCATTGTAATTGTCACTTTCCATAGGAAGGAAATGGTAAACAACTCCTTTAATAATGTTATTATTATTAATTATCATTATTATTTACTCAAGGGCAATGAACACACCAAAAATCAAATCTTCCTTTTTATAACTCTTCTTGGTTCGTTCCTTACAACACACATTTTATTATGGAAAGATGCGTATTTCAGCATTGTGAATCTTTTTGAAATATCTTTCTTGGACAAGAATGAAAGATAAGTTGGATAAAGTACATTTAAAGAGATGAAGAAAAACTTAAAAATAACTATAATTATTCTTGCACAAAGTTAAAAACACCTAAATTTGGTTGTAGGATTGATAATAGAAAGTTACAGATGGATTCTAAATATATTTTAAAGAAAATATTCTCCAATAACTGGTGCCTGATAATAAATTAAGATCACAGGAAATAATTGAGAGGACTCAAATTTGAATACACTGCTTAGAGAAAATATAGCAATACTATATTTAAAAAGATAAAAGCAGATTCGAGAGCTAATGTAGGAGCATCACTGATCCATCCAGAATATTGTGTCAGAGAATATTGATTTCCCATAACCTTGATAGTTTTAAATGTTATTTATTAAAAACAATCACTTATAAGTTTTGCATTTGTAAACATTGTATTTCTTTGCATTTCTTTGTTTCTAGAAAATTCAAAATATTTTTTGACTGTTTGTTTACATTTGTAGTTCATTTTCGTAAGTTACAAAATCATTACCTCCCAAAATTTGTAGTTTACTTATATTTTTCCAATTGACTAAAAATATTATGATTTACATAGTAATCTTTTGTAATATACATATATGTTTTTAAAACTTTTTCTATAGTTAGTTTGCATATTACTTTTATTTATATGTGTTGTAATGCAAGTATTATGAACATGGGCAATAAAGAATTATAATGGTGGTTGAAGTTGTAAATTTAAACTTTGTTTTTATATATTTTAAGAGATGCTTTATACTAAAGTTTCTCATATTTACAGCTACCTTCTGGATAGTTGTATATTCCATGAAAACTTGAAGCTTTAACATTTATATTTAAGCTCATCTCTTAATGATATCATTAATGATGTCCCTTTTGTGATCATGAAACTACCTTCACACTCCCAGCCATACAGGCTTAAAATCTAGAAGTAATTATTTTACTCACAATCCTCTCACCACTTAAATCCAATCATATTTAATGCTTAACTTCATTTTGATTCCAACTGTTTAAAGCCCCATTAGGTTCACCAATAATTCTATCTTGAACAACTGTATTTATTTCCAAATTGTTTGTCATATATATTTTATTTCCCTCTCTTCATTCACCTTAATAACAATAATAGCTGATTCTTATCATGTATTTAAGCATAGTGCAAAGTGCTTATGCATATTCTCTCATTTAATTCTGACAACTTTGCTTAGAAGTTACTGTATTTTACCATATTTTATCTGCATTTCAACATTAAACCACTTATAGAGTAGATAGTTAAAATGCTTGGCCTATGTGTCTGTCTGAACTGACTCTGGGTTTTGAACACACAATGGGATTTATAGATGATGTAATACAGAATTGTACACCTGAAATTATGTAATTTCATTAACAATTGTCACCCCAATAAATAAATTAAAAAAAAAGGCTTTGCCAAGTTCACAAAGCAAGGGGATATTGCTGCTGAGATTGCAAGCCAGGAATATGGCATAAGTCAACCCTCTCAAACAAAATACAATAATGACAATTTACTATATTTCTAGATTAATCTTCAAATATTCTTCCAACATGAACAATGTTCTGCTTAAAAACAATTAGTTATATTCTATTGCCTAGTGATGAAATTGTGGCCCTAAACCTGATTTTTATCTTGAGTTTTACTTTTCCATATTGTTTCTCTAGACTTCAAAAATATGTTTGCATTCCTTTCTCCACAGCTTTGCAGAGCTGTTCTCTCCAAATTCACTTATTTCATGGACAGATGAAATACTCCATCTGCAACTTCCAGGGCTGTCCCCCTCTTCTGAGACTATTTCTGTATGCCTTTGTGATGTATTCAGTGCTATGTGCTATTTTCTTTTCTATCTTAATAGACTGTTAGCTCCTCCAAGGAGATAGAGTATCATTTATCTTTGAACCCTAAGAATCTGGTACATTATCTTATGGAGAGAAAGTAATTCATAATGATTTATTAACTCAAATTGTTAAATTATTTTAAAAGTATAAAAGAAAAGATATATTGATATAAACTGAATATCAACAACAAAATCCAAAGCATGTTTTTTGTAGAATGTTCCTCATGTTGATCGCTAGCATGCGGTGAACCTTGAAGGCTAAATGTTATGCACTTTGATATTTTTATAATTTCTATGAAATTAAAATGATCATTTAAATTAATAGTATTTGCTAATTAAAAATAAAAGGAACACAACCTAATTTAATTTACAATGTTCCCCTACCTCATGGCTTTTTTTATATCACCCCTCACTTACTGTAATTTGACTTTAAAACAACCACGAAAATTTAATCATGCATTGGCTCCTAAGGGATACACTCATATATTTGTTTTCAACTCTCATGGATAGATCATTTGCAGTGAAGTTACAAACCACTGAAAATCAATTTTTAATGGACACACTCACACAACCTTAACTGCAAAAGAGCAAAAATTCAGGTATAATATTACCAAGTGCAGGTTATTAATTATAACTTTGATTTTATGTTCTTTTGACACCAAACCATGTCAGCTATAAATAAGTGTGCATTTGCCACACAAGTTACACTTACCAGATTATTTGTCAAAGAAAGTTTTACTGGGTCCTACATTGAGCCCATAGGAACCCTGGAGGAAATTCTGAGCTGCTTAGCAACAAAGCACTGAACCAAAAAAATTTTCCTCAGATGATGTTTAAAGTCTAAATGAAAACCAGAGAAGCAAGGAAATGTAGAGTTAAATTGAAAGTCCATCATTAACCATACCAGACAACTTAGAAAAGCATTTAGGTATAATGTACAAGTTATCTCATTGTCCTATCTATTGCTAGGACAATATTTCTGCAGCATGACGTGCTCATTTATTCTTTGCCGATATTTCTATCGTTTAATAAATATTATTTTTAAATTCACTTGATTATTTTAATAAATTTAAATTTAAATGAACATGACCTATTATTAATCAGAATCTAATAAAGACAGTCACAGATAATATTGTTTTTCCTCTCATTAGTTGAATGGTTCAAATTCCTTAACTAGGTAAAAGTCCTGTCAAAGACCAGTTTGCAAACTCAAACAATACAGTTACCTAAAAGGGGATATTATCCTAAGATTTATAATTAAACTTTATTATAATAGTGAAGCTTAATAATTTGTTTTGAAAAAAAAAAGTATGTACTGCCACAAATGAAAAAAAACACAATACTTACTTTTACTATTACTCCTTGGCAATCTGCTATGTGAATGGAATATTTTAATGTTGCTAAATTTTAGTACTAATTTAGATGATTAGGGTGGCGTATAGCAGTTGATTGTTCAGCAAAATTGAGTATATAGCACTTTAGAATTAAAATCATATTACATTGCAGAAATAAATAAAAATGAACTATCTCAAAGTATTAACTAGGTGATACAGGAATTTTGAACTATGCTTCTTATTGCATTCCCTTTTAGTCTTACTTTTTATACTAATTTTTAAAAACATTAAGTTTTAATTGAGTCAATTACAGGAAAACACACATACAGGTGATAAAACATTTTCTAGGGAATTTTATTTTTTGTTTGCGAGATACATAATTATGTTTTGATATGACAGAATTATTTTATTTTTATAACGAAAAGTGTCAGAGTTATGATTTTACCAAGGCCTAGAAAAAATGTTTTAAATTTAAGTATATATGTGCGTGTGTGTGTGTGTGTGTGTGTGTATGTGTGTATATTATAGGTTATTTGTCAAAGTATTATATATATATGTATAAATTATATATATATATATATATATATATAATTTGAAAGACTGTATATGAAATTCCACACATTGGAAATTTTTATATCTTGACTTAGAAGTCAATTTACTAGATTATAAGCTTCACAATGAAAAAGCGTTTTGGTTTAGTTTACTGCTATAAGCCTAGAACCTAGAACTTTTCCCGGCACATAATAAAGCCTTATTAGTGTATGTTGAAAGAAAGCTACTTTCTGCTATCAACTACTATTCTTTAACAAAAAAGTATGTTTGAAAATTCAGTCTTGTCCACGTTACCCAGAGGAAAGCCTGAACTATTTAATCTTACTGTCACATTTCTAACTAGAACTTCTAGGTGCTTGAGGCACAAGTTGAAATCCTTTGCCTTTCTAGCATAATGTGAGTTTAATCTTTGCTGCCAATTTTGTTCCTGCTTGAATGTAAATTATTTTTGCACATATCATCATGGAGCCTATTTGTTTTACAAAATGTAATATGCTATGTGTGACTATAAAATGAATATCAGTATTTGTTAGCTATTTTGGAATGCATTTTTGTACTTAAAACAATTTAAGAACTAGAGACATGTATTTTGTTTCAGTAACATTTTTGTTGATCACTCAGAAGGCATGTTTTTCAACTAAAAAAAAGTGCTTAAATGGAAAAGAACAAAGTTGATTCTTATAAAACAAAAACAATCTTTGAAACAAGATTTTTAGAAATTGCAAATGTGTTTTTTACAATATACAATCCAAAAAAAGCCAGTACTAAGCAAACTAGTCATATTTCCCCTGTTGCTGTTAATAGTGATTCATCGCTGTCTCATTTCTAAACTCTTTTAACAACCTTATTTGAGTCCCTTCTTGTTCAGTGAATAAATAGTGCTCTTTTGCTCTCTCCAAGCTTCTACTTTGCTGTGAGTTGTAAATCTTCAGAATGACTTAAGGTGCTTTGGCTTCCAGTTTACTTTTTATATAAAGGAAAATGAGCCTTAAACAAAAATAATAAAACCTTAAAATTCAAGTGTCAAAATGGACTGGCAAGAAATATTATTGAATAAATGGCTATCCAGAATTAGTAAATCATAATACTGGATCAACAGCTTATATAACATCTACATAACTAACCAGCTTTGGACATGAATTCACAGTGATTTTCTTCAGGGATTCATTGCTCATCCCACGATGAACAATAGAGGTGAAAAAGCAAGACAAAGTAGTGTAACTTTTAAAAACCAAGTGAGAATAAAATAAAACAAAACAAAAAGTAGTTTAGACATTTAAAATTAAAAATCATAAAATTCTTCCAGGCGTTATTGTTATACTAATGTTGGCATTTCCTTGCTCAGTCACTACTTTTGTTGTACGAAATATCTTAATGGAATAATTTTTTAAAATTTTTTATTTAATTAAAGTTTATTGGGGTGACAATTGTTCATAATGTCACATAGATTTCAGGTGTACAATTCTGTATTACATCATCAGTATGTCACATTGTATGTTCTCCACCCAGAGTCAGTTCTCTTTCCATCACCATATATTTGATCCCTTTTACCCTCATCTACCACATCCCTTCCCGCTTACCACTAGTAACCACTGAATAATTCTTAACCAGCAATGTATTGGAGGAAGAGTACTTTCATCCCTAGATATATTATGTAGCAGTGTCTACCAGACTGTGACACATTGGGTTTATAAGGTGTGCACAATTTTAGAGAAATGCAATTTTATATCTATATAAAATTTAAAATAAACTACAGTGAGTACCACCTCACACCAGTCATAATGACTATTATCAAAAAGTCAATAAATAACATGTGTTGGCAAGAATGTGGAGAAAAAGGAACCCTTGTGTACTGTTGGTGGGACTGCAAACTAGTGCAGCCACTATGGAAAACAGTATGGGGAGTCCTCAAAAAAAAAAAAAAAATTGACATAACATACAATCCAGCAATTCCACTTCTGGGTATTTATCCAAAGAAAATAAAAATGCTAATTTAAAAAGTATGCACCCTTTTGTTCAATGCAATGTTTCTTACAATGACCAAAATATGAAAGCAACCTAGATGCCCATGGATAGATGAATGGATAAAGTAGATGTGATATATATAAATATATCTATGTGTGTGTGTGTGGACATAGATATATCCAACAGAATATCGTATATACATATTATAAATATAGTCACTACTGTGATAAATTTGTAGGGTAACAGATGATTACTAGAATTAGTGGGGTGATCACATTGTAAGGTATAAAATGCTGAATCACTATGTTGTTCACCTGAAACTAATACAACAAATGTAATACTGTATACCAACTATACTTAAATAAAAAATAAAACAGATAAGTAAATAAAATAAACTATAGAAAGCAAATCTAAACATGATTGTCTAGCCAGATAAATGAGCCACTTTCAAAACCTCATTTTACAAACTTTCTTTGGCTACTTTCATTAGTACCTGTGTCAGTTTGTATCCTCTGAGAAGTGTACACCTAGTGGGATTCAATGTGTAAGGGATTAATGCCTGTAAATGCCTGTAAAGCATAACTTTATGATACCTATCCAGTCCCTTCAACTATTCCTTTCAATAAAAGTTATCCTTTATGGTAAGCTTCTTATGTTAAAAACACTCCTCCCGCCCCTCCAAAAATAATAAGGTTAAATAGGACCTATAAGCAGGGTGGGTAGGAAGACTCTCAGGCTGTAGCTCCAGTTTTATTTGTGCCCGTATCAGTCAGTGCAGAGATAGTTGGAGTCCTGCATACTGTAGGAATGAGCTAGCATTAGCACGTCTGCAATTCTTAGTCCTTTGCTGGGAGTTGCCTGCTGCCAACTATGGTCTTATCATTAAGGCATTTGTTGATCTGCAGAGGAGGCAGTCAGGGCTGTCAGGCAACCATGCTCCCTGTAACTTGTTTCCTTGAAGGAGCTGAACAGCATATTTTTATGTCACTACACAGGAATTAACCTGGAAGGGACACAAAAGAATTTTTGAGCTGATGGAAATGTTCTATATTTTGATTACTTTGGTAGCTACAAATGACTGTAAGTTGTCCAAAGTTCCTCAAAATGTACACTTAAAATAGATGCATTTTATGCAAACTATATTTAATTTCTTAAGCAAACATTGGTTACTATTTTAATTTTTTTTGATTTTTAATTTTGGCAGTGAATATTTATTTGCCACATTATATTATTAATTTCTTTGTTCATCAGCATTAAAAAAATCAGCATCCTTTCTGTTTTAATTTCCTTCTTTTTGCAGTGTGTATTTTAGTGGTTTTCTTACTAAAGGCCTACAACGACAAACATTATAATCTTGGTCTGAAAAAAACATCTTTAATCTTCCCATTTTTGAATGGCTGGTAAAATGGAAATCAATTCTAGATTGACAGTTATTTTGAATTTTCAATGCATTATTCCATTGTTTCCTGTCATCTGTTGTTACAAATGAGATACGTCAGTCTGCCAGTCTTTAGAAAGCAGTCTCTACATAGTTTTTGGTCTTTGATATTCAGAAGTCTCAGCCTGATGAGACTCAGGGTGAAGTTGTTTTTGTATTTCCTGTTTGAAACTTGATGTGATCTTTTAATTTGAGGACTCGTGTCTTTCTTCTGTTCTGGAACATGTTCAGACTTTATGTCTATACATATTTTTCCCCATTCTGTTTATTGAATTCTGAGACTCCTAACAGTCAGTGCTCTTAACTGCAAGCAAAACAGATAAACTGACTGATTTACGGAGAAAACAAATTACAAGGGAGGTGGAAGAATGGGAAACAGAATGTGTAGAAATATAGGAAAGCAAAGCAATCAGCAGTCAGGCAAGCACATGCCATGAAGGAGCCCAGAGAGGAGAACCCTGCCCCTGCTCTGAGCACTAGACTTAGCAGCCTCCACCGGCAAAACCGCTAGTACTGGACATTGGATACTGGCTTTGCAGCCACCTCCACTCGAGTCTAGAGACTGGATGTCCCTGTGCCAACCTGAAATCTCTCCACTGTTCCTTCTTGACTGAAACAAAACACCTCATGTTGTTCAATGTAAATGTGTTTGACGTAGTCTAAGAGGTATATATCCATGCTATCACTGCAAGAAAGGTTAAGATGTAGGAATCTGTCCTTTTCAGTGTATACGGGATACAGACTCTACCTTCCACAAATTCCGATAATGAGGGGCATCTGTTAATCAGAAGGAGTTTCAGACCTTCAGGTCCCTGAGTACTAAGAGTCACTACAATTCAACACCTTGGATATTTTATTTCCAAAAAATATTTCCAAATATAACACGCCACTCCCTAGTACAAACAAACATACACATTCTCTCCTCAACTTAAAGTTTATTATTCTTCATACAAATTTCCATTCTTCCTCGTCACTTTTTGATAACACCTCAGTATACTGTAATCTGTTAGCAAAAATGTAAACTTGACCACTACCTAAACTATGTACAAATTAGTGGATAGAATAGAGAATATTTTAAAATAAATGTGAAATTTATTAAAATAAAGTTAAAATTGCTATTACACCATTATTTAAAAAATATGGGTGGCTATTATCACTGTCTTTATTACTCCTATTCTCCAAGCAATAGTGAGTATTTAAGAGCTCAATTCACTCCACTTCATTTCTCAATAATTTTAACTCACGGTTTATGTTACTAGCCCCGATTTTACTCTGATACTAATTCTTACCAATTTCAATTTTGCTCCAATTTTAATATTACCTAGATGATAAGTCCAATGCCTTGGTTTCCCAGTTGTTTGAAATGCTCTTGTCTAATGATCTTGTCCTTCAATCTCTCTAATATCCATTGGCCTTTAAATCCCCTTGTCATTCTCTATAACTTGTCATTACCAATATCTACAAACCTTCTATAACCTCAGTTACAACCATTCTACTCCCTAAACACCATCTATTATCTTCTAAGTCACTTTCTCTTGGAGCATACCTATCTCTACAACTTGTCTATATGTGGAGCTGCCAACAATATTCCAGGTAGCAATTGCTCTGGTTACTTGAATCTCAAAGTAAAGAGAAGTAATAAAGTCTGTGCCAACACATGGTGTATGTACACGTATCCTCCTTGTTTTCATATCTGCTAGGCAAATTTCTCCTCAAAAGCCACAGCCCGAAGTGTAAAAATCAATAAGGTACATAATCTTTTGATCTTTAAAGTAATCAATATTTTGGGTGTTATTTGTTACACTCCAAAACCTAGAATATTTTGACTGAAAAATAAGTTGTCTTCTAGAGTATAATGTGATGTAACAAAATATTAACATATGTGGATGTGGTTTAATGGCCTGGAAGCAGAGGTGATGCTAGAAGCTTGGAGGCTGGTTATCCATATCAGGCAATAGTAAAATATTTGACTTAATGAAACGTAGTTTAGATTCAGATGCTGGAAAGCAGGTTGTTAATAGTGTATATTGGTTATTATTGGCACTGACGAGACAGAAGGCTTCAGAAAATAATTAGCTCATTCATGGGTTAGTATAAAGAGATCAAGCACACAAATAAGTGACAACCTTTCCCTCCCTATTCTTCCACCCTCACACAAGTAGAAAATAATAAAATTGAAAAGGCCTGTTTGCAAAGATCAAATCAAGTTATGGAATTCACGTCTCTTATTTTTCCTCCCAAAATGTATTTAGGTATAAATGAAATACAGTAACTTGAATATTTTCAAATGATATAATATCTTAACATCAGGTTTGACAAATATATACAATCCAAGAAGCCTCTGCTACAAAGAAGAATATGAACAATACCAACAACCCCAAAAATTTCCCTTGTACTTTATACAATCCATCCCTCCTTTATTCCCTTGCCAGGTAACTGCTGACATTCTTCCTGTCACTTTTAAAAACCAATGAATGGAATAAAAAGGTCAAATTAAGTGTATAGAGTTGACTTGAATTCAGATCCTTTGAAATATACAAAATGCCCCGGGGCATGGGGCGAGTGGTGAGGGGGGAAGAGAATAGGTATATGACTTTCCCACTAAAGCACAAAAGGTTCAAGATAGTTGGAAAGCAACAGAGAAAGACACATGAGTTAGCAATCAAAGGAATATAAATATATATCTCAAAAATATTTTGTATTGTTTCTAGCACATAACATGCATTGGCTTAAAGAATTACAGTTGGATTTTTGAAAGAATTGTGCTTTCTAAAGAGTCAGCAGTCTGGACAGTTTGAGAACAAAAATAATCCCTTGTGCCCCTAATGTTGAATGTCCAGAAAGCAGTCTGAGCAATCTGTTGTCTAGCAGACCTTGGTCTCCTCTAATTTTAAGAAGCAAACCAAAGATTAAAAAAGGATTATTCCCCACCACCTGGCCTGCAAAACCTCTTGACATATGTCCTGCAAAAGTTTAGAAATGGCTGTGGTATGCCTCAATGGTTTATTGATAAATGTTTAACAACCAGCTCTCTGGGGAAAAGTAATCCTGGGTTATCTTTCATTTAAGGTGTGCCTTCAACAGTGGAGGTGATCAGATCAGTCTTGGTGAGGTGACATATCTTTTGATCAGCTGCTCAATCGCCTCAATTGTGTCATTATGGTCACTTCATTTTTTTTTTCTTTCTTTTTTATTTTTGTTCACAACCTCAGGAAGCATTGAGGTTTTAGGGAAGGTTGGGTGACTGACATCCTTAGAACAAGTCATTTTGTTCTCATGAATATTAAGAAGCTCCTCCATACTGCAGGCTTTTTATTTCAAAAGGGGCAGACCTAGTCTCCTTTTGTTTTGTCATTCAAACTGCTAAATTGCTGCAGGTACCTTTCCAGACATGTTAAGTTGAAAATTCATCATACATACCAGTGATATTATTGCAGGTTTCTTTTTCAATAATCCTCTTTCCCTTTGTTTGAATGGCCTTGAGGCTGTGAAACGACTAAGACCTGGAATATGGATAAAATCATTTGTAAAACTTGGCGACTCAAGCCTGACCTCTTCAATCATCAGACTCTGGAGTATTCTTTTAGCTGTGGAAATTAAAGTAGAAATTTAAAGGGATACCCCTATACTTTGGTCCTAGGGGAACTATGGTTAATTTTTTCTTGCCAAGCATCCTTATGGGTTAGAGTATTTTGACCATTATTTTGATTTTGCTCTCTAATATTTTAACTCCATCGGTTAAAAGTTCTACGATGTCTCTGTCATTCTGGGGTTAAACCACTTCCATTGAAATAGTAGCTTCCATTCACCAATGCCCTTAACCTATAAGAAACTGCCACACCACACTTAATCTCTCAATGCCTTGGTGAAATGACAATCTTCTCGGTCTCTAAGGAGAAACACATAGTAGTAGAATAGTTGTGCTATATATTATAATCCATTCCAATAGTCTTTTATTTGTATTTATCACATCATGCTAAGTATTTCATGATAAGAGTCTTATTTCACTTCCTCACAGTGAGCCAACCCACTAAGCGATTTGAATTTATTGCCTAGCTTAGTGTATTAAACCTAAACTGACAGGAAATGCTTCTCTATCCTGGTTCCTTAACCTGGGCACGACTGACATTTGGGGCTAGAGAACTGTTGCAGGGGATTACCCTTGTTCACTGTGAGGTATTTAGCAGCATCCTTGGCTTCAACCCATTGGTCGCCAATGACACCTTCCCCCAGTTTTGACAACCAACACTGTCTGAACACACTGTCAAACGTCCCCTTGAGGGAAAAATTGCTTCTGAATGAGAACTAATGAATGAAATCAATACATTGTGCCAAAGTCATTTTCTTTTTAGCCTGTGGTCAAGCACTGTCATGATATATATCCATGTATATTCTCCATAAAGGCGCTAATATAAATTAGTTATACCTTGGAATTTATTTGGTGGTCTCTATCTCCTCTCGCTTTATCAGCTTCCAGAAACATGCTAGACTATGACTGTAGTTATACACCTAAGCAGTAGTGGAAGTGGAGCTTGAGGTTTGGCTTTCTCTTGAAACATTAAGATCCTGAGGTAAGGCCAGCCAGACCATTAATGAAAGCAATGATGTCTTATTGTCTATGGCAGGTAGAGAAGTTTGGGTTACCGATGGAAGCATAATAACTTACTTGTTTATGTTTTAACATTTATATAACAAAATTTATCATCTTTATTGTTTTAAATGTACTGGTCAGTAGTATTAAATATATTCAAAATGTTGTTTAACCATCATCATCCATCTCTCTCCATATTGTAAAACTGAAACTCATTAAACAAAACCTTTCCACCCCCCGGTCCCCTCTATACCTTGGCAACCACCATTCTACTTTCTATCTCTATGATTTTGTCCATCCTAATAGGTGTGAAATGTCTTCTCATTATAGATTTGATTTGCATTTCCCTTATGATTAGTGATGTTGACCATCTTTTCACATGCTTATTGGTCATTTGTATTTCTTTTTTGGAGAAGAGTCTATTCAAGACCGTTGTTCATTTTTGAATTGGGTTGTTTATTTTTTGCTGTTGAGTTTTAGAAGTTCTCTATATATTCTGAATATTAATGCCTTATCAGATATATGATCTCTAAATTTCTCTCTCATGCTTTCGATTCTCTTTTAACTCTATTAATATTGCCTTTAGATGCATTATTTTTAAAAAAGTTTCATGAAGTACAACTTGTCTCTTTTTCTTCTGTTTGCCTGTGCCTTTGGTGTTATAGCCAAGAAATTATTATCAAATCTAATGTTGTGAATGTTATGTTTTCTTCTGAGAGTTTTATAGTTTTAAGTCTTACATTGAAGTATTGAAGTCTTTGATTGATTTTGAGTAAATCTTTGTATATGGTGTTAGGTAAGGATCCAACTTAATTCTTTGTACGTAAATATTCAGTTTTTTCCACACTATTTTTTGAAAAGACTGTCCTTTCCCCATTGAATGGTCTTGGTTCTTGTCAAAAAATATTTGACCATATATGTTAGGTTTTATTTCTAGGCTCTCTATTCTAATTTGTTGATTTAGGTATCTGACTTTATGCCACTACCACCCCACTGTTTTGATTGCTATAGCTTTATAGTAAGTTTTGAAATGAAGGCAGGTGAGCCCTCCAACTTTGTTTTCCTTTTTCAATATTGCTTTAGGTCTTCTTGAGATACCATATGAATTTTAGGGTGTGTTTTTCTATTTTTACAAAAAAAAAATCATAGGACTTTTGATAGGGATTGCATTGTGTCTATAGATCACTTTGGGTAGTATGAACGTATTAATGATACACAATACACAAACATGAGTTTTGTGTCAATTTATTTATGCCCTTCCTAGATCTTTCAGCAATATTTTGTAGTTTTCATTGTATAAGTCTTTCACCTGTTGGTTAAATTAATTCCTAAGTATTTTATTATTTTTGGTGCTATTGAAAATGGAATTATTTTTATAACTTCCTTTCAAATTTAGCATTGTTAGTGTATACAATGCAAATAATTTTGGGGTGTTGACTTTGTATCCTATAATTTTGCTGAATTCTTCCTTTTTTATGGAATCTTTAAAGTTTTCTACATTTAAAATTATGTCATCTGTGGATAGAGATAATTTTATTACTTCCTTTTCAATTTAAATGCCTTTTATTAGTGTTATTATATCTTGCTCAATTTCTCTGGCTAGGATTTCCATTATGATGTTGAATAGAGTGACAATTGAACATTTTTGCCTTGCTCTGTTCTTAGAAGAGAAGCTTTCATTTATTTTTACCGTTGAGTATAGTGATGATTGTGGGTTTTTTTTTTTTCCACATATAACTTTTATGTTGAAGCAGTCTCCTTCTATTTTTAGTTTATTGAATATTTTTTTTTATCAAAATGGGTGTTCAATTTTGTCAAAAAAAAATTCTGCATCAATTGAGATGATTATTATGTAAATGGTTTCGTTCATTTTGTTAATATAGTGTATTACATTGATTGATTCTTGTATATTGAAACATCCTTGACTTCCAGGAATAAATTCAAATTTATCATGGTGTAAACCCATTTTGACATGCTGCTAAATTCAGTGTATAGCATTTTGTTCAGAATTTCTATATAACGTTAATAAGGGATATCGGTTTGTAGTTTTCTTTTCTTGTAGTGTCTTTATCTGGCTTTGGTATCAAGATACCACTGGCATCATAGAATGAGTTAGGGAGCATTCCTCCTTCTTCAGTATGCTGGAAAAGTTTGAGAAGAATTCGTATTCATTCTTTAAATGCTTGCTAGAATTCTTCAGGAAAGTAATCATGTACAGAGCTTTTCTTTGTTTGAAGATTTTTTGATTACTGAACCAATCACTTTATGATATAGGTCTATTCAGGTTTTCCATTTTTTGTGATTTAGTTGGTTCTGTGTTTCTAGAAATTTGTTCATTTCATCTGGGTTATCCAATTGGTTGTCATACAGTTGTTAACAGCACATTATTCTAATCCTTTTTATTTCTTTATAATCAATACTAACGTTCCCACTTTTGTTTCTGATTTTAGTTATTTGAGTCTTTTTTTTAATTTCTCAAAGGTTTGTTTATTTTTTCAAAGAAACAACTTCTCATTTCATTTGTTTTCTCTATTGTTTTTTTTCTATTCTCTATTTCACTTATCTCTGCTCTATTCTTATTTCTTCCTTCCTTCTGCTAGTTTTGTTTTAATTTGTTCACCTTTTTCTAGTGCATAGAGTGGTCAAGTCATGTTGTTAATTTGAGATATTTCTCATTTTTCAATGTAAGTCTTTATATATATATATATATATATATATATATATATATATATATATATATATGTAAATTTCCCCCTTAGTACTGCTTTAGTTGTGGCACAGTTTGGGTATATTGTATGTTTGTTTGCTTGTTTAATTTTCATTTGTGTTTAAGAGATTCCAGTTTTTCATGTAAGTCCTTATTTCATGTACTGGTTAAAGTGTGTTGTTTAATTTCCACAACTTTGTGAATTCTCTAATTTACTTCAGTTATTAACTTCTATCTTATTATCGTTGAAAAAGATTTTATATACATATATATAATCTTATATATGAGATTTTATATATATATATACATACATATATATATACATACATATACATATACATATACATATACATATACATATACATGTGTGTATATATATATATATATATATATATATATATATATATATATGATAGAACCTGTGGCCTAACATATAATCTATCCTGGAAATTTACCTATATGTATTTGAGAAAAATATGTATGCTATTTCAATCAGGTAGAGTGTTTTGAATATGTTTGTCTGTTAGATCTAATTGGTTTATTGTGTTGTTTAAGCCTTCTATTTCCTCATTTATCTTTGGCCTAAATGTTCTATGCATTTCTGATAGTGGAGTATTGAATTATCCAACTAAATCAATTTAGTCATTGTTTGCTTCATATATTTGGATACTTTCTTTTAGGTGCATAAATATTTAAAGTTATTATATCTTCTTGCTTATTTGCCTCTTGTATTATTGTGTGATGTCCTTCATTGTCTCCAGTGTTCTTTTTAATTTAAAATTTATTTTGTCTAATATTAGTATACCTACTCCTGCTCTCTTCTGGTTGCCATTTACATGGACTACATGTTTGCATTATTTTACTTTTATTCTATTTGTGTCTGGAAACTAAAGTGAGTCTCTTGTAGGCAGCATATATTTGGATGAAGTTTTCTTATTTATTCTGAAATATCTGTCCTTTGATGTGAGGGTTTAATCTATTTCATAACATTGACATACATAGATTTAATAGGAAAATGGAGACAGAGTGTTCTTGGACTGGATTTAAAAAAAAAGAAAGGCAAAGAAGTAAAGATGGTGAGTTGTTAATGTTTTAATATTTACTTACATATCAAATATATGCATTCTATGATAATTCCATAAAAACATGTTGGCAGAAGTAAAAGAAAACACATCACATAAATAGCCAGAGTATTTTGGTAGAAGAAAATAAATCTTTACTAGAAGATTCAAGTTTTAGAATCCAATCTAGTGTTTGGTAATAACTTGAGAAATTTATGGGAGTTAGTTAAATTTTTTGAGCCCAGAGAATTAGACTATAATCTAATATGCCATTTTGAACTCTTAATGACTACGTACTACCCATTCTTCCACTTACCTATAATTAATAACTCCTCTGCCATCTAACAACAACAAAAAAGAAGAAAAAAAAAACTTTGACTCAGTTTCACAATTAATTTAATTTAGCAATCTGAATTAATTCTAATAGCATTCATGAAGTCCAGCCAACATAAAAATTGTGTTCTCTGTTTAGCTTAACAATTTTAAGCAACCATTTATTTAACAAGTGTTTCAGACAAAAATAGTTACTATACATGTTAATTAGAACTTGATTCACTGAATCAACTTATTTTAATTTTAAATGCCAAATGTGTAGTATCGCACATAAAAGCAGATTTTAAAAGATTTATGTTTGTGTATTAGACTCAAATATTTTTGTGTCTAGAATATAGAAAACATCTAACTTTAGAACTTCATAATATGCTAAAATAAATGTAAGAATATGCTAAAATAAATGCCATATAGTTTGCTCATTTATCCAAAGTCTATTCACATTTCAAGAGTGTATGCATTAAACATGTTTATGTTTGTCTTTGTTTAACCTTTTTAACATTTTTGTAGCATTTTAAATGTCACAGAAAGTTAGAAAAGACACAGATTATATTCATGCAAAATTGAATAAAACTATTTAACACATTTTCTTTTCTGTCTGACAGCATTATAGTTTGCTTACAAGAAGAAACATTATAGTATTTTTCCCATAGCTCAAGTGTTTTCAGAAAATATACCTGTAGTATTTATAATATACTAAAGAAATTTCTACCCTTGTTCTTCTTTCCAGTTCTCCCCACTCAAAAAAAAAAAAAGAAAAGAAAAGAAAAATAAAAAAACGGGAGGATTTTGACACTTCTTTCGTTGTATTTTCTTGATAATGTCATACAAATAGGAATAAAAATTGAGGGCTATGTGTACTAGTGTTTGACATCAACATGGCTGTCACATTAATATGTTTTTACTATTACAGAGAACAATATTGTCTCAACACTATATTAAATATTGCTCCAAAATATAGTGTAGTAAAAGCCCACAATTTAAATTGACATTAAAATCTGGATTCTTTTCTATACAGCCACATAACAATAGCAATTTAAAATTATTGAGCAATTGCAATATCTTATGCATTGACTTAATTCATTCCAAGAATCATGACATTGATACAAAAATTATATGAAATATGCATAAAGAATAATCAAGTATTGCAAGTAATAAGTAATTTAATATTAGAAAATAGTTTGTTTTAACTATTTGTACCTCTATCCTCTTTTCCATCTTAGAATGGGAAGGTTAAAAAAAATTGTGCTAATGTTCATACAGGTCCTGATACATGCTAAGTAAATAATGGTAAATATTAATTCATTGAAATAGTTTTCAACATTTGCTGAGAAACAAGTCATATCAAGAAGTCCTAGGTTAAACATGAATGTTAAAAATCAGATTTTCAGAGTTACATCAGCAAAATTGTTGATTAGGAAGCTCTAAGCCCTCATCTCCCACAGAAACATTTAAAAAGCAAAAATAAATAGATAAACTAAAACAACTAAACTAGAGCCTGGCTAAAGTAACCTTATAAGAGCCCTGGAAATAGTCAAAGGTCTCCACCAATAAAGTGAACACCCACTCAAGAAAAAGCCACATTCAAAATAGTAGGAAATTTCATGTTATTTTTACTAACCCTTACTCCCTTCTTCCCAGTATGGCACAATTGTGTTCTGGAGGAGGCAACAGTTAAGTTCCCAATACCCTACTTTGAATGGGAAGGACCAGAAAATACCTGCCTGAAGGAAGAATTTGTTTCCATCCAACTTGGAGTTCAGGCAAGGGGGTTTGGGTAGTGTAACTTGAAATTCAGGCAAGGAGAAGCAGGGGGTGCTGCTTGAGAAAGCTACAGGGAAACAAAGACCTACTACAGACCAGGTAAGAGATTATGGGTGGAGGCATACAATAGATCATCTAAGGCACTAAGGAGAAGCTGGGGAGAAGTAATTTGGGAAAATGAAACATTCAAAACAGCTGTATGTACGGGGAGTCAGAAAAGATACACGGAGGCCCAGACAAGTTGCATGCTCAGAAAAGACTTGAGAAGACCATAAGTCTTCACATGGTCTGAGCCCAAGACACAAAGAATACCCAAATGACAAGCAGAGTATATTCCCAACACAAAGCCATCTGCAAAGACTGGGGAAGATGTCTTTTTGTTAAACAACAACAACAAAAATGACAAGGCATACAAAAAAATCTAGGGAAATGTGGTCCATTCTAAGGAACACAATAATTTCACCATCTGTTCCTGTGGACATGTAGACATTGGACTAATCAGACAAAGAATTTAAAACATTGTCTTACATAGGTAAAGGGAAACACAAAGAACTAAAAGGAATCAGGAAAATGATATATGAACAAAATATGAATTCAACAAACAGAATTTTTTAAAAAATGAGCCAAACAGAAATTCTGGAGCTGAAAATATAATAATTGAATTGCAAAAAAAAACCAAACTTACAAAAAACAAAACAAAACAAACAAAAAACCAAGAGAGAAAAAAAGATCAGTACAAGTGTTCAACAACAGATTTAAACATCCAAAAATAGAATCAGTTAATTTGAAGATCAGTCATTTGAAATTATTGAGTCTTTTGGAGCAGAAAGAAAAACAAAATTGAAGAAAAGTAAATAGAACCTAAGTGTCTTATGGGATCCTGTAATTGGACTAACATACACATTATAGGAGTCCTAGAAAGTGAAGAGTAGAAGAAAGAGGCACAGAGCTTCTTTGAATAATTAATGGCTGAAAACTTTCCAAATTTGAGAAAATACATGTATCTACAAATACTAGAAGCTCCAGGAACTCTAAGAAAAAATGCAAAGAGGACCACATTGAGGCACATTATAATCAAACAGTTGAAAGACCAACAAAGAGAGAATCTTGAAAGAAGCAAGAGGAAAGCAACTCATCATGCACAATGATCCTCATAAGAAAATCAGCAGATATCTTGCAGAAACTTCAGAGGCCAAAGGCAGTGAGATGATATATTTAAAATGTTGCTGTGAAAACAACAACAACAACAACAACAAAAAAAAAAACAACAGCAAATTCTAAACCAATTTCCATATTAATTGTAAAATAAAGTTGTAAACTTGGAGGAAAAGAAAACCTTTGGGGATTTTTATTTGAGTTAACTGAATTTGTAGATCCATTTGGGGACAGTGATAATTTAATTTTGAATATTTTAGTATGATATTTCCCTTACTTTATTTAGTTATTCTGTAATTTCCCACAGCAATATTTTAGTTTTCAATGGATATCTTACATCCCATTTGCTAAATGTATTACTATATTAGCTTCCTAGAGTTACCCTAAAAAATTATCACGAACTTTGTGTCTTAAAGAAAGAAGCTTTTCTTTTATATCTCTGGAGGCCAGAAGTCTAAAATCAAGGTATCAGCAGGCCTACACTCTTCTAGAATCTCGATGGGAGATTCCATTCCTTGCCCCTTCTGTGTTCTGTTAGCGGTTAGCATTCTTTGGATGGTGACAACATCACTCCAATCTCTGCTTCCATTTTCACATTACCTTTTTCTCTGCTAAGGACACTTCTCATTGGGTGTGGGTAACATCTAGATAATCCAGAATAATCTCTTCATTTTGCGATCCTTAATTCACTTACATATGCAAATACCCTTTTTACAAATGAAGTAACATTCACAGGTTCTAAAAATTAGGATATGGGCATATATTTTAGAAGCCACAGTATAACCCACTATACTATTTTATGTTTTTTTGATAATATTGTGAATTTGTTCTTTTTAGTTTTTTTCATAATATCTGATAGTTTTTTAAAGAAATATAATAAATACAATTGATTTATATACAAGGTGACAAAAAAATGTATACAAGTGAACACTTTGGTCAACATTACTCAAGCAGTAGTTCGCGGTAATCAGAAGTGTCTGCAAACTGATGGTAACCACTTTGAGCATCTCTTGTAATTGCAGAAGGCAAACATAACTTGTATTCATCTTTTGTGATCTGTATATATTGAGTATTACAATTTTAATACAGTTTTTTCCTTTCTTAAAATGTGTACACTTTTTTTGACACTCTGTATATTGACCACTTGTCATAAAATTGATAAATTTACTTAATTAGTTCCACTTATTTTATATTCTGAGATTCTTCAGGATAATATATGTAAATAATTATATCTGTTGTGAATAATATAATTAAGTTTTGGTTTTTACATCCTTATGCATTTTTTTGCCTTATTGCACTTGACTATATACTCCAGTAAAATTTTTAATAGAAAGTTAGCATACTTTTGTTTGTAATTTTGAATAGAAAGTTAGCATACTTTTTTTTTGTATAATGGGAAAGTGTTCGATATTTTACCATTAGATATATTGTTAGTTGTAGTTTATATGGATGCTCCTTATTATGTTGAGAAACTTCCATTCTGTTATAAGAAAAGTAATAAAAATGAGATACCAATTAGCAACTCCAAATAATGAAATACTTTTTAAAACACTAGTATTTGGTTTTCTTATATGCTTATGGTAGATATGTAAATATACACACTTTTGTGTAAAATGATTTGACAATAAAAATATGTATACTTTTACTCAATGCTTTCAATAAAGTAAAAAATAATGGTGCAGAAAAAATGTTTCTATGGATTAAGTAAATGTCAAATTAAAATATTTTAAGACGAGATACGTGATGAGATACTGAAGGGAGCAAATAACCAACACCCCTTTGAGATTTCTAAAAGAAAGATAATAATGCAGTCTCAGTCTTTCTAACTACTCATTAAGACTTCAATTCATGATATTATCAGTGTTTTGAATACTGTGTCCCCTCAAATTTTATACCTGGTGAAATTCTACCTTTAATTCAAATGTCAGCTTCCAAATCTAAATGAGTAATTTCCATTTACATGTGGACTACAAGCATTTTGTTCCCCATTGAAATTCTGTTGGAGCTAGTTCTACCACTGTAGGAGTCTGTTGAGTAAAGTAGCAAAGGATATGCTTTCTGCAGCTTAACTGCCTGAATTGTTTTTTTTAATTTTTCAGAAGCTTAGAATAATATTTCAAAATTTAAAGTTGTCAGCAATATATTTGTTATATGACACATACCTCCAAATTTAAACGTAATGAGGGTGCAAATATTCTTAATATATTCAATATATTTAAGTTTTGATAAATTATGGCCATTGTTAATGATGGTTTTAAATGTTTTCTTAGAAAGAGGTGATTTTCAAATAAATCTGTTATCTCTGATTAATCAGGTGGATTTAATTCAAATTTAGGAAATAATTTGAAATTATTCTGAGTTTTTCCAGTAATAAGCTCTGACTTGATATAAATATAATTCCAGAGAAAAACTAAACTAGAAAGCCTTTCAATTTTACAAGGGCTTATATATTCCTTTCCAAAATATCAAATGATATTCCTCATGCTTACGCTCTTTACAAGTGTCTCTAGTGGATCCACTCTCTCACTTAGAGATCTGATATATCTATTGTATAAGTCACTTTTGAAAGTGATTTAATGCTTCAGCAGGTTTTGAATGTTTTAAAATGATTTTCCAAATTTGGCAAGCCTTACTCGTCCATCTGTAGATTGATTCCTATGTGCATACGTGCATTGTTCACATGTGGGTCATAATGTGCACACAGATATTCAACTTAATTAGAACTCTCAGAATCTTTGAAATTAGAAAGAGACACTGGGAAAACATTAATTAGAGTCAAATGAGATTGAGAAGTACTGTTAGTTAGCTCAAACTGTTTTTAGTGCTGCTACCCCATATATTGTATGACTGTGTTTCCCCGAAAATAAGATATAATCGGAAAATAAGCCGTAGCATGATTTTTCAGGATGACATCCCCTGGACGTAGCCCCAGTGAATTTTTTGGAGCAAAACTTAATATAAGACTCAGTCTTATTTTGGGGGAAACATGGTAAATTAACTGCTGAAACCACCATCACATTAAGATAGCTGGGAAGTTTGTACTGATCACTAGTCCCCAACCTTAGAAATTCTAACTTGATTGTTCTGAGGAAGAACCCAAACCTGAGAAGTGATTATCAAATGTATACCACAGGTTAGGTTTGTTGGTATAGATAAGTGACACTGGTTCAGCCTCTAAACCCAATTCCTACTTTTCCAGAAAAACATTAGGGTATGCAGAATTTGTAAACTGTCTCCCAAAGATATCAACCCTAATCCCTAGAAACTGAGATTATGATGAGATATCACTTTGGTGATTACGTGACATTATGTGGCACAGTTTATCTTACAAAAAAGTAAAGTGTCTGGTATGTGGGATCTGATCATGTGAACTCTTAAAAGCAGAGAAGTATCTCCACCTGGTGACAAAAGGAAAAGTCAAAGAGATTCAAATTACAGAAATGCTCTAATACGCTTGTGAGGAGAGTCCCAGAGAGCGGTTTCCCGGCTCTCCGCCTCACATGGAAAGGTGCTGGCTTGGAGGGTAAATGGCCATTAGCTGTGACTAGTTGGCCATCCGCTGTTACAGGTTAGCCATTAGCCACTAATATAACTTCCGTGGTTACGTTGGTTGGTTGGTTGGTTGGTTGGTTGGTTGGTTGGTTGGTTGGCAGAGAAGCAGACGGCAGGCTGCGGATCATGTGGCTCCTTCTTCTTGTGTCTCCAACCCAGCTGCCAGCGCGAATATAGTGGTATGACTCCCCTACCTATGGCTTTGTTGGTGTTCCTTTTTGGCCTCACCATATCCTGTGTTCTTGTGTGGGGAGAAGGACTGGAGTCCCTGCATGACAATGCTGCTTTTGGCTTGGAAGATGGAGGAGGCTGCATGAGTAAGAACTGAGGCTAATGACCTTTAGAAGATGAGAACACTCTCTGACTGAGAGCCAGTAATGAAATGGGGCCTTCATTCATACATCCCCAAGGATCTAGATTTTACCAACCATTTGAATAAGCTTGGAAGCAAATATTCCACAGATACTCCAGATAACAATCCAGACTGGTTGAGATTTTAGTTTGGTCTTATGAGATCCTACGTAGAGAATAGCCAAGCCTGCCTGGACTTCTGACCTACAGATGTGAGTCAATAAATACATTTTGTTTTAAGCCATTAAGTTAGTGGTTATTTGTTGCTCATCAAAAAAACTAATATGCCCTCAACGAAACTACTTAAACAAGATCCCCAGGCCTCTTACCCATGTATTTATAAATCAATGCTCAAAACTTAAGTTCCTAGGCCAAATTTTACCAACTATCCTATATCTCAATTATGACCTCTGTTCATCCACTCCTGCCCAAATTATTTCTGCTTATAGGAATTTATACTACACTTTCAGTGATTTCATCACCCACTCATGAAATAATTTCCAATTACTTCTCTCATGACTGAAACCTGTTTCTTCCCTAAAGACACTGTTTTTTTTTTCAAATACCCCCCATGATGCTCCCCATTATTACTTCTAGCTTAATTTTCACCACCTTCTAAGAAAACAAAGCAACAAACAACAATGCCGAAATAAAATACATATAAGGCTTTGTGAACCTCACTATTGTTTAAACTCTCTCCTCTACTAATTTTTCCTTCACTCCTAATAACTGATACCTGTTAAATTCTAAGAAATTGTGGTTTTATTTGTATTTCACTGATGTGATGTTGGGTACCTTTTCATATGTCTATTGGCTGTGTGTATATCTTATTTGGAAAAATGTCTATTCAGGTCCTTTGTCCATTTATGAATAGAATTGAATTTTTTTTTGGTGTTTAGTTTTATGTTCTTTATAAATTTTGGATATTAACCCCTTATCAGATGTATCATTGCAAATATCTTCTCCAATTCAGTAGGTTGTCTTTTTGTTTTCTTGATGGTCTCCTTTCTGTGCAAAACTTTTTAGTTTAATGTAGTCCCGTTTGTTTATTTTTCTTTTGTTTCCCTTGCCCAATGAAATATATCAGAAAAAAATATTACTAAGAGCAATGTCAGAGGGTTTACTGCCTTTGTTTTGTTCTAGAAGTTCTATGGTTTGAGGTCTTGTATTTAAGTCTTTAATCCATATTGAGTTTATCCTTATACATAGAGTAAGAAGGTGGTCCACTTTTAATTTATTTTATTTTTTGCATGTATCTGTCCAGTTTTTTCAACATCACTTATTGAATAGTTTCTTTACTCAATTGTATATTCTTGCCCCCTTTGTGGAAGATTAAATGACTGTATAGGTATGGGTTATTTCAGAGCTCTCTATTCTGTTCTATTGATCTATGTATCTGTTTTTATGCCAGTACCATGCTGTTTTGATCACTACAGCCTCAAAATATAGTTTGATATCAGGCAGTGTGATATTTAAAGCTATTAATTTTAAATTAATAGTCATTTATTAATACAACTATAGAGTCTATTATACTTTAATAATTTAAACTCAGCTTGTAAATAATGTTATTATATTTATAAATCTAATAAAGAAAAGTACTTACATTTTGTTTTATTCATGTTTGCTTACTTCAAATTAAGCAGCTAAATTTCTTTGAATAATTTTTCAATTTATAACTTAAATTTCCTCAAATAGTTTAAACTTTATTAACTTTAATATATTCAATTTTCTTTCAAACAATTCCATTTTTATATAATATAGTAAGAATACTTTTGTAGTAATTAAACATCTCTTAAATCTAATAAATTGAATTTGAATGAATTTGAAGTTCCCTGGAAAAGTCCAATACTATTTACAGACTACATCAAAGAAAATTATCCTATAAACTCCAAATACAAATCTCAAAACAAAAATTAGTTTCCCAATTCAATATTTCACATTATATTCTGAAACCCACCATATCAGATCCTAATTTAATAAGTTACTATGTTATATGATAAATTTAAACAGATACCTCTCAAATTTAATACAAAATTGCTAACACCATGGGCTTGATTTTTTTATTGGAGAATTTAATAATGAAGCTTGCTGGGGATAACAATAGTTAGGGAAAGAGCTTAGTCGTTACAATGGAGTAGAGATTGTCATCCTAAATAGAGGAGGGTTTGCTATTCAGCTGACTGGCCAGATAGCAGTGATGCACATATTGGGCCTAAAAAAATACGTATTTTCACAGTTAATGTAACTTTTTTAAAGTAATGAGTACTGCAAGCACATATTTTCAAAAGTAATTGGTTTCAAAAGCTACTTTCTCAGTTTAATTTGTATCAACTTCTCACTAATTTTCTAAACCTCACTCACAAATTACAACTAATTTCTTTATTAGACTCTTAATTGCCAGTTTATTTTTTTAATGTTTAATTGTGAATATTATTTTTATAAACCATATATACATCACCTATATAATCAATTTTTGCTTTCTTGTTTTATTTATTCTCATTACCACTTCTCCAATTTTGACTTATATTATTTTCTTGGATTTAAAAAAACGTTGTAAAACAAAATGCTTCCTGATTGAATTTGGATTTTTTTCTTATTTTTCTTTGTTTGCTAGGATTCTTATCTTAAAGATATTTAAATTACATACAAATGTGTGTTTTTGTTTTTCTTTTAAGTGTCGTTTTGTTCCTGGGGTTAATTAGTAACATCATGTTAATCAATACTACTCCAACACAATTGTAAGTGCTAGATTGAAGTCAATTCTGACTTAAAATACTAAACTTAGGTTAAATAAAAATTGTATGCTTGATATACTGTTTCTTTCTTAAAATAAAACTCATGAATAGCAATCACAAGAATTAAATATAGTTATAATGGGGTATATCATAAGGTTAAAAAAAACCATGCTGTATTGCATTTATTATTTTTTCACAACAAGAAAACTTTGATTATCTTTACAACTTTCCACAGACTCAATTTATTTCAAGTAACTGCATTAATTTCTTATTAATGCTCAAATTATCACAATCTAGTCAGTGGAAACCCCACAGATTTTATAGTCCTCCACATTTATAAGCATTCTTGCTCTCTGATGGCCAAAAGTCTAAAGATTATCTTATGCATTCCCTGTCTAGATGTAAAATGAGACTTTCCCAAGGAATTCAGGTTCTGTTTTATTGAAAATTAGTTTTAGAGACCAATAATTTAAGAACTAGGGAATACTTATAAATTACAGTCTAGAAAATATATAATTTTTAATAAACATGAATTCATACTCTGATTTCCTAATAGTTCTAATACTAATGCACAATATAGCTATAATAATTATCCTTTTAATCAATATAAATTTATAATTAATTTTGTGATTCAATGAACCACATGATTATCAGTTTAACTAACATTTCTAATTTCTAACAAAGCTAACATACATATCTGTTTGTTGTATCTATCAACATTAAACATAAATTCAAATAGCCTTTGACTCTTAATTAAAGCAGACTGATTTAGAAGCTTGCTTTATCTCCGGTTCTTCAGTACTCAATTTTGTTTTGTTTTATTGCTTATTTGGATTACAGCTTACCAAAATATTTGTGGTTAGATAAAGTTTGCTGGTCATGGAAGCAATGGAAATTCAAAGGGTAGTGAAAGCTATTTCTGTTCATCTGGGGAAGTGATTGAAAAGCAAGCCAAAAGCTAACCCTAGGCTGACACAAGAGAAAAAGCTTCCAGCCAGTAGCAATTCTCTCACAGCCTCTTCGGTTCCTTTCTAAGTATTGGGAACACCTGAGGCTACAGCACAGAGCTCCTTCAGGCAAGCACTGAAAAGATTTTTATTAGTATATATTAGAAGTTTATATAAATGGAATAAAAAATGTGTACTTTTTGTCTGGTCTCTTTCACTAACAAAATTATTGTGAAATTTCTTCCACATTGCAGTGTGTATCTATCAATGGTTCATTACTTTTTATTTAGGAGTGGTAACATATTCTACGGATTCACCACTATTTGTTTATTAATTTACTTGATAAAGGATAGCTGAATCTTTCCCCATATTTTATAAATAAAGCTTCTATGAATATTCACGTTCAAGTTTTTTTTTTTTTTTTACAGACATATGACTTCATTTCCATTGGGTAATACCTAGAAGTGGACTTAACTGGATCACATGTTAGGTAAGCGTATACTTTTAAGATACTTCCAAAGAAGTTTTCAGAGCAATGGCACTATTTTACATTCCTACCACTATACACAAGAATTTTAATTCCTCTACATTGTGCCTGGCAATAGATATATTCAGTCTTAAATTTTAGCCATTCTAGTAGGTATGTAGTAAGGTCATATTATGAATTAATTTTGCATTTCCTTAATGCCTGATAAAATTGAGCTTCTATACACCTATATATTTGCTATCTGTCAGTCTTCTGTAATGAAATGGCAGGTCAAATCTTTTGGAAATACTTTTATTGGATTATTTGGAGTATACTTTACATATTCTGAATTGAAGTCCTTCTTCAGATATGTGCTTTGCAAATATTTTTCTCCCAATGTGTGGCTTACGTTGTCTTAACAATGTCTTTCAAACAGCAGAAGTTTTTAATTTTACAAGGTCTAAGTTAATAATTTGTTCTGTTATGAATAGCATTTTTGGTGTCATAACTAAAAAGTCTCTGTAAACCAGGGTCACAAAGCTGTTCTCTTATATTTACTTCTACAAATTGTATTGTCTTAGTTTTATATTTTGAGCTATGATATTTTGAGTTAATTGTTTATGTGTTGTGAAGTATGGATCCAAGTTTACTATTTTGCACATGGATATCCAAATGTTTGAGTATAATTTGTTGAAGACTGACATTTCTCCTCAGAATTGCCTTTTTACCTTGCATAGAAATCATTTTTCACATCTGTGGGACTATTTCTGGACACACAATTCTGTTTCATTTTTCTATTTGCTTACCTTTACTATATTCTTTTGACTATTATAGCTTTATAATAAATATTCAAATCAAGTAGTTAGTAAACCGAATTTGTTGTTTTATTTCAAAATTGGTTTATCTATTCTAGGTCAATTAAATTTCCTTGTGAATTTTAGAACAACTTTCATATTTTTTGTTGTTGTTGTTAAAGGTGCCTAATTGAATTTTAAATAGGATTGCATTGAATCAAATTGTTAATTTGTGAAGATTAGATATTCTAAAAATGTTGAGTGTTCTGATCCATGAAAACATATTTCTCTCCATTTGTTTAAGCAGTCTTTAATTTCTCTCAGCAACGTTTTGTAGTTTACAATGTAGAGGTTTTTACATCTTTTGTAATATTTTTTCTTTTTATTTCTTACTTTAGATGCTGTTGTCAATGGTATTTATTTGTTTTTATTTTCCAATTATTTGTTGCTAGTATAAAGAAATACAATGGCTTTTTGCATATTGATCTTGTATCCAGCAATTTGTTAAATACACTTACTCTAGTAGGTTTTCGTTGTTGTTGTTGTTGTTGTTGTTGTTGTTGTTGTTGTTGTTTTGGTATATTTCAGTGGATTTTCTATGTAATTAAGTCATTTGTAAATAAGGGCAGTTTTACTTCTTCCTTTTCAATCTGAATATATTTTATTTCTTCCCTCATTGCCCCCCCCCATTTAAAACTTCTAGTACAATTTTAAATAGAATTAAGGGTAATAAACATGCTAGTCATGTTCCATATCTGAGGGAGAAAACAATCAGTTTCTCATTATTAACTGTGATATTAATTGTAGGTTGTTATAGTTTAAAGAAGTTTCTTTCTATCTTAGTTTGCTGAATGGTTTGAAGAGGACTGGAAGTTGAATTCTGACGTGTTTTTTTTTTTTCTATTGAAATGATAATGCGATGTTTTTATTGATAACATGGAATTATGGACTAAGATGTGTCACACTAAAAATTCATATGTTTAAGTCCCAACCCCCAATACCTCAGAATGTGACTGTATTTGGAGATAGGGACTTTAAAGTTCTGATTATATTAAAATAAGGCCAGTAGAGTGGGCCCTCTTTCATTCTGCATGGTGTCCCTATAAGAAGAGGAGATTAGAACATTGAGAAACACTAGGAACACATATGCATAGAGGAAAGACCATATGAAGACATGAAGAGAAGTTGGCTATCTGCCCGCCAAGGAGAGAAGCCTCCCAGGAAACCAAACCTGATGACAGACACCTTGATCTTTAATGTCCAAACTCCAGAACTGTGAAAAATGAATTTCTGTATTTAGGCCACCCAGTCTGTGGCATTTTGTTTTGGCAGGCCTAGCAAACGAATACAAATGATGAATTACATGTATGATTTCTCTAAGACTATATTTTAGAGCAGCTTTAGATTTACAAAATAATTGAGGAGGTGGTATAGATACTTTCCACATACACCCAGCATAGTCTTCCCCAATATCAATATCATTCATAAGAATGGTAATCTTTTTTCTTTAACCAACAATGAGCCTACATTGACACATCATAATCATCCAAAGTCGTAGTTTACCTTGGGGTTCACTTATTGTGTTGTACACTATATTGGTTTGGACAAATGTATAATTACATATATCTATCATCATAATATCACAGAGTAGTTTAGCTGCCCTAAAAATCCTCTGTTCCTTGCCTATTCATCTCTCCTCCACTCAAGTCCCTGATAACCACTCATCTTTTTGCTCTCTGCATAAATGTATCTTTTCCACAATGTTATATAGTTAGAATCATACAGTATGTGACCTTTTCAGATTATCTTCTTTCACTTAGCAATATGTATTTAAGATTCCTCTCTGTTTTTATGGCTTGATAACTCATTTCATTTTAGTGATGAATAATAGTTCATTGTCTGGATGGACCACAGTTTATTTATCCATTCACCTACTGAAGGACATCTCGGTTGCTTCCAAGTTTGGGCAATTATGAACAAAGCTGCTATAAACATCTGTGTGTGTTTTTTGTGTAGGCATATGTTTTCAGCTCCTTTGTATAAACATCAAGAAGAGTGATTCCTGGATAGAGTATGATTAAGTGGTAAGAAAGTGCTTAGTGCTGTAAGAAGCCTCCAAACTGTCTTCCAAATTAGCTATACCATTTGCATTTCTACCAGCAATGAATGACAGTTCCTGTGGTACAAAAAACTTGCCAGCGTTTGGTGGTGTTAATATTGTGGGTTTGGGCCATTCTCATAAATATGCAGTGGCTTATCACTGTTGTTTTAATTTGCAATTCCTTGATAACACGATGTGGGGAATCTTTCATATGCTCATTTGCCACTGTATATCTTCTTTGGCAAGGTGGTTGTTAAGGTCTTTGGCTCACTTTTTAATAGAGGTTTGTTGTTTTGTTTTGTTTTGTTCTGTTTTGCTTTTTATTGAGTTTTAAAAGTTCTTTGTATATTTTAGATAGCAGTCCTGATGAAAACTATCTGTTGCAAACAGTTTCTCCCATTCATTGGCTTATCTTCACATTTTGTTGATATTGTCTTTCACAGAGCAGAGTTGTTAATTTTAATGAAGTCTAACTTATCAATTATTTCTTTCTAGAATTGTGTCTTTTGTGTTATATCTAAAAATAGACCACCATACCCAAGATCACTTAGGTTTACTCCTATGTTATCTTCTGGGAGTTTTATAGTTTTGCCTTTACACTTAGACCTAAGATCTATTTTGAGTTAATTTTTCTGAGGGGTGTAAGATCTATATCTAGATTCACTTTTTTACATGTGGACATCCTATTGTTCCAACACCATTTGTTGATGAGACTATCTTTGCTTCATTGTCTTGTCTTTCCTCATTTGTCAAAGGTCAGATGACTATATTTATTGGGGTTTATTTCTGTGCTCTGTATCTTGTTCCATTAATCTGTTCATTCTTCTGCCAATACTATACTGTCTTGATTACTGTATTATTATAGTAAATCTCGAAGTTGAGGAACATCAATCTTCCAACTTTGTTGTTCTTCGATATTATCTTGGCTATTCTGGGTCTTTTGCCTTTTCATATAAATTTTAAATCAGTATACCCATGAAATAACTTGTTTGAATTTTGATTAGTATTACACTGAATCTATAGATCAATTTGGGAAGATTTGTCATCTTGGAAATATTTTCTTCCTATCCATGAACATGGACTATCTCTAGATTTATTTCATTGAAGTTTTACTCCTATAGATCTTGTTCATATTTTGTTAGATATATATCTAAGTGCTCATTTATCTGGGCACTAATATAAATGGTATTGCACTTTAAATTTTATATCCCCCTTGTTCTTTGTTGGTATATAAGAAAACAATTGACTTTTGTATATTAACCTTTATCTTTCAACCTTGCTATAATTGCTTATAAATTCCAGAAAGGTATTTTTGCTTAACACTTTTGAATTTTCTTCATAGGTGACTATGTGATCTGCCAAAAATACAGTTTGTTATCTTATTTTTTAATCTGTATACCTTTTATTTCCTTTTATAACCTTATTTTATTAGTGAGGACTTCTATTAGGTTGGTACAAAAGTAATTGTGGTTTTTGCAATTATTTTTAACTTTTTAAACTGCAATTCATTTTGTACCAACCTAATAGCACAATGTTGAAAAGGAGTTAAAAGGAGTTGTGAGAAGGAACATTCTTGTTTTGTACCTGACCTTCAATACCTGAGCTTCAAGTTTCTCACCATTAAGTAGGATAGAGACTGTAGTTTGTTTTGTTGTTGTTATTGTTTTTTTTGTTTTTCATAGATAGTCTTTAACAAGTTGAAAGTTCCTTTATGTTCCTAGTTTGCTCAATGTTTTTAGCTTGAATGGCGCTGAAATTTTTCAAATACTTTTCATTTGCATCAATAGATATTGTGTAACATCCTTGCATAACTGAAATAAGTCCCACTTGTTTGTGATGTATACAATATTTTTTATATATTCTTGGATTCAATTTGCTAATATTTTTTCAGGATAGTTGCATCTTGTATTTATGAGAGAAAATGGTCGGTAGTTTTCTTATAAAGTTTTATCTAATTCTTAAATTAAAAGCATAATTCATTAATTAGATAACTGTATTCTTTTTTTAATTATAGTTTATTGGAGTGACAAATTGGGGTTTATTGGGGTAAAGTTACATAGCTTTCAATTGTACAATTCTGTAATATATCATCTATATATCACATAGTGTGTTCATCGCCCAGAGTCAGTTCTTCTTCCATCACCATATATTTAATCCCATTTACCCTCATCTATCACCTCCTTCACCCCTTACCCTGTGGTAACCGCTAAACTATTGTCTATGTCTATGAGTGTTTTTTTTTCCTTTGTTCTTTTTTAACATAGGTATTTTGAGTTACATTATCTATTATATATTGTTCGAAAGACATATCCTAAATTGTGGTTTTCTTTAAATTTATTGTTTTTTGTTTTTAATTTCTTCTTTGACTCATGTGAGATTTTGAATTGTATTACTTAATTTCCAAATATATGGGCAAATTCCAGATATTATCAATCTGATACTAGTGTGGCAATTGAACATTATTTATGAGAATTGAATCCTTCCTAAATTAGTGCAACTTACTTTTTGCAAAAAAAAAAAAAAATGCTTTATTTTGGTAAATGTTTCATGTGTATTTGAAGAGAATGTGTATTGTGCTGTTGTTGAGTGTAGAGCTTTGTTATTTTAATTTAGCTCAATTTGATTGAAAATGTTGTTCAGACTTTTATATCTTCTATACCTTCACTGATTTATTCTTTACTTGTTTAGTTAAGAAAGAGGGTTAATGAAATTCCCAGCTATGATTGTGGATTTCTTTATTTCTTCTTACCATTTTATCAATTTTGCTTCATGTATTTTCTGTTATTACATGAATAAATAAGATTTTTCTGTTATTACATGAATAAATAAGATTTTTCTGTTATTACATGAATAACCAATATCACCCAAATAAATTTAATTAAAATAAAAATAAAACAATTGTAAGAATATTAGTTGTATTTTGATTATATAAGAACATGTAAAATTTTTTTAGAGATGCGTGATAAACTACTTAGTGGTGAAGTGTCATAATATTTGATATTGACTTTAAAATAGTACAATAAAGCTAAAGTAAAGATAGCAATTAAAAACTTGGTTTTCATCAAACAGTCCTTCTACTGTTGGACAGGAAATCCTTTAGTTTTATTTTTTAAAACTAATATATTTTTTTTTATCCCAAAACACATTAAATTAAAATTATATTTCAATTGTTGAACATCGAGAAAGACACACTCCTATTACTCAACATAGCAGTTTCTTATCAGAAAATTTCACATGGAACAAATTTAAACTGTACATCATATTAGCATGAATGCAAAATGTTATGCTTTTCATGCATGCACCAACTGAAAGAGATGGACATCATCTTACATGAATTCCCAGTCCATTCTCCATGTGTACCATTTCCATGCATGATAAAGTATTCTTGTTGTTCAGTCTTTGTTTTGCCCTAACAGTAGTTTTCCTGTGTTAAACTTTATTGTTGAGTTCTTTTTAAGTGCAAAGTAACTATCTGTCTGCTTTTGGCCAAAATAATCAATGCAGAAAATGGTGCATAATAAAATAATAAAATAATGAATCATTTAAATAATGATTCCGCATAACTTTCTTTCACTCACTATCAGCCATTATGTTTTATCACTACATAATGTTTTATCTACAAAGTATTTTAATTTACTTTCCAATTATTGTTTATGACTGATATAAAGTATGTTGTTGTTTAGTTGATATTCTTTCCAATCTGTAATGTTGTTTCATTTCATAGTATGGATAGTAGTCATCATAATTTTTCAAATTAAAGTTAATGCTTTTATTTTTGCATTTGGTAGTTTTTAATATAATGTAAGAGATTTTCAGAAAAATATAAAATTGTTGAGTGAGGTACAGGGATAATTGTTAAATCTACACATTGAATACTGAGGAACTCTGTTATTTTTCTCTTTGAATGTTTATTTTCTCCAAATATTTTTTAAAATAACTGGCACTGATTTTTCAATTTCCCGAATATAAGTCTGGTAATTCTTGCTCATTTATTACCACATATATTACTTTTATTTTACTTTTGTTGTTATTGCTATTGTGAAGAGAATGATTTTGCATAATGGCTTCAAACAGTTTATTGCTAACAGAAAAGAAACCTAATCATTTAATTCACACTCATTTTTAAAACATTTATCTTCTTTGTTCTTATTTATTGTTAAATTTTCTGGTTAATTTTATTGTAAATCACATATCTGAAAATCATATTCAAAGCATTCTCTATTTTTTTAGTAATTATGATAAACTTTAAGCATTCTTAATATCCAATGATAAATCAATAATGAAAATAGTAACATCAAGCACAGAAGTAAACAAAGGATACTTCTTAGAAAAAATTTAAATAGCTAATAAAATTTTCATTTGTTTCATGTTCAAAAAGTACTCACATTAAATTTCATAGACATAATGATGTTTATTTGGTATAACAAAATAGATACTAACTTTCATATTTGTCAGCAATTTAGATGGGTACAGCCTCTCTGAAAGGCAACTTGTCAATACAGATAGACACTGATATACTGTTTATATTCTATGACATAGTAATTTTCCCATTTATAGGAATCATTCCTATGAGGAGGAAATTAGAAATAAACACATTTTAATCTCCATCATTATTTATAATGTTATTGCTCATATTACTTTTGATAAAACCCAATCATATATGATGGATTATTTACTTATTAATATATTTTAGTAATTTTTAATTATATGTGTATGATTTAAATGCTACAATATATTAAAAACTGATATAGACACATGCAAGTTTGCATATTAAAACACTGCTACACAAGAGAATTGTAAAGATGCTTTGCCTACTATTTAGTCCTTATGTAATTGATATGTCTCAACACCAGTATCTTAGCAGCATTGCCCTTTCAATGGAGTAAACTATGAAAATATTCTACTAATTTAATGGGCTATGAAACTCTTCAGGAAGAACTGATATGTACAACTAAACTTTACTACGTATTTATATTACAATAACATTACATTGGGATCTGCTTGGCTAATTTTATACAAATGTAATTTTTTTTTTACCTAGAAGTATACCAATTTGAAATTTTATAAATAAAGGCACTGATACCTATTTATTGGTTGGGTGGTTATCTTCTTTCATTTATACTCAAAAAGGGTGTTTTTAATTCTCTGCTTTGTATGAATTTACAAATATAAAGGGTGTTTTGCAGTTTTTGGATATGACAATTTTCCTATTGTAAAATTTACTCTATCTGAGCAAATTCTGTGTTTTTTCTCTCCATATGTTTTCCCATTCTTTCCTTAAAAAGGTTTCCAAATTTGTATTCAAAACCATGTTTCCAAGGGAATTAAAATCCCTACCATGGAAAATGACCTTCCTTCAAAAATCCATTAATTTGAGTAATAATATATTGCTAAGAAGCTATCTAATCGATTTTTCATTTTAGTATAATAATAATAACTTTTAAAACTTTTTTTTAAGTTAAGGTGCTCTTAAATCCGAAGTAATTTTCTAGATTAAAAAATATGAGTGGATGACTATAGAAAGTTTATATATATATATATATATATATATATATATATATATATATATATATATATAATATATATATAATACATATATATACATTATATTTGATAGTAATATGGTCGTATAGAAAGTTTATATATATATATAATAGTAATATGGTTATATTAATAACTCAAACTAGTTTCTTAAAAACAGCAAAATTACTAGCCACACAGAAACAAAATAAATAACATTTGTATATTTATTACTCTAAGATAGAACCTGATTTATTTTTTACTTCCTAGGGCTCTACATATTTCAACTCATAGTAAACAACCCTGTGTTCTTTAGGGTAAAATACCTATTTCAACTCAGTAAAATCTATTTTTACCATTACATTGAAGTAACAAAATAAAATCATTTCCCTTAACATGAAACTGTTTTCCCAAATTTGATTCCCTTAAAACATCTTTAGCATAACATTATATTAGATATTATTTTAGTTATATGAGAAAGAACACTAATTTATAAATATTTATTATGTGGTAGACAGGCAACTCAGAAATTTATTTCTTGATGAGTATTTAGAATAACATGATTTTAGTTAATGATTTAGTTAATGATAGACAGCCCAAGACAGAGAAAGTAAGTACCATGTTTCCCTGAAAATAAGACCTAAGTGGAAAATAAGCCCTAGCATGATTTTTCAGGATGACATCCCCTGAACATAAACTCTGAGTCTTTTGGAGTGAAACTTAAAATAAGACCTGGTCTTATTTTGGGGGAAACACAGTATAAGCGTACTAGCAGATTAATGTTAGTATATTAAAGTGAGGTAGATTTTGCCAAACTAAAAGTGTAAAAGGGTAAGGAGTCTCACTGTATTCTAAAATGCACTCTAAAATTTTTCTTCTGTCATCTCACACTACTTAAGCTTTTAGTTTTGATAAGAGGCCAAGAATCGCCAAAGCCAAATAGAGGCACTTAGCAAATTCTTAAAGTGTGTTGGAATCCTTTACCCTTGTCTCAAGGCTAGGGAAAGGTCTTCAATAAAATCACTCAATTAGTTTTATATGGACTTCCTAGATCTTGAAGGGCTCATGAACTGATGTCAGACATGCCTAGCAAATCTGAAAACTATGTGCATGTGGCTGCATATGTTCTTTGAGAAAAAAGTATTTAGGGTGACACTTTCTTCAAGAGTTCATTTGGATAAGAATGTATTAGTATTTTCCAGGTACCATATGTGGGTCGTGTGTATGAAAGAGAGCTATCCTGGGATTGTTTTATATTGTCCCCATGAGTACTACTTGCAGGGATGTAACCCACCAACTGGGGTTAGTCTTTTTGACTTTCAATTGTATAAAACATCTATGTGGTCAGCGAGAGGAGATGCAGTCTCCTAAATTAGTGGAACAGCTTGTGGGAGACCACTAACGATAACAGGGAAGGACTTACAATGTACCACACACACACACATTATAATAATCATCTTTAACCATATGCCAAGAACAAGAAATGTCAAAGCCATCTCACAATATTCCTAATCAAGTATAGATTTCTTTGCCCCTTAAGTTAAAATTTTTTCTCCACTTCACTACTAAAGGCATCTCAGAATTAGGAGAAATTCAAGGTAGGAAAACAGAACAAACATCCATATATCCTTTTGTCACAGTTGGCAACTTAGAACAATCTAAGTAGGGGAAGGACAGAAACTTTACTTGGAATGAAGATTGAAGTTTCAATTATTTTCTGGATAGACATATTAACTATTGAATTAATACATTGTTTAAGGCTTGAGAAACCAATGACTTTTCATTAAATAAGTATTATTAGAAGTCATGTCACCTGTTCTAATTTTTATCCAAATGGACATGTGTAGTGACATTTGAGTGAACAGTGGGGAAAATAGTTTTAGTTTTTTTTTTCTGTATATTATATAATAAGCCTCAATTTCTATATGAAACTTATATTTTCTTTCTCTAACCAAGTGTCTACCTTAAATAGATAAGCATAACTATCACCCTTTAGTAAATGAGGTAACTGAGATTTAGTAAAATTAATTAAACCAAGGAAACACAATTGACAAAGATCAGATCAAAGATTCTTACCTACTATTCACTGCAAATATGCACAGCTTTGGACATTTTGTTTGATAGATTTACATAAATATTTTGCCTTTCACATTGCTTTTTAAATTGATATGACATAGATTGTAGAGTACAGATGAAGGGAAAGGCTATACATAAAAACAGATATATCTCTGAAATGGGTCATACCAAGCTTTTTGAAACAGAGTAGAAAAGAAGTTGATAGGTCCTTCTGTCTGTCTATTTACTTATCTATCTTTCTTTTTATATATCTATTATCTACGTACTACTTTCCTTCATCTAAAATTGATTTAGATAGTATTCCACTAAAAAATATAATTCTGCGAATTAAAACTTTCTACTAGAGTCATTATTTTTTAGTTAAAATAAATTCGTTTAAAACATGAGATTTCTTATAAAAATCGGGGTTAACGCAGAATAACTTATTAAATGTAATTCTATTTCAGATGGAAACATTTAATCTAATTTCACAGAATGGTATCTTTTTCACTTTTGCAGGGTGGGAGCACTAATTCTTCTATATAGTTTTCTTTTTTTTTTTATTTTTATTCTCTCCTGTCAACCTTCAGTGTGGTGTGTATTATCTTAATTTTCTCAAAATCGTCTGTATTCTTGTGAGGTTTTTAATTCAAAATGAGGAGGTACTCTTTCCATAGTCAATTATTACTTCATTATGAGCCTATTTAACTTTCAGTTAAATCACTTGGCAGTTTAATGCAGTAATTGTCAGAGCTACTAGTGGATATAGTTTTCAAAATCATTAAAGGGATTTAGGTTTGTTCTGGCTATTCCAAAATTTGAGATACCAGCATTAAGTCAAAATTCCAAATGCCTGAATAATAAGAGAGGCAGTTTAGGAGATAGAATTGCTATAGCAAGAGGTTGTAATTTTATGTTGATTTCGGAAGAATCAAGTTAGCTGTGTGTTATAAATCTCCTGAAAGAGGATATCTGGTGTGAAAAATGTTTTGTTCCTTCATCTGCGTGGTAGCGAAATAGACGTTTGAGTCATAAATATGTTTTTTAAACTCTACACATTTGTTTCATGCAGTTTTTATAAGAATGTTGTGTTTCATATATGAACATATGACATTCATTATCAAATTATGTGCCTGTTTCTCATAAATAGTAATCTATTTTATCCATATAATTTATACAGTAATTTTAGTTACACAATATACAATTATACAATGGATTTTATAAAATCGGCAAACTTTATACTTAAAAAACTCTTATTCAATTGTAGTATTTAGATTTTTAAAGGTTAAATTTCATTGCAAAATATTTTAAATTATCTCAGACATAATATTTTGTATTACTGAGGATTACCAGATTCAATTTGAGTCTTTAAAATTGAAACCTACAATACTAATATTGTTATTTTGGTTTGTTTATTATTTGCAATTATATTGTTTGTGATAGTATTAGTAAATAAAATGTATTCTATTTATACGTGAGAAATACATTGCAAATATATTGGAAAATCAATTAGTCTAATGTATTTAGGACTAATGACAGTATAAAATAGAATAATCTGATTGTACAGAAATAATAATCACATAATTAATTACGTACACCAATTGGAAGTAAAGTTTAAAGCTGAGATGATGATCAGTGCCTTAATTTCAAAGACAATAGCAACAGTTTTAATAGTGTCAATAGTAGTAATATTGAATGCTTATTCTGGGCAGCAATAATAAGAATTTTATCTCAGTTATTTCTAAAACAGTTTGAACAGAAGTTCTTGCAGCAAAGCCAGAGCAATGTAGCTGGCTGCCAGAAATGTCCCCCATGGTGGCAGTGATGGTTAATTTGCCACTATCCAAATTAGCCTCAGACGAAATGAACTCTTAACTATCAGGATAAGTCAGTCTCTTGTGGGCAGACTTATATATTGTTTAACTCACACAAAGCAATATAACAAATGAAAACTAATAAATTAATATGTGATAAGGATAAAAGACTATTGGATGATCCGCAAGCTGATTAGTTCTTTATCAGCAAACTAAATGAGAACTAAATTAAAAACAAAACTGAACAAGAAATTTGGAATATTGGAGTCAGTTTCATATTCTTTATAGCACTTGATGTAGAGCATTATATAAAAAACATATTGTTTTAAAATACAGTGTAAGAATAGAAAATTTGCAGTACAATAAGGCCAACAGTTCAGGAGACAATTACCATTGAAAAGGCAGTTTGTTACTCATAATTTTCACAAGGAGAGGGCATGCCACACTGAGGACCCATAGGATCACACCGAGGTTGATGGCAAGCAGGTGGTCATAATTATGGGCAAGAGTGTTTTTGTGGTTTGCAAAGGAGTAAACAGCCAAGACAGGGTCAACAAACTCAGTGCTGCAATGAATGTAGGGGTACATATATCTTTTTGAATCAGTGTTTTGGATTTCTTCAGATAAATATCCAGAAGTGGAATTGCTGGGTCACAAGGTAGCTCTATTTGTAATATTTTGAAGAACATCCAAATTGTTTCCCACACTGGGTGCACCAATGTGCAATCCCATCAACAGTGCTCAACGGTCCCCTTTTATCCACATCCCTGCCAACACTTGTTATTTGTTGATTTATTAATAATAGCCATTCTGACAGGTGTGAGGTGATTTCTCATTTATATTTAATTTGCATTTCTCCGATGATTAGTGATGTTGAGCATCTTTTCATGTATCTATTGGCCATCTGTATGTCCTCTTTGGAGAAATGTCTATTGAGGTCCTCTGCTCATTTTTTAATTGGAGTGTTTGTTTTTTTCAGTGTTGAGTTTTTTATAAATTTTTGATATTAACCCCTTATCAGATGTGTCATTGGCAAATATGAGTAGGATGTTTTTTTTTTTTTTTTGCTGATGGTTTCCTTTGCTATGCAAAATCTTATTAGTTGGATGTAGTCCTATTTGTTTATTTTTCTTTTGTTTCCCTTGCACAAGGAGATAGATCAGAAAAAAAAATATATCACTAAGAGCAGTGTCAGAGAACGTACTGCCTGTGTTTTCTTCTAGGAGTTATATAGTTTTGGGTCTTACATTTAACTCTTTAATCCTTTTTGTTTATTCTTGTATATGGTGTATGAAGGTGGTCCAGTTTCATTATTTTGCAATATCTGTTCATTTTTATCAACACCATTTATTGAATAGACTGTCTTTACCCCAATGTACATTCTTGCCTCCTCTGTCGTAGACTAAATGACTATACAATCTTAGGTTTATTTCTGGGCTCTCTTTTCTGTTCCATTGATCTATGTGTGTGTTTTAATTACTATAGCCTTGTAGTATAGTTTGATATGAGGCAGCATGATACCCCCAATTTTGTTCTTTTTTCTCAGGATTGTTGTGTCTATTCATGGTCTTTTGTGGTTCCATATAAATATTAGGATTATTCGTTCTAGTTCTGTGAAAAATGTCATTGGTATTTTGATGGGGCTTGCATTAAATTTATAGATTGCTTTGGGTAGTTTGGACATTTTAGTAATGTTAATTCTTTCTGTCCATGAGCATGGTATATACTTCCATTTATTTATATCTTCCATTTTTTTCTTTAATATCTTATAGTTTTGTGAGTACAGGTCACTTACCTCCTAGTTAAATTTATTCTTAGATATTTTACTTTTTTGATGCAATTGTAAATGGGATTTTTTTTTTTTAATTTCTCTTTCTGACAGTTCACTTTGGGTGTATAAAAATGCAACTGATTTCTGAATATTAATTTTGAATCCTGCTACTTTACTGAATTCATTTATCAGTTCTAACAGTTTTTTTTTTGGTGGAATCTTTAGTGTCCTCTCTATATAATATCATGTCATCTGTAATTTGGATGCCTTTTATTCATTTTTCTTGTCTGACTAAAAGTGTTGAAAGGTGGATATCCTTCTTGTCCCCAATATTAAAAGAGAATGATTTTAGCTTTTCCCCATTGACTATTATGTCAGTTGTCGGTTTGTCATAGATGGCCTTTATTATTTTGAGGTATGTTCCCTCTGTTTCCACTTTGCTGAGAGTTTTTATAATAAATGATTGCTGAATATTGTCAAATACTTTTTCTGCATCTATTGATATGATCATATGATTCTTAGCCTTCATTTTATGTGGTATTTCTTATTAATTAATTTGTGCATATTGAACCAACCTTGCATCCTAGGAATAAATCCCACTTGATCATGGTGTGTAATCTATATCATGCATTGCTGAATATGGTTTGCTAATATTTTGTTGAGGTTTTTTGCATCTATCTTCACCAGGGATAGCAGCTCACAAGTTTTTCTTTGTTTTACTTTTTTTGTTGTTGTTGTTTTTTAATGAGTTTGTCTGGTTTTGGAACCAGAGTAATGGTGGCCTCATGAAATTTGCTTGGGAGGGTTTCCTCCTCTTGAATATTTTGGAATAGTTTGAGAAGAATCAGTGTTAATTCTTCTTTGAGTGTTTGGTAAAATTCACCTGTGAAGCCATCCATTCCAGGACTTTTGTTTGTTGGGAAAGTTTTGATTACTGATTCAGTTTCATTCATAGTAATCTGTTGGTTTAGATTTTTTTGTTTCTTCTTGATTCAGTCTTGGAAATTGTATGTTTCTGAAAAATTCCCCATTTCTTTCAAATTGTCCAATTTGTTGGTATACAATTACTCATAGTATTTTTTTTATACTCCTTTGTATTTCTGTGGTGACAGCTGTAACTTCTCCTCTTTCATTTCTTACTTTATTTATTTGTGTTTGTTCTCGTTTCTTCTTCATGAGTCTCATTAAAGGCTTATCAATTCTGTTTATCTTTTCAAAGAACTTGCTCTTCGTTTCATTGATGTTTTGTATTGTTTTTAAAGACTATTTCTTTTATTTCCACTCTGATTTTTATTATGTCCTCCCTTCTCTTTTTGGGATTTGTTTTCTATTCCTTTTCTAATTCCTTTAAGTTTATGGCTAGATTGTTTATTTGAGATTTTTCTTGTTTCTAGCAGTAGGCCTGTATTGTTATGAATTTCCCAGTTTGGTCTGCTTTTGCTACGTTGCATAGATTTTGGTACACTGTGTTTCCGTGTTCATTTGTCTGAAGGTAGCTTTTGATTTCTTCTTTAATCTCTTTTTCAACCCACTCATTATTTAGTAGCATGTTATTTAGCTTCCATGTGTTTTGTTGTTGCTGTTTGTTTTTTTTTCAGGATTTTTTTTTTCTTGTAATTGATTTCTGGTTTCATACTATTGTAGTAGTGAACACACTTGATATGATTTCAGTCTTTGTAAAATTATTAAGATTTGTTATGTGGCCTGACATATGGTCTATGTTGGAAAACATCCCATGTGCTTTTGGAAATAATGTATAATCTGCCATTTTGGGTAAAATACTCTAAAAGTATTAGTTAAATCCATCTGTTCTAGTGTGTCCTGTAAGGCCACTGTTTTCTTGTTGATTTTCTGTCTGAAAGATCTGTCCATTGGTGTCAAGGGGGGGGGGGTTAAAGTCCCCTATTACAATTGCATTTTTGTTGATTTCTCCCTCTCTGTTGTTCAATATTTGCTTTATATATTTAGGTGCTTGTATGTTGAGTACATAAATGTTTATAAGGGTTATATCTTCTTATTTCATCTATCCCTGTATCATCATGTAATGTCTCTATCTCTTATTGTAGCATTTGTTTCAATGTCTGTTATATCTGATATAAGTATTGCTACTCTAGCTTTTTCTTTTTGTTTCCATTTGCATGAAATATTTTTTCCATCATTTTACTTTTGCTCTGTGTGTGTCTTTCAATCTGAAGTGAGTCTCTTGTACATAGCATATGTATGGGTCATGTTTTCTTATCCATTCTGCTACCGTATGTCTTTTTATTAAGGCAACCAATCCAGTTGCATTTAAAGTGATTATTGATAGATACATAGGTATTGCCATTTTATTATTCATATTTATGTTCTTTTCCCCCATCTTCTTCTTCTGAAAGAAATCCCTTTAACATTTCTTGTAATACTGGTTTCGTGCTGATGAACTCCTTTATTTATGTTTTTGTCTGGGAAGCTCTTTATCTCTCCTTCAATTTTAAATGATAGCTTCACTGGACAGAGTACTCTTGATTTTAGATCCTAGTTTTTCATCACTTTGAATATTTTGTGCTCAACCTTTCTTTCCTGCAAAGTTTTTGTTCAGAAATCAGCTGACAATCTTATGGGAGCTGCCTTATAAGTAAATAGTTAACTTCCTTTGCTGCTTTTAGAATTATGTCTTTGTCTTTACCCTTTGCCATTTTAATTTTAATGTGTCTTGGTTTGGGCCTTTTTGGGTTAATCTTGTTTGGGACTCTCTGTGCTCCCTGGACTGTTATGTCTATTTCCTTTATCAGGTTAGGGAAATTTTTGATCATTATTTCTTCAAATAGGTTCTCAATCCATTTCTCTCTTTCTTCTCCTTCTGGTACTATGATGTGAATGTTGTTATGCTTCATATTGTCTCAGGGGACTCTTTAACTACCCTTGGTGTTTTGTTTTGTTTTGTTTTCTTTTATTCCTTTTTCTTTTTTGCTTTTTTGATGGGTGTGTTTTGGCTACCTCACCTTTTGAATCACTGATTTGATCCTCTGTTCATTTAGTCTACTGGTATTTACTTCTAGTGCATTCTTCATTTCAGTTATTGTATTCTTCAATTCTGACTTGTACTATTTATGGTTTCTATGTCTTTTTTTTATGCTTGTAATCTCTTTGTTGAAGTTCCCACTAAGTTCCTTGAGCATCCTTATAACCATTGTTTTCAACTCTGTATCTGGTAGGTTCGTTGCTTCTATTTTGTTTAGTTCTGTTTTTGGAGTTTTCTCTTGTTCTTTCTTTGGGGACATATTTCTTTGTTTCCTTATTTTGGCGTCCTCTTTGTGTTTGTTTCTATGTATTAACTAGTTCTACTACACCTCCCAGTACTGGCCAGGCCACCTTATGTAGTACATGCCCTCTGGGAACCAGTAGTGCAGTCTCCCTGGTCACCTGTGCCCATTGCTCCAGGAGTGTCCCTTGTTGTATTGTATATGCCTTCCTGTTATAGTTGAACCTTGACTGTTATTGGCCTGTTAGTGAGTGCTATTGAACTTCAGATTGATTGACTGTGGTGTTTGGCCATGTTAACAACTTACAGGATGCTATGTAGGAGGATTACCCCATGGAATGAAATTTGCCCAGCAGTCTCTGGTGCCTGTGGAGACCACCCTTTGAGTGTGTCACTTGCAGGGCTAATTGGGTGGTGGCCTGCTGTGGTCGAAACTGACCTCCAGGAATGTTGGTCCTGGGGCCCCTTAAGAGGGGCTCCAGTGCAGTCCTAGCTCAGCTACTGCCTGTGACTAGCTGGGGACTACATGGAAGGAGCTACAGAGTGATGTGCAGTTGTCAACTGCCTTTGCTGGACCTGGAGGCAAGTAGGAGAGGCCATTCTATAAACTAAGAATGGCTGCCACAAATTCTGGGCCTGTGGTAGCTCTGCAAAGTGCCCAGGGCACCCCAACGTCTGTTGCCACCTGCTGCCACCTATAAGGCTCAGACACTGATAGAGCCTTGGTTGGTATGCAAGTTGGGTGGGGGGCGGAGGTCTCAGGGAGACACAAGGGTGGGATGAGTGCTGTTTACCAGGTTAATGTAGATTCTGCTTTGGTGCCAGTCCTGAGCCTGGAGATACTCACCAAAAGTCTCAGAGTACAACAAGGCCAACCACCACTCCCAAGAAGCCAACGGATTCCTGATCGATCATTGTTGAAGAAAGAGCCCAGTGAGGTAAGGGCTGGCTGCTGGCTAGGAAAGTGACTCTGTTGTTGTTCAAGTTGGGTGGGGAACAGTCCCAAGGAGTCATCAGGGTGGAGTGAGTAGAGTTTACCAGGCGAATGCAGATTCAAATGTTGACAGATGGTGGAGGGCTCAACATAAGAAAGATGGCACCTGCCTATGGGCTACACAGAAGATGAATTCTACACAGGGAAATTGGCGACTGTCTCTCTAGTCATAGTCTGAAGCCACCCAACTTGGTCTCCCTCTATATATATCTCTGCATATCTCTCTCTCTGTGTATATATATATATATATATATATAAAAATGTATGTATATATGTATATATTTGTGTATATGTATATATTTATATATGTATATATTTATATATACATATATATATATATATATATATATATATATATATATAGAGAGAGAGAGAGAGAGAGAGAGAGAGAGAGAGAGAGAGAGACAAAAAATGTATACACATTTTATGAAAGGAAAAAAACGGTATTAAAATTACATTGATGGTAACCACTTTCAGCACCTCTTGTAGTTGCAGAAGTCAAACATGACTTGTATTCATCATTGATCTTTTTGTTATTGGTATATATTGAGTATTACAATTTTAATGCAGTTTTTTCCTTCCTTAAAATATGTATATATTTTTTTGGCACCGTGTGTGTATATGTGTGTGTTTTGCATGTGTGTATGTATTCTTCTTTATCTATCATCTATCTAAGGACACTTTCTTTGTTTCCATATCTTGGCTACCACGAATAATGCTGCAATAAACATAGATGTACATATAGCTTTACAGATAAATGTGTTCAGATTTTTTTGGTAAATACCCAGAGGAGGAATTATAATTTTAATGTGGTCATGGAAGGAAGCAAGCACAGCGCTTATCTATTCCACCATCTTGGATCCCCCAGCAGTTTCAAGTGTTATCTTGATTGCTCTTATGCAAGTGTCATATTATTTTATTTTGACTGACAGTAAAATGTCCATAAATTCTAGGTCCAAGTAAGATTGGATATCTTTTATTTTCATTAATTATTACAAAAACTCCCTTGAGATTCTTTCCTACATACTTTCATGTTGAACTATCCAAAAACTTTAGGGGAATATTAAATGCAGAAAGAGGCATATCCAGAGGAGGCATATCCAGACCTGAGGAATATTAGACTTTAACCAGCTTACTAAGGTAGTTGTTTTTTAATTTTGTTTTGTGCTTTTTTTTTTAATGTTGTTTTGTTTTTCATTGCTATATAGTATCAGTATTGAAGTTCAGGCTGCTGAATTTTTATGATTTTCTCCTTTGAAGAAATACCAGCACAGGTTATCTCATACCTACAGTGGGCTCATAAAGTAACTCACTTGAATAGTTAATATTTATTCAACAACAGTATCCAACTATTTGGGTTCTGATGTGATTTAACCACAGACACATACTGCTAGAACCAGCCTTCTCCCATAAAAGCCATATGTTAGGCTTTTTTACTTGGAATATATTTTTTTTCTGTAACACTATCACAAAAACTTTGCAGAAAAGAAAGGTTGGGTACAAAATATTCAAAGTGATGAAAAAGAAGGACCTATAACTATATATGCTAGGGACCAATGAAGGCCATATATATATATGGCCTAGGGACCTTCATTGGTCCCTAGTATTTCTTCTAAGTTACTCGGAGCTGCCTGGGACAGCCGAACTTTAGATCTCAGGAGAAAAGGAGGTGTTAGGCAGTTTCTTCTAAAGTTAGAGATACATTTACCATACAACCCAGAAATTCCACTGCTAGTTATTTAGCAGAGATATGAAATATATCTACAAGAAAAAATACAGAAAAGCTTATAGCACCATTAACAAGTAAAAAGTTTTTTTTAAATGGGGGATGGGTACTTACTCAACAGTGAAAAGAAACAAATTATCAATGCATGCAACACCATGAATTCATCTCAAATATATTTTACTGAGTAAAGGAGAAGATACTGTGAAATTCAATTTACTGTACATGAAATTCAGGGCAGGAAAAAATATAATGAATAAAAACAAATCAGTTTTTGCCTGGGCTAGGTAAGAGGGGATAAGAGTTACTTGAGAAATGGTAAAGAGGAACATTTTGGCATGATAAAATGTTCTATCTTGATATTAATAGTGGTTGCATGGGTGTGCAGGTTTGTTCAAATATACTGAAGTATATCCTTCAAATGGGGGTAATTGATTTTATATAATTCATATTTTAATAAAGCAGGATAAAACAATTCAACACCTTGAAAAATTCATTTCAGGATGATAAATATTAATTTGGATGTTAAGTGAATCAAAATCAAATATATATATATATATATATATATATATATATATATATATATATATATATATTTTTTAATTGAACTTGAGATATATATATGTGTATATATATATATATATACATATATATATATCTTCTTAATAGTTTTTATAAACTACTTCTATTTCTGAATAATAATATTAAAAAAGCTTTTCCTTGATCATTTTTCTAATATATTTGATCTTTTTTGTTTTTTTATTAGAATTGGCATACGATATTAAATTAGTTTCAGGTATACAACATAGAAATTTGACATTTATATACCTTATAATGTGATCACCATGATAAGTCTAGTAACCATTGTGACCAAAAAGTTATTAGAATATTATTAACTATATTCCCTATACTGTACAATACTTCACCTTGGTTTAGTTATTTTATAACTGGACATTTCTACCTCTTATTTCACTTCACTTTTTTACACATCTCTCCACTGACAACCATCAGTTTGTATTCTTTGAGGCTGTTCTGTTTTGTTATGTTTCTTCACTTTTTTTTTCCCCTCTATCGGACTTATTTTACTTAGCACAATGCCCTCTAGGTCCATTTGTATTGTGGCGAATGGCAAGTTTTTATTAATTTTATTGCTGAGTAACATTCCAGTGTGTGTGTCTGTGTGCATGTGTGGGTTTGCGCGTGCACGCACGTTTGTGTGTGTTTGTGCATGTGTGTGTGAGTATCACATCTTCTTTATACATTCATCCATGGATGAACACCAAGTTTCCTTCTATATCTTGGCTATTGTATATAATACTGCAATGACCATAAGGGTGCATATATCTTCTTGAATTAGTGTTTCCATTTTCTTCAGATAGTTTATATAAAATATGCCTTAATTTCTTTTTTTTTTTCAGTTCCAGGTGTGCAAAACAATGTAATAGTTAGACATTTCACCCCTCACAAACTGATAAGCCCCTCCCCCCAGTTTACTAACCCTTTGACATCATATATAGCTGTTACATTTCCCTATGAGTCTATCCCCTATGCTGAACTCCACGTCCTGTATCTATCTATCTATCTATCTATCTATCTATCTATCTATCTATCTATCTATCTATCTATCTATCTAGCTATCTAGCTATCTATCTATCTATATTTAATTATAGTTGACATTCATTATTATTCAGCTTCAGATGTACAGTGCAGTGGTCAGGCATCTACAACATGCCTGAAGTGGTCTCCCTAATAAGACAAGTGTCCATCAGATACCCTACACAATCTTTACAATGTTATTGATTATATTCCCCAAACTGTCTTTCGTATGCTTGTGGCAATTTCATGGTTACCAATTTGTGCTTTCTAATCCCCTCACCTTCTCCCTTATCCCCATCCTCCTCCCATCTAGCAACCCTCAGTTTTTCCTCTTTGTCTCTGAGACTGTTTCTGATTAGTTTGTTCATTTATTCTATTCTTTAGATTCCACATGTAAGTGGGATCATATGGTATTTATCTTTCTCTATCTGACTTTTTTTCACTTAGCATAATGTTCTCTAGGTCGATCCATATCTTTGCAAATGGTAAGATTTCATTCTTCTTTATGGCCAAGTAATACTCCATTGTTTAAATGTACCACAGTTTCTTACTCCAGTCATCTACCAATGGGCATTTGGTTGTTTCCACATCTTGGCTATTGTGAATAGCACTGCAGTAAATATAGGGGTGCATAGATAATTTTGAATTAGCCTTTTGGATTTCTTTGGATAGATACCTAAGAGTATAATTGCTGGATCATAAGATAATTCTACTTCTTTTTTTTTTTTTTTTTTTGAGATACCTCCATCCTGATCTCTATAGTGGCTGCACCAATCTACAACGCCACAAACAGTGCATGAGGTTTTCTTTTCTCCACATCCTTGCCAGCATTTGTTGTTCATTGATTTATTGATGATGGTCATTCTGACCAGAGTGAGGTGGTATCTTACTGTTGTTTTTATTTGCATTTCTCTAATGATTAGTGAGGTTGATCTTTTTTTTTTTCATATTTCTGTTGCCCATCTGTATGTCTTCTTTAGAAAAATGTCTCTTCATGTCCTCTGCCCATTTTTTAATTGGGTTGTTTGTTTTGTTTTGTTTTTTTTTGATGTTGAGTTGAATGAGTTTTTTTTTATAAGTTTTGGATATTAACCCCTTATCAGATATATCATTGACAAATATTTTCTCCCATTCAGTAGGATGCCTTTTGTTTTATTGATGGTTTCCTTTGCTATGAAAAAAAAAAAAAACAACTTTTTAGTTTGATGTAACCCCAAATGTTTATTTTTTCTCTTACTTCCCTTGCACAGGAATATATCAGTAAAAATATTGCTAAGGGTAATATCTGCAAATGTGCTCCTTATATTTTCTTCTAGTTTATAGTTTCAGATCTTATATTTAAGTCTTTAATCCATTTTGAATTTATTCTTGTATATGGCATAAGGAGGTGGTCTAACTTCATTTTTTTGCATGTGTCTGTTCAGATTTCCCAGCTCCATTTATTGAATAGACTGTAATAGAATTACATTGGGGTAAATAGACCTTTATCCCAATGTAAATTCTTGCTTCCATTGTCATAGATTAAATGACCATATAGGTATGGATTTATTTCTGGGCTGTCTATTCTGTTCCATCAATCTGTGTGTCTGTTTTTATGCCACTACCATGCTGTTTTGATTACTATAGGCTTGTAGTATGATTTGATGTCAGGTATCATAATACTTGCCACTTTGTTCTTATTGCTCAGGATGGCCATGGCTATTTGGGGTCTTCTGTGGTTCCATATAAATTTTAGAAGTATAGTTTCTATTTCCATGAAAAATGCCCTTGGTAGTTTGATAGGAATTGCATTGAATCTATATATTGCTTTAGGCAGAATGGATATTTTAACTATATTAACTTTTCCTATCAATGAGCACAGTAAGTGTTTCCATTTATTTGTGTCTTCTTTAATTTCTCTCTTCAATGTCTTATAAGTTTCTGAGTACAGGTCTTTTACTTTTTTGGTTACATTTATTCCAAAGTATTTTATAGTATTTGAAGCAATGTAAATAGAATTGTATTCTTAATTTCTCCTTCTGATAGTTTATTATTGGTGTATACAAATGAAACTTATTTCTGAATATTAATTTTGTTACTTGCTACTTTACTGAAGTCATTTATCAGTTCTAATAGATTTTGGTGGAGTTTTTGGGGTTCTCTATATATAGTATCATGTCATCTGCATATAATGACTATTTTACTTCCTCCTTTCCAATTTGGATGGCTTTTATTTATTTTTCTTGTCTGATTGCTGTGGCTAGAATTCCAGAATTATGTTGAATAGAAGTGGAGAAAGTGGTCAACCTGATCTTAAGAGGATTGGTTTTATCTTTTCCCCATTGAGCATGATGTTAGCTTTGGGTTTATCATATATGGCCTTTATTAAGTTGAGATATGATCCCTCTATTCCTGCTTTGCTAAGAGTTTTTATCATCAATGATTGCTGGATTTTGAAAAATACGTTTTCTGCATCTATTAATATGATGATATGATTTTTATTTTTAAGTTTGTTAATGTAGTGTATCACATTAATTGACTTGCAGATATTGAGCCAATCTCGCACACGAGGAATGAATCCCACTCAAACGTAGTATATAATCTTCTTAATGTATTGCTGAATTCTGTTTGCTAATATTTTGGTGAAGATTTTTGCATCTATGTTCTTTAGAAATATCAGCCTGTAGTTTTCTTTTTTTGTAATGTCTTTGTCTGATTTTGAATTCAGGGTGATAGTGGCCTCATAAAAAGCGTTCGGGAGCCTTCCCTCCTCCTAGATTTTTTGGAATAGTTTGAGGAGAATAGGTGATAATTCTTTTTCCAATGTTTGGTAAAATTCACCTGTGAAGCCATTTGGCCTATTGCTTTTGTTTGTTGTGAGCTTGTTGATTACTGGTTCAATTTCCTTGGTAGTAATCTGTCTTGGAAATAATGTTGATTTTTCTTGAGTTAGCCTTTGAATTTTTATGCTTCTAGAAAATTATCCATTTCTTCCAGATTGTCTAAATTGTTGGCATATAGTTGCTTATACGATTTTCTTTTCTTTTCTTTCTTTTTTTTTTTTTTTTATTTCTGTGGTGTCTGTTGTCACTTCTCTTTCATTTCTGATTTTATTAATTTTAATTTGTGCCCTCTCACTCTCTCTTTTTATTTTCTTTATGATGGGTCTGGCTAAAGGTTTGTTGATTTTGTTTAATCTGTTCAGAAAACTAGCTCTGAGTTTCATTGATCTTTTGGAATTTCGTTATTACTCTCTGTTTTGTTTATGTCCACTCTGATCTTTATTATTTCCTTCCTTGTACTCCATTTGGGCTTATTTTGCTGTTATTTTTCCAGTTCTCTTAGGTGTAGGAAAAAATTGCTGATTTGAGATTTTTCTTATTTCTTTAGGTAGGCTTATATTGCTATGAATTTCCCTCTTAGGACTGCTTTCACTACATACCATAGATTTTGGGTCATTGTGTTGTCATTTTTGTTTGTCTTGAGGTATCTTCTGATTTCTTTTTCATCTCTTTGTTAACCCATTCATTATTTAGTAACATGTTATTCAGCCTTCATGGATTGTATGTTTTGCAGTTTTTTTATTGTAATTTATTTCTAATTTCATAGTACTGTGGTTAGAGAAGACACTGGATATAATTTCAATTTTCTCAAGTTTATTGAGACTTGTTCTGTGGTCTAAAATGTGTTCTATCTTGGAAAATGTTCTGTGTGTGTTCGAGAAGAATGTTTATTCTGCAGCTTTGGCGTAAATATCCATTAAATCCAACTGGTCTAATGTGTCATTTAAGGCTGCTGTTTCCATATTGATTTTCTGTCTGGAGGATCTGTCTCTTTGTTGTCAGTCATGTGTTGAAGTCCCCTACTATGATAGTGCTACTGTTGATCTGTCTTTATGTCGGTCAACATCTGTTTTATATATTTAGGTGCTCCTATGTTGGGTGCATAGATGTTTACAAGGTTTGTGTCCTCTTGTTGAATATATCCCTTTATTATTATGTAATGCCCTTCTTTGTCTTTTATTATATTCTTTATTTTAAAGTCTGTTTTGTCAGATATAAGTATTGCTACTCCAGTTTTTCTTTCATTTTCATTTGCATGAAGTATCTTACTGCATCCCTTTACTTTCAGCTTCTGTGTATCTTTGATCTGAGGTGAGTCTCTTTTATGCAGCATATGCAAAGGTCTTGTTTTCTTTTCCACTCAGTCACCCTATTTCTTTTGATTGGACTATTTAATCCATTTACATTTAAAGTGATTATTGATAAGTGTATACATTGTTTCCCCAAAAATAAGTCCTAGCCGGACAATCAGCTCTAATGTGTCTTTTGGAGCAAAAATTAATATAAGACCACGTATTATATTATATTACATAAAACCCGGTCTTATTTCACTATAAGAGCTTTTTTTTACTATAATTTTTGCTCCAAAAGATGCATTAGAGTTGATTGTCCAGCTAGGTCTTATTTTTGGGGAAACACTGTAGTTATTGCCATTTTGTTATTTGTATTTCTTCATTAATTAGGTTGTCTTCATCTTTCTTCTGTTTAAAGAAGCCCTTTTAACATTTCCTGCAATGCTGGTAATGAATTCCTTTAGCTTATTCTTTTCTAGGAAGCCCTTTAATTCTCCCCCAATTTTAAATTATAGCCTTGCTGGATAAAGCAATCTAGGTTGTAAGCCTTTGTTTTTCATCACTTTGAATACCTCCTGCCACTCCATCCTGGAAAGGAGAAAAGCCAGCTGATAGTCTAATGGGAGCACCCTTGTAATTCACTGTCTATCTCTTGCTGCTTTTAGGATTCTCTCTCTTTAACTTTTACCATTTTAACTATAATGTGTCTTGGTGTGGGCCTGTTTGGGTTCATCTTGGTTGGAACTCTGTGCACTTCCTGGGCTTGTATATCAATTTGCTTCAACAGGTTAGGGAAGTTTTTGGTCATCGTTTCTTCAAATATGTTCTCGATTTTGGCTCCCTCTCTTCTCCTTCTGGTATTCTTGTAATGCACTTGTTGTTGTGTTTGATGTTATCCCACAGGTCTCTTAAACTATTTTCATTGTTTTTTTATTATTTTTTACTTTTTGTTGTTCCAATTGGGTAAATTCTACTATCTTGTCTTCTAAATCACTGATTCAATCTTTTGCTTCATCTAATTTGCTGATAACTCCTTCGAGTGTGTTATTTCAGTTATTGTATTTTTTAGTGCTAACTTGGTTATTTTTTCATGATTTCTGTATCCTTCTTTATGTTCTCACTAAGTTCCTTAAACATTGTTATTATCAGTGTTCTAAACTCTGTTTTTGATAGGTTGGTTACTTCTATTTCATTTAGTTTCAATTCTGGAGGGTTTTATTTCGGTTCTTTTACTTGGGGCATGTTTCTTTGTTTCCTCATTCCAGCTGATTGTGTTTTGATGTATTAGGTAGATCCCCTAGGTGTCACAGTGTGGGCTTATGGTATATGTGTCCTTTGTATTAGAATTGCACATTATCCCTATTCTCCTGTGCATGATGTGTGTGAGTTCCAGAGGTATCCCTTGTGTTCTGTGTAGTTTCCTGTTGAAGTTGAGGTTTAATTGCTTTTGATTTGTCAGTGGGTCGGATTGGCTCCCAGACTGACTAGCTGTGAGAATTGGCTATGCCCACAGTGTCTGAGCTACTGTGTGAGGGTTCACCCCTTAGATGAGGCTTGGCCCCTATGGGCTCTTGTGCCTATAGAGAAATCCCTTTGGGTGTGTCACTTGTAGGTCAAGCCTGGCAATGCTCTGGTTTGGTCTGGATCGGGCCTCTGGGTGTGTTGATTCTTGTGACTCTTGGGCTAGGCCCTCTTGCAGGATGATTTCAGAATAAAACAAACCAACGAGCATAACAATAAGAACAACAACAAATATACTCACATGTGAAAACAATCAACACTCAACTCACATACAAATATCAAAAATACAAAACAACACACACAAAAAAATAAAAAATAGGGACACCAAAAAAACCCAATCAATACAGATAAATGGAATGAAGGAGGAAAAGTAGAGCAAGAAAAAGAAAAAAGACAAGGAGAGAGAAAAGGGAAATATATATATAATATGAAAATTACAATTAATTAATTAATTAATTAATTAATTAAACAGTACCGGTCTTGTATGAAGCCCACCGAGCTAACTCTATGTTGTCCTCTGATGTACAAAAACTCCTCTGTGTCTTGTGGAGGCAGAGCTGGCCATCTGGCACCCAGAATGACACTGGGAATACAGTTCTAGATGGGTGGTCCCATGGGATGTTATTGGTAGTTTTTACAAAATCAGTGCAGTTTCTGCTCTCACCTGCACAGACATGCACTGAAAGCACCACAGCCAGCTACCGGGAGGTGTGCTTTTTCCTGTGAACAGGTCTCCTGGGTTTTAGGGCACTGTTTCCATTTCTGAAAAATTTCTGAGCTTCTGAAAGCCCAAGGCTGCCTCTGCCACCTGCTGCTGACACCTGTGTGCGCCTCAGCAAATCTAATTGTCCTGCCAGGAGCTGCCCAAAAAAGGTGGGGGCTGGGTAGGCAGTCGCTTTTGTGTTCCTGGCCACCCCACCAGTGTCACACTGATCCCAGCATCTTCCCTAGGTCACAGATGCAAACTGGCTTTTTCCACTTCTTCAGGGCTGCAGCTCCTCTGTAATCTGACACTACTTCTTCCTGATTTGAGATTAGCTTAAAGCTCTGGAAGCGTGAAGGTAGGGAAGCTGTGGAAGAATGGAGGGAGGGGTCCAGGTATGTTGTTTTCTTTGCTTTCTTTCTTACTGTGAGAGCCCACCTGCAGTTCTCAGCTGAGGTCTATGCCTAGAATGATGGGCACCGCTGTCCTATATGCTGATCCTGTAGCAGGACTGTGGGGATCCCATAGCCTGGCTGCTGCAATCTCCGGTCTGTGTCCTGGGGCCCCAAGTCATCACAGCTTCATATGCAGGCTGGGTCTGCACAACATTCCATTCCCTCTTCTCCTGCTTGCCCGGTTTGCCCACTGTCGTGTGGGGTGGCCTTCTGGTCCTCTGGTCCAGCTCCCCACATAAAAACGCAGGATATGGCTAGGCCAAAAAGGAACACCCACGGAGCCATAGGTAGGGGAGTCATACCACTATATTCTCTCTGGCAGCCGGGTGAAACACAGGCAGTAGTAGCCACACTATCCGCAGTCTGCCATTCACTTCTCTGCCTGTCAACAAACCAACCAATCAATGCAGCCCCGCAGTTACATCAGTAGCCAATTGGCCAATTGGTTACAGCCAATGGCCAGCCAATCACAGCCGATGGTCATTCACTACCCTAGCCAGCCCCTCCCGACTTGAGGCCAAGAGCCTGGAAACTGCTTTCTGGGGCTCTGTCCCCACACCCACCTTTAGGTAATCCTCATGGGTGTTTCTTGGTTGTTCTGTGTGATGAGCAGAGAATCATTTGATGAGTTTTAGGTGTTCAATTTTTGGTAACTTCCAGGGAAGAACTCAAGAAGTCCACCTCACTGTCGCTATTTCTATGATATCACCTGTGTAGTATAATTTTAATTTTTGTTATGTCACCAATTTTAAGGTTAATAGACAAAATTGATAATTTTTCTCCATTGAAAAAGGAAAATACATGACAATAAGTCTAAACATTCCCCCCACATACACACTCTTTTTCTTGCCTTTGGAACACTTTTTTTTTTTCTTTCATATGTATTGACATTACACTTATTCTGAGTATTTTATATGTAGAAATATGTAAGATGACATTCAGCTTGTCTCCTGGAGGCAGGTGTATTTCTAACACCTGTCAAATTTCCAGAGGGAGGAATATCTATAATATCTCTTCTGTCTGAATCTGCAATCTGACACCCTCTCTTGGGGAAGTGATCAGACTTCATTCCAGGAGATGGATGTGGCCATATTCTTAGCAGGACACTTTTTTTCTAGGTGTTAGTGTACGTGCAGAATGTATCTTTGGTGATAGTGGACTAGTCATCCAGTTATATAGATTTTGAGGTGTCATCTTGAAAGATTGAGTCCAATATATCATTCTGTTATTTCAGTCAGTCATTCAGGGGGAGTTTAATAATAAGAATTATGAAGACATGAAAGGAGAATAACTAAAAAACTGGAAATAGACTCTCAAGGGTATTCTAGGTCTGAGAAGAGTTCCTAAGGAAGGACAAATCTGGAAGGGGTTTCAGACCTTGTGGAAGAAGATATGGTGGTAGTCTTCTGGATGGTGGAGCTGTTCAATGAGCGCATTGGCTGATAGTTACTGGGTAAGCAGTAAAACCACCCAGGGCTCAGGTGACCCAAATCAGAAGGCAGTATACAGAGGGACTGAGGGTGCCACAGTAGTTCAGAGCACTGGGCAGTCTGTAATGAGTAGACCACAAGTAACAGAGTCCCAGGGCACTGGCCAGCTGAGGTTGGTGGATGGGCACACAGTGTAGTCAAGCACTGCTGCAGGTACTGCTGAGCCCTCTCTCTGCAGGAATTTACCACACCTCTATGTCTGTGTGGGCAAGGGCAAGTCCAGGCCAGCGTGCAGGAAGAAGGTCAAGAGGAGGTCTTACTAAATGACTGTATCTTCAGGGCCTCTGAAGTGCACACAGATGGAGCTGATGCAATGGTGCAAGGAGCAGGGAGGGACCTGGTTTGGAATTTTCTCAATTTCTCTCTCTCTCTCTCTCTCTCTCTCTCTCTCTCTCTGTCTCTCTCTCTGCTGTATACATTTTTCCTTGTCCTTCTCCATTCTAACAGATATCACAACCATTGAGCTCCCATTTCAGGATTATGGCAATGTTTCCCAGATTTTGTTATAATATTTTGAGTCCACAGATAAGATTTCATTAGATATCAAGGACTTTGTTTCCCTGAAAATGAGATGGAAGGAGACAACAAACTTCAAAGGGAATGGCTGTGTAGGACCTAAGCAGAGGGGTTTCCCAGTCCTACAAAAGTTATGAGGTCCAACTGTGGCATGGAAACAGAAAGTTACCAGACTCCATGGAGAGATGAGACAGTGAAGTTTTCTGTAGAAATTAGGTAGACGAGATAACCAGTTTTTACCCAATTGTAACGATGTTAAATAAACCTCTAGTATTGTGATGTGGCCCTGGGAAAATGAAGGTGGCCTCATCAATAACCAAGATAAAATATTTCAAAAACCTGGCAGAAAAATACATTTTGAGTCAGAACTATTCTGACTGAGAAGAAATTAAATCATATTCTTTGTACACCTGAATTTGTGGACTGAGTTTTATGGATGTTGTATCTTTATAGTTGTATATACTCTTTAACACGTGAGAGAGGAATTGCTAAGACTTGTGAAGACACATGCATTCATCCATTCATGCCCTGAGTTTCTTTTCTTGGAACATTGTATAAAACTGAGGGATAAAAATAAACACACACACACACACACACACACACACACACAAAACTATAAGACTCTCAAGGTGATTACAATATATGAGGGAAAATATTAAGTCAGAAAATGTTAATATTTTGTGTGCATATAACACATAATTTTATGTGTTATAAATCACAAGGCCTGTGGGTCAGGGACATAGTGTGTTTCTCCCAGCAAAATCAGCAGCCAAAGCAATGTCTTGTGTCAGCTCTCATGTCCCAGTCCCTATACAGTGATACTAATGAGGGCCCAATAGTTCCTGTACATGCGACAGAGTACATTATAGGAATCCTGAAATTTAGGAGACTATGAGTTTTTACAGGGCTGCTGGCACATCTACCCACCTTCCTCGTCACTGAGAGAGAGAGAGAGAGAGAGAGAGAGAGAGAGAGAGAGAGAGAGAGAGAGAGAGAGAGAGAGAGAGAAAGCAAATCACCTCTGAGAGAGAGATGCGAGTCACATCTACGTTTGCTATAAGCAAACATGTCTGGAAAAGGAAGGAGATGATTTCTCTTCAGCACCATAGGACATTTCTAGGTAGGTACGTATCTCTGGAGAGAGAATACTAACTCTAGCTTACAAGGCTATGCCTATTGAAATATGTCCTTTGCTTAGAAGGCCGGCACCATTAAAAATCCATGGAAAAATTGTCTCCAAACAAAAAATCAACAGGTAAACCTTGTTAGAAGTGTGATAACAAAGATATTCACCAGTTGGAGCTCTTAAGTCACTTAGATCTGGATGGTTAGTGGGGAGGTACAGTAATTGAGGGGTTAGTCAGAGGGTTTGGAGGCATAGTTATTCAAACTATTGAAAAACAATTAGGAGTAATGTGATAAATGGTAAAGTTACTGGTGTTGACTTGGGTCAAATACTGCAGGCCACTGTAGGCGCTCAGAATATTCTGGAATTGTTATTAAAAAAGAGGGAAATATTAAATGATTTTAAATGTTAGAATATCTTGAGCAAATAAGAGTTATTAAAAGAGTACTTCAGCTATAATGAAGAATTGATTTGTGTTAAATTGATCAAAAGTGAGCATGAGAAACCAGTTTAATCTAAGTAAGAATATTAGTATATTCTAGATCAAGGTAGAGATCACTTAAACTAGTGAATTGTTTTTCTCAAACCCAGGCATAAAAATTATATAAAGCCTAATATACCTGAAACTAATAAAAAAATTAAAACAAACAAACAAAAACTAATATGATGGTATTTTCCCCCTATATATATTAACATTTCTGGAAAATATGATTTTTTTTTCTTTTCTGTTGTGATGGTCACAGTTATATATAATACTAAAACCTCAATTGTGGGACACTTAGGTGTGTTATGCAGGAGGGGGAATCAAAGCAGAGGGCATAGGGGGCTGGTGAGAAAAGCCAAGTGGGGTACAATAATAATTCACAGCATTTTAGTGGGCTCACTGGACCCAGGAAACCACTTACATGTAGTATGAGTGATATGCTAGATAGGGTACACCATCAATCATTTAGAAATTGAGAAGTTTGTGAATAGCCTGGGAAAGTTCAGGTTCCATTAGGTTTGTTCAGTTTGAAGCGGAGAGTCAGTGAATCTCTGGAGAGTACAGGAGTCATCGGGTCCTCCAGGAAGAATAGTAATAAGGGTGATATAGGGGTTGATGTCCCTGACAAGTGCTGGCCTTTGGCATAAGGTTTTTTGCATTGCAGAAACAGAAGTACACATTAGGAACCAGAGGGCAAACCTACCTTGTCACAGATGACCCAAACAACACTGTGCAAAAGTATCATTGTCAATTTCAAGTTCTCAAAGGAGGTTTTCATGTTCAGATTATTTAGAGTTCATTTTGGTTTCAAAAATAATATTACGTTTATTAAAACTACAAATCCCAAATCGAGTTCTTTCTTTAGCTGTTGAGCTCTACATATGAAAATTATATTTCTAAGTGTAGTAAAATTTTACTACCTATTTTAAAGGTCTTGGAATAGTGTTTAGTCCCATTTACAAACTTAGTTAATTAAATATTTTCAACGTTTTGAACTGCATTCATAAATTAACATATTCAATTTCACTTTAAGTATTTTCAATTGTCTAATTAACAAATAAAAACCTTCCTAAATAAATAACTCATATAAATTTAATATGGTAAGCTAAACCAGAAGTTCTCTTAAATGTTATAATAATATGAAATTAGTAAATATACTTTAATTCTCAATTACAGTTATTAAAATTAGAATTATAAGATTAATCAGTTTGTGAAAATGTCAAAAATTTAAAATAAATCATGAGTGCTTATGTAGCAAAAATATATGATTTCTAAACTTAACAGAAAAATACTAACATTCTAGGTTTGTTTAAATTCATTTCCATACTAAATTCTAAATCTCCCAGAAATTAATAATACCAACTCATTAACAAAATTATGATTCTAAAAATTGTTGACCTCTTCAAGCAAAATTTGTGGGTTTCCTGACGTTGTTTATTGCTCAGAGATTTCATCTAGACCTTTATTTATACTTAATAGACATCAACACAATTTTTCTGATGACCCTAAGCTTAGCATGATTACCATGCTAAGCTACTTATAGTCATCATGTCATGGGCTAGAAACAATAAAGAAGTCGGTGGTCACTTCCCCATATTTGAGTTATCACTACCTAATTTTCAAATCAAAGTAGGGTTTGTAAATGCAACCTTATTGTTTCTAATACCTGATTGGATTCAAATAATCTATTTATGCTTCCTTGGTTTGTCATTGTTTCTATCTAAGTCTTATGAAGGCTAAAATAGTATCTAAGTTCTGTATGTTTCCCAAAGCTTTGTCTAGCTTTGTAGTTACAATGCCTAAGGTCATTTTCCTGAGAGAAAACCTACCCAGGAATCAGTGCTATACACTGATAGTCTATGATTTAGGCAACATCTTGAAATCCATAGTGTCCCTGCTGCAGGGGGTGCTGCTGCATAACCGAACTTCCACAGTAGAGCCATAGAGACCAGAGACCTGAAGTGTGGGATGAAGATTTCGAAATTTCCAGTGCCTATTCCAGAAAGTAAACTGATAACATGCATCACTCATAGATATATCACTAAATGTTAAAATTATCTTTGCTTTGATTTTTAGAAAACAGTGCAGTCCAAAAACCAAATAGTTTTGAGATAAACATTTCTGGTCAGGAGAGAGTGGTGGTAAAGGCTCTGGAACCAGATTTCCTGGGTTCATACCATAACTGGAACAATTACTAGTTATATGATGGGAAATAGTTCCATGATAAAGTAGTTTATCTGGGGAATGCTGATTAGCTCACTCTGTTTCAGTTTTCATATCTTTAAAATGGAATATAATAGTGTCTCCTGAATAGAGTGTAATGAGGATTAATTTAGATGACTGCACATTAGAGTCACCTGGGTTGATTTAAAAGCAATTGCAGACACTGAGAGGGCATTCTGAAACTTAGATCAGAATCTCTGAAGGTTGGGGCCTAGATCATGCAAATAAAGAGATGAGAATAGTGACTGGTAAATGCTTATGATATTTTATTATTGTGTAGCCCTAGACAAAATTTATCTCTCAACTTTGACTAGGTCATCAATAATGCATGCAAGCAGAAAATAGTTTGAAATAATAGTTACTTCTTTCAGACTCTACCGTGTAGATTTTTTACAGGAACCTGACACTCTGCTCTAAATTGGCCTGCAACCCTGTCTTATTCTACTCTCCTGCCCATTCTCTGACTTATTTTCTGCTGTGTGTGTGTGTGTGTGTGTGTGTGTGTGTGTCCTTTAAAAGTAAATCAGAAAGAATAATCATTTATATGCTGCTTTTCTTAGGAGGTCTCAGGTTTGAGCTCTGTTCTTGGATCCTTACCACCCTCCCTTTTGAAAATGATAGGAAGACTGTTTTCCAGTTCTTATAGTCCTCCTAGGCATAACACGTAAGTTGTTTAGGTACTCAGAGTGGGATGTTGCTAAAATAACATTAGTATTGATAATCATTTTACTTTATACAAACATATCTTTCCATATTCAATTTTATCCCATGTTTTAATCACTTCTTTATGAAAAGGAAAATAAGGGTGGCATGAGTGGAGAACTATGTATCCAAAAATGTGTTCTTATATTATAAATTTATTTATTTTCTAGTTCCTAATTTATCTTAATTTCTAATTATTTTTTAAAGACAATCAGCAGGAATTTCCAGAGCTTAATAAAATAGACATGAATTGATTGTAGGTCTTTTTATTATGTGTGTAAAAAGTTCAAATAGACTATGCTTTAATGAAATTCTCAACTCTTGACCTAATTGCTTTTGATATTTCTAAAATAAATGTTGAACTGTCTGAGATTCTTTGAGGTATCAATCTGAATCAAACCTTGTAATATAGCTACCACTGCAAGCTATGTTTGCACCAAATGAACTGAGCTGTCATATCTACAGCTGAATAAGACTTCAAGAAAATTCATCCAATTACTTTTATTAATTTTTCAGCTATTTCTTTCCTTGCCCAGTGATCCACATCTCCAAAGCGTAAATTGCCCAAGAGTGCTTAAGTAAAGACTATCTGTCCAAATATTAAAATAGATTTTTTCTCTCAGTTAAAAACTCCTCAAAATAAGTAGAGGAAAAAAAAAACAAAACAAAAAAAAACAAAAAAAGAAAACTAAAATGAGACTGTTGTATTATTTCAACAGTGTTAAGTGTAATATCATAGGATACTCATAATAAGCATCTGATTTTTGTTGGCCTTTTTGAATATTACCATTTCTGCATTGCCACCAATACAAATTATACAGTGATACATTTTTATAAGATACTTAGTTTCCAGCTTATGATGATAAAACACACTTTATAAAGGTTAATTGTTCTGACATGTTTTCCCTTTTTGTAACTCTATTCAAAAAATGGATAATCCTATTTAGGTTTGAGGAAATATATGTTTGTTTTACTGCTAGACAGTTAAAGTTCTCTGTCTTTACATCACTCATGAGTGAAAAAAATTGAGTGATCATGTGCAAAAATGCATTTACAATTAACTTGTCTTATAAAATCTCAACCATTCTCATGCATTTAAAATATCAACTCTTGTAAAGTAGCAGATAATCAAAATTAAAACATAAACAAAATTAAAACCTTGGTAATAAAACATTGCCTATCTGGGTATTGGCAATAATCAGATTTTGGATACTAACTGCTTTGAATTTAGTGAGATATCCTCCAAAATAATCTATTAATATAGCATTAGTTACTTAATATATATATATTTGAGCACTGATTATGTGCTTGAGGTATATAATTTGATTTAATATGATACCAATACTTAGCAATAGTTTTTTTGAAAGTTTTTTTTCTCCATTTTTAAAACTGCAAAACAATATTAAGGAGATCTGTACATTCAATCTAAGGATCAATGTATCACATTAGATACTTGAAACATTTTAAACATGTATTTGTGTAAAAAAAGAGATTGAATGCAAATTTTTCTATGCAACAAGCATAATAAATGCTGTTCATTGATGTCTTTCATTTACCCATATTGAATTTTAAAAAATAACACAGATTTTATTCAATCCAATCCAGTCCAATCAAAATTCTTCGCTTATATGGAAATGCAATCAATCATAAGAAAAAAAAATGTTTCAAAAAAAAGAACAAAGTTGGAGAAAAGCATACAATTGAATTGTAAATTTTACTCTAAATTGTAAGTAATTAGGATAGTGTGTCTTTAACGATAGTAGATCCATACAGCTCAACAGAACGGAATAGAGTAATAGGCTAGAGGAACACACCCATACATGTATATTCAATGGATTTTCAACACATTTTTCAAACAACTTAATGAGGAAAAGATAATCTTCACAAGAAATGGTTGGGGACAACTACATAGTTAAGAAAGTTTTACAGAGTAGGTATGTTATTTTACATTCCCATAAACAAGATATGAAAATACAGTTTCACCAAATTGCGGTCAAAATTTGGAGTTGTCCCTGTTTTTCATTTGAACCATTCTGATAACTGTGCAGTAATATTACATTGTGGTTTACAATTGCATTTCCTTAAGGGTGTTGAATTCATTTTCATATGCTTATTTGCTATTTTTACATCCTCTTTTATTAAAAATACCTTTTTTAAACAAATTTTCTAATTGGATCGTTGACTTTATTTTTAGTGTTGAGATTGATAATTCTTGATTTTTCTCAAGATACTTGTCTATTATCAGATATGTGGTTTTCAAATATTATCTCTTAGTCTGTAGCTTGTATTTTCATCTATTTAAAGAGTCTCTCACAGAGCAAACTTTTTTTTTAATTTTGAGAAAATCCAGATTATAAAATTTTTCTTTTATGATCATGTTTTGGTTCAAGTCTTTGCTTAAGCCCTAGATATGAAGTCTTTGCTTAGCCCTAGATATGAAAGATTTTTCTCCTATATTTTTTCTCAAAGTTATAGTTTTACATTTTTTTATTTACATAATTGTCTCCATCTGTTCTTTTCCTATAATAGAAATACCATACACTGGGTAGCTTATAAAAAATATAAATTTATTTCTTACAGTTCTGGAGGCTGGAAGTTCAAGATTAGGGGCCAGCATGATCCAGTTCTTTTGAAGGTCCTCTTTCAGGTTTCACACTGCTGACTTCTCATTACATCCTCATATGGTGGAGAAGAGTGCAGCAAGCTCTCTCATGGCTCTTATAAAGGCAGCAGTTCCATTCATGAGAAATCTCCCTTAATGTCCTCTTCTAATCCTAATTAACATCACATTGTGGAGTAGAATTTCAACATATAAATTTTGGAGGGAGACAAACATTCAATCCAAGAGAATTAAATATTTGTATTTCATTCTAAGTTTGGGGTTATTACTTTGAAAATGTCCAATTGCTCCACTATCAATTGTTCAAAAGGTCATATTTCCTCCATTGCACTGATTTTGCACATTTGTCAAAAATCAGTTGTAAGTTGCACTGATTTTTGCACATTTGTCAAAAATCAGTGTAAGTGCGGAGCAATGTCAGCAAAATGGGGGGAAAAAGTCCCAGACTCCAGTTCCTCACAGACATAATGACTTAACAATGTACAGTCCAAAAGCATTTATAAGAACACCAGAAACCAATTAAGAATTAGCAATGTCTCAGGACAGCTCAAAGCAAAGAGGAGCCACAAGGAAATGTGTAAGAAAAGCTTCATTTTAATCATGTCAGCCCTTCTCCTACACTGGACTAGCTCAGAGAAATCAGAAGAAGTTATCTAGCTTGTGCTTCTCCCTCAGAGAGAAACTGGAATGGATTGTGCCTCCAAACATTCAAGCTTTTCAAAGAGTGAACAGGGAATCGGTACACTTTGAATTCTTGGAGGCCGCTTAGAATAAAAACGATCTCATTTGCTTATCTCAGTACACAGGACCTGCAGTACTGCAGACAGACACTAGAAAGAGCAAGAGATTGCAAGCATATAAAAAATAAAATGACAAATTTCTCTAATTAGGAGCACATAGAGACAGAAAAGATGCATCAGAATAAAAGGTTTGACAGTTCTCTAAAATCTCTAGCTTAGATGACTGGTGAAGATTTTCCTCTGTATGAAGCTCTAAGTTCATAAAGACTGAGAGAAATGTCTAAATGTTTTTAACAAAAAAAATCACCACAAATATGACAAGTCATATAAAGAAACAGGAAAGTATGGCCTAAAGGACCAAAATAAATCTCTAAAAACCAACCCTGAAGAAAAGGATATCTATGAATTACCTAACAAATAATTTAAAATAATCATGTTAAAGATGCTCAATGTGCTACAAGAGAACACACATGCATAACTAAATGGTATCAGGAAAATTCAGCATGAACAAAATGAGAATATCAATAAAGAAAAATTGTAAAAAACAAACAAAAAATAAAATTCTGGAGATGAGGAATACAATAATTGAACGGAAAAATTCACTAAAGGGTTTCAACAACAGACTTAATTAAGTGGCACAAAACAAAATCAGTGAAGTGGAAGACAGGCCATTTGAAATTATATAATTAAAGAAAAAAAGAATGAAGAAAAGTAAAAAAAATAATAACAATAATAACAAAAAAATAAGACACTTATAGTATACCATGATGAGGGCAAATAAACACATGGGAAGCCAAGAAGAAGAAGAGAAAGACCAAAATGGACTGAGAGAATATTTGAAGAAATAATGACCAAAAACTTCCCAAATCTGGGGAAGGAGATTAAAATCCAAATTCAATACACTCAAAGGATACCAAATTGGATACAGCCAAAGAGGCCCACAGTGAGACACATAATCAAACTGCCAAAAAATCAAAGACAAAGAGAAATCTTGAAAGCAGCAAGAGAAATAAACTCATAATGTAGAAGGGAACTCTCATAATGTTATCTGCAGATTTTTCAGCAGAAACATTACAGGCCAGAAGGGTGTAATATGACAAATTCAAAGTGCTGAAAGAAAAACCCTGCCAACCAAGAATACTATATCTCGTAAAACTGTCCTTCAAAAATGAAGGAGAAATAAAGACCATCACAGATAAACAAAAGCTGAGGGAGTGTATCAGCACTAAACCTGCCTTATAATTGCTAAAGGGAGTCTTCACATTCAAAGCAAAGGGCCCTTAACAGCAACATGAAAGCACACAAAAATATAAAGTTCACTGGTAATGTAAATATACAGGCAAATATAGAACCCTGTAACTATAGTGCCGGTATGTAAATCAGCTTTAATACAGGTATTGGATGTAAAAGAAAAAAGCATAAAATAACTATATAACTACATTAATGGATATAAAATATAAAAATGGGGTAATTTTTGACATTCATAACATAAAGTAGAGTGTGGAAATAAAGGGGTATACTTTTTTGTATGCAATTGATGTTATCTCTTTACAATAGACACTTGTTGTAAAAAAATAGAGAGTTATACATAAGACATCTTATGGATGTTTTATTTAATCCCCATGATAACCACATTGAATATACTTATAGAAGATGCACAAACAAAAATTAGAAAGGAATAATTGCATGTCAATACAAATAAAACACAAAGGAAGTCAGCAAGAGAGAAAAAGAGGGGCGAAATAACTAGAAGACATACAGGACATGATAAAATGCCAATAGTAATTATTTCCCTCTATCAGTAATTACTTTAAATATGAATGGTTTAAACTCCCCACTCAAAATATACAGAGTGGCTAATATATTAAAAAATAATAATAATATTAAAATAATCATAAATTAAAAATAAGATACAACTATATAATATCTACCAGAGATTCATTTTAGATATAAAGACACTCATATGTTGAAAATGAGAGGATGGGAAAACATGGTCCTTGAAAATGGATACCAAAAGAGTCTAGGTATGGCCACATTTATATTGACAAAATAGACTGTAAGACAATAATTGATACAAGAGACAAAAAACTACATTATATAATGATAATAAGGTTAATATACCTGGAGTATACAGTAATTATAAATATAACTCTTCCTAATATCAGAGCTTTCAAATATATAAAGCAAACCTGATAAAATTTAAGGGAGAAATAGTAACACAATACTAGTAAGAAATTTCAATACTCCAATTTCAATAATGGATAAATAAACTAGACAGATAATTAAAACAAACAAACAGGATTTGAATAACACTATAGAACAATTGAACATAGCAGACATATACAGAATATTCCACCCATCAGTTGCAGAATAAACATTCCTCTCAAAAGAATATGGAACATTTTCCAGGATAGATCATATGTGAAGCCACAAAACGAGTCTTAATAAATGTAGGAAGATTGAGATCATACTAAGTACACATTTTGACCACAAAACAAATTAGGCTAGAAATCAAAAGTAAAATTGAAAATTTATAAATACATGAAAATTAAACAATAGATGATTAAACAAGTCACAAAGTAAAGTAGAAAATATCCTGAGACAGGGCAGCTGGATGGCTGAGTTGGTTAGAGCACAAACTCTGAACAACAGGGTTGCTGGTTTGATCCCCACATGTGCCAGTGAGCTGTGCCCTCCACAACTAGATTGAAAACAATCAACTGCCACTGAGCTTCCAGAGGGTCAGCCAGATGACTCAGCTGTTTAGAGCTCGAGCTCTCAACAAGGTTGCCGCTTCAATTCCTGCCTGGGATGGTAGGCTGTGCCTCCTGCAACAAAAGATTGTAAATGGTAACTGGACTTGGAGCTGAGCTGCTAGATTGAAGGACAATGACTTGGAATTGATGGGCCCTGGAGAAACACAAATGTTCCCCAACATTTCCCCTCCCCCCCAAAAAAAACGTTTTAAAAAAAGAAAAGAAAATATCCTCAGACAAATATAAATGAAAATACAATATACCAAAACTTGTGTGATGCAGCAAAAGCAATTTGAAGAGGAAAGTTTATAGTTGTAAATGCCAACATTATAAAAAAATAAAATAAAATTAACAACCTACCTTTACATCTCAAGGATCTAGAAGAACAAAATAAACACAAAGTTAGCAGAAGGAAGAAAATAACTAGGATTGTAAAAGAGATAAATGAAATAGAGAACAGAAGAATAGAAAAAAAAACAAAAGATGAGTTGGATTTTTTAAAATAAAGCAATAAAATTTACAAATCCTTAACTAGACTAAGAATAAATAAAAAGGATTCAAATAGCAGAATTAGAAATGAAAGAGGAGACATTGCAATGGCTGCCACTTAAATGAAATGATCCTTAAAGACTACTCTGAACAATGACACACGAATTAATCAGATTAACATAAAAGAAAAGGATAAAAGTCTAGAAATACACGACCTACTAAGCCTGAATCTTAAAGGAATACAAAATCTGAACAGACCTAAAACTAGTAAGAAGGTTGAATCAGTAATAAAAACTAAAAAAATCTCCCCAAAAAGAGAAGCACAGGACCAAATGGCTTCACTGAGGGAATTCTACCATTTAAGGAATTCACCCCAATCTTCCTCAAATTCCACCCCCCCAAAAAAAAAGAAAAAGAGTGAATACTTCCAAACTTTTTTTTATTAGAGTTTAGCTATTAGACCAACATTATTCTAATTCCAAAACCAGACAAAAATAATTACAAGAAATGAGAACCACATACCAGTATTCCTGATGAATAGTGATGCAAAAATCCCCAACAAAACACTAGCAAACCAAATTCAAGAACCCATGAATTAGATTCTACATCATGACCAAGTGGGATTTGTTTGGAATGCAAGGGTGCTTCAACACATGAAAATTAATTGATAAAATATATCCCACTAACAGATGGACAAAACCACATGATGTTCTCAATATAGAAAAATCACTTGAAAAAATTCAAAACCATTTTATAATTAAAAAAAATAAACCCAGCAAAGTAGGAATAGAAGGGAATTCAACGGACAAAAGTTCATATATAAAAAAACTCACAGCTAACGTGTTCAGTGGTGAAAACAAAGCTTTCTCTGTAAAATCAGCAATGAGTCAAGGATGACCACTCTCATTACTTTACACTCAGTATTTTGGACCATAGCACTGGGAGTCTTAGTCAGAGCATCAAGGAAAAATAAATAAATAAAAATAAATAAATAAATAAATAAATAAAGGCACCCAAATTGGAAAGCCAGACATAAAAGTATTTCTGTTCACAGAAGACATGATCTTAATGTAGAAAACTCTAGAAACTATACTAAAACTAAGAACTACTAAACAAATTCAGGAAAGTTGCAGGATACAAAATCAACCCATATAAATCAATTGCATTTTTGTATACTAACAATGAATAATCCCAAAAGGAAATTAAGAAAATAATCCCATTGATAATAACATGAAATAATAAAATACTTAGGAATAAACTTAACCAGGGATGATTTATTGATTAGGACACCAAAAGCACAGGACATTCTGTGCAGCAAAGGAAACAATCAACAGAGTGAAAAGGCAACCTATAAAATGGCAGAACATATTTATAAACCATAAATATAAGCGGTATATATTTAGGATATATAAAGCACTCCTACAACTTTCCAACAAAAACAAAATTAATTCAATTTAAAAATGCACAAAGGACTTGAATAAAAATTTCTCCAGAGATATACAAATGACCAACACACATATGAAGTTACTCAACATCTCTAGTCATTAGGGGAATGCAAATCAAAGCCCCAATGACATATTGTCTTGTTGCTAGGATCTCCTTTCTTGGCCCTTTAACTAGAGAGAACAGACTTTTGTTATGGCTTTATTTGGTCTGTGCTCATTAGAATTTCTAAATTGCTAGCTTCTCCAGCACCCACTCTGGGATAAGTGTAGCAAAAAGAAAATATAGGGAATGCAAAAACTCCTGCTGTTTTTTTTTTGGGTTGTGAAGTTGTTGGTCATTCTACCTTCTTTTCTCCACCCTTCAGAGTCACGCATGCGTGTGTGTGTGTGTGTGTGTGTGTGTGTGTGTGTGATTTACAAAGATTTTAGTTGTACAAAGTATTAACAGTACGAAAATTTTAGTCTATACTCTTTTCCCAGAAGAGGAAGTCAATTCTTACATTATTTTGTAGTACTTTGTTGGATGCTTCTTACATTTCCTTGAGAATTTCTCTTATGACATAGTGTTCCTTCTGTACCTATTCCTTTGTGTTTAGTTTTCAAATATGTGCAATACATGTTATGATTCTTTAATGAATTTATGATATAACTTTCTGTCTTATTTCTATAATTGACTAGCTGTGATTTGGGGTAAATGACATCTTTTCTCCTATTCTAAGGTTTTCCTATCTACTGAATGTCTTTTGAGCTGTAACACTTTCAGAGAATATTAGAAAAGAGTATATTAATACTAAGAACATTATGCTACAATAGTTAACACTATAATAGTTCCTTATAATTTCTTTGCTCAAAATTCTAAACATTATATAGTTTTCTGTTTTTTCTAGATTTTATTATAAAATGCTATGCACCTATCCTCCTTGGTAAATTTTAGTTTCTTAAACACTTACTTTAGAATTAACAATACTTAAATAGATATATCACATAGTAATTATGTGAAATGGTTTCTGCATTGGAAAATATGCTTTTAACATTTTGATGCTTTATTCTTATCAATATTGTTATCACATATTCCTTCTTATTCATTTAGATATTATTAATAAATATTTATTCAGGTCTTTACTCTGGATTTAATGAATAGATATCTGTTTTATTAACCTCTTTATGATGTCATTTTAAAAATTATTCCCCAAAGGAATATGGATAAATATTACCCTTGGCCTGCATTTATGAATAATAATCACATGAACTGCTTCCTAGGATATGTTTTATTGTTTGCATCCATTCATTTGTCTTTCACTTCATCTGCTGTGTAGACATCTGAGCAGCTTAATTAACCATCTTCACCCTTGGCATTCAAACAGAACACTGCTCATTGTTCATATTATTCTTTGTTATAAAAAATACCAGGATCTTGAATGTTTAATACCAGCTGTCATGCATGTTGAATAAGTCTACCAGGTGCAACTAATTTTCTTAGAGTTACAAATAATATCCTTCACTTTCTAGATAACTTTACTTTTCTAGATCACTTTTACTGTGGTTTTAAATATAAAATCAATGACTAAATTATTTTAAAATACTGAGAAACATATTATGTCCTTTTGAAAATGGCATTAAGCTTTATTTAAATCAAAAACTATAATGGGTAGTAGATTAGAGCCAGTATTTTTAAGTCTTGAATCATTTACCACAAAGAACTGTGTCAAAAGTTAAAGACTGATTGCATGCCTCCTAAATATCAGTCATATCTTGAAATTACAAATTCCTGCACTATTTCATAGGTAAATTATACCTAGTGAAAGGACTTTATAAATATAGATTATAAACAGTTAAAGGTATTACAAATTATTTTTACAGAATGTCAACAACATGTTTGTTTAGCTACATGTTTTGTACTTTTGCCTATGACAAGTGTTGCTTTGCAAATCTCTCTGGGAGCCTTCCAGTGGAATCTGAAACGGTCCCCATACTGAGAGGACAGAAAGAAGCAGAAGAAAAAGGTAGACCACTTCAGTTGGTAGGAGGCAGGTTTAATTAACAAGGGAACTTACTTATGAGGGTTGTCTTAAGTAACTGAAAGAATAGTAGTTTTCCTCATCCACGAAGTATTCAATGTTTACATAATAGCCTTGATCAGTCGTGCACACAGGTGGTTTAACGGGGTTCAGTCTTGTACCCTGTCGGTCTCATCACCACATTCCTATCTCCAGACTGTGACTTTGGGAAGCTTCCAGCATGGGGAAGGTAAGCAGAGTGAACATTCCAAGAACTGGGGGTGGGGGAGGAGTAACCCCTATTGCTCAGGGGTAGCTCATGGGTCAAACCGGCAGGTATGCCTTCTTAATAATCTTCTCCAACAGTAAGTCAGAGGTCACTCTGGCCATATTTGTTGGTTCAAATTTATTCATTAGCATGGCAGAAAATATTTGAGGAACAATGCATCTATCTCTAACTCTATCATCTATATCAATATTACTCTTAAATTATAAATGGTTAATAAAAAAGTATTAAATTTGTTTTCAACAGATTGTACTGACCAATTTGTTTTAGATTTGGCAAACAGTTTTAAAGCATCATGTTACCTTCTCACAACAGAGAAATTCTGTTGGAATGTGAAAGTAACAGAGATGAGAATACAAGGCAGAGGTGGATTCAGTACATTAACATAATTTAAATTAGACTAATACAAATTACACTAAATTCTGTGATAAAAATGAATTCTTCAAATTGCATGTTATAGGTGCATTTGCTATGATAATATTTTATCAATTGTCTACTAGGAATTGTCACTGGAAGCATTGTATCATATCATCAGTAGAGAAGTAATAGTCCATTATGAGAACAACTTTTCTTTCCTTAAATTTTTACTCTTACTTGTGAGAATTACTTGAGATGCTATCTTGTTACTCCTGGATACTTGAGGATGTAGAGAAAATGTCTGTATTTGAAGTTTATTTATGTCTCCAATAATTTAAAAAATGCAATTATATATACACAATGAAATACTATTCTGCCATAAGAAAAGATGAAATAGTGCCATTTATGACAACATGGATGGATCTTAAGATTATTATGCTTAGTGAAATAAGTCAGACAGAAAAAGTTGAGAACCATATGATTTCACTAATATGTGGTATATAAAACTGAAAACAACAAAAGAACAAGAAAAACAAATGAAGAAACGAAAACTCATAGACACAGACAATAATTCAGTGGTTACCAGAGGGTAAGGTGGGAAAGGGGTGTTAAATGAGGGTAAAAGGGAGCAAATATATATGGTGATGGAAGGAGAACTGACTCTGAGTTGTGAACACGAAACATGATATATAGATGATATATTATAGAATTATACACTTGAAACCTATGTAACTTTACTAACAATTGCCACCCCAATAAACTAATGTTTTTTAAAAAATGCAATACCAAATGCATCCAGACACAATTAAATATCTAAGTATTGTTTTATAAAATCCAATATTTGAAAAATTCTTTAACAATTCTCATCATTCATTCCCTGGAGATTCTCCCTGTGGAAAAACCATGTTTGAACAAAAACAACAAAAAATCACCTCGTTTGAAATATGAGTTTTTATTTTGTTCCAAAGAGTATGCCTCAAAGAGTATTTAAAAAATATTTACCTAAGAAATACTGCTTGTTTTAAATTCTTTAGCAGACTATTAAAAATTATATTTTCTCAAGCATTATGATAAAATAAAAAAGTATCTCTTCTCATTATAGGAAGAATCATAATATTACATAGGTTAGTGTGAACTATATGAACACCTTTGGCTATTCTCAAGCCTCACATGAAAGTTTGTTACTAGGGTTACTAAGGTTATATAAATGTTTTATAAACACTGTTTTCCTAAACACTGATTATCCTGGTAGGGTGTAAGTCCAATGAAGTTAACAGAAAAACATATGCTAAAGGAATAAAGAGTTTCAAAATTTCCATTATATATAGATCTGACAATTAGGTTGGCGAACTTGTTGAAACAATGTTGCTAAACTTTTTTGATATCAGAGGGATTGTTCATTATGAATTTGTACCAACTGTACAAGTAGTTAACCAAGTTTATGATTTTTAAGTGTTGAAAAGGCTGCGTGAAAAAGTTAGACAACCTGATTTTTTTGCCGACAATTCATGGCTCTTGCATCACGGCAATGTACCAGATCACACAGCACTGTCTGTGAGGGAGTTTTTAGCCAGTAAACAAATACTGTATTGGAATACCCTCCCTACTCACCTGATCTGGCCCCCAATGACTTCTTTCTTTAGCCAAAGATAAAGGAAGTATTGAAAGGAAGACATTCTAATGACATTCAGGACATCAAGGGTAATACAACGACAGCTCTGATGGCCATTCCAGTAAGAGTTCAAAAATTGCTTTGAAGGATGGACTAGGTGCTGGGATCTGTACTCCCAAGGGGAGTACTTAAAAGGTGACCATAGTGATATTCAGCAATGAGGTATGTGGCACTATTTATAAGATGAGTTCGCAAACTTAATTGGCAGACCTCATATAATCATACCCAGAAAAAGCTTAGATCATTGTATATACACGACTTCATAAATTCTTACATAAAATACAAAATCCTTGAAAATTAGTATTTATGATACACTTTATAGTTCACAATGGCCTTACACTACCATTACTTCCTTGTAATGTTATAATCCTATTGGTAAATAATTTTCAGAATCTTTATTTTATAGGCAGATGAGATTTGGACGTGTAAATAACCATTTCATATTTTGAATAAGAGGAATAATATTTACTCAAACTTAAATAATTTAAAATATCTTTTTCCTTCATATCTGCAACTACCTTCTATTATACGGATATGTGCTGTTTGAATTTAGATCTCAACATAATTCTGAATATTTTAATCCTAATGTATATTCTAATATAGGAATAAATAAATAGAAATCTAAATATTTATTTTTTTGACATTTGGCTAATAACGTGAAATATATTAAAGACCTAGTTTTCTAAAAATTTGAAATGTGCTGACTATATTACTTTAGAAATGTATTTCAAACCAGAAGTTTTAAAAAATCTGGCTTACACACAATATATTCCGATGTACAGACACTGAAATAGATGGAATTTGAGGTTGATTTATTTACTGAGATTTCACCTACAAATACTTTCAGACAAGTGCTTGGTTATATTGAGATAAAGTTCCCAGAATTTTCCCCAAGATTTTTTTTTCCTGTACTATTTCAATTTGTTGATGCTCCCTACTGAGAGAGTAACATTCCCAATTGTTCGTGATACCCTCTCTTCATAGAAACAAGCCCCTTGCTGTTAAACTCTAATCTTTGAACAGTGGGGAAAAATAAGTTAACTGTAATTGATTTGGGGTCCTCAGTTAGAGCCTTTCAACCAGAAAAACTGAAATTGCTAGTAGCATCGAGATTTGCCATATCTGTTTTTCTAGTAATCCTACCAAATCCCAAATCCTTGGCCTATTATCTCTTAAGAGTTCACTCTTCCAGTTTGAATGGCTTTGTCCCCATGTCAGTCCAGAATTCCATGCTGAGTAATTAGTCAACAAATTGAATAAAAGAAGGGTCTCTTCCCTTTTTTCTAGATTTATTGATGTACATTATTAACCAGCATTCCATAATTTCATCCCTATTGCCATTTCTTAAGTAGCCAGAGAAGGTTACACTTAAAACTTCTAATTTTAAGATGACAAACTTGGAGATATTTAAACAGCATTTTTTAAACAAAATTCTGATTTACATATAGGTAATAATGTTAGTTCAGTATTTTACTACTTATATTTTTTATTTCTATATAAATTTAAAGCTATTTTATTGACATTTTATTTTCATCTCTTTTATAGATAATAAAAATCAAGACTCTAGTAAATTAAAATACTTGCCCAAAATTATAGAGCTAATAAGAGACAAATAAGTGACATAGTGTGTAAACCCTATCAAAATGAATATTCTACTCTTTGTAGTATCCCGTGCTTTATATATATTTAATCCTTTATATATATTTAATCCTTTATATATATATTTAATCCTTTATACCCTCATCTACCACCTGCCTCCCCCTGTACCCTCTGGTAACCACAAAACTATTGTCTGTGTCTAAGAGTTTTTGTTTCTTTATTTGCTTGTGTTGTTCTTTTGTTGTTTTCAGTTTTATATACCACATATCAGTGAAATCATATAGTTCTCACTTTTTCTGACTTATTTCACTAAGCATAATAATCTTAAGATCCATCCATGTTGTCATAAATGGCACTATTTCATCTTTTCTTATGGCAGAATAGTATTCCATTGTGTATATGTACCACAACTTCTTTATCCATTCATCTATCGAAGTACATTTTGGTTGTTTCCATATCTTGGCTAGCATAAATTAAGCTGCAATAAACATTGGAGCACATATGTCTTTATGGATAAATACTTTCAGATTTTTTGGGTAGATACCCAGGAGAGAGATTGCTGGGTCATTGATAATTCTAGACTTAATTTTTTGAGGAACCTCCACACTGCCTTCCATAGTGGCGGCACCAATCTGCATTCCCACCAGCAGTGTATGATAATTCCTTTTTCTCCACAGCGTAGCCAACACTTGTTACTATTTGTCTTGTTGATGATAGCCATTCTGACTGGGGTAAGGTGATATCTCATTGTGGTTTTCATTTGCATTTCTCTGATAATTAGTGATGTTGAGCATTTTTTTCATATGTCTGTTGGCCATTTGTATATCGTCTTTGGAGAAATGTCTCTTCAGGTCCTGTGTAATATTTTAATTGGATTGTTTGGTTCTTTTTTGTTGTTGAGTTGTATGAGTTCCTTATATATTTTGGATATTAGCCCCTTATTGGAGGTGTTGTTTGCAAAAATCTTCTCCCATTTGGTTGGTTGCCTCTTTATTTTGTCAGTGGTTTCTTTCGCTGTTCAGAAGCTTTTTAGTTTCATATAGTTCCATTCATTTATGTTAACTTTTACTTCCCTTACCTTTGGAGTCAAATTCATAAAATGCATTTTTAACCCAAGGTCCATAAGTTTTCTTCTATTCAGTTTATTGTTTCAGGTCTTATGTTTAGGTCGTTGATCCATTTTGAGTTAATTTTCATACATGGGCACAGAAAGCAGTGTAGTTTCATTCTTTTGCACAGGGTTTCCAATTCTCCCAGCAACATTTATTGAAGAGGATGTCTTTTCTACATCATATGTTTTTGGCTTCCTTGTCAAAATTTCTCTGTCCATATTAATGGGGTTTATTTTTGGGTTCTCCATTCTATTCCATTGGTCTGTGTGTCTGCTTTTCTGCCAATACCGTACTGTTTTGATTATCGTTGCCCTGTAGTACAAGCTGAAGTCAGGGAGTGTGATATCTCCAGTATTGTTTTTTTGTTGTTGCTGTTTTTTGTTTGTTTTTTTTTCTTTTTTTTTTCCCCTTAGGATTGCTTTGGCTATTCGGGGTCCTTTGTGGTTCCATGCAAATCTGATGATTTTTTTGGTTCTATTTCTTTAAAAAAAATGCCATTGGTATTTTGATGGGGATAGCATTAAATCTGTATATCGCTTTGGGTAATATGGCAATTTAAACTATGTTGATTCTTCCAATCCATAAACATGGAATTTCTTTCCATTTCTTTGTGTCCTCTTCAATTTCCTTTAAAAATGTCTTACAGTTTTCAGTATATAGGTCTTTCACATCCTTGGTTACGTTTATTGCTAAGTAGTTTCTTTTTGTTGCAATTGCAAAAGGAATTTTTTGTTGTATTTCTTTTTCTGAGATTTCATTGTTAGTATGTAGGAATGCAATGGACTTTTGTACATTGATTTTGTAGCCTGCAAGTTTACTGTATTTGTTGATTGTTTCTAATAGCATTTTGGTGGAGTTTTTAGGGTTTTCTATATATACCATCAAGTTATCTGCCAAAAGTAACAATTTAACTTCTTCATTCCCAATTTGGATGCCTTTTATTTCTTTTTCTTGCCTGATTGCTCTGTCTAGGACTTCCCAATACTATGTTGAAAAGCAGAGGTGATAGGGGACAGCCCTGTCATCTTCCTGATCTTAGAGCAAAGGGCTTCAGTTTTTCACCATTAATTATAATATTAGCTAAGGGTTTATCATATATGGCCTTTATTATGTTAAGGTATTTTTTTTCTATACCTATTTTATTAAGTGTTTTAATCATAAATTGATGTTGTATCTTGTCAAATTCTTTTTCTGCATCTATTGATGTAATCATATCATTTTTGTCCTTTATTTTGTTTGTGTGGTGTATCACATTAATCAATTTGTGTATGTGACTTAAAATATTTTAAACTCAGTTTACAATACCTCATGAATTGGAATACTCCTAAAGGAAATCTTTTCTTTTGATTAAAATAAAACTCAATAAAAATGTTATTGATTCATTGTGAGAAGTAACCCACATTTTGAATTAAGACCTAAAATGTTCACCATTCATTATGAAACAAAAAAAGGAAAGAGAAATTAAAACCTTAAAGTTTAAGTAGACGATTGCAGAACTTTTTTGAAGTAAGTCTGTGTATTGCTTTGGACAATATGGCCATTTTAACTGTGTTGATTCTTCCAATCCATGAACATGGAATGTCTTTCCATTTCTTTGTGTTTAATTTCTTTTAATAATGTCTTAGGTCCTTCACATCCTTTGTTAAGTTTATTCCTAGGTATTTTATTTTGTTTTGTTGCAATTGCAAAAGTAATTGTTTGTTTTATTGTTTGTTTTTCATTTATTTTTCTGAAATTTTATTGTAGGTATACAGGAACACAATGGGTTTTTGTACATTGACTTTTTATCCTGAAACTTTACTGTATTTGTGTATTGTTTCTAATAGTTTTTGAGTGAAGTCTTTAGGGTTTTCTATATAAAGAATCTTATCATCTGCAAAAAGTGATAATTTGACTTCCTCATTCCCAATCTGAATGCCTTTTGTTTCTTTCTTTTGCCTGATTGCTCTGGCAGGGACTTCCAATAGTGTGTTGAACAACAATGGAGAGAGGGAGCATCTGTGTTTTTTTTTCCTGATCATAGGGGAAAGCTTTCAGTTTTTCATCATTAAGTATGCTATTAATTGAGAGTTTGTTGTCTATGCCCTTTATTATTTTAGGTACTTGTCTTCTATATCCATTTTATTAAGTGTTTTATTCATAAAGGGATGCTATTAATTGAGAGTTTGTTGTCTATGCCCTTTATTATTTTAGGTACTTGTCTTCTATATCCATTTTATTAAGTGTTTTATTCATAAAGGGATGTTGTATGTCAAATACTTTTTCTGCATCTATTGATATGATCACATTGATCAATTAGCATATGTTGATCTATACTTGCACCCCTGGAATAAACCCCACTTGGTCTTGATGTATAATACTTTTAATGTATTGTTGTATTTAATTGCTAGTCTTTTGTTTAGAATTTTTGCTTCTGTATTCATCAGAGATATTGATCCACAGTTTTCTTTCTTTGTGTTAGCCTTACCAGGTTTTGGTATCTGAGTAATGTATCTTTCCCGAAAATCTCAAAACATTTATCTGTAGTGATACTGTGTTTCGCAAAAAATAACACCAGTTCTTATATTAAGGATTGCTACAAAAGACTCATTAGGACTTATGTTCAGGGGATGTCATCCTGAAAAATCATGCTAGGGCTTATTTCCCGGTTTTGTCTTATTTTAGGGGAAACATGCTACATGCAGCTCTATGTTAATCACAGCATTATTCATGGTGGCCAAGACATGGAAACAACTAATGTGTCCTTAAGTATATGACTGGATAAAGATGTGGTATATGTATATAATGGAATATTACTCAGCCATTAGAAAAGATGAAATACTGAGATTTGCAACAACATAGATGGATCTTGAGATTATCTGCTAAGTGAAATGAGTCAGACAGAAAAAGTCAAGAACCATAGGATTTCACTCATATGTGGGATATAAAACTGAAAGCAACAAATGAAAACATATTGACACAGACAGCACTTTAGTGTTTACCAAAAGGTAATGGTGGAGGGGGTTGGTAGAAGAGAGTAAAGGGGGTCAAATATATGGTGATGGAAGAACTGACACTGAGTGGTGAACAACAATGTAATACATAGATGATGCATTATAGAATTGTACATTTAAACCTGTATACTTTTAGTAAGTAATGTCACCCCAATAAATTTAATAAAAATTTTTTAAAAAGGAAAACATAGAGAATATTCTGATAGAGACTTACCTACCCACCAGCCAGGTTTGCTATATCTTAACATTTTACTATATATGTTTAATATTTAATAAAAAAAAAGCACAGCAATGACATTTAAAAAAATAAATAATAAAGGATAACTTTTTAAAATCTTGGAGACACAAAAATCCATACAATTATGTAAATTTTAACCAATACTAATTATTAATTAAATCTCTCTAACTAGAGTAGTAATGGTAATATTTCTCAGTAATATATATGATTTATCTATTATTTTCATTTTAGCTATTTCACTTGCATTTAAATATGCATTTTCATTGTTAATTTCTGCAAATATTTTCTAGAAGTAGGTGAAGTATAAATAGATTACTGAGCCTGACTTTTTAAGAAAATTCCCAAAGCCTGTTCCACTTATGAATAGCTCCAGGTCCTGAAATGCAGGGAGACACATAAAATATATGTAGTGATATTTTTGGGGGAAAAAAAAAAGAAAGAAAAGAATACTGCAATAAATGACATTACAAAGAAATGAAGACAAAGAAGCAGTATAACACAGTTCATATTAATTATTTTTTTATAATAAATCAGAACAAAACCACCAGCTGAAAAGGATGTATTATTTCAAAATACTTGGGTATGGACTCTGATAACCTCTTAGCTGAGTCTTTTGCTCTGTCTCATGAGGCTACAATCAAGATGTTGGCCAGACTGTATTCTTACCTGAAGGCTCGGCTTTGGAAGAATCCATTTGCAAGCTCATTCAGGTTACTGGCAGAATTCATTTCTTTTCTGGTTTTCGTCCAGAAGCTGCCTTCAGATCTTACAGGTGTATATATTTCCTTGCCATGTAATACACATATATCATCAAACTCATTCTAAGTAAAAATGGAGCCCAGCTGATAAAGTGTTTACAGCCTTGTGAGATCTAAACAAATATCAAGCCTAGCCATGCCCAGACTAGTGATTCACAGATATTGTACTCTTTTTATAGAGATAAGAGCTTTGAGAGTTGAATAATGGTCACATGAAGTATGGAATTGGTCACATCAATGGTTACATCATGTGTGGTCACATCAGGTGTGGTCACATCCACTATGCAAAGAGTTGGGATTTTGGTCTAAATTTCATTCTTGTTCCAGGGCAAGAGAGGCCCATTCTCTGTCCTTTATCATTTATTAGATTGGTACAAAAATAATTGTGTTTTTTGCAATTAACTTTAACCTTTCAAACCTCAATTACTTTTGCACCAACCTAATAGAAAGTTCCCTCCTGCCTCCCTCATCCATGCAACTCACTAATACCTAGTACCAAAGGTACAAGTCTCCCAGACACTCTACCCTTCCTGACCCACCAGACGTTTTAGGTACCAGACACTCTAGATTTTTTTTTTTACCCAAGTAGCCCTAAGTTGGCAGCTCAAAGGCTTACACACATCTGTTATCCAGAAAATGAAACACACAGTGTATTTACCCTAATTTCCATGAGTGGCCAAATAATGACTATTTTCAAGGTGTATGGACAGAGCTACAAAATGAGAGTTGGAATATTCACGACCATAAGCAGGATGTATCTTACGATCTGAGACAAATAATGGGAAAGGAGATAAGTGGAGCAGGGTCACGGTTTTGGTGCCTGGGCAGGCACCTTGCCCTGTGAGACCACATATGGGACAGAATTCCAAAAATCCACAAGTTCCAAGTATAAATATGATGACATGTTGTCCAGTCAGGCTGACAACACATTTTATTTAACATTTTTTTAGCATTATACATAACTTTAAAATATTTTGACAAATTACACTATGTGGTATATTTGCCATGATTTATGATCTTGTCCTGAACTATATGAATATTCATGTTGGTCCTGGTAGAAACCATGAGAAGGTAATGTCAGTACTTGTATTTGATTATTTTAAAGGTCAAATAGGCTACTGTGTAGAAGAATGGACGTTAGGCATTTAAGTAAAGCAGGGTTACTCATCAGAGTCTATTGCAACAGTCCATGGGAGAGGGAGTTGTGGCTTGATCTAGGGATGTTAATAATGAAGATGGTGAGAAATGGGCATTATTGTCATTGCTTTGCATATAGAGATAATCAGACTTGTTGATTGATTGGATAGGGACAATTGAGAAAAGTAAAATATAAAATATTTCTGCTGGTTTTATGGTTTGAACACTTCATTAACTAGTAATGAATTTAGTCTTGGTCTGCTATCCTCTTGGTGATCTGGCTAAATGAAAACCTGTGAGGTAACCTGGAGAAAGGGACATTCTTCTCTATTATCTAACTTTTCCAAATTCAATAATTTAATTTTTGCACATAGCCTTCTCCAAATATCAATTTATGTCACATGTCCTCATGCCCTCAATTAATTACTGATTAATTCATTTAAAAATAGCTCTCTTTGTGTACACTTATTTCAGATATACACAATCTCTTTTTATCAAATGCCAAAAGTCAAGAACAAATATTTGTTTATCAAGGATTGCCTTTATTAAGGCAATTAAACTCAGTTTACAAATATGCAAGTAGATTTTTATTTCAAATATTTGAGAACTTAATACTGTCAGAAAAATGCAAAACCCACAGTAAGAACTCTTAAGCTTGTTAAAAAATATATGGCTTTTTCAGGAATAGAAAAGCAGCATTTTTGCAACAGTATTCACATCTGCATAAAACTAACCTGCAAAAAATCTGTGTATAAGTGGACCAATTAAACCAATTTGACATATTACTTATTTCACTATTTTTTAGGTTAGAAGGTAAATATTTCTACATAGGCCAAAATAATGTCACTGGATCTTCCCTCATTAATAGTAAATGATATGCTACAGAACTGTTTTATGTAAATAAATTTAGTATATGGATTTCTGTCTTGCAAACACAATACTAAAGGTCAGATTTTACTTTCTGTTTGTAGTCCACTAAATTTTAGTTTTATTTTATAGGTTGTATATAATAACAAATATGTAGATGAATATTATAAGAGTAATTAATTGAGAGTTACATAACTGTTATAAGGATGTTCCAAGATTTCTGGGTGATAAGTATCTACTACAACAGATATACATGTGATAATATTTTCAATTTTATGTGAATTTTTGATACATTGGTGGTTTGTAGATTAGGATTAAGGAGGTGGCAGTATATTCCAATAAATCAGGAAAAACAAAAGAGTCTTTAGAATTATCAGAACAAATTATTAAAGTCAATTTTGAATATGAAAATGAATCTCATTTTGACCATCCACTCAGTCTATATAGAGGAAAGGCAGATATGTGTATATGGCTCTCAGTGAGATACCATACACTGACCATAAAGAATTAGGAGTTACTGTAATATAAATTATTAATTGTAACCTTGATTGGAATATTGCACAGCTGAAAGGTACTGGGACTGAGCAGAGAACAGTAGAAAATGTGAACCACTTAAGCATTTGCCATAAAAGAATATACTCTATTAAGGAGACTAACTGAAACGTCAAATGGAGAAGTAAGAGATATTGTAGAAACATCTGAAGAGGGTGTTTTTTTCTTCCTTAATAAAGAGGGAGTGGCTAACAGTATTAAAATTCAAAAATGAGATCAAGTAACTTAAAAGTTAAAAAGAACTAATTTGTCAGTGGAGTGTCAGTTGGTTTTCAGTGGTAAGGAGCTAAATTATTTTGATGGAAATAGTTTCAGAGGAGTGTTTGGGCAAATCCAAATCACTGTAGTTTGAAGAGATACATTTAAATAAGTATAGTTGACTCTTGAATAATGTGGGGGTTAAGGGTGTTGAACCCCTGCACAGCTGAAAACCCTCATAGAACATTTGACTCCCTAAAAACTTTACTAATAGTCTATTGTTAATCTGAAGACCTACTGATAACATAAACAGCTGATTAATACATATTTTGTATGTTATATGTATTATATACTGTATTTGTACAATAAATTAAGCTAGAGAAAAGAAAATGTTGTTAAGGAAAAATATTGTTAGGAAGATAACACATTTACAGTGTCAATTGTAAAACATCTGTGTATAAGTGGACCCATACAGTTTAATCTGGGGTTGTTCCAGGCTCAACTGTTATATCTAAACAGACTGATGGTACCGTGTTTCCCCGAAAATAAGCCCCAGTTAAGATCGTCAGCCAGGCAGACACATTCAGTACATTATGATGATGTTCCAGAAGAAGATGACATGACTGTATTTGAATAAATGTAGATTGTGTATATGAAAAAATAAGACATCCTCTGAAAATATGCCCCAATACATTTTTTGGAACAAAAATTAATGGAAGACCTGGAATGATTTTGGAGGAAACATGGTATTACACTTTTTTTCCCCAGAATATGAGGTGTGAAAATAAAGTTAGTTAACTCATGCTAGAAAAATGCTAAATACCTCATCTCTGAAAATCACTATGGTCACCTTCAAAGTACTCCACTTGGGAAGCTATGCACTAAAACTAGCGCCTTCAAAGCAATTTTGGAACTCTTTTTTTTCTGGAATGGCCATCAGAGCTGTCGTCTTACCCTTGATGTCCTAAATGTCATCAAAATGTCTTCCTTTCAATACTTCCTTTATCTTCGGGTAAAGAAAAAGTCACTGGGGGCCAGATCAGGTGAGTAGGGAGGGTGTTCTGAAACAGTTGTTTGTTTATTGGCTAAAAACTCCCTCACAGACAGTGCTGTGTGTGTGAGATGCTGCATTGTCATGATGCAAGAGCCATGAATTGTTGGTGAAAAGTTCAGGTTGGCTAACTTTTTTACACAGCCTTTCCAGCACTTCTAAATAGTAATCTTGGTTAACTGTTTGTCCAGTTGGTACAAATTCGTCATGATCACCGTTCACAAATAATCCCTCTGACATCAAAAAAGGTTAGCAACATCATTGCAACAAGTTTGCGAACTTAGTTGTCAGCCCTAAGCACACAGTGGCAAGTTTGTGAACTGCGTTGTCAGACCTCATACTTTTGCTCTTCTAGGTATACACCTCTCTTAGAAATGTAGCTCACTGAATTACTCTTATGAAATTTTTTAGTTTTTCATCTAAGAAATGCAAATTTAGATTCTATTACTAATTGTTTTTCCAATCCTCAGGCTGCATTGGATGAGAATGTAGTTCTAATGTAATACATTAAAAGAGTAAGCCAATGTAAACCAGCATACAAATCTCCCAAAAGAAATCCAAAGCATTATCAGGCTTTTCTCACACAGTCATCTTAATATCAACTAATATACAATACAGATTTTACTCATTTAATTTTGAAGAAATGCTCTAAGTAATTATAAGGATATTGAATTTTATAAGTGACCTTTTATAAATATGCTAAACTAACTAGTTTAAGTTTTGTTTAATAAAGGCTGCAATAGGAGTAGTTTACATCTTATTTTTTTTTGTTTTTTGCCTTTTGATCAGAGAATATGCTTGGTATGATTTCAATCTTCTTATTTGCTGAGGTTAGTTTTATGTCCCAATATATGGTCTATGCTTGAGAATGTTCCATGTACACTAGAAAAAGATATATAGTCCGATTTTTTAGAATGAAGTGCTCTATAAATGTCAAATATGTCCTTTTCATCTAATGTGTCCTTTAGGGCTACTATTTCATTATTTATTTTCTGTTTGGATGATCTATCCATAGCTGTCAATGACGTATTTAGGTCCCCTAGTATAATTGTGTTTTGGTCAATTTCTCCCTTTAGTTCTGTTAGTAGTTGCTTGGTATATTTTGGTGCTCCCTGATTCCGGGCATAAATAGTGATGACTGTTATGTCTTCTTGTTGTATAGTGCCCTTTACCATGGTGAAATGTCCATCTTTGTCTCTTGTTACCTTTTTCACTCTGAAGTCTGTTTCATCTGATAGCAGTATAGCTAGCTACACCTGATTTTCTCTGGATACTGTTTGCTTGGAGTGTCAATTTCCACCCTGGGGTAGTTTACATCTTGAAAGTTTTATTTACTAAAAAAAGGTAAACTCCAAACTACAATAATTTACTTTCATTGGACTCTACTCATTTCTTACTTAAAATTCAAACCATCAATAGTAACTAAAGATACATTATAGATACATGGATGGATGGATGGATGGATGGATAGATAGATAAATAGACCACCATATCTTTTCAAAAGCACTTTCAAGCTATGAGAGTAAAGTGTATGGCCAAAACCATAATAGAGATATGAAATCAAAAGTATAGTTGCACCTAATAATTGTGAAAGTTAAGATAAAAGATATTTATATAATGCAAATGTTTAAGAGAATAAATTGTACTTTTCTAGACAGGGAGCAAGTCAAATACATACACAGAATATCATTTCAACAAAGAGTACTGTTATGGATACCACAAACCAATTTGTTCACATTGTTGTACATAATTCAGAATTTACTAATACATTCCTACAATAGCTTCTGTAACTTTAATGATTTCAGTTAACAATCACATGCCATATTTACTTTTTTTATTAAAGTTAAGCAATGTGAGGATCAAAGTGTATTATTAGATTCTAGTCATATTATAATTTGGTTGATAGTCATAAACAAATTACAGCTTGTCAGATGATACTGATTTTTGGAAGGATGTGTTTAATCACTTAATCACTTTAAATATGATTTTTTATTTAATTTTTGTAAGATTTATATAATTTATAAATACCTAGGTTAATTTACATAAAATATCCCTCTGTTAATATATTTCATATTTTTTCAGTTTTTCTAGAGGAAATGTATCATGTAATTGAATAAATAGACATTTACACAAGTTGTTTTGAACTGCAATATATCTACAGATATAATGCTCATTTCACGCTGTCAAGGCATTTATTTTAGATTTTAGAGGTGATAATGACACACAAGCTTAGTATTTCTTATCAGATTTAATTTGGGTTTCATGAAATGTATCATTGGAAATTAATATTTCTGTTTTCTTTTGGCTTTCTTTCACAATATAGCAAATTATTTGAGGGCAATTACATAGTATTATTTATATAACATCTGTTCCATGGTAAAACTCTGAATTCATGTTATTTTTTAATTAACTGATATTTTTCATATATTTTAATATATATATAATAATTAAAATATTGATTAATAATTTATTTAGCTAAATCGTATGTAGAATGCTATATTTAGAAATATCCATGTTTACGTTTCGGGTTGTGATCTAGTTTGTTAATTTTTGTGAAGGGTAGTAGTCTGTGTTGAGATTAATGCTTTTGTGTGTCCAGTTCTTCCAGCACCATTTGTTGAAAAGACGATTTTCACTGCATTGTATTGCCTTTGCTCCTTTGTCAAAGTTCAGTTGATTACATTTATGGAAGTCTATTCCTGGGCTCTCTATTCTGTTCTACTGATCTATTTGCCTATACTGTCTCCAGTACCACACTGTCTTGATTGCTATAGCTTTACAGTAAGTCTTGAAGTCAGGTAGTGTTAGTCCTCCAATTTTGTTCTTCTCTTTAATACCGTGTCTTTGCAACTACTGGAAAGCCTGGTGTGTGTGTGTGTGTGTGTGTGTGTGTGTGTGTGTGTCTCTAACAAAGAACAATTGTTCTCAATTATACCCATACATATATAAGAATATTAATCAGAGCAAAATTTGTGATAGCTTCAAAATAGAAACCATCTAATGAGAATAGAAAATATAATGTGGCATATTCTCACAATGGAATGCAACACAACACAGATAATGAATGAATCACATATACAACTACACAAATCAATTTCACTATAAAATGTTGAAGAAAAATAAATGGCCAAAGAGTACAAAAAGAATAATTTCATTCCTATAAGATAAAAGGAACTGAGACTAAACAAGACTGTTTTGCAATGCATGTATTTTTGTAAAATATAAAGACAAGCCAGGGCATTATTATCACAACTGTAGGGAATGTGGTTAACAATGAGGTACAGGAGAGAGTTAAGCTATCTAGAGGGACATATAATAAGGTGGTTTGACAAGACACTCCTTGTTGTGCTGGAAGGTAATAGCCTGTACCTTGTGCCTCTCCCTCATTAGATTGTGGGCTCCTTGGTGACAGAGACTGTACATTAAACACTTCTGTGTTAATTGGGTTTTTCTATATTGTTTTTAGCTCTGATTTGACTAAATTTGAAAAAGTGAGAGGCAGGATTTGGTGTTTACGAGTTTTGTTCTTACTGAATAATGTAGCTGGGTACTCTGCTTCAGTAACTTTGGTCTCTATATTGCAAAAGTAGAGCCCAAGTGCTTAGTGTAACAGAAGTTGTAATGTTTTATGTATGTATACATGTATTGTCTAGATGCAATTGACAGCAGAAAAATGTCACTAATATATATTTAGGTATATTTATTCTAAAATTTTCTATAATTAAGAAAATCCTTTTCCCTCCTCCTTCTTCCCTGTCCCCTCTTAAAAATATATTTTCAATCTTCTATGTATTACAATACTTTTTGTATCCTATATGGACCTTTCCAAATCACAGACTAATTGACTTATTTTCTTATTTTCATTCCAAACTCATGTTTTTTTAATCCTTAGAATATGTTTCAAAAGTAAATTTGAGTTTCCCTTCCATGTGCATATATGTAACACATTTTCTGCTATTTTTTTGTATTCATTTAATAATTTATGGAGATTTTGTTGGGGGTTATAATTCAGGGTGTTGAAAGAAAATAATTTGAAAACTATGGCTGTGAACAGTATGACTTTTAACATCTGACTTATTTAAAGGCTTAAAGCACTTTATATCCTTGTATATTGCCTGATCTAGGCAAAATTCTTTACTAAAAATGAGTAGTTTGAACCTGTAAGTAAAACTGATTTAATCTAACTCCAGATTTTTAAATATTATTATTATTATTTGATGACCCATAGAAAATGAGACTAGAGCATGTCACTATTGGGCCATTTTAAATTATTGCATAGTATTATTATAATGAAGTATTTTGGGTAGACTTGTTAAAGAAGTTATAAACTTAATTTAAAGCATTTATACAAAAATAGGAAAAAAAGGTTATAGGTAACTAGTTTTTATTGGAAGAGTCTCAACTTTATTTAAAGGTCAACAAATATTATTTCTAATAGTCTTCTCACTTTTCTTTTGTCATGTCCTTAACCCTCAGCTTTCTGTTTGCTAAATCAAGATTTTTTTTTTTCTCCTTTTTTCATATTCTTGAGTACTTTTCCCCTAAATTTGTGGCTAAGTCTGGGTCTCTTAAGCCATTAGTTTTTTTGTTTGTTTGTCTGTTTGTTTTCTATTTCCATCAATCTCTCCTCTTCCAGAGTTTGTTCCATTCTCTGATCCCAAGAGAATAGCTAAAGTTCATAATGGCCCCACATACACATGATTTCAAAAGCAGACATAAACAGAACAGTCAGCAGAATAGAGAAAGCATGTGGTTTTAAGGCCCTTTAAATATATTCAAAGGGGATAGTTCAAAATCAGATAAGAAGAAAAACAGGAAAGATAATTTACAAGTTAAATTAACATAGAACTGATTAGATTATGCAACATGACTAGAATTTCAAAGGACAGTTTCACATTTGAGATTAAATCATCCATGGAACCAATGACTCTTAAGAAATAAGCCAATTATATTATTCACTGAATGTGTTGATGACCTAAGAACTTTTTATGTTCTTACACTAATGTAATTGAAGCACTATGTTATAATCTGTAAGGATACTAGGTTCATAAAAAAAAAAAAAAAAAAAAAAAAAAAAAAAAGAAGAAGAAGAAGAAGAAGAAGAAGAAAACAACCTCAGAATTTGAATACATAGGTAGAAAATGAATCGGGTAAAATAATAAAACAATTTAAAATATATCTTATTTTATTTTCTAATAATAATTCTAACTTTATAGATTTAGGAATAAATTGTATAGGAATTTTTAACAATATTAATGTCATTCATAGATTACAGAAACACTACCCTGGTCTTTTCAATTAGGAAGCTAAATTAACCTGAACTAAGAGTATTTACTTACAGGGGAAAAGAGAAGTGTTTTGATTAACAGTAAATAGAATTACTAAAAAACGTTTGGCTGCTTAAGTAGAATTAGTCAAGTGAATTGATAAGATAGAGATTGTAAGCTTTTATAGGTGATCAGTAAATATTTGTTATATGTTGTCTGACTCTACCACCTACCTTTTTTTCAACTGTTATTATTTTAATTATAACATTTAACTCATTTCCCTTGAATTAAAATTATTTGGCCCATAATCTACAATGGCCCAAACACTCATATAAAATATTATTTCAGGTATGTTTCTTTTTGCTATCATATTTATTCATGACTCATGTCTTTTTTCCTCTTTTAAAGTTATTAACTCATTTTGAATAATAATATTATCTTAAATATTTTCACTAATCTCTGAATTTCTATCTGACTTTTCTGTAGATGATAGAGGGTCAATAAATATATCAGGCTAATAGATGATGACTGGATGAATAAATAAATTAAGGGTTCGGAAGCAAAATACTATTAACATGTGTTGACATGAGAAATGTTCAAACTTGTACAGAATTTAAAAGAGTTTATTTGAGCCAAACTGAGGACATGTGACATGCTCCTGAGAATAACAAGTTTTGCAGTTTCTTTTATCCATTTGAAATTAAGGCGTTAACTAGGTAAGATTACATGGAAGAAGCAAGGTGAGGATTGGATTACAGGATAGTTAACAAGATTATGTACTCTTTTAAGGGTTAATTCTCATTTTGAGGAGTATTACTTCTGGTGTTTCAAAGGTGTGTTAATCTAGATGCATAAGAACAATGGACAGGGCTGGCTTAAAACCTTTCACTAAAGAAGTTACAGTTTTGAAACATGACTACCCACCATGACTTGCCCAGTTAGGAATTTATGATCAGATCACCCTGAGAGGTTACTTTCCATAGAAACACCCCTGCACCCTTTTTAAAAATGTCCACACATGTTTGTTCTGGAAAATGAAAGAACACGACAACTATGATTCAATTCAATTCAATTCCAGGTATATCAAGGGCCTGGTACATTCCTGGTACTAGGTTACTGTCATTGGGCATTCATTATGAATTTAATTTGTCTTAAATAGCATTTAACAAAATGAAACAAGTGAGGGTACCAAAAAAAGTATTAGCATGCATCCCACTGATAAGAAATTTCCAAGACCCTGGGATTTTAATCAAGAGAAGTTATTCTTAAAAAAATATGAGTTTCAAGCCAGGGAAGTACAGCTTCCAGTAAAACTAAAAGTTTGTTGTGAGGAGGGAAGGGTAGGATAGAGCATTTAAGGGCAAAAACCACAGAGAACATTTAAGGGAATTGGTTGGGGAAAGCAGTGGAACTAGAAGTATGTACAAGTAGGATGGAGATGGATGGGGCATCTCCAGTTTCTGACTCATGGTCAGCAGGTAGAATCAGGAGATATGGCCAAAGGTTGGAGTCACAAGACATGGGCCAATGCCTCAGTTTTCCTTAGAACCTGCAAACAAAACTTGTAAAATGAGTTTTATGGTTAGAGGTACAATGCAGGGAGTGTAGTTTGTCGCCAGGCAGAGTCAAATTCCAAATTGAAAAGCTGTTAGTCATGCAAATAGAATCAGAGCACAAATGCAAAAAAAAAAGGTTCAGATATTTGGTCACAATTATGATATTAGAGTTCACACCACAGAGTAATGATAACAACTATTTTTGGAAGCTTTGATTTACTTATTTCTCTCCAAAATAGATGCATGTAAAATATTGAATAATTTACTGAACATATTAAGAAATATTATAAAAGAGTTTAAGTTAGATATCACACAGTTAGTATTTTTTTCAAAATCAGTATTTAATAAATTACATGGAGTGGTATTCTGTATAAGAATTTAGGCTATTAAGGTGCTGCATTTGTATGAACTATACTTTTCCCATAATTTGCTGAAAAATAATCATTGGTTTACTTTCTCCAAGCCTACTCTGTCTGCATTTAAAGTGAAAATTTAACAAATTATAGTCAATGAGGGATTTGACAAAGCGCAATAACTGGAAATTGCCAATAATCTGTTTCTAATTTGAATTAGAAAAGAAAAATGAGCTGAGTCATGGAATGTATTTAAAAATGAATTGCAGTCAGTGTGCATTGTGGCTAACAAGCTCTCAGGCACTGAATCATACAAAGGTTAATAATACCCGCTTAAGATGCTGAAGGATTTTATAGGAAGACTTTCAAATACCAATGATAATGAATCATATTGTTTCAGACAATTTATTGTATTTTGGATCTGAAATAAATTCTGATTGTGTAAAGACTTTTTTTGAGGAAGAAAACTATAATGCCATTTATCAGAGTTTTAATGTTACTCTGTCTCAAACACTACTAAAGGAGCTTGCAGTTCTTATAAAGAAATAGAAAGGCTTATTTTCTCATATTTTTGTAGAAAAATGCCATATAAATTAGAAAAATGGTTATGGCAATGGCAACACATAGTGGAGAAATTTAGCAGTTGTTCTCTTGAACTGTTCATTACTGAGAAGTAATTGATTGTTCAAATTACAGGTTCAAAAAAAGTTTTGTTTTTTTTTAACATAATGTATCACTTATGACAAATAATAATTTGTGTGGTATTTCTTCTTACTAAATAAATGATCTTGGAATCCCACTTTACATTCTGATAAAGTCATTACCAACTCTCTAAACACAAACTAAAACCAAACAAATTTACATGCATTATTTCCTGCCCCCTGCAATTACAGTGATAGCTTCTCAGGATGTAATTTTCTTCCCTAAGTACTGTTTAATATTTTACATTAAAGCAGAAATGTTGGAAGTTAAAAAACGTAAAAGAAAGATACGGAAGACTGCTCACGTATGTTTCAATTCTGTATCCATCCAAAATAAATTCTTAAATATTATATGTTTATATTTTGAATGGTAATCAAGGACTCACTACAGTGAATATATAAGACTATTTAAATATACTCAAGAAAAAAAAACTTTCTATAAGCCTATGAGGGGGAGGGAGGATTCCCTGCTGCCCCTGTTGGTTCTTATGGATAGTCAAATAATTAAAATGACATAGATAGATTAGCAGGAGGAAAAAAGATAATAATACAGGTACAAGGGAAATTCACATAAGCACAAAAAATGTCTAAGACAGTAAAGGCAAAATGAGGTATATATGTCATTTTGGACTAAGGAGAAAGAGGTCGGTGTCTGGGACTTCAAAGGGAAGTAAGGAAATTCACAGTGAGATGAAAAGAGTTAATATTTAGTAAAAAAAAGTGTTTGCTGGGCAACCTAAAGGCAGTGGGACACAGAGAGAACTGATTAAATGGGGTATGTTAGTTCCTCCATGTCCAACACACTTCATTCATATTTCACTATGTTTATTTATGGTGATAGCTCTTCTAGGAACTAGTGTTCTCTTATATTTTTTTAGGCAGTTTGGAAGGTTAAAAGTTCTTCCTGAGTTTTTTGTTTCTTAAAAATGAAATAATCCTCATGCCAGAGAGACAAATTTTAGGATGTAAATTTTACTTTCCTACACCAGTAACAAATTGTTTGCTAGAGTAAAGAAACTCTTCCTTGGAACAAGACAAACAAAAATGGTTGACATTGTAGTCCTAATTCCTGTCCTCTAAATTTGGTCTAGAGTTTAGGTGAGCAACAGAATTTTTCACAGCCTCTATTCCCATCTAAATGGATTTACCAGGTTTAGCACATCTGGCACATCTATCCATTGGTTCTTATTTCTAGTGAAATAGTAACTAGAAAGGCAGTCTGTGTTTGATGGGAAACTGCAAGTAAAAACAACAAAAGGAAAGTAATTTTGAGTAATTTTAATATGAATTTTGCCTCTGTATATGCTGCCAACTTCATCTCACATCATTCTGTGTTCCAGCTGCACTGACAATTCTGTTATTATCCGTCATGTCTCACACCTCCTTCTCTCACCCCTAAATACACAACCACACACAGACTTAATCCATATAGTTCCCTCTCAATCTTCACATGACAAAGAATGGAAACCACCCCACAACACCCATCCTAATTAGATAATTCCCTTTTATGTGTTTTTCTCTTGAATCAATCATGTATCACAATTTCAATTAAATGTATTATATAAATATCTATCTATCAATTATTTATCTTTCATTTAGCTAGAGATATATAGAGATGTGTGTATGTATCCAACTACTTATATGAGGTGTGATCAAACAATACAGTGAACATTTAAATTAAAAAAATCATTATTATAGTAAAAGACACATTGCCATTAATCTCCCTCAAAATACTCCCCCTAGCTTCTAACACACTATCCCATCATTGTTGTCACTTTCTGAAGCAGTTCTGGCAGTCCTCTTTCATGAGTATCTTTAGTTGCTCTGTCCTGGCTGCCTCAATGTCCTAGATTGATTCAAAACATTTACCTTCCATGGTCATTTTGACTTTGGGGAAGAGCCAGAAGTCACACGGTGCCAGATCCTGTGAATAAGGTGGATGAGGACACATCGTAATGTTTTTATTTGACATATATTCCTGTACCAGAAGCGATGTGTGAAATGGAGCTTTCCATTGTGATCACAAAATGCAGTGAATGCTGCTGCCAAGTGCCATCCAATGGAAAAGCAGGGATCTTTAATACAGGAAGTAGTATGTCGAACCTGAGTAAGGGTACCTGACAAGTTCCAACTTGTTCGGTGCAGTCAGTCGGGTGTGACTATGGTTGAGAGAAGGTGTATTTTAAAGTGTGCATAAATCACCCTCCATTTTGACAATGCTCCATGTCACACATTGATTCTGATACAGCAATTTCCCTCAAATAAAAATATTACCGTGTGTCCTCATCCACCATATTCACAGGATCTGGCACCATGAGACTTTTGGCTCTTCCCCAAAGTCAAAATGAACAGGAAAGATAAACATTTTGAATCAATTCAGGACATCAAGGCAGCCACAACAGTGCAACTAAGGACACTCATGAAAAAGGACTTCCACAACTGTTTCAGAAAGTGGCAAGAATGATGGGATAAGTGTGTTGAAAGCAAGGCGGAGTATTTTGAGGGGGATTGTCTTTTACTGTAATTTTTTTTTTTCAGATTTGAACATTCATCATCAAGTAAACAACTTATACTTGTTTCTGTAATACCTGCAGTTGTATTATTACAGCTGGTGACAAAATATGTCATTGCCATTATTAGAGCTGATTACAGTTAGAGTGGACAAACATTCCAGTTTTTCCTGGACAGCTTGGGTTTATGCCTATTTCTGAGTATAAGTTACCAGTACAATTTCTTTTTTATTCTTACAAGTGTCCCAGCTTGGATGATGAATTATATGGTTACATTGATTACAAAGGGGTTTTCACATGCTGTGTAGCCACTTGACTAAGAAGAGTTTTGGTTGCAAATTACATAAACTCTACTTGAATTAACATAGAAAAACAAAGATTTCTTGGCTCTTATCTGAACCATGGGAAACTAAGAAGTGCAGCTGGTTTCAAGACTAATCCATATTGTACTACAGGCATAACTGGCAGATACAGTGAGTTGGGTTGCAGACAACCACCGGAAAGTGAGTATCACAATAAAGTGAGTTGTAATCTTTTTTCTGATGGACAGTCTTGCCTTCAATTTGTAAAAAATCAAAAACAAAAACAAAAAAAAAACATCTTTGAAGCACAATAAAACAAATAGCCTGCATTTTTAAATTTATGTGTTGCAGGTAAAAACTGAAATTCAATGGTCAGTTTTTTTGTGTGTTTTTTTAAACTTTAGTCATAGCTTTTATAAACCATAATAATAAATTTGTTTTACTCAATGTAAAAGTGTACTCATGTATTTCACAAAGTGATTTGGTAGTTTAATTAATTAAATGACATGACATTTAGACTTTGTTGTCTAGAAAGCAAAGCCATGTAAGTAACATAGTACTCATTCACATATAAATATTTACCTGATTGTTGATTTATGATGACAGTAGCTCCCAATCTCTCCTCTTTTTCTTGTGTATGTAATTGTTCTTGTATACATTTCTATACACACCCATACTCATATGTAGGAAATGATTAAGCACACACAAATAATTACAAAATTTAACCATATGCTGACAGAAAAAGCTAGTGTCACTAAATATAAAAGCACTGAAATGCATGGTGGAATTTAGCCAGAAACAAACAAACATAATTTGAAAATCCCCATATATTTGGGGGCTAAGCAGCAATTTCCTAATCACTTGAGCATTGGTAAGCAAACGAAAACAAACAAACAAAAAACTCAAGTGAAAATTAGAGAATATTTTGTAGTAAATGATAATCACACATGATATATCATAAATATGTGGAGTTTTGTTTATGCTTCAGATACAGAAAGACACAATTTTGCATCTATTCTAACAATAAGAAAAAAAAATCAACTAATCAACAAAATCTGACTTATTTGGACCCATCGGAAAGTTAAGGCCATCATGAAACTAAAAGGATTGAATTCCAAAGACTGTTCAATACCTCTGAGGAGAATGAACACACAAACTATTTCTAGTTTGGCAATGCAAGGGAGAAAGAGGTGGCTAACATAAAAACAGACAGATCTTTATATATACATATATAGTAGTTACTTTGACTAGTGAGTGTTTGTATGTATAAACAGTGGAAGGTATACATAAACAGCAATATTAAACTTCTAAGCTAAGGGAGAAAGACAGGGAATCATAATGTATAATCCTTAATATCTTTTGATACAGTCTACTAAACCTTCTCTACTGAATTTTTTAGTAAGATAAAATATTATGTTCCTAAACTTAGTATGTTTTTCTATAAATCATTTCAGTCTTCCTCATTTTAATCAGGAGGAAGATAAACATATCCACTATAATTATTATTATTATTATTATTATTATTATTATTATTGTTATTATTATTTTAACAAAAGTAATTAGGGACATTATAGCCCTAATCAAAAATATGAAGCAAAATAAAATAAATAACTACAGAGCAGAAAGTGACAAAATAGCATTTTACAGGATATATAATTATTTACTTTGAAAACCAAATATACTCAATTGGAATATAAAACATTCAGTAAATACATTAGACATAAAATTGCCAACTAAGTAGTTTCTCTACATGTATTGGCAAGAGAAAAAAATCATAACTCCTCTATATTAGTTAAAAAGATTAAAAAGACCATATTCATTATGAGAAAAATAATATATGAAATAAAATTAATAGCATCTGTAGAACACCCAATTAACATTTCCTGAGAAAAAGATAATATGAATATTTGAATACTAATAAGTTTTCCATGAAATAGTTAATAAATTTTAAAATATTTCAGTTGAATTCTCTATTATAAATGTGTTACTCTAAGGTTTATTTGAAAGTATAAAATGTGAGGACTGAAAGGAAATGTAAAAAAATAATAATTTTAACACTAGTATTAAAATAAATGGAAAAACATTATCAATCAATATGGTAGTTCTGGCATAAGATTTGAGAATAATCAAAGGTTCAGGAAAAATGAGGCAGAGATAAAACCCTTAAACTCATGTGCTTAAATACAGATAATGGGACCAGTTGGTTTTATCCTTCATCAATGAGAGACGTGGATAATCCATCCCGGCATTCTCTGCCACTAAATCATAATGTGAACTCCAATTGCTGTCACCATATTGCATATTCACAGTCACTGCCTTTTGGTCAAACTGGCATTCAAGGTAAAATCTATTAGAATTGCCTGCCCTGATTTAATAAATACAAAGATTTAATGAAATAAATACTCAAATGAAAACTAAATAAAACTCTTGAGAATTAATTAAATATTTGGGAATAATAGAATTTTGTCACTTTACATTTACATGAGTAAATATCAATATAGTTAAAAGAGTTAAAACATTTATAATTTTTTACCATACACAAGATAAAAACGATTGGTGAATTTTTACCTGAAAATTGTGTAGAAATTCCACATGTAATCTTAAGGGAAAAATTAACAATTTTTTTAAAAGTCTAAATATCTGTAATAAACATCTGCATTGAAATATATATTAAAATGGTAACAAAAGTATTGATGTAACTTAACTGTAAAATAACAGAAATGAGAAGTAGCTATTGACCTAAAATAAAAAGAGCTTTAATGAATCAGTGGGATACAAAATTTTCTTTTTAAAAAGGCACAAATAATATGAATAAATTAGTCACAAATGACAAAATGAAAGTCAAGATATAAAATATATTTCTACTTTGGTAGAAATTCCAGAAATAAAATTGAAACATGGATCAATAACATTTATAATAATCAAAATAAAGAATATAATGTTGCTGAAAAGTAGTTTATTATTGTTTCATGAACTATAAATTGCTGGTGTGCTTTTTGTACTCATATAAAAGAACATTACAAAACATATTTGTTAAAATATATAGTATATATATTATGAAATATATATATATATATGAAATATGTTTAAAATACAAACATGTATATATAGTGACTGACAAAATGGAGAAAGTCAAAGTTAGAAGAGGAAAATAATTCTTCCAGTTTCTCAAAACCATTGCGCAATTACTTATTCAGAACCCTTGAGTCTAGTTATACTTCAAAAATAAGAAGTTTTCACTTTTAAAAAGTATTATGGTGTATAGACTGCATATTGTGTAACACTCTCAGTGGGGTCTAGAGCAGCACACTGTAATCAAAAATATCAATATGATATTCACCACAAGGGCTATAGACTAAAGATCATAATTTCCTCCCATCATTCACATCAGGTTTGGCTGCCAAATGAGATTGCAACAAACTTAAGAAAAACACTTCTGTGGATAAGGGATTTTAGACTTGTACTCAAGCAAGCTATGAAAAGGAATCTATTCTCTTCCTACTGACATGCTACGTGCCACAGGCCTTTCTCTCCAGTGTTGGGGAATTTATTAGTTGTCTTGGCATCCCATTTGAACAAGAGACAGATTACGACTTTACACCATCAGAAGTATCATCATCAATCATTTCATGCACTAGAGGCTTTTGTATTCTAACAGGTTTTGCAGTGTTATAGTGGCTAAAATGTGTGACGTCCTTTGGTTTAGAAGAGAATACTGGGTTAGAAATTTATGCTGTTCTTTTTCGACTACTATCTCTTCAAAACCTGTGTGAGAATTGAAAACCAGTATGCCTTCATAGAATTTAAAAAATACTGTTAAGGTTCATGCAGCAAGCAATTATCATATTACATATCTTCATTTATCATCTATTCTTCCTGGTTGAAATTTCATTAGTGCTAACAGTGTATTACACAGTAGATACTTAAAGAAAAAAAAATGTGTTCTTGAAAGAATAACACATTTTTCCTAGATTGTCTTTTCAAGGAATATGACTTTAGGTTGACAATAAAGTATGTCAATTCATCTGTTTCATTTACAGGTTATATAAATACAATTTTATATAAGTTTATAGCAAACCTTTATCAAGTACACACTAATCATAGGCAGTGTGCTGATAATTTTACATAGAATATATCAATTGATCATGACAGAAATTGTTGGATATGGTAGGTGCCTTAGGGTAAGAGTATTAAGAGTTTTCAATAGGTGAAACAGATTGCACAAAATCACAAAATATAACATGAGATGCAGGGTTAGAGTTCTGATTCTAGAAACAGGTGCTTTTAGCCATTTCAATATACAACTGTTCTTGCAAAGGTATATTTTAGGAATTTTCCTCCAACTAGAGACAAAATGGGGAAATATGCCTGACATTCACCATAAGGGATTTGACTTAGATAAAGTAAAGACTTTCAAACAGAGTATTGTCAAGAGATTCCCTGCAGTCACCTTTTCTCAGTCGTCATGAGAAGAAACCACATTATAGAAGGAAGAAAGAGTATCCTTTCAGGATTCTATATACATTGGCAAAATAGCCTTTAGGGAAAAAGAATAATACATTGAAATAGGTTATAATTATGCAGGACTTTACTAGGAATGCATCTTTATAAATCTTGCTCACATTCCCCCCTAGCAGTTTCTATAGCTGATGCTCTAGTTTCCTTAGCTAAAGATTTTTTTTTACTTTCTGATTTCTGTAACTACTTTTAAATAATATAATTTATCCATCCTTTCAATTAGAAAATATGATATGTCCTTATGTGAAAAGGTGTATTTCACATTGAATAACTTAAGCTATCTTGGTCAATTTTTTAAAAGCAGTGGTAAATTTTTAAGCAAGCAAACCAGTGAATATTATCTTCCGTATGGCAAATAAACTGAGTGACCGCAATTATGATAGAATATAATGAAAATGAGATGTTGTTTTTGTCATACCTTCTATATTATAGAAATATATATATATATATTATGTATTTTGTCATACCTTCTATATTATGTATACTATCTATATTATGTATAATGAAGTACATATATATTATGTATATTATGTAATATTTCATTCTATCTATAGCAATTCAAATTATGCAAGATTTATTGAGAAGGTTTTTATCTCTACTCTTGCCCTAATGGTGGACAAATGTCTTCATTTTATATGCTTTTAAAATACATATATCCAACTTGTTAGAGACTCTAGTGTCACTCAGACTATTTGGTTGTTAGAAATGAAGAATGTGACTTCAATTAACTTATGCAAAAAGGAAAATTTAATAAAGATAATGATAATGATGATGATGTTGATATTGAAGGGTCGCAGCACCAAATGGTAGGCTGAAACCTAGATTTGTATGAGAGGAAGCAGGCCACACCATATAGTCCAGATAAATTGAATTTGATGCCACGTCTAGAATCAATTAACTCTAACCATTTATATTCCCTGCTTCACTGTACTTAAGATTGAAGTGAAAGAGAGAAACACACACACACCCACACACACACATACACACGGAAAAAAAATCAATTAATTGAGATTTGACTTACATATTTTTTGCATCTGATTTCCAAGCTAGACATTTGTTAAATTATTCTTTGCCAAGCTTCTTTTCCCACAAATCCCACAAGAACTGCCAATCCATCATAGCATTTGCCCTAGGCCCTAGCTCTAATGAAAAATGATCCAATGTATCATAACCTGCCTCCTCCTCACTTCTTAAATCCAAACTCTTTGTACTTTGCTCAGAAAAGTTTGGCCCATCAACCGTGTAAGCTCAGGGTATAAGTTTTATGTAATGACTGAATAAATGCATTGGAATACCGTGGGCGGTTTTCCTTCAGGGCCATTAAGGATGGCCTGAATGCACATTTTCCTTTTCAAGCTGGAAAAAATATATCTTATGTAGAGAGTAGCTTTTTATGGCTAAAATATTCCAACTGAAGAGGTGTCTAGCTACAACAGGGAAAATTTCTAAGAGAACTGGCTCATTGGTATTCTAATTCCAGGCCAGTTAAATGATCCATCTCTAATAATTACCACTGGAAATTGGGCTAATGTAAATCAGATCTATGGAAGCTGCCTTCGATGAAGCCAACATTTCAGTGTGTTAATTTTCAAGTGTATTCAAAGTAAAAAAAAAATAATAACTTGTTAGAAAACATGGCCTCTTTAAAAGTTTGATGAGTGCATTTGTAAGTTTTCATCTTTCTCTCTAAATTATTGTTAACTTAAACATGCTAAGTTAAATAACTGATTTCAACTAGATCCATAATAAAAGTGATATTTCATATATTAATTAAATTATAAAATTGAATATAATTGATAATATCCATAAAGTCTTTATACATTATATAAAATATATGGAAAACTCGTGCTTTTACCAATTCTAAACTTGGGTTTGTGTTATCTAAGCTTAGATGTACACATTTGACATAGTTTGGGGTCAAATTATAAACCATGTGGTTTTGTTTCTATAGAATAATGATATTACCAGAAAGAGAAATAATGAATTATTCATATCATCATATAAAATATGGTCTCCGTTCAAGGAATGATAGTTCACAAAACCAGGTTCCTAGGCAAATAGCAAATTGATTGCAACTGAATCTTGTAAATCATTGGTTAATTGTACAGATTCTACATGATAAAGAAAAGGTTATACCCCAGAGCTTACAAAAATGTAAGCATATAGTGAGGGGTGGAAATATGATTCATTTGGATCATTGCAAGAATATAATTTTTGTCTTCAATATTCTGAATATTCTTGCTCTATTTGTTATTATTTCTGTCAGACTAACAATGTCTGATTTCATTTTTTTCCTAATTAAATGTGGATTTCATGGGTGAACCAACTGAATATTATTTTTCCAGTAATCTACTTACAGTACTTACATTTTCTAATTCCTGTTATATCTTTCCAGTCTACAGACTCTATGTAGCCACACTATTTGTTTGAGTTCTAAGCTCTCAGGCTACCAAACATTATAAATAATTGGTATACCGTTATGCCAATTAACTTCACTATATAAATTTACTCTTTAATCCCAGTGTAATCCTAAATCTAAACATTAAAAATTTACTTCCAAATTACATTTCTCACACAAAATATTAAATACTTTTTTTTAAATCTTGAGTCCCTTAATTTGTGCCCATATATTCTTCCTCACCTCCTTTTGGTATGTATGAACTTTCCATGTTTCTTTGTAAGGACATCCTCTCCACTTACTCATGCACTACATTTTATTACCATTCACCTACTCAGAGTGTTGATTATGAAGTTGTCTCCTCTTTTTTTCTGCATTTTCACTTTTCCACTGTCTCGCAATGTGATAGATTGCAAAGCGTAGCTGTGTTTTTATTTTGCCAGGCACACCTGACAAAATTGCTGAAGTCATGAGTTTTGAGGGTGTAGTTAGCAGAAAGATGGTAATTTAACCTGGCCATAGAGAAGGCAAGGGAACTAAAGGAATGAGGAAAAATTGAAAAGTGTTCAGGTCAATGAACTAGCAGTCTGTTTTGATTGAGTCAAAATGGTTGGAGTTGACAAACATTAAAGAAAAAGAGAAAGGAAAGATAAGTGGATTTCAGAATGTGAGGTGATTATAATTGATTTTATAGTTAAGGCATAATACTTAATGGCAATTCAAGGTACTGAAGGAGGATAAAATTTGTGATTAAGATGGGGGAAGAGTAGAGCACTGTAGGTAAACAGGTGAAAGAAATAAAAAGCCATGGCACTTAAAGGACTGAATAGGAGCATATAAAAATCACCAAGACTTAGATCAGGATGTTAAACAGACTACAATGACTCTTCAAGAAATAACAGGCAGTTCTGTAGATGACAATAACTGGAAGGAATAAGATATATTAGATTCTAATAGCACAAGCTTCATAGGAAGAAAGTGGTCTTTTGGTAGGAAAAAATGGATATCAATCTGGAAACAGCAATAAGAAACGAGGAGAACATTTTCCCTTCGCACAGGCAGACAAATATGATAGAGAAAATAGGCAGTATTGAAAAAGATACAGAAGCAAAGTCCCTGGGAGAAGTCGGGATTCAAGGTAGCGGATACAGGGAATTTTGCTGATAACAGATGCTGAGTTTCTGATTGCACTGTAAAAGGACCTTTTTAAATTATAATGGCATAAGAATGAGAAAAATTGTAAAGGACATCTCCAAATATGGAGAGAAATAGGAGAATAGGTCAGGGGTATGCACTGGAATAGGAAGCCAACGGAAATTCGCGGGTATGCCCAGCTAGTACCACTATTGGTGTTGATTAATCAGACAAGCTCATGTGTGATTTTATTTTATTTTATTTTTTATTTTTTACCTTGGATGATGCAATCCATCTTATGACTATTGATAGGAAAATAATGAATTTCTTTAAAAAGATACCTGTGACCTCTGATTTTAACTCTAACTTGAAAAGATTAGAACACATCACTAAGTCTTACAATAAGAAAACACATGAACAAACTAAAAATCAATGACTTTTTTTGGACCTCTCAGAGAAATTATATCTCAAAACAAGCCAACAACCTTATTGGAAAAAAAAAAATTGTTGTTGAGAAACAAAGCCTATCAAACTAGAATTCTAGATGTAGAGATACTAGTCTTTAATAGAAAAACAGAAATAAAAATGTTCTCAGACAAACGAACACTGAGGGAATTTATTTCCCGTGTTTTTTTGCTACAAGAAGTGATAAAGTTCTTTAGGCAGAGGAAAAATGAGACAGGTCAGAAACTTTTATCTACATAAAAAGGAAGAACATCAGAAAAGGAATAAATGAAAACAAAATATATTGTATTATTTTTTATTTGCAATTGATGTAAAAGATAATATATTTTTTTCCAAAGTAATAGTATTAACATTATGTTGGGTAAGTGAAATGAGTGGTAGTGATGTCAAAAGAGATAGGGAGGAAGGAATTGGGAAGACTATTATAAGATCCTACATTACAAATGAACATAAAACACAATGAGATACCACTACACATGTATTAGAATGGCTAAAATCCAAATAATATGACAAAACCAAATATTCCCATGGAACTTTCATTCAATACTGACATAATGTCACTTTGGAAGACAATTGGCAGTTTCTTACAAAAGTAAACATAGTTTTACTGTACAATTCAATAATCACACTACTAGGAATTTATCCAATTGATTAAAAAATGTCTGTCCATACAAAATGTGCACACACGTGTTCACAGCAGCTTGTTCATAAATGCCCAAAATTGGAAGCAAGAAAAATTTGCTTCAATGTGTAAATGGATAAACAAACTATAATACATTCAAACAAGAAAATATTAAATGATAAAAAGAAATGAGCTATCAAGGCACAGAAATATATGGATGAATCTAAGATATATACTGCAAAGTCAGAGAAGCAAGTCTGAAATATCTACACACGGTATGATTCCCATTATATACCATTCTGGAAAAAATGGAATTATAGAGAGGTTACATCGATAGTTGCCAGGTGTGTGTGTGTGTGTGTGTGTGTGTGTGTGTGTGGTGGGGATGAAGGAGAGCAGGAGGATGAAATAGGTGATGTACAGGGGATTTTATAAGGACAGTGAGATTTTTCTTTTTGGTATTGTCATGGTGAATATAAGACATGACTTTGTCAAAACCCATAGAACTTTATGGAACAAATAGTAATCATAAGTGCAAATTGTAAAAACTTGTTTAGAAGGACAGAGGAACCAAGAATGGAATTCAGGATGTGACAAAACAATATGTGTGCATTGAAATTATATGAAACACCCTCAATAAATGGAGTGCAGAAAAAGGTATTGATGTAAGCAACTTTAGAAATGAGTGGAGTCTGTAATGAATGCAAAAGGAACTGTATATAAGCACTGTGTTCTAGTTGATATAGTTGTGACCCATAGGGTACAGGTCAACAGTTTGAAACTGCTATACATGTACGCTGGAGTTGAACACTTAATAAATACTCAAAAAAACTAAGTTTAATCACTGGGAAAATAGGAAATAAATCCCTGTAGAGGGACAATCTTCAAAATACCTGACCAAAATACCTCAATACTGTCAAGACATCCAAACAAGGAGTGCCTGAGAAATCATCAAAGACAAAAGAAAGCTAAGGAGACAATATGACTAAATGTAACGTGGTGTTCTGCATGAGACCATAAAACTTATACAATAGATAAGGGATAGTAGATGAAAACAAAGGTAATCTAAATAAACCGTTAAGTTTACAAATGATAATATATCAATATTGGTTCACTAGTTGTGAAAACTATATCATACTAATTGCCATGGTGAATATAAGACATGGCTTTGTCAAAACCCATAGAACTTTAAGAAACAAATAGTAATCACAAGTGCAGATTGTAAAAACTTGTTTAGGAGGACAGAGGAGCCAAGAATGGAATTCAGGATGTGACAAAACAATCTATGTATATTGAAATTATATGAAACACCCTCATAGAATTTTTAAATTATATATATATATATGTATATATACATGTATATACATGTACACATATATACATATATATACATATATGTACATACATATATGTATATATACATACATATATATATAGAGAGAGAGTCTATATTCACACTATGAAAGTCCCCAGATGTTACATATGACAAGCCCCACAGAACAAAATCAGAATCTTTTTGTTTATTCCTAATGTTGATAACAATGCATTATATACAGAAGTTATCTTCATTAACAATAAGGTAAAATGGATATAGAGTATATGAGAGCTCTCTGTATTAGCCATACAAGTTTTCTCTAAATTTGAAACTACTCTAAAATAACAACTTTATATAATAGTATAATACATTAACTTTTAAATAAAACACATAATGAGGAAAAAAAACAAGAGATAGTAAGATGAAACATGAGAGATTTTTGTCGAAAATATGCATACATGCTACAAGGTCCTGAAAAATTATTTCACATAACTGACTTTCAATTTACTAAAGGCCAACCCAAAGTAGCCAAATATTTTCATTATGTGTTAAAAAGAATTATAACTACTATTGATCTTTAGAAAAAGCAAACAATTTTCTCTGGAGAAGCAAAGTGTTCTCAGATTTCAAACTTGAATCATGTATTTTTTATGATGTGATAGATTTTAGCAATTATTGAAAACAATTCTGTCCTTTTAAAAAAGCAAAGAAAAAACTAGGCAGTGCATGGAACATATAACTACTTAAATATAAAACATGGCATGTGTTGTTGTCAGATGACATTGTCATTGCTCAGGAGTTCTTCATCCCATGTCTTTACCGCCTACCGAATTTTTTTGGCATGCAATTAGCTCTTCATAAATATTTATTATGACTATATTATATAAATTAATGAAAAAGGAGTGACCCAAAGGGCTTCTCACTGTACTTTTTATCCCTTATTCTCTAATGTTTTCCACTCTCCCTTCATTTCACTGTACTGAACTCCCATTTTGTACATGTGTCCTGTTATAGTCATTTTTACTCTAACTTGAAAGATAGGCCAGTGGTCAGTTTCATTTATTTAAATAGTCTCCCTATTACTTCCAGTCAATAATTATTTATGATGAATTTAGCACCTTTCTAAGTAGATATAGTTTTGACATTTACACAATATTATGATTAGAATGTATTCTGTAGTTAAAGTGAAAGAACTTGAATTCAGGAAAAAAAATCTTGACCCACATTTTAAAATAATTAATTTATAATTTTCAAATATATATATATATATATATATATATATATATATATATATATATATATATATATATTTGAGAGAGAGAGAGAAAGAACCTATATTCATACTATGAAAGTCCCCAGATGTTACATATGACAAGCCCCACAGAACAAAATCAGAATCTTTCTGTTTATTCCTAATGTTGATAATAATTCATTATACACAAAAGTTATCTAAAACAGCACTTGGATAATTTTAATGAATTCTAACAATTCTAATTCTAAACATATAGATTCCCAATTTTTCTTATTTACAGAAAAGTAGGTTAATAATTTTAATAGACTATTTATTTACTTGGAAAATATGAATGTTAAACTACAAATTTTAGATCCTTAAAGGCCAAATACAACACTAATTATAAAATCACATTTTGAGTTTATATTCATGTTAAAACTTTCAGCGTAGAAGTTCAACCAGTCTTTCAAATTGCTTAAAAAATTCAAACAAGCAGAATTATTTTATTAATTAAATAGACCTTCTATCAAAACAGTAGTTCTTTGCTGTGACTGAGAAAATCATCTTCAATATCCAAATTCATGTTTACACTACATATTCAACCTTCATTTTATGAATAATGTTTAATAGTGAATCTCTTAAACTAACAAATAGAAAGATGTATTCTCAGGTTTTGCTCAACATATTTTTCAAACATCTGTTTTCAATGAACTGTTGTAATTTTTGACTCTGCAGGTCTCCAAAAATGCTGAATGACTATTTTTGACTACCTGGACAAGAAGTCAAAGGAAATAACTAGGCACAAACTATTGTCTTGAATTTAGTACTTTGATCCATACAGAGTCTTATATATTCTGTCAACATAATTTCTTGCAGCTTGATATTCTGCCATAGCCAAAACAAGCCCTTTTGTTGATTTATTTTGTTTTTGGTGAATTCAATTCATTGCTAACCAGATGTAGCCCTGAAGCTTTAAGTCCACCTGTTTCCAGACATCACTATCCGGGCATGCAGCCACTATAATGCCAGAGTTCCTGAATGAATGCTCAAGTATTGACTAGCTTTCCACACCCACAAACAAATCCACACAGAGGTCTATCTAATAGTGTTGAAAGGTAATCCCCCTTGTTCTCACATTTCTTTGGTACAATATTTTCACCTTTCTGACTTTCACTCTATAGAAACCACTGAATTAAGCTGTTTCATCTGTCACATTTAAATATGTTCTTTATGGGGGAAAAAAAACACACCAGAGAACAGAGACTTTTGAATATAAAACAGGATAGAATCATCAAATATTTAGGCAGTATTGTGTCCTTTAAGCACATAAGTTATTAAATTAATGTAAATGGCAATTTGCTCATTGTAAATACCTTGGCCATATGCAGGGGTTAAAAGAGCAAACAAGACAGCTAATGCTATTTGCATATGTGTCTTGCAATTATATACTTAATAATAGGAATAACATCAGTTATCATTCTAGGTGTTTTCTAAATATTAATTGAGCATAAACCTACATAACTTTTTACTGTTGGTATCATAACTGTTACTATTCTGCACATTTTACAGATAGGCAAATTGAGCCCAGAGTACCACACCTGATGTCAAATTGCTAGTAATTGGCAGAGCCAAGTTTTAAATCCAGATAGATCCGCTCCAGGGATCATACTCTAACTACTACTTTACACTATTCCTGCTCAATGACCTAACCATTAACTGACTTTGCAAAGTCAAAGATATGCAGCTACTATTGGTTTATATTGATTTTATGGCCAACTGTTATAAATTCTGTCTTGAATATATCCAATTTAAAATATGTCACCCTAACGTGGTATTCATTTGAAGAAATCAATGAAAATTTATATGGGTTTTGAAGAAGATATCATTTTACTAGGTACAATTACAAGTAAATATTTTAAGGTTCTTCGATGAATTTTTTTTTTTTAAAGTTGAGATTGAACTTATAGCTTGAGATCAAAATGATGTGCAAATCAATTTGTGACCTTGACAAAATTATAATTTTTTTAATCGTCACTTTGTTCTTAGGGATAAAAACCCATTAAAATCAAATAAAAAGGCATTAAACCCAGCTGTCAACATTATTTTCATGCTTCTAATTATAAACAGAGGAATTGCTGTGATAAACATATAACTCTTTCTATGATGATCCAGACTGTAACTAAAAATGTCATCTAATTCTTGTGTAAAAGATACGTGTATATAATATAGTACTATACAAATGAAATAGTAAACCTTGTTTTGAAAACATTGAAAATTATCGATTAAAATCTGACTGTGGGGGAGCAAAAATATAATATTTCTAAGAAACTGAATAATTCCTTCATTGTTAAAGCATTATGAACTTATTTATACTCTTCCCGTAGTAGCCAGTCATTTCAGTTTGGACATTGACTTTAGATGTCACTTTAGCATTTATTTTGTCAAAGGTAGGTTTCCTGACCAGGCATAAAATATCAACCAACTTCAGGTATCATTAGCAGGTTTCAAATATTATATGTCTTCTGATTTTCTAATGAGTTTGTCTTCAATTGACACTGTGAAATTTAAACACTGAGTCGCCTCTAAATTTGGACATATGTAAGCCTCAGTAACTTCAACGGGTTTCAAATAAGCACATCTCCTTATGGGACCCGTAATATTGCCACAGATATTTTCAAAGTAATACTATTTTCTGAAGGCAAAGGCACCATGTTTAGTTACAATAAAATTCTCATTTAATTATAATGGGACTCACTATAAAATATGATATTAACATGTCAAGTCAATTTCATGCTCCCCTCTTTTCAGGCTATTTAGCACAATAAATTTCATGCTAATCAGTTTGAGCATTTAATGTTAAAGATGGAATTTGGCATTTCTGCATATCTTATGAAAATGTATGCATATATATATTTATGGTGAATGTGGCAATGCATTGACTTTGAAATTAGCATTGACATTTAATTATAATTTGATATTGTTATAAATTAGAGTTAAAAGTAAAATAGGATATTCAATTATTAAAGTGATAGTAAAATAAATAAATAAATAAATAAATAAATAAATAAATAAATAAATAAATAAAAGACATAGCCTATAGAAAAAACTAGTATGGAGAATCACTTATCAAAAGCTCAGAATAGTTAACTTCACAAGTTATGATGATTAACGACTATTATTTCTTTTTTTGCCTTATGGCATTTTATATTTTTCTTCAGTGTGAATGCATTATCAGTCAATTTTGTATACGTTAAAAACTTGTGAGCTAGATTTTAATTACTTAGAGTAACTAATAAACTACAGAATGGACTAAAAATACAAAACATAATACATAAAACTGGTTCTGTTTCTCAGTATAACAGACTAAGACTCTACTAAAAAGACCCCACCACCTGCACCGAACAAATATAGTACCCAGACGTAATATAAAAAGTGACTCTCCAAAGGTACTGGAGCGTGAACAAAAGCAGAAAAACTATAATAAGATTATATACTTGTTTGAAAGAGGGGAGACATGAAGCTATACACCTAAATTCCCATTTTCTTGGCTTTTAGCCAAGAAAGTTGTGTGACCATCTCACACAACTTCAAATTGGGGCATGTGTCAAAAGCTCACAATTTTTCTGATTTGGGAAATCAGGGGAAAAAAATCTTGATGGTGAAGAGAGTGAGGGGAAAACTTCAAGAGAAAAAACAAAGCAAGATCCCCAAGTTCTGTCCACCCAAGTCTCTGTGAAATCCAGGAGTCATGCATTTTTCTTTTAAATTTTTTTCTCGCCTATTTGAATTTTTAATTAAATTTATTGGAGTGACAATGGCTAATAAAATTGTATGTTCTAAGTATACAATTCTACAATAAATAATCTGTATATTGCATTGTGTGTTCCTCACCCAAAAACAGTTCTCCGTCTCTCACCATATATTTGACTCCTTTACTCTTTTCTACCTCCCCTCTTTCCCATCTTTCTCTCTGGTAACCATTAAACAGTTGTCTATGAGGGCTCATGCATTTTTTAAACAGACCCAAAGCAGTCCAACTAAAGACAAAGATATATATGACGAACAGATAACATATAAGGAATACACAGTTCAAACCTAGTCAACAAAATTACATGTTAAAAAAAACAATATTCATTAAATAAAATAATTTTAATAAATAAAATATCTATAATCAAAATAGGAAATAACAGGCATACAGTGTCCAATATAAAATCCAAAATTACTCAAGAGATGAAGAGCCAAAATATGGAACATATACTAACATGAAAAGAAAAACAATCAAGGCGGGCCCTGAAAAGAATCAGTCATTAGAACTATGAGATAAATAGTTTCAAGTAGCTATTATAAGTATCTTCAGTTAATTAAATCAATGTATATATTTTAATATATGAAATCTCAGTAAAAGATAAGTAAATTTCAAAATAGAACATAAACAATAAAAAATAACTGAACAAAAATTCTGGAACCAGAAATTGGAATTTCTGAAAAATATGTTCCCTGGATGGACTTAGTGAAAAAAACATGATAAAAAATGTGCAAATTGAACATATATTAAGAGATAAAATCCAAGGTGAACAATATGTGTTGCCACACAGCAGCCTACCTGTCTGTCTCCTCATACCTGTCCCTAAAGCAAGGAGAGTCTGAGAGATGTATCCTTTCAGGGACATTGCTTCACTTTTGTGCCATCTCTCTGTTTGGTCCCAAAGATGACTGGACAGTTAAAGACGGGTATGATTTTCCACGTGAAAAGCAACCTAAGACAGGGGCAGTCGAGTGGGGACCCACTGGAAAACTTGCGGGGTCCATAGAGGTGGGCATAGCCCCCCACCTTCCCCTGGCTAAGGAGAGCCTCTGCCTCTGTGGCTGCATTCTTTCCCACAACCTGCACTGGAAGAGATTCAATGATGTGCTCTCCATCTATTCATATGCATAAAGGTTTTGTCCCTTGGAGAAGTAAAGCAAGGGTGATTGGCTTAAATCAGTTTTCTATTATAATATGTGGGATTCACAGATCTTGAGATTGACAAGGTTTATCTCATTTACTTCCCCACCTAACTAATAAAAGCTAATGTGCAGGCCTGATTCGGGGCTCAGTTTTTGAAGCTGGAGTCCCTTGTCCCCGCTTGCACTCTATTCTTCGCTAATGTCTTTCATAACCCTGCACCACCCTACTCGCTCCCCATAACACTCGTCATGCTGGATGGGACAAATATAGAGAAAAATATTAACAGAATATTAGATAATATATGATCAGGCATATTTGTAATTGGAATAACAGTGGAGGCTACAGCAAGAACAGGACAATTATTCAGGAAAAAAATACTCATAATTTTCCCAAATTTGTTGAAAAAAAATTTCAGACACAGGATAAACACCAAGCAGAATAAACAAACCGAAATAAGCTCAGGGTGAAATATATCATATCCCAACTGTTGAAAGCCAAAAATATACAACAACACCTAAAAGAAGAAAGAGAATAATAAGCTGTTATGTACAGGTTAACAATGATCCAATTAATGAATGACTTAGAATAAGAAGCTATGGAAGCAGGAGAGTGGAAGAACAATTTAAATAAAAATGAACAAAAAAACCTGTGAACTTAGAAAAAAAATTTTATTTAGGAATGAAAGTGAAATAGAAAAAAGAAAACAAAGAGAAATAATTTGTCAATAGCACTACAAGTAAGGTAATTCTTCACACCCAAATGTAATGACAGATGAAAATTCATATCCTCAGAAAATAATGAAGAACATCAGAAATGATAAATGTCTATGTTAATGCAAAAATAGTTTTTTGCCCTTCTTTTTAATTTATTTATAAAAAAATAGTTGTTTAAAAGAGTAATTATAGTCTTCTGCAGTTTGTAGCATATGTTTGTCTATTATAAATAATTATATAGGATGAGAAGAGAAAATGACAAGTAAAATTAGAATACGTTTTTACCTGAATATATACAAACTCATAGGAAGCAGCCAATCCATGCATAGAAGGAAATGTGTAGTTTTAAAAGCCTATATTGGAAACAAAGGCCTATAAGTTTCCATCATTATAATTTAAAAGAAAAACGACACATTAAACAAACAAACAAACAAAACAGAAGGTAGGAAAATGCAAAGTTGAAGCAGAAATAAATGAAATAGAAACAGAATATCAGTAGATAAAAACAAATAATGAAACTGAAAGGTGTTTCGTTGTAAAAAAAAAAAAAATCATGAGAATTTTTTCCAGATTTACTAGAATGTTTTCCAGATTTACTAAGAAAAAAAAAGAAGAGACGCAAATTACCAAAATTAGAAATGACAGCATATATCACTATAGACTTTACAGAAAACACAATAATAAAAATAGAAAATTATGAAGTGTGTTGTACCAACATATTTAACAACCATGGTGAAATAGAATTTTTTTAGAAAAATACAAATTACTTATCCTGACTCTGGGAATAAAAGTAGAAAACAATTCCATATCAAATAATAAAATTATATTAAAAGCCTTTCTACAACGAAAACTGTAGGGCCAAATGTCTTAAATAATGATTTTTGTCAAATATTTTAAAACAAAATAACACTGATATTCCATACTCTTTTGGGAAATAGTGGAATATGCATTACCTTAATTGCAAAACAAGAATAAGTCATCATAAGACAGGAAACTACAACCTAATATTGTTTGAACATAGAGGCAAAATTGAATCTAACAATATATAAAAATAATGCACCATGATGACTTGGCATTTTCCTGAGGAATGCAAAAAGCATTAACATATTTAAATCAATAAGAGTAATATATCATATAGTTATGGTAATCTTATGAAGGTTTAGGCTGCATAGAGAATGTATTGTTAGGTTTAATTTTGTAGACTAGTTTACGTCTAATCTTGATTGAAACTATGTATTTCTAGTAATCAATTTCTACACATAGGTGAATGAAAGAATAGATATAGATTTAGTGTCCAAAATATCCACAATATTGTGTTTCTCTGAAAATAAGACCTAACTGGACCATCAGGTTAACGCATCTTTTGGAGCAAAAATTAATATAAGACACGGTCTTATTTTAATACAATATAATTCCAAGTCTTATATAATATTATGTAAGACCTGGTCTATAATAAATATAATACAATATGATATAATATAATATATTATACGTAATAAATAAAATATAATATGATTAATATAATATAATTAATATAATACAATATAATATAGTATAATATAATATAATATAATATAATAGACCCTGTCTTACATTAATTTTTTTCCAAAAGATGCATTACAGCTGACTGTCCAGCTAGGTCTTATTTTCGGGGAAACACGATAATTGTTTTATCTTTAAGATAAAAAAATACTATTAAAGTGTAAAACTTAAATATTTTACACATAGAAATAGTTCCATATGAATAAGAATTATACAGAAATCCTTTCAGAACATTCATATTAGCATTAATATAGGGGATCTGATAATTAAGTTCACAAAGTTGTTGCAATGATGTTGCTAACTTTTTTTGATATCAGAAGGATTATTCATTATGAATTTGTACCAATTGGACAAATAGTTAATTAAGTTTACTATTTGGAATGGTGAAAAGGCTGTGTGAAAAAGTTGGATGACCTGAACTTTTTGCCAACAATTCATGGCTTTTGCATCATGAGAATGCAACAGCTCACACAGCAATGTCTGTGAGGGAGTTATTAGCCAATAAACAAATCACTGTATTGGAACACCCCCCCTACTCACTTGATCTGGCTCCCAATGACTTCTTTCTTTACCCAAATATAAAGGAAATATTGAAAGGAAGATATTTTGATGACATTTAGGACATCAATGGTAATACGATGACAGCTCTGATGGCCATTCCAGAAAAAGAGTTCCAAAATTGCTTTGAAGGGTGGACTAGGCTCTGGTGTCATTGTATAGATTCCCAAGGGGAGCACTTCGAAGGTTACCATAGTGATATTCAGCAATGAGGTATGTAACACTTTTTCTAGGATGAGTTAAGGAACTGAATTGTCCTACCTCATACAGCAAAAATTCTGATTTCTGCATGAAGGTTATATGTCAGATTAACTGAGTCTTCACATTCATTTTGTAAAATAAGTAGCGTAATGCCTAGTCAGGACATGGTAGGCTACTGTCTCTATTGCACTTACTAACGTCTGATCCCACTAGTTGAATCATATATTACAAAGAGTTGTTTAATTGTTCAATAATTTCTATTGTGTGTTATACAAATTTAAATGAGAATTGAATATTAAAAAAGTAAAGCCTAGTTGCATTCAAAAGGCCCACATATTTCTTTATGTTTTTCTCTAGTTTGAAATATGAAGTTGACGTGTCAGTATGTTGCTACAGATTTAGGTTAAAATGATATAAATAGATATCTACATTAAAAAAAAGTGTCCTCTTATTAAAATTGGAAAAGCTGCTAATAAATCAATTTTGAGGGAAAACTAGGCTTTTAGAGTATGCATATATCATTTGTCATGATTCTTCACTTTGGCTGAATGAAACTCATGTCACATTAGGACTTCTAAAATTAAATATTTAGTTTAGACAATTGATTACAACATAACTATAGTTTTGTATGATCACTAATAATTATAGCAAAAGCTAGAATATAATGTCAACAAGTCAAAGGACTAGAATTTAGGTCTACCTTTTAAGTGTGTTACTTGAAGAATGTGCTAAGTCATTTTGCAGAGACAACGTGTTTAGATATAATTATTTGAAAACAAGACATTTACAAAATGTATTTTCACAATCCTAAGTAATTATGTCTTGTGAAGATAATGGTTTTTATTGAGCTAAATTAATACAATTTTATGAGTTATTTTGTAAATTATATTTCATAGTAAATACATTTTAAGGAATAAAATTGGCATAAAGATGTTCAAGATTGCCTTAAAATCTCACAAAAATGTGTAAATTTCTCAGAAATTAGATGCTGTTTTTTTCTGAATGTCAGTAAACACTGAGAATGTATATGCTCTCTACAACCTTTGTATAAAAGCACACTTTTCTAAATTATTGCAGCCACATAGATACGGAGCTTTGATTGAAGACAAAAAATAAATAAGTAAAACATAAAAAAAATAAAAAACAAAGAAAAAACTTTATGAAGAAAACATAATATTTCTTTCTTTTCACCATCTACTTAGATGCAACGATTATCATTTTTCAAAGATACCTGAGTTATTGCAGTGGGTATTGAAAGAATAGTAGGAGTATCTTTACCAGATAAAATAAATTTCAGTGAGCTCTAAACAGTGCTCCATGGTTGTATATTTGCCAGGTGTTAGAAAAGAAATTTCTTTCTTTTATTCACATAGGATTATGAGAATGAATCTAGACTCAGGTAACAAAATTTTCCATTTCTTTAATTATATGAAACATAGTTCTGGTTTAGTTTTAGAATTATTAGCGTAGATTAGAAATTATGGTAAAAATAAGTGACATAAATCAGTCAGCAGAACTTCGTTTTTTATTAATACAGAAATATATAGACCCAGGCATTTTGAAATAAATGAAGATATCTCAACACCATAGCACATACCTAAAAGTTAAGATATTTATCTCTAGCTTAGAGATGAGAAAACTGAATCATAAATAGGCTGCATTAGAAGTCTACAGCCACAAAAGGGAGATTAAGTCAGATTTTAAGTCTAGTCACTTTGATTTCAATGTCTGCATTTATTAAACTACATTAAAGTATCATTAAATCTGGGTAGAAAATTAATGGCAAGCTCACTTAAATTATAAGTTAAAAAGGGCTTAATATTGTTGCTAATAATGCATAACGGGCTGAGGCAATAGCTAATCATGTTGTCTAGTGTCCACCAGTAATCTGTTTAGGATATTTTTCACAAAACATAGATTTTCCTCCTAACATGATAGATGAGGCTTATTTCACGAATGCCTTAAACACCACAGAAATAAATATGAAATGCAAGCTCATTGTCTAAAGTAACATTGCCTGTCAAAGCATGTACTGAAAATAACCAGTTCAGGGCTGCAAATTGCTGTAGTTTAGATGAAAATAAGAGTACTACAAGTCATTTGGAGAAGACTGCAAAAATCCTTAGCTAATAATCATTTGTAAAGACAAAGGTCTTCATCAAACTTCCTTGCATAAGGCCAACAACAGTCGGTGGCAAATTATGCTGAAGAGCTTGACATGTGGTATAATCCTTCACCACATTTACAATGTTATAAATATACTAGAGCTATAGTCTAAACTTTCACATAAACAACCTTCTTATGAGTTGAAAGTTGTTTGATCAAAAGAGCAAATTACAAGATATCGCAGTGCTAGCCTCTCATAAATAGTATACTTCATACATTTCACTACGGTTGATGCTGCTTAAATAGATTTTATTCCATAGGAAAAAACCTTACAGACCAAATCAATTTACACGTCAATAAATAGCGAGCGTGAATCGTATTTATCAGTAGAGTTCTATATATTTTTTTTTCTCTTCAATATAGAATTAAAACATCTCAGGATATAAAGGAATTTATTCAGGCAACTAAGTTTATTTGTATGTAATTCCAGAGCAGGTGAAAACAAAGAAACTTCTAAGTAAAGTTGTGGAACAGTGGAACAGAGTGGTATGCTAAGCATATGAAGAGTGATAGCAGAAAAATTCTGACACACAGTCTCATCTCAGCTAGTTCTTCTAGCCTCTCACTGTGTTTGCGTAATGCATTTTTCCTTTGAGCGACATTTTCTAAAAACATATTTCCCCAGTTAGCAAGAAATTACTATGTACATAACAGAAACATCGACACATGCTGTTCCATATACTAAGAGGAAAGTAACCCTTCTCTGTGAAGCATGCACTAATGGAAGTAGATCTTATGTTTTGAAAATGAATGTATCTGTATTTTTCTTTATGATTTAATATGTAATCATTTTCATAATATCATCATTTTTAGTAAGACTAACTTAAGTAAAAGTAATCAAAACATACATAGATGAAAAGTAATTTAGGAAAAAAAACTTCAGAATTTCACCTGGCAATCATGAAAACATCATTACATATTTAAATATATCTCTCTATTTATAATTAAATAGATATATAGCTTCAAGAATGGATAGAAAGAAAGACGAATGTATGGACGTGATAGAAAAATAGAGGTATACAAAGGTGATGGAGATATATATATATATAGATATATAGATATATATCTATATATATATATCTATATATCTATATATATATATAGAAAGAGATAAAGAGGCATAGAGAAATAGGCAGACAGACAAAATGGTATCATAAGAATGAAATATTACTTAAAAATAAAAATTACTGAGTTACATAAAAATAAATATAATTTAAATTAAATTACTAAAATAATATGATGAATGATTTTAAGAATGGTAAATAAATATTTATCAAAATGATCTATGTTAAGAATCCTTTAACATTTAAAATAGTTATGAAAACATCACATGATAAAGTATTTATATATTGCAACTTAAAACTTTAAACTTCAAACTGAATTTATTGCTTCTCTCTCTTAAAAATAAATAGCACTTAAACTTTTTACATTACTCTATCTCTTACAAGTTCTGTCTCCAAAGTGGTTCATATGCATTTATTATATCTTTTGCTGTTTTTTTATTTATTTTTATTCTTCCCTGGATTGTGTTATTTCTTATAAGAAATTTACTCTTATTCTTACCTTTCATTTCTCTTATATTATGTGTCTTCCCCTCACCTTGTTTTTAAGATATTTTTCTGTACGTTCCTTATCTTCAGTAATTTCACTATTAAATGTCTTGATGTCATGTTTTTTTGTGGTAATTCTGCTTCAGCTTCTGTGAGCTTCCCGGATCTCTGGGTTTTTGGTTATTTTTTTTTTTTAATAAAATTAGGGTTTGGGGAATTGGCCATTATTTGTTCACATATTTTTCTTACTTCCCCATCTGCCACTCCAATTACATATTACATATACTTCTCAAGGGCCACTGAGCCTTTTTTTTTTTTTTTTTTTTTTTACTTATTTTCTCTCTGTGTGCTTCAGTTTGTATAGTTCATTCATCTTCTTTTCTGCAGTGACTAATCTTCCATTAGGCCCATTTAATTATTATTTTAAAATCTTACATATTCAATTTTCACCTCTGGTATTTCCATTTTTATATTTTCCACTTCTCTCCACATTTTGTTAATATTTTCTCTTAAATCCTTCAGCTATGTATAATAGTGGTTTTAAAAATCTTTGTCATGCAAATTATTCTTTTCTGTCACTTCTAGGTTTATCTGTTTTTAATGATGGTTATTTCTACTGTCTTTCAGTGAGTTTTTCATCTCTTTTGTTCTGAGTAATCTTTAACTTGTTGCTGAAAATTATAGCTGCTTCTTTGTTGAACCATGGATTTTGTGTCTTTACTTGACAAAGGGAATTTGTTTGTTTGGGTCAGATATGTAAAAAAGTTACACATCAGCTTTATATTTTCAATTTCTTTTATTTTTATTTTTTTAGCATGGCACTCCACTTGACTATATTGGAAGGCTAGTTATTGATGCACGTTATTGAGCCCACACTCACTTATTGAGGTATGAATAATCTGGAGTTTTTGCTGAATACCTTGCATACTCAATGAGGTCTGGTGACTGGCTCGTTGGACTTGAATGCTGATTGCTAGGGTAAATTCTGCGAATTGCTCAATTTATAACTTCCTGGTACATCCCACCAAACCTTAGGTAGTTTCACAAAACTCATGTACAATTTCTATTCAGCAAATTCTCTACGAACCTCATGTCTATTTCTGGAGCTATGTTTTTTGCCAAATTCCCACCTATTCATATTTTACTCCATGAATTCCAGCTAACTGAGCCTTAAAACCATCCATTCCCTTCCTTCTTATCTCAGCAAAACCACTGTGCTATTCTTGGGTTCCCCTCTGCTGTGCTTAGTTCTGGGAAAATTTCTTCAGGCAAACACTGAGGCATTGGAGGGCTCACCTCATTGGTTTCCCTTTTTCCATGGATCCTATTCCCATGCTGCCTATGGTTCAAGAAGGGAAATAACAGTTCATATATCTCATCCAATTTTCTAGTGCTTATGGTGGAAGAAAATAGTTGGTAAAGGTTATACCACTGTTGCCAGAACTTGAAGTGAGATTTGTTTTTAAACTCTTCTTTTCATATAATTATATAAAACTAAAAATTTTATGTTCCCTGGTTAATTCTCACAAATTTGGATGCTATGTTGTAATGTATTCAATTTACAACATCTACTGTAATTTATTCTAAAACCTTTGGTTATTTAAAAAAATATATTTTTTTAATTTCCAAAATTTGAGGGTTTTAAAAATTATCCTATTGTTACAAATTTCTAATTTACTTGCCTGTTGTCTGATAACATCCTTGCATAATTTCAATCTTCTAAAATGGTTGTGATTAATTTTTATGGTCCCTAATATATAAACTTAGTAAAGATTTCATGTGCAATTGAAGTCATATATATATATATATATATATATATATATATATATATATATATATATATATATATATATATATGAAATCATTAGGTATTTCCACTCTTCTTTCAATTAGATAAAAAATATTTGATGGTATTACTTAGTTTCTTTATAGCTTTTTTTGTTTTATCATAAACTCCAGTGAGTTGTTAAAATCTAAAATTAGGATTACAGTTCGGTTTATTTCTCCCTTTGGTTTGTTCAAGTGTTTACTTAGTTTATTTTGAACATTATAGCATCTCCCTTCTTCTCAGCCCCCCATAGAACCTGAATCTGGTTGCCTAATGATGTTTTGTCATTTGTCATTGATGTCAAATGATGTCAGCCCTTAGCCAGAGAGCCATAGGTGCTGATACACAGTTGCAGAGTATGTTATGCAGTCTCTCTCCTCCAATGTCCTGTCTCATAAATCCAGTTCATTTAGAAAACCTATACTCCGATCTCTGGACTTTCAGTTCAGTAGGACGTCAGTGCTCTACTTGTATTTCACCTTCGTTTGCTGCAGTTGGAAAATTGTCCTGTGGCATAGTGCTGAGCTTTCTTAAGGCTCACCTCATTTTATCTTATTTCAGAAATCTCAGTCTTATATTAAATGTTAGCAAATGTCTAGGAAATGTTGTCACATAAAATTATTATAGTTGTTCGTACAGGAAAGAGTGTCATTTTCTCTTGTATCAGTTACTTTGTCATGACCTGAGTCCAAGTCCTCTTTTATTATGTTTGAAAATGAATAATTTTGCCAGGTATTAATAGATTTCATCAAGTCTTTCAATCTGAAAATAATTTCTTCTTTTAAATTGTTTCTTTCTTAAAGAAATCTATTCTATTTCTAATGCAATAAAAATACATTTTTTTATTGAGTTCTGTTAATTATATAGATCTACAAACTTCTCTATTTATGCCTATGTATTTTTGTCTAATTTTTAAGGCAATTTGAACTATTTCTTCCATGTTATTAATTTAGTTTTTGCTATATTTGGTTAATTCTTAGTATTTCTATTTTCTTTAATAATTGTATATTGTTGCTCTTTGGATGCCTTTTCTTTATTTGATTCTGAAATCTTCTTTGAATCTCTATTCAGTTGTCTTAATGTTTATCTTTGTTTTATCTATTCATTGATTTTGTCATTTTAAAGTTTCTATAATGAAGAAAAGTTGTGGAAAATATTATATATATATTCATGTCTTGCTGATCTATCTAGCCTTCAGTGTTTTATGTTTACCATATTTGTGTTCACTTTTATTCATATTTAATAAGAAATCCTCTATCTTGACTTCCATTAATCTGAAGTTGGAGCATCCCTTTAGAACACATGCCCGGTATATATAAAATCTGATATTTACCCCTTCGAAACTTTACTTGAGAGGAGAGTATTGGATTTCTGATTTACTGTTCTATTATCTGACAGCACAGAAGGAAAAAAAGTAAATTTGTCGGGTTCTAGATAGATACGGATTCTTGATATAGGAGAAGTTAGTTAGGTCAACAGTCAGTTTTGTTGGATATGAATGATATTATCCTTTATGCAATTTTGTTTAAATCACAAACCAGGTTTCACTTCATCTACACAGGGAAATTTCATATCTATATTCTGTTAGATTATTTTTCTAATTCACTGGAAATCTCTGGTATCTTTGACTTAAAAATTCTGTCAATTCCAAAGATTTATTTTTCCCTTTTCCACTTGTTTCTCCCTAGAAAGTACACTCCCTTAAAAACAAAGTAGGGAAATAATGAGTAACACTTTGGTTTGGGGCCACTGTTCATTAAGTCATAACATAGCAAGGAATCTATCGCTTTCCATTCTCAGGCTGCCACCTTCCCTAGTAGTTCTGACATATTAGGTTTTTAATTATTTTTCAATCCTGTAAATCTATTTATTATTGGAAATGATATAATTTTGATCCTAGGGACATTGGTCTTTTAAAAAATATTCTCATGTTTCTGGAAAAATATAAAATTTTAATAATAATAATTTAGTTATAGTGTTTTTGTAATAATATATAATATAATAATATGTAATAACAACTATATTGTAATTCTGTTCTATTCGTGTTGGCATCGCTTCTCGGCCTTTTGGCTAAGATCAAGTGTAGTATCTGTTCCTGTTGGCAAGAAGACTTTGTGCTACTATTTATCTGTTCCCATATTTTTTTTCTTTGTTCAATTGGTGATAATGGTGAGATATTCAAAATTTAGTATAGTAGTATTTTCCTGTATAATAATATTTGGTGAGTAATAAGTACTGCATTTTTTTTCCCCCTAGAGTGTTCTGATATCTTTTCTTAGAAATCATTTTAGAAGAATACGAGGTCAGGCAACTAAGTTTGCAAATTCATCCTAGAAAAAGTGTTACATACCTCATTGCTGAATATCAGTATGGTAACCTTCGAAGTACTCCCCTTGGGAAACTACCATATGCACCGACGCCTGTTCCTTGTCCTTTAAAGCAGTTTTGGAACTCTTTTTCTGGAATGGCCTTCAGAGCTGTCATCATATTAACCTCGATGTCTTGAATGTCATTTAAGTGTCTTCCTTTCAATATTTTCTTTATCTTCAGATAAAGAAAGAAGTCACCGGGGGCCAGAACAGGTGAGTAGGGAGGGTGTTCCAGTACAGTTATTTGTTTACCGGCTAAAACTCCTTCACAGACAGTGCCTTGTGAGCTGCTGCATTGTTGTGATGCAAGAGCCATGAATTGTTGGCAAAAAATTCAGGTTGTCTAAACTTTTTCACATAGCCTCTTCAGCACTTGCAAATAGTACACTTGGTTAACTGTCCAGTTGGTACAAATTCATAATGAATAACCTCTCTGATATAAAAAAATGTCAACAACATTGTTGCAACAAGTTCACAAATTAATTGTCAGACCTCATGTATGGCATAAAAATGTTGCCATTTCCTCATTTTAAATATTACTAGTCATGTTTGTTTATTTTTGTGTGTATGTGATGTTTTTACTGCTATTTTAATTTTTATTTTATCATATCAAGAGGTCTATCATCCTGCTTTTCCTTGATATTTTTATCAAAGTATTATCTTTACAAATATTCTCCTAGACCCAGTTTACAAATTTTACAAACTCCTAATTTAGTTCCCAGTATTTACATAATCTCTTTTGAAATTTTCATTCAGTGAGAAAAATCCGTATGATGACATAAATTCATATTTCTAACTTAGTTAATCTAGTTGTCTTTTGAAAAGTATAAGCCATATTTATAGAATGTTTTCCAATTACAGTTCAAGTCCTTTTAAACTGTTTTTTAAAATGAAAGTAATGTTCAAAATCTAAGACATTTTTTACTTATGTAATACTGATGATACATTAAAAAGTCTATTATATTTTTGCAAGTAATATTTATTCTAATACTGTACTATAGATAGATCATCAAGCAAAATTTAACTTATTTATGATTTTTACAATATAATTATCTCATTGTATAGACCTCAGATAAGATGGAGAAGTCATCCCTTATTTACTGAAATAATTTTATTTCTTTGCTCATTATTATTTTGTCTGGTCTTTTCAGAAAATCAGAAAGAAAAAAAAGGTTGAAGGAGGAGAAATATTTTGTTTCTCCTGTGATAGACAAAGTTGTAAGATAAACCCTAATCCCTGACATTCTTGTATTATCCCATCCTCTTAAATGAATGTAGAACCTATGAATATGGTGAGATAGCACTCCCATGATCATGTCAGATTATATAGAAAGCAAATATTTTTCAGATGTAATTAGGATCCTTAATCAGTTGGCTTGTGTTAATCAAAAGGGAGATAACTCTTGATAGGCCTGACTTAATCAGATAAACTCTTAATAGGGATGGAAAATAGTACCAAGCTCTGCTGATGGCCTTGAAGAAGCAAATTAGTATGTTGTAGAGAGGGTCAGATAGCAGGGCGACCTGTAGTCTCTGAGATCCCGGTTCTACAGACTTAAGGAATGAAATTCTGCCTACAACCTCAGTTGAGAGTGCAGCCCTGGGGATACCCTGAGAACAGGACCCAACAAACCCACAAACAAGTCCTGATGCAGGGAAACTTTGAGATAACAAATGAAGTTTTGTTTTGTTTTTTACACCATAGTTTGTGGCAATGTGTTCCATAGCAATAAAAGGAACACATTTTTTGATGAATGTACTTTAATTTTTGTTAGCATAAGAAACATTCAAACCTGTACAGCATTTTTATAAGAGTTTATTTGAGCCAAACTCATGACATATGCCAGGGAGCAAGATCTGAAATGCTCCAAAACATTACAGTTATGCAGTTTCCGTCATGCATTTGAGATTAAGGAGGGAATGTAAGGAAGATAACATTAAGGTGGGAGAAAGCAAGGCAGGGATTAGATTACAGGATAATTATGATTATGTGCTCTTTTGAGGGTGGTTGTGGCTTATTTCAAAGGTGTGTCAACCTAAATCTAAAAAATGATGGACAGGGCTTACTTCAGGCAAAAGTAAAACCTTTCATTAAAAAAGTTATATGCCTGGGGCAAAACTATTCACCATGACCTGCCCTGTTATAAATTTATGATCAGATCACCCTGTGAGGTGACTTTCCATGAACCCCTTTTTTCCTGCACATTATAACTGATGCCTTAAAATCCATTTTTAATTTCAACCTCACCAAGTATCTGCATTCATATTTTGCTAGCATCTCAAAGTCCTTTTAAATTCCTTAGGTTTGCCCCTATATTTGAAGTTGTCCAACACACCAGGTCTTCATCTTTTCTCAAAAACTTACTCTTCCAGTTTTCTCTCTTTCTATTTAAGTGGCATAAAAATTTCCCTGTTTCCTGGATTGAAATTGTACAATAGTTTCTCTGCTTCTCCACACTTTTTTATAATCAATTCACAGGTATCTATTACGATTATATTTTTAGAATACTGTGGTACTACTTAGAATGATCCAAAAGAAGCACAAGTTTGTTTCTAAAAATCTACTTTTCTTGAAACACTTTACACTTATGCCATCACGTTTAGACCCTCAAGAGAGTAAGTCTTGTTCCTAGTGTACAGATAAAGAAAACTGAGGCAGAGAGATTAAGTTATCTGTTAAAGATCAAAAGATAGTAGTTAGCAGAATTAAGAACAGAAATTATGCATTCTAACCTCAGGTTCAGTGACCTTTCTGTCATACCATGTTTTATATGAAGGAAGAGATATATAGAGTACCTACAGTTGAACTCAGACTTAATGATTTGCTACCACTTTTTTACCTGAGCAATTTTCCTGTGCCTCAATGTCTTCTTCATCTGTAGGTGACTAAAATTAATAATTGACTTATAGATTTGTTATGGAATTAAATTAACTCTAAAAGAAAAAACTCCCAATGTAGGTTGTTACACAGTATCAAGCAGCACACTATTAGCTTTTATTGTCATTATAATACCTACAGGAGTCTAATATGTGGACTCCCGAGAGGATCTGAGTTGTTGAAATAATAACTGTACTTCATGCTAAGAATCAACATTCGTCATAACATAGTTTTATTCAAACAACACTAGAAAACATGAATATGACAGATATTTTAGTAACCCCTGCTTCGGGATCAAATGTCAGGTACCATTTGTTGTGTTATTGGTCGAACAATAAACTTGTTCTATTTATGAATCACTGTTCTCAGGATCAATGTAAAATGTATTCACTGTCTATACTTTCGAAATATAATTCCACTATGCCTTCCTGGCTAATTGGATAGACTAAATTACTGAATTTATTATTCTATACTATGCACTTAAGACAAATCCATCTTTATTCTGAAATTCGAACAATGCAGACATATCCTCTCTGTACTAAATGGATATTTGAGTTGAGATTCTTTAGGTTGGAAGTATCATAAACTTGTTCCCTATAACCTCAAGCCAAGATAAACATTTGTCAAAGGTAACATCAGGATGTAACTTAAGAAAGAGGAGGAAATTTAGTGAGACCTTGAAGGGACGGAAACTGCGGACATGAAGATTGCCATTTAGCCGCTTTTCTTCAGTTTCTTTCACGTAGCTTTTCTTTGAGCAGGATCGTCTCAGCTTCTGAACTCCGTGCACACTGGTGTTTATTGTTATTGCTACTATTATTTGTTTGTATGCACTTGATTATAATAGAGTTTATGACATGTCCTTTTGTTCAGTCAGGCTGAGTATACAGTCGTATCATTCTGTGTTCATTTGTTGGTGAGGGTAATGACCTTGTGGAGTGAACATGTAAAAGATGTCCCTGTATTTTTCTACCAGTCAGGATTGCTAATTCTTGAAATTTTTGTCACCGGAATAGTTTGAGATGTGTGTGTGTGTGTGTGTGTGTGTTAGTGCTAATGTGTGGCTAAAAAGACACAACATCTTTTTACTTGTACACTCACTGACCAAACTCTATTCCTTTATCTTCATCTCCACAAAACCAATACCTTCAAAAATATTTCCCCTCTAGTGTTCAGATCCATCACTCCTTACAGCAACTCCTATTTATTCCTCTTACAGCTAGAGCAACCTACTTTATACAAATATAACAAGCCTGACAATTAAGTTCGTGAACTTCTTGCAATGATGTTGCCAAACTTTTTTTAATATCAGAGGGATTTTTCATTATGGATTTGTACCAACTGGACAAACAGTTAACCACATTTACTATTTGGAAGTGCTGAAAAGGCTGTGTGAAAAAGTTACAGGACCTGAACTTTTTGCCAACAATTCATAGCTCTTGCCTCACGACAATGCACCAGCTCACATGGCACTGTCTGTGAGGGAGTTTTTAGCCAGTAAACAAATAACTATTGCAGCACTCTCCATACTCTCCTGATCTGGCCCCCAATGATGTCTTTCTTTACCCAAAGATAAAGGAAATATTGAAATGAAGACATTTTGATGACATTCAGGACATCAAGAGTAATACGATGACAGCTCTGACAGTCCATTCCAGAAAGAGTTCCAAAATTGCTTTTAAGCGTAGACAAGGCAATGGTATTGGTGCATAGCTTCCCAAAAGGAGTATTTTGAAGGTGACCTTAGTGATTTTTAGCAATGAGGTATGTAGCACTTTTTATAGGATGACTTTGCAGACTTTATTGTCAGACTTAGTATACATTTTTACTGACACTTTCCTAAATAGTCTAATATAATTTTCGCTTTCATTGCCCTTGCTAATTTAGTATTATTTAACTATACCAATTTTTCCCTATTATTCCTCAGCACAGATTTCCTTATGGAAACCTAGTTTTTTTTTTACTTTAAAAGTTCTTTGTTATACGATTTTGTTTTGTCAATTCATTTCCTCTGCTTCAGATTGTAGTTCAAAGCCATTTTCTTCATCAAACATTTTTTTTAAGTTTATTGGGGTGACAATTGTTAGTAAAGCTATATAGATTTCAGGTGTACAATTCTGTAATGCATCATCCATATGTCACATTGTGTGTTCACCACCCAGAGTCGGTTCTCTTTCCATCACCATATATTTGATCCCCTTTACCCTCGTCTACTGCCCTCCTCCTCCCTTGCCCTCTGGTAACCACTAAAGTATGTCGAGAACCATATGATTTCACTGATATGTGGTATATAAAACTGAACATAGCAAAAGAACAAGCTAAACAAATAAAGAAACAAAAATTCATAGACATAGACAGTAGTTTAGTGGTCACCAAACGTTTTATATTTTAATTTATTTTAGAAAAGTAATTTCTGGGTGTTCATGGAAAAATGAAAATAAACTAAACAAACAATGACATATGTAAATGCATGATAAAATATTCACTGCTTGTGAAGTTTCAAAGGCCAGAAATAAACCTACACATAACTTGTAAATTATTTTTTGTAAGCCTTTCAGTCTTCTCTCCATATGTTATTCTTTACATATAAATAACACATGAAAATAAGTCTCAAAACCACCTACAAACAAACCTATATGTTGATATATTGGCAGCGTATATATGTACAAATTTTTTTTTATTAATTTTACTGCCTGTTTTATTGCCTTGTCAATTCCCTTCCCAGGCGAGAAGAATTGAGTGTTGTGCCAGTTACTTTATGAGAAGCTTAGTTATACATTATGTAAAACATAATATTTGAAACCAACAAACAACAATCATTAATGGGTCATAAATCATTCATAAATCATGTCTTATTAAGGCAACATATTATAATCAAAGTTAATGTTCAACTTACACTTTCTTTCAAAATAGCACTTTATAAGTTTTCAAAGAAAAAATATATACATCATTTTAGCTTTACCAATTCCCCATACAAACTATTTTAAAGGAATTTTAAAACATTTTGACATTTCGTACCCCAAAATTATTTTTTAATTAGAAGTCCAATAACTGTTTATTTAAAAATAATTAATTGTGTCAGTAAATATTACTTTAGAATTTTAATTACATTCCTTTAGATGCACTCAATGCAAATGTGTTATACATGCTTTGTTGTTTGGATGCTGTTGTCAGTTTTATAACAGGCTTTCTTTATATTAATTTTTTCACAGGAAAAATAGTTTGTTCTCTTACTCTCTCCATTTTTTTTCCCCAATCTTTTTTTCCCCTTTAAAAAAGCAAGTAAACAATAAAACTTTCATTCCAGATGGTATTGACATGGTCTAGGATACTAAGTTATTTCTACTTCAAGTTTTCTTCAAACAGCTTCTAATGTCTTCATTTAGCAGTTGTCATCTTCTAGTTCTTTTTGTGCTTAAACTGTTTTCCACTTATGTATAAAATGCAGTGAAGTAGAAATTCTTTCTGCTGCAAGGTATTTTGAACTAGATAATCTTGGAGATGTCTAATTTAAGTAGCCTATTCTCATCATTATCACTTAAAGAGTTGTCAATCCCTCATGTAATAGCTGGGGGAAAAATTGACTATTCAAGTCTAAAATTAGGCAAGGATATGTGATGTCTTCGCATTTTGTTACCTTGACAGCCAGTAAGTTGAGTCTCTCACAAGTACTGTTAAATATGTCAAATTTCATTATACCTAAAAATCTCACTAACTCATTTTGAGATATAAGCTTTAAATACCTGATTCTAATTTAATATTAGACCTATATGATAATGATCTTGTTCTTCATAGAGGGTAGTTGTATCTGCCTAATATTTTCAACTTTATTTTATTTCAATGATTTACCTTAATGTCTTTCTTATCCAGTTAATCAAAAAATTATCATAACATTACTTATATTTTATGAGATTTCAAAGGTAGCGATTGGACTATTAGTTCCTCAAGGAACCAGAATAGTTATATTAACAATAAAAATTCCTAGTATAATTTGTATTGTTCTAAGAATGTGATGTACAATATGTGTATACTTGCAAATATACACAAAAATAATGTACATTTTCCCACTCTATAACTAGGTAACATTTTCTATACTGGTATTTCCATTTCATTATCAATTTCCTGTACATATTGCAATGAGAACTAAGGGGAAATAAGAAAAATGGTCATAGCACCCATATCAATCCTTGGAAAACATAATTTTTAAAGGGAAACTTTTTAAAGACCACTGCTGTAGAAATAACAGCAGATTCTTTTACAGTAGTTTGAGTAGTATGAAAAGAATTACTGCTTTGAGGCTTTGATGAGTCCTCAGAGGTACATCTGAAAAATAATGCCAGATGGCTCTAGAGAAGATCATTGTAATGATACTTATATAGTCAACCCTTTGTTGTTCATCAATATGTCAATGCCCATCTGCATTCTTATAAACTCTATGACCTGGACCTGACCCATACACTCAATTTTATCCGTAAAAATCAACTTAATTTGGTCAAGGAAAGTCCAGAAAAAGGGCAATTCATGTGTAAATAAGAAAAAAAAAATTGTGTAAATAGTTATCTAAAAACTATTTTGATTGTCCCATTAATTCCTCCCTAAATACATATAATCTTAAGAATGACCCTTCTTGTTAACCATAGGTAATTATTTAAACCTCACAACTTTTATTTCACCAATTTGTTTCAATTGTTTTATTCAGGACATCCTTATTAATGTTTCCTCATAAATATTTGTTTTGTGGAGCTCAGATAATAAACTCCAATGCACATTTTAATTCAGGTCCAGTAACATTCACATCAAGCAAATTTGCAGTGTAATTGTTATATACAAATGAATGTTCCTTTTTATTTATGCTGCCACTATTTTAACTCTGCCCATTATTATCTATTAAGCCAAAATATGAACATTTTGTAAATATTGAAATAATGTCCTGAAAGCACAATATAAAATTTATCTCATCATTGCACTAAAATCCTTTCCTTATCACATATGTCACATAAAGAATACTCAGTTGAACAGCACAACCAATGACTTTTGATTTATCTATTCAACAATATGTATTACATAATTTTCTGCAAATATATTTTCTCACTTGTCATATTCTTACTTAATTGTTTTGGGATATAGATTTTGTAATAGTCTTGTAGAGAAATCATAATAATGAATAATATATTCTGAGCATTACTTTATAAACTGTATCCTGTTACATTTCTCTCATTCATTTAATCATTTTTCTAAATTTTGATTTTGGAAACATTACTTAAACTTATGCCTAGGAAATCTCTGATAATCCTAAGGCTTTCTGGAGAACATAAAGAGTTAAGGTAAAAGAAAACCATCTCTTGCTTTCCATTTATTTTGGATATCCTATTTTTTTAATCTAACCTGCTCTGTTACCTGCCTATGAAAAGGTCCATATTACCTGTTAACATTTCATTGATTTAGTGAGAAATTTTTTCAGTACATCAAACCTGTGATATTATTTTATCTTTGCCTTGTTTATAGTATATTAATTTTTATTTTAACTTCATTTATTTGTATATCTAGTTCCTTTCTTTAATAACCTAAAACATTTTAAGCTTATACATATTTTGTTACGGTTGTCATGATGTTTTTATTCATTAAATACCCAATAACTAACTCCTGAATAATAAACCAACAAATGTATTTGTAAAACAGTGTTTAAGAAGTGACGAGTTGTAGGATATAACATACGAAGATGAAAGAGGCAGCATGTGCAAGGTCCTTCTAGTCACAGTAGGGAATTTGGATTTCACTCTATGGGAGATAGGAAGCCATTGGAAATTTGGAACAAAAGAATGACATGTAATTTGAGTTTTAGATGATCGATGGATGTGTTTTGAGGAATATGCTGTAGTGGGGCAAGAGAATACAGGAAATCCATTTAGCAGGATAATGTTATAGCACATGTAGAGATGACAATAGTTTGATCTAAATAGTAATTGTGAAGGTGTTAAAAAGTGATCAGACTATGCATATTTTTGGGGGAAATCACATGATCATCTCAAGATGCAAAAATTTTTGAAAAACAGTACACTATTTCTTGATGAATACACACAACTCATTAGGAATAAAAGATAATTTATTCAATTTGATAAACAGCAGAAACCCACAGCTAAGATATATTTAATGGTTTGAAACTGAAACTGAAAGAACAGTTGGGAAAAATAAGCATGTTCTCTATGGCGCTGGGTTTTTATTTTATTTTTGTTTGTTTTGCTGATCAAAATGTTCTATAATTGTGTAGTGATGATGGTTGTACAATTTGGTGAACATACTAAAAAACACTAAATTTTTATTTTGAAAAAATGGCTCTTATGGTATGTGAATTATCTCTCAATTAAAAATAATTTTTATCAAAGTCAAAGTTTCTGGAACTTGAGGCCAGGATATGATAGAGATAGAAATTATTAATAACTTCAAGATTTTGACCTGAACAACTGGAAAAATGAAGTTGTCATTCACTAAATTCAGAAAGACTGACAGAGTATTATGTTGTTATTATTGTTGTCATTTATTTGTATATTTACTTTTGTGGACAAAAAATGAAGTGGTGTTCAAAGAGTAAATTTTACATGTCCATGAATCAACTGGATTGACAAGTAGGTGAATTTAATTGTTTCTTTTATTTATACCTTTATTTTTAATTGAAATGTTCACATACTAAAAAAATCACTTTTATAAATCTGCAATCCAGTTGTTTTAGTACATGTACAAAGTTGTGGAACCATCACCACTATATTATCTCAGAATATTTTTCTCAGCCAAATAGAGAACCAATAGTGGGTCTCTGTCACCATTCATTTCAATGTCCTCCTGCAGCCTTTGTCCACCATTAATTTACTCTCTGTCTTTAGATTTGCCTGTGCTGTACGTTTTATATTAATGAAATACAATATGTTTTTTTTTGTAATATCTCACCTAGCATAATATTTTCAAAATTTATCCATGTTTTCATCGGTATTTGTTTCTTTTTATGGCTGAAATATATTCTGTTATTAATATACCACATTTTAAAAATCCATTCATCAGATGATAGACACTGTTTTCACTTTTTGGCTATTATGAAAAATGCTGCTATAAACATTCATATGCAACTTTTTGTGTGGACTTATATTTTTAGTTCTCCTGGGTATAAACCTAGAAGGAGAATTGCGAGGCCATATTATAAGTTTATGTTTATCTTTTTGAGCAACTGCACAATGGTTTTGCAAAGCAACTGAATCGTTTTACATTCCTACCAGGAATATATGAGTGTTCCAATTCCAATACATTTGCCAATATTTGCTATTTTCTGTCTTTTTGATTAAAGCTCTCCTACTGAGTGTAGTTTTTGTGGTTTTAATTTGCATTTGTCTAATGACTAATGATATTGAGAACATTTTTATGCTTTTTGGCCATACTCATATATATTAATAATATTAGTTATATATATTAATTTATATGTGAAATATCTATTCAAAACTTTGCCCATTTTAATTGGGTTATTTAATTGGGTTATCTGACTTTATCTTGTTTTTGTTGTAATGTTTTTTTATACATTCTGGATACTACTCCTTTAGTAGACAGACAGTGCCATGTGAGCTGATGCATTGTTACAATGCAAGAGCCATGAATTGTTGGCAAAAAGTTTAGGTCATTTTTGTCTAACTTTTCAGCACTTTCAAATAGTAAACTTGATTAACTGTTTGTCCAGTTGGTGCAAATTCATAATTAATAATCCCTCCGATATCAAAAAATGTTAGCAACATCGTTGTTACAAGTTTGCGAACTTAATTGTCCTACGTCGTAAGTGTAAATAGAGGACACACAAGACTAACCCCTTAGAATTTCCAAAATTCAGTGGTCAGAAGCATATGGAAGAAAAATTAAAGGAGAACTGGAAATGTCCTATTGACTCAAGTTGGTAATAACCAAGAAAAATTGTTTCCTGTTGATCAATTACTGTTAAGAATTCCAATACAAATGCAGTATGAATTGTGACTTTTTTTTTTTCAAATTAGATAAGAATGTGAAATAATCATCTTGCCCTTTAAGATCTTCATGATTTCCAGAATTAGCTTTATTCCCTCAGTGGTCTGGAAAAAGAATGCAAACAAAACACTAGTCATGAAGTCAGATTTGTCATTTTATAGCTTGACAAGTTATATTGCTATTTTACCATAAATTCCCCTTATCATTTGTTTCTGTATTAAATTTTGCTAAACTGTGTGGCAGAAGGAATTATGTTCAAACTTGATAGGTATCTTTTGTGTTAGGCATTTTTTAAGAGGTCAATAACTGGTAACTTGCTTTGTGGCTTCTTTATCGTGATTAGAAATGGTGACAAAAATAGAACAGTGTCATTTGTCTAATTCCAATTCTTTTAAACTATCTCTCACAGGTCCCATTTTTATCATGCATAAAACTCATGAATTACACCTAGTAAGAAGCAAGATTTATTTATCTTTTAAATAAATAAATAACATTTTTGTAGGGAGAAGGGGTGGTTTAGCCAGGTAAAAATAATAAAAACGAAACAAAACAACAAATAGAAAAAAATCAGGTTGGTATTCTTAGGTCATATTCCTGTCGGTGGCACTGATCTATGTTTCTCTGCAGTGCTTCTCACTGTGGAAGTTAGGCACTCAACAGAAATATTGGACCGTAAAAATAATGAATGGGTAGTGAAACTCCTTCCCTATCTTTAGTATATAGTGCCTGTGTCAAGTTGAACACTGAAGGGACCGAGTTCCGAAAGGCTTGTTGGTTAAAGCTGATGAAATTTAATTCATGTATCATTTTTAATTATTTCCATGTTTTTCTTCATCGCTTTTTCGGAACAGAACTAACGGGTAAATCGCAAACTAATTCTGTTATGTCTTATTTTAAGGACTATTTTATTTTAAGGAAGAGCTTATACTATTTCTATCAGTGAGGTAAAATAGTTCTACTTTAGAATAGTTTTACTTCACTTTTGTTATTCATATTTTAAGATTACTGGCATTGAGAGTGTTCTGTGTTGGTATTATTTGACAAAATTAAAGAGGCAGTTTGCTCAATTTCTCAAGAATACTACAAAATAGGGTAGAAATGGTGAAGCACACTGGAGAAGTGAGAGGTGAACTTTTTTTTTTTTTATGTGAACAGGAGCTAATAATGTGTCGGGTGTGGCAGTTGGTGGCAAAATCAGCATGACTGGAAGTTGACACTACTTAGCCATCAAACAGAGCACAACTGTCACTTTCATATAAAATTCTGTGCCAGGAACAAATAAAAGAGGTCAGCTAGATGTGAGAAATCCATTAATAATTACTATAAGCCCTTCATTGGCAGCATTTTTCTTTATCAAGAGCATACCATAGTGAGATAGGGTTTTATAAGTCATGAGATCACTAACAAATCTGGGCAAAAATACTCATAGTCCCTCTGGGCTCAAGCTCTAGGAACTATAGTAATGACCTGTGTTAGTTTAATATTGGTTATAGCTATATTTCTGATGGATTGGCTTAATTAACTGTCGGTTGCATTTTAATGATAATTTTTAAAGACTGTAGTATCACAAGAATGGAACTTCTAAAGAAGCTCTTAAAAATTCATGTTTGACTATCGCAGAATATGCAATCATTCAAACAATTTGGGTTTAGAAGAGCTGTTAACGGTACCTATCATCATATGTAGGTGTGTGATTCTCTATTTGCAACATTTGTTTTAACTAGAATTATAACTTATTTACAGTTTGTTATTTAAATATCATGTGTTTTGTGTTAATACCACATACCAGACACACTTAAAAAAGTAATTTAATCTCCAATTTTTACAAAACCCTATAACATATTTGTGTGCTTCTTATGACCCAGATCTTGGATTAGAGGTAATAATATAGTAATGAGCAAAACCACCCTTATTATGGACTAGATGGAAATTAATAAAATAATCATAAAAGTTTACTGAACAATAGAGATTTTAAATAAATCTCAAATCATGTATTTAGCATGTTGCTGAGCAGAGATAGCAACCCAGTCTATCTCATTTCAGACCTCACACTCTTGACCACTGAATTATGACATAGTTGCTACAGTTATTCTGTTCATTGTAAGGATAAATAAAAATCCAGTTTCTCAGCTTTATAAAATTTGTTTATTTTATGAGAAAATATTTAAAATTTAATTCCTCCAAGTCTAAAAATACTAAAAATATATATTTTTACTAACAATGAGTAATTGTAATGATCACTTTAAATATGTTTCTAGGTAAAGTTTGTCATACAGTATTAAGAATTACCATGTGATATTTGTACCTGAGAAAGTTGGTTTTTTTACTCCCAGGTTTGCACAATAAAATAAACTTTAGTTTAGGTATTTAACTCTAACGAAGAGCAAAGGCTAATCAACTTTAAATTTATATTAGAATAAGCCTGGGCATTTTGTTATTGTAATAAATAAGACATTATTTCAGTAGATGAACATAAAGTTTATTTCTCCATCATATCAAAATCAGATGTAGTTCAAGATGCTCTTTAAGTGTTGACTCAGTTATCCAAGTTTTATCTTGTAACACTGCCATTATAAACAACATGATATAGACAGTTTTGCACTGGGTTCTGTGGTGAAGCCTGAGTGTACAATGTCTCACTTCTTCTAATCACACTGGCCAAAACCCAGTCACATGACTTTAGTGAAAGGGAAGTTGGTAAATAACTTCTTGTACATTCAAAAAGAAAAATATAACACAGGATTTGAGACACATCATTTCATTTGCAGCTTAATGTTTTGGTAGCATGGATAAGTAACATTTTATATATATATATATATATATATATATATATATATATATATATATATGTATATATGTATACATATATGTGTATATATGTATATTTATAATATATATAATATATATTTATATTAACATTTATACATATGTATGTATATTATAAACAATGTTATCACAGTATGAAAATAATAATTACTTCATATATCTCCACTTATTTGGTATTTGTATTCTCAATGAATCTGAATTACTCTTCGCTATACAAATATTAGTAATTGAACTATGCAAAACAAGTATACCTGAAATATAGGGAGAAAAACTGGTCACAGATAGCATAGAGATATGAAACTTTCTAAAAGTCCACTTAGGCAATGCACTAATCTGGCCACATATGTCAAAACTAAAGTTTTCCAAGGTTTTATGGTTTTATTTGAGAAGAATGAATAAACCAGAACAATATGACTTTAGAAAAAGAGCCAGCTACTCTTCCCAAATTGATCCTCATTGGATCTGGAACACATATAGAGAGTACGGGTCATTGTTTGTTTCTGTTGTCATTACTTTCACCCATTATTGTATTGCCACTATGATTTATTATGTATAAATTTTAATGAAATTTTCCTGTTTGATGAAGCATTTCCTTTCTCTTTAATTTACATGTCTCAAGAAATATCTAGTAATACCGACATTTATAACACTCAGCCAAGAAACACCGAATGTTATGATGCTAAAAGTTATGCAGAATTTACTGATAATTTGTATTAGTAATTTTTTTAAATACATTGTAGAAAAATAGGGATCATCTCTAGGTGAATGGATAACTGAAATGCTATTACTATATTTGTTTCATTCATATTTACACTTGTTCATATAATACAATGTCATGTTAAAGATACAGCCTATGACTTCGATTTATATACATCAACATGGGTACATCTTAATAATATAAAGTTTACTGAAAAGAAGTTGCTGAATGATACATGAAGAAACAAAATTTATGTAACTTTTAAAAATACCTGATTATAATATTTAGATATGTAAAATAAATATTATTCTGGTTAACTGAGGTTTATATATGAATTTGGGTATGATCCTGAGATAAATGCCAAATTAAATTTAAAACTTCTCCAAATAGGTTTAAAGACATTTGTAGACAAGTTAACAAGTATAAATTGTAAATGATGGATAAACATCTCTTTGGTTTACTATCTTTTATGCTTATTTTCTGTGTTTAAAAATATATATATACTTTTAAGAAGGAATATTTACACATTCATCCCACAATATTTACTTATAAATTTATGAAAATATTTGTATGTAGTATGTGTTCGTATGAAGGGAACTGTGTTTAAAATTGCATATATAATTGCAGACCAAAAAAATGACCTTTGTTTAAGTGAGAGGTACTTATTAACATATTAGACAAATCCTTTTCTAAGAATTCTGGCCAACAAATAAAAGTTTCAAGGCATCTCAGTGTCTAATGACACAGGAGATGACAATCAAGAGAAGTGGGTATTGAGTTCCGCATATTTCAAGAGATGAAAGCTATTGAAGTTGTAGCAATAAAACTGGAATGAGCAAATAAGCTGACTTATTCTTAGCATTAGATGAAAGAAACTAATTTAGTATGAATAGACTCTGTAGATTGAAGAGTAATGGAAGAGAAATATTTGGGAGACTTTTTATCTTTTAAAGTAGGTTGGAGTGAGAGTGTATTAACTGAGGTCAAAGAAAAGAGAAATTGTCAGCCTTGCTAATTTTGTAGACATGTCTTTGCTCCCTGGGAGAATAGCCATCTGGTGAGGAAATTCATTTTAACATATTACGATCTTTTAATTTACTAGTACTTTGCCCAGTAATGTGAAGTTACTACTAATGTTACAATTAGTAATATTTCTAAACACCTCTGAAGATATGGGTATTGATATAGTAAGCAAAATACATTTACATAAGATTGAGCAAAGCAAACTCTTATTATTTACTTAAAAAACCTGAGGTTATATGTGTGTGAAAAATACTTGCTTAAACTCTATTTTTCAGATGCATGAACTGAGGTTCTAAGAAGCAAGGAACTTGACTGTAATTACATAAAGGAACCTGCAGAGCTGAATATACTTCTAGATCTTACAGACTGACCAAAAAAAATCCATCCTCAAACTCAAAGGTAATCAGAAATTGCTTAAAAACAATTTAAAAATAATTGAAGTGAGAAATAATGTTATAACTAAACAAATTAATATGAAGAGATGTTTTTCTTTTCTTTTCTCTCTTTTCTTTTTTTTCTTTTTTTTTTTTTTAAGTTACACTTTAGGTATAGCAGGATGTAATGGGAAGAATATGGATTCTGGTATAAGAGAGATACATATGATACTTACCGAAAATTAATGTTCAGTCTGAATCTTGGATCCTAGTTTTCTAATAATTCAAATGGAGGGTGCACAATCACCTCATAGTATTATATTGAAAAATTAAATTAATATACATATGTCACTCAATCTACATACAAATGGCATTGAGCAGAACAGCAGAAACAGAACGAGGATATGGGCTTAGACATTTATACTTTAGCTAACTTTTCCTCAAGACATTCTTGACCCCTAGCCCTCTTTAATATTATTTTTTTAAGGGTATTAGTCCTAATGTGAGGTTTGAGCCTTCACACTGCCCTAATTATCTCTGAAACATAAGCCATTTTTAACCTAGTTATGGGCCTTAAATCCATGGTGTGAGAAGGTCCTGGAAAAAAGAAAGCAAGGATTAGAAGAATTATGTTCTTAAATAAACTAGTGCATTGATTCTCAAGCTCATCTGTATGTTTAAATACAAAGTTTATAAACTTGTTCATAAATGTAATAGGAATCAGAAAACCATGGTCTATTTCTTGCCTCACCACTAGTTCCCTTCATGGACCTGAGTTACTAAATTATTTTTTCCCTATTTTTGGTTTTGCTAAATTTTAAAAAACAATCAACCAAAGAAACTAACTTCTCTATACACCTCAACTCTATTGGATTAATCTTCTTTTCCTTTTTTCATGGAAATTACTTTGTTTTTCATATACATGAAATCAGCATTCACCTAAAGTTTTAAGAAATATTCTGCCTATATATATATATATTTTTTTTTTAATATTTATTTTTTCCTTTTACTCAAAGGCCTTTAAGATAAATTAATTTCCCAAATCTCTACATTGCTCCAATAATGAAAAATAAAACAAAACAACAACAAAAAAACACATCTGACTAACAGTTTTAAAAAATGTTTTCCTCAAAGCTATTTTCAGGATTGTTCTTTTTAATGGTCTCATTTTAAATTTTTATAGAGGAAGTAGATGTTCTCTTTCTGAGACATGATTTAAAAGAGGTGACTAGAAGTCTTAAAGTCAAGGGCAGAGAAATACTAGGGACATTGAGCAGCACGAGCTAGAATGAGACAGAACAGCTGTGCCACCCAGGCAGTCGGAGCAGGTAGACCAGACTGCTTTCGTTTTTGCTTGTAGCCATGTGGAAGGGACAGATTACAAATAATTCTGGTGACACATATTATTCAAGGCGATTTGACCAAATAGGCATTTTTTTCAGGAGATGTCTCATAGTCTTCAGAAAGAGTACTAATAAGATAAAAGAGGGCTACGACTAATCAAATATACATAATGGGATCAAAGCAGATTCAGAATGGGAAAAACAAAACAAAACAAAAACCTTTACATGGTAAAATAGAATAAGTTGTTTTATGAGTTACATCAACACACAAACATGGTAGAAATTTCTGAATATGGGTGCCTGATGTAAGCTTTTAAGTTCCATATTCAGGACTAAGTTGTTAACTAAAGTGAGAGGGCAGTGGATGAGTCCAGTAATCCTGAGTGAGACTACACATTTTAGGTATGTGGGGACAACTTGCTTACAGGTATAACTGCATATGGGGCTAGAAGCAAAGGAATTCTCTTATGTCCTCAAATATCTTGAAAATGTACCCTTTTTCTTCTTATCTCTACTAAAGGTATTGCTTTACCTGACATTCCCTGAATTGGGGCTTCCCATTCTTCCCCACCCTGCAGAAACCATAATATTTTATAATGATCTTTATTTCCTATTAACATTTCCATGTAGTTACTTGTCCAACTTTATGCAGATTTTTCTTCAGAGTTCATGATATTTTACTATACTATTCTCTTCTCTCTTTGTGGCATTCATATCATAATGCCCTGATCATTTTGCAAACACATAATCATAGAGGATTTTGGCACCATACTCCTTTTACTTAAAGTCCCATCATCATTTTCCATGACTTTAACGCTCATACAAAAAATCCAATTAAAACATTAGCTGCAAAGCCTTTTTATATCAATGATTCTTCAATTAATATGTCCATTTCAAAAGCCAAATCCAGAAATTTGCTATCATTCTCAGAAATATCGTAACAAGACTGACTACTATATATGGGAACCCTCTTGTAACTAAAAAAATAAACAGTATTATTATAAAAAACATACAATATTCCACATATATTTAATGTATGACAGCTCATAAATTTTGATATAAGTATACATTATAAAAATATTACCACAATCAAAATAATGAACATATCCATCACCCTCAAAAGTTTCCACATGCCTGTTTGTAATCGTTCTCTTTCTCTCTGTCACTCAACCATCTCTGTACTTCTATCTTTAGGCCACCACTTATTTACTTTCTGTCCTTACATATTTAATTGCATATTCGACAATTTTATATAAATGGAATTATATGGTTTATACTCTTTTGTGTTTGTGTGTGGTTCGGCTTCTTTCACTCAGCATATTTATTTTGAGATTCAACATGTCAGTGCGTATACACGTAGTATTTTGTTCTAACTACTTTATATTTTTTCCACCCATGAATTAGAAGTATGTTATTTAGTTACCAAATATTTGGATTATTTTTGCAAAATATCTGAATACCAAAATAATGAGCTGCAGCACCTATTATGTTTTTATTATAACATTTGTTATATTTTTGCCCATGATTTCTAATTTAATTTCATTGTGGGCAATGGACATATTTCATGTTACTCGACCTATTTAAAGTTGATTGAGATTAGTTTTATGGTACAAAATATGGTCTTCCTTGGTAAGTGTTTCATAGATACTTGAAAAATATGTATAGTCTACTGTTGGGTGAAATATTTTATAAATATTTATGTGAGTTGTTTGAGAATATTGTTCAAGTCTTCTGTATTCTTATTGATTTTCTATTTGTCATACTAATTATGCAGACAGGAATACTGAAATCATCAACTACATTTGTGGATTTTTCTACTTGAAGTACTACGAGCTTTTGCTTTGTGCATTTTGAAGCTCTCTTAATATGTGCATACATTGTTTGGATTGCTTTGTGCTCATCATGAAAGAACCCTATTATCATTAAAAGTTAATTTTCTTATCACTGTCATTATTTTTTGCTCTGAAATCTAATTTTTCTAACATAAATATAGTTACTCTGGTTTTATTTTGATTAGTGTTAACATGGTATATATATTTTTCACTATTTTACATTTAGAATATGTAATCTTTATATTCAAATGAATACAGATGGGTTTTGCTTTCTTTATTCAATCTGATAACCTCCGGCACTTAATGTACCATTTATATCATGGTCATTAATGTGATTATTGATATCATTTTGTTTATACCTTAAATATTTCTATCTGGTTTCTGTTATTTCCATTTATTCTTTGTTCCTTTTTTCCATATTTTTCTAACTTCTTTTGTGTTAAGTTACTACATTTTATAATTCAATTTAACTGTTTTGTTGGTTTTAGCTACAAATGCTTTTTTAAAATTAAAATGTATTAGGGTGACAATGGTTAGTAAAATTACATAGGTTTCAAGTGTACAATTTTGTAATACATCATCTATATATCGCACTGTGTGTTCACCACCCAGTCAGTTCTCCTTACATCACCATATATTTGACCCCATTTACCCTCTTCTACTATCACTCCTTGCCCCTTACCCTCTGGTAACCACTAAGCTGTTGTCTGTTTTTGTGAGTTTTTATTTGTGAGTTTGTCTTCTGTCTTTGTTGCCTTCCGTTTTATATCCCACATATCAGTGAAATCATATGGTTCTCAGTTTTTTCTGTCTGATTTATTTTGCTTAGCATAATAATATGAAGATCCATCCATTTTGTTGCAAATGGCACTATTTCATCTTTTCTTTTGGCAGAGTAGTATTCCATTGTGCATATATACCACATCTTCTTTATCAAATCATCTATCAAAGCACACATTGGTGTAAATAAAGCTGCAATGAACATCAGAGCACATATATCTTTATGTATAAATGTTTTCAGGATTTTGGGGTATATACCCAGGAGAGGGATTACTGGGTCATATGGTAATTCTATTAATTTTTTTAGGAACCTCCACTCTGCTTTTGGTTGATAGCATACATCTCTCACTTACCACAGTCCAAGCATCATATAAGAATTTTAAAGTAGTATTCATTTAATTATCTCTCCTAGGCTTTTATTCATTTCTTCTCATACATTTTACTTTTACCTATGTTTTAAACCCCTACTTCTTATTTTAGAGATGTTTTATTTAAAAGAGAAAGCATTCTAAAGTGTTACATGTTCCTCCTGCTCCTTGTTCTCTTCCTTTTATTTCTTCTTCTTCATGTAATTTGGATGTAAATATTAAAAAAAAAATCATAGTGTCTTATTATGCACAGAAGGGCAAATGAAAAAGATGTACAGACTTGGCTCTGAATGTCTTTAGGGTACTTGGAAATGAGTGATGGTCCCTGGTGTATTATTTTTTCTCAGCTCTAGAAGCAGATAAAGAAACTGACTCTGGTCTTTTTGTGAGGTCCTCTTTAGAGCTTAGAAGAAAAACTTCATAATTTATTCAGAGTGTTAATGACCTTGGTGGAAAATTTTATTCAATTTTACCATGTATTCTTAATTTATTTATTTTTTGTTTTTAGTTTTCCTGCAGTTATCATCCCTTTCGGATGTTCTTTTTTACCTAGTAACATAATAATTTATTATCATTACTTAATAAATCCATAAGAGGCTGCATTTCCTTATGAGTAACAGACATGTCTTAACTGTTTTCATTTAAAATTTTTAGGTTTAGTGTTATTGTTGAAGATTTTTTTATAGATTGTTTTAATCATGTATACATAGAAATATATATGTAGTAAGAGCCGCGTAAGTAAAATAACTAGTTTTGAGAAAATCTCAAACTTTTAAAAGTCAGACCATTAGTCTATCAAATCATTTATCTATTCAGAGTTATCAGAGTTTATCATTAATATGTGCTCTATACCTCCAAAAATTAATGATTCAGCATTTTTAAGAGAGCCCCACATTATTTTCATGATGAACTTCCAAGTTGCTGATGTCCAATCTGCATTCGTAAACAATGGCAGCTCTAACTATACTGTAACCTGTCAAACAGTTATTTCAACTTTTTACAATACAAAAAAATATATATTCAGCTTATAAGTGATGAAATGCAGCCTCAGATTTATACCTCCAAAATGTTTTATTGAATATCTAATCTGTACCAGGCTGTGTGATAAGAACATGAGGTACAGCAGTGAACAAGAAAAATGTAGGCAATACCTTAATAGATTTCCCATGGGAGAGGATTTGCAATTTTATTCATCTTTTTATGTTTATCTTTTAAAATCTTTTTCTATTTTTATGTTTATCTAAAAACAGCGTATTGTATTACATTGGCTCACCATAGAAATAGAATTTACTCAAAACTTTGGGTAATACTTGAAGTTCAAAATGGGATTAATCCCTGAAATCATTTGCGTGGTTCTAGGGGTTATAAACAAGGGCTCATAATTAGTATATTCTCAGATTTTGTTATCTATTAATTTATAATTTTGCTATTTACATGAACATACATATTGTGTTGCTTGGTGTAGAAGATGACATGGTGGATCAAGAAGACAGGGCGGATCAAGAAAAATTATAACATACCTATAAACAAAAGAATCATACGCTTTCCCAATTTCAATGAAATTAAGAAAATTATCAATGAAATCCAGTAATTTCACTTCTCTTTTCTGTATCTGAAAGCCAATGAAGCAGTTTAACTGTTATTATTGTGGATACAAATCAAAACATTCTACTTGCCTTATAATTTAAAAAAGCAAGAACTAAAAGCAATATTAAAATAATTTTTTTCTGTTATTTTCAATATGTAATTATACTGGAGAACCTTCCATTGATAAATTTCCCCATGTATATCCTACTCCATTTGTAGTTCAGGGAAATTTGATAATGTAATATGATTGTTTATGAGGTCAGACGATTAAGTTTGTGAACTCATCCTAGAAAAAGTGCTACATACCTCATTGCTGAATATCACTACAGTCACCTTTGAAGCACTCCCCATGGGAAGCTATACACCGATGCCAGCACCTAGTCCACTCTTCGAAGCAATTTTGGCACTCTTTTTCTGGATTGGTCATCAGGGCTGTCGTTGTATTACCCTTGATGTCCTGCATGTCATCAAAATGTCTTCCTTTCAACATTCCCTTTATCTTTGGATACAGAAAAGTCACTGGGGTCAGATCAGGTGAGTAGGGAGGGTGTTCCAATACAGTTATTTGTTTACTGGCTAAAAACTCCCTCACAGACAGTGCCATGTGAGCTGGTGCATTGTTGTGATGAGAGAGCCATAAATTGTTGGCAAATAGTTCAAGTCGTCTAACTTTTCAGTGCTTCCAAATAGTAAACTTGCTTAACTATTTGTTCAGTTGTCAGACCTTGCATAAAGAAGAAAAAAATTACCTCTGATTGCCCATAGAATTTATAAAGTATTCTATAAACAAAATTACATTTTTCCATTGCTTTTCCTGAATTCTCTCTAGGGTCATTCTTATTTTTACTCTGAGGAAAGAATTTGACTTCTGGTTTTCCAGAGTTACTTAGACGAGTATTTACTCTTCATATTATACTCTTTCCTTGCCAATGAGGTTTTGATTAAATCATTTATCTAAAGATTGATAGGGGAATAAACCATGAAATGCATGGAGACAAGTGCTTACCTAACCAGGGCAAGAAAGATTTCCAACCTGCTTTGGGAACTAAGCTATTCTCTTAACTGGTCCAGTGGTATTGCTTCTTTATATTTTCTGTGGAAATAAACTCTTAACAATAGATAAAAAAACAAATAAGGAAAGTCATTTAACATAAGCATCAGCATCAAAAATACAAGGGGATTAAACTGTCATATAAACGTTTTGCTTTCTATAATGTACCTTAATTTTTGAATTTATTCTGAGCTACCCTCTGCCTATTGGCAGCACATATCATTATTAGCAAACCTCTTTTTTCTTCAGATATTTCAGACTTAAACGAACAATTTTGAATTTTCCCCAAGGCCTGAATGCCAGACCCTTTTGGGTATTCAGTCTTTCTATCACTGTTATGTCTCAGGACCTTTCCAGGGCCACTAGAAATATGGCTGCTCTGCCCCTGAAGTGCCAATCAGCCAATTCTCTTCTGCTCCTCCTGTGCCATGCCAAAGTGGGACACTGAGGAGAAAACATTTGTCAGAGTACCAGTTGCAAAATTTCCAACGGGTCACACCACTTTCAAATTACTAATTGTGTCCAAACATTTAATATCCTCACACTTTTTGATCTAACTTGGTATATAGTTATATGGACAAGGTAAACACTTTTAGACACCCTTCCATGCATTTAATTTTGGCTCCCTTCCTCTAGCAAAAAGGGTCAGAATCTAGGATGGAGGAAAAGAGAAATGAGAAGATGAAGGGAAGAGGGAGAACTAGATTTCCTTAATAACACATTCTACCAAAATCTCTATTTTATACCTGGATTATAGTGTTTTGTTGTTTAACAGATGATTTTTATTCTGACTTTCAAAGTTCTACTTTAGCAGTTAAAAGGGAATATTCTCTGGTCTATTGATTTCTGATTATAGGTTTTATATTGAAGCCCCAAATGCCATTATTTTCTTGTTTAGTGGAAAACTCATTTTAGCAGAAATAGTAGCCTTGTATATTATTATTTAGAGAAGAGACATGTTAATAGGACATGTGGGTAGATGGTACGGGGACCTATTCACTAAAATCTTACAGTTTCATCCTTATGATAATAAAGAGTTTAACTAATTAATAAGATTAGCATTTATTAAAATTTGATGTTTCAGAAGACTATGGAAGAGAAAACTCCTAGGGGTTAAATTTCTAGATATATAATTCTTGGTGCAAAATTTCAAATAGGAAAAGTTAGTCCAGTTGATACATCTGTAGATCCCAGGACCTGAAAACAATGCCAGTTAATCAACCTGTGGTTTGACAGGGCACACTTGAAGCATCTTATTGGATGCTATAAGATCAAGATCAATGTTTTCCCTTGATTTTGCAGCTCTTTAAAATCTTGACATCTCCTTCTGCTTTGATTTCTTATTTTGTCAGAGATCATTATGCTTTAAGTTACTTTGGACTATGTCTGAGAATTGTCTGGTATTTTGATATCTTTAAAGAATATGGCCATTTCCCCCACATCTTATTAGTACACTCTCTGTTTCTGCATTTTCTGGTAGAGTTACAATATATATTAACATCTTATTCAAATTTGTTTTACTTCAATTCCAATAGAATCATTCTATACAGGTAGGAACCAAATAAAATTAATGGCTATGTTTTCAATGTTTTAGATTGAGAACTATGCAAATTGATTTTATTTAAATAATGAACATGTAGATAGGTGTCTTTCATCAGCTCCCTCTCTCAGGGGAAAAAAAAAGTAATTAAAGGCTTTCCAAACTCCTTCATATTTTACTCATTGGCATAAATTTAAAATTGCCCAATTTTGATGGATTTTAGAAATTCATGACATTTGAGGAGAGAACGGCATGAATAACAACAGAAAAGAACATAACATTAAGTGAATGCTTATCCAAAACTGAACGTCTCCATGGTCAGCAACAATCATTTAAATTTTAGATTCCTACCCTAATAATGTACAGCTGAAGATTTAGCCAGACATAAAGATGACAACAGACTCCTCATAAGGCCAGGATTTCAACATATAGTTAACATTTTTTATCTACTTTTGCGTTGCCTTTATTCCATTTTTATCTTAACTCTAAGTCATCTGTTTCTTGATAAGAAGTCAAAAGGCTAAAGAAGAGTTTCTTGCTGAATGACAGCCCCCAAATCACATGACATTGGAGAATTATAAGTATGAGTATTACATATGTTAGAAAGTTGTTGTCTGAGAAAAATCTGAGATAACTAGAAAACATAAAGAACTTTGAGAAATAATATCTGAAGAAAAAGTTTCCTAAATTACTAAGAAACAAGGTACATATAACTGCTGTCATAATGTAAATAACCTAGTCATTAATTAAAGTGACAGTGGGGTGCTTCCCAAACAATGAACTATGACCTTTGCTTCCTAGTCACTAATCTGATGTATACAAGAAGGAAGCAATAACTAGACACATCTTGTAAACATATGAAGTATCTTTACAAAAATTTCAAGCCATAAAAATACATGTGCAAGTGGAAAATAGTTGGCATGAATGTAAGACTTCACGGCTTTTATGCAGAAATATGTTCAGGACCATGACTTTGAATTCTGATAAGCAGAGGCCCATATGACATAAGACTGGGCCTAGACCAATGAGGTAACACACTCTTGGCGTAGAGTAAAGATCAATGTTTCACACACTAGCTTTCATGGAACGATGTTCTTCCAGCAAAATAGATGGCATACCACAACTCATCTTTCTGTGACTGTTTCTTGTTTTTAATTCAGTCTAAAAGTATGTGTGTGTGTGTGTGTGTGTGTGTGTGTGTGTATGTCCAAACATTTGTTTATTTAGTGGGCAAAAGCACCATGAAACTATCTGTGTGGCTCTTTGATGGCCTACTTGTATACCAGTGGCAGCAAACACCCAGAACCAGCACTGGTCTTTCCAGAATTATTTTATCCTAATGTCATGTAAGTTGTATTATCTGATTTGAACTTCTAGTCCAAAGCTTCTCACTTATTGTGTTTCATGTACCTAACCTATTACGTTTTGGGTAAATTTGAATGTTCTTAGTAACAGTCTCATTTATTTACTGGAACAAATGACAATTTTCATTTTGGTTTAAAGTTTTAACTCTTATCATCTGTCAAAAGGCATTAAATCTTTTCAAGAATTACCATAGTTCCTACATCAAATCTGTGCATGTGCCATTTCCTGGTGGACTTGTCAACCTAATTACTTCATAAAAATAATTAAATAAAAACAAAATCTTCCTTTAATTCATAGTTTGATAAAGACGCATTATCAGTGTAGGTATGTAGTAATTTAAAACTTTCACCAGAGAGATAGACTTCTTTCTGGTCATTAGCATACAATTGTAAGTGAAATGCTCAGATATTTTACTTTTAAAACCTCTTCATTTAATTTTTCTGTGGTAACCATCTGATTGTATAAGATAAATGTCATGTTTTATTTAATAACTATCAGTTTCTAAATGGATATTATGTTTTAGTTTATGTATGATCGTGCCCTTAGTTGAGATAAATGTAATTGATAGTACTAAGATAGCTTAATCTTTAAGCTCTACACTGTAATTTGTTAATGAAATTTGAATCTAAATTGTTTTTAGTAGTAAAATATTTTGTATTTATTGTATTTGATTATATCTATATAACATTGATAGTTGTAGAACAATGTAAATGCAGTTTTGTATAAATTGAGTAAAGCATTATTTTTGTAATAATTCCCGTTTACTTGAGTACAATAATCCTCCAAAGCATGAAAAAGTTCATATTTATTTTGAGAGATTTTTTTTTGTATTCATTGAATAGTTTCTTACATATTATGTGAATCACTTTGCTGTTGAAGTAGCGTTTTGGCAGGTCTAGCACCCTGTCTAATAAATGATTCACTTGAACACAAAAGGACATAGTTCCTCCTTCTCAAAGATCAATCTAAATCTTTTTTTTTTCAAAAAAATACCAAAACATTAGTATGATATTATTATTGCCATAGATATTTTTTTTTCCTGTCACTATGTAACAGATGCAAATTACTTCACCTTACCTTTTTCGGCCTTACTTTCTTGACTAAATTTCAGTTACTATATATACTCTGTTTAAAGCTAGGAAAATAATTCTTAATTATCATCATTATAAAACCAGATTTTGAAAAGAATAATGATTACTCACCATCTGCAAATATACTCAAGCTGTCAAAAAATGCATGAATGAATCCATTGTACAGTATTTCAATTACTGCAGAATACAGACTTAGTCAAGAAGATGTATTTATTTAGACTCAGTCATTTTGGATTAACATAAAATGTATATAGTCTCTCTAAATAAAATAATACAAAAGACAAAATTCAATGTGAATAAAAGTTTTATTTTAAGACATTTTAGTAGAGTGCAGATTAATTAACCACAATATGTGACTGATATAGGACAATAGAATTGGTAGAATTGATTATAAAATATAGTAGAGGAGTAACATGCATCACGTAACTATGAAAATAGAGAGAAATTACGCAAGAGCTGATTAGATAGGAAGACATAAAAACGTAACATAGACTTCTTGGAGAAATTAAAGATGTGGAGAGTTCCACTGAAAGCAACCATACTGATTTTGTACCTGTTCTGGTACCCTTGGCTCTGTGTTTCCTGGCAACAAGGTCTTTTGAGACTCCTGTTGGGGACAAAACTGGTATTATCAATCTTCCATGTCTAACAACCTGGCTCTGTTTCTAGTGGTAGATCTAAACACACACACACACACACACACACACACACACACACACACACACACAATTAAACACATTCACTTGCCAACAAAGTTAGAAATAGGAGGATGAAGTTATTTCTCTTGCTGTTGGTGTTTGGTACAAACAAGCAGTAAATATTTTTGAAAAATGAAAGACATTTTGTGCATGTGTGTGTGTGTAGATGAAAAGTAAATATTACATGGAAAATATATGTTATGAATGTGAATATTTTTGATAAATGGTCAGTGTACTTAAGATGTATATAAAATATTATTTAGAACTTTTATACTATAGTAATTAAATGTGCACTTTAGTGCTGCAGAGGCAATACTCGTACATTCAAGGACAGTATTGTTTTCAAAGACTTTAAAGCAATATTTAGTAAATATTTGGTGAATGCACACATCAGCAATATATATTTCTATCCCCTATGGTTTACACAAAAACCTTAACGCAAATTTATTTTTGCTTAACAATATTCAATAAACATGAAATCATGCAATAAACATTGTAATCATGAAAAATAATATCCATGATAGTGGCCTGATACCTGTGTTGCCCATCTATTCAAAATTTTATAATTTGATATACCCAGAAACCATGATTATCCATATTTCAATGAAATTATTTGAATCTCTTATAGAATCCAATGTATTGACAATTGCTTTTGCTTTATGCTTTGAAATTACATGAATGCTTATGATAGCACTCAGCCATAAGAAATCACAATTGTGATTTAATGAGGATAATTTTAGGACCATTGCTCACATTAGTGTAAAATCACCTATTTACAAGGGCTCACAGGAGACCCTTCCTGCTCTTCTGTATCAGGAAAGCTAGGCTTTTCCTAATAAAATTGATGGGTATTAAGAATCTTATTGTCAATCTTAAAATATTTTATAATTCATTTTCATTCTGGCTACGAAGAAGCTCAACAACAAATCATGGCTCATCTCAATGATATAGTGCTTAACATATGTGTGTTTAACAAACTTACAATATGGCTTAAATTATTCTTTTCTATTTTTAGTGGTCCTCTATTTCATTTTTCTCATGTTCATATTTTTAATATACTTTGCATGTACATCACTTTAGGCTGCCTCAAATCCTTTACTAGAATGATGCATGATATAAATATAAATACATATATAAACATAAATTATATGTAATTGTTGCATTACAGCTGCCAAACCATTTGTTCCCCCTCGCTCTTCCCAGGATTTCATAAGGGAGTGCCTCAGCAAACTGAGGCTCGATGGAGAGATATTGGAAAAGCTCCTTTGAGGGGAAATCTCAGCAAACTGAGACCCAATGGAATTATATCAGTCCCTCCCCTTCAATGGATTCCTTGGAGATGTGTGTGTGTGCGTGCGTGTGTGTGTGTGTGTGTGTGTGTGTGTGTGTGTGTGTGTGTGTGAAGGCAAAGTTCAGGCTGGAATACAATGGGAACTATCAGAAAGATGGCTGGTAGGCTACTGACACACAGAACTTGAGATTAACAATCATTACCTCTTTAGAAGTTTAACAATAAAAAGTACACATTGGCCCGATTCAGGGTTCAGTCCCTGAAACTGTTCCCCTTAGCCTGTGCTTCAATTCTATTCCTGGCTACTGTCTTTTCTTAACCCTGCGCCACCCTTCTCCCTCCCCACAACCCACATCGTGCTGAATGCGACATATAATATATGAAGCATGATAAGATCTCAGTAAATATTGGATTGAAATGAATAAATGAGCAGGTATCTAAAATTATCTATGGTATCTGAAAGGTTAAACTTTATTCATTGGAGATTTTGGTAATGAATAGAGCTTTAAAATAAGACACGTTGAAATAAAGTTCACTCAAGAGATTTTTTCTCACCCAACAACACAATATCACACACAAGCAGATTGTTTTTCTAAATTCTCTTATCAGTCATTCTAGTATGTACGTGCACTATACATAGTTATTACCATATTACTGATTATATTCCATATACTTTACATCCCCATGACTATTTTGTAAATACCAATTTGTATTTCTTAATCCATTTATCTTTTTCACCCTGTCCTCCAAACCCCCTCCCATCTATCACACCACTATATCTAGTACCCATCTGACACTATACATAGTTATTACAATATTATTGACTATATTCATTATGCTATACCCTACGTCCTATGACTGCTTTGTAACAACCAATTTATGCTTCTCAATCCCTTCCCCACTTCACCAAACTCTAAGTCCCCTCTGATCTGGCAACCATCAGAATGTGTTCTCTATGTCTATGAGTTTGTTTCTGTTTCATTTATTTGTTTATTTTGTTCTTTAGATTCCACTTACAAGTGAAATCATATGACATTTTTCTTTTGCTGTCTGACTTATTACACTCAGCACAGTACCCTCTAGGTCCATCCATGTTGTTACAGATGACAAGATTTCCTTCCTTTTTACGGCTGAGTAATATTCCATTGTATATATGTATCAACTTTTCTTTATTCATCCATTCAGGACACCCAGGTTGCCTTCAATCCTGGCTTACATAAGTAATCCTTCAGTAAACATATGGATGAGCATATCCCCTAGAAGTAGTACTTTGGGTTTGTCTGTATGAATACTTTGAAGACATATTACTAAGTCCTTTTTCGTTACTTGTTACAATCTGTTTTAAAGTCTATTTTGTCTGGTAAGTGTTGTTACCCCAGCTTTTTGTTCGTCTGTTTGTTTCTATGTTCATGAAATATATTTTTCCATCTCTTTACTTTCTGTCTGTATGTGTCTTTTGATCTCAATTGCGACTCCTATAGGCAGCATATGTAAGGGTTTTGTTTTCTTATCCATTCAGCCCTCCTATCTTTTGATTGGAGCACTTAATTCATTTACATTGAAGGTGATTGTTGATAGGTACTCATTTACAGTTATTGTTATTTTATTATTAATATTTTTGATTTTTTGATTTTTCTTTCTTTGCTTCTTTCTTTCTTTGTTTCTTTCTTTCTTTCTTTGTTTCTTTGTTTCTTTCTTTCTTTCTTTTTTTTTTTTTTTTTTTTTTTTTTTTGTCTTATAGAAGTCCCTCTAAGATTCCTTGTGATACTGGTTTGGTGACAGATTAACTCCTTTAGCTTTTTCTTGGCTGGGAAGCTCTTTAACTGTCCTTTGATTGTAAATGATAACTTTGCTGGGTAGTCATCTTGGTTCTTGCTTTTCATCACTTTGAATGTTTGGTGTCAATTCCTTCTTGCCTGCAGAGTTTCTGTTGAGAAATCAACTGATAGCCTTATGGGAGCTCCCTTGTAGGTAACTAACTGCTTTTCTCTTGCTGCCTTTAAGATTCTCTCTCTGTCTTTAACCGTTGGCATTTTAATTATGATGTGTCTTGGTGTGTGCCTCTTTGAGCCCATCTTGTTTGGGACTCTTTGTACTTCCTGGATTTGTATATCTATTTCCTTTGCCAGGTTAGAGAAGTTTTCTGCCATTATTTCTTCAAATCAGTTTTCAATTCCTTGCTCTCTCTCCTCTCCTTCTGGTACCCTTATAATGTAAATATTGGCACACTCGATACTGTTCCACAAGCCCCTTAAAGTCTCCTCAATTTTTTGGATTCTTTTTTCTATTTGCTGTTCTGGTTGGGTATTTTCTGCTACCTTATCTTCTACAACACTGATTCGATCCTCTGTTTTATCTAATCTACTGTTGATTCCCGGTAATGTATTCTTCATTTCTATTATTGTACTCTTTATATCTGACTGCTTCTTTTTCATGTTTTCTATCTCCATTTTTATGTTTCCTATCTCTTTGTTGAAATTCTCCTGAGATCATTGAGCATCCTTATAACCAATGTTTGGAACTCTGTATCTAGTAGATCGTCTGTCTCCATTTTGTTTAGTGTTTTTTGTTTGTTTGCTTGTTTTATTTCTTTTCCTGGAGCTTTGTTCTGCTCTTTCCTGTGGGATATGTTTCTTTGTCTCCCCACGTTGGCTGCCTCCCTGTGTTTGTTTCTATGTATTATGTAGGGCTGCTATGTTTCCCGGTCTTAGTAGAGTGACCTTATGTAGTAGTTCTGCTGCTGTGGGGCTCAGTGGCACAGTCTTTCTGGTCACTTGAGTCACGCAATCCAGATGTGTCCCTTGTGTGGGTTGTGTGTGCCTTCCTCTTGTAGTTGAGACTTGGTTGCTATTTGCACATCAATGAGAGTGACTGACCCTCAGGCTCATTAGTTGTGAGGAGTGACTGTGACTACAGTGGAGGTATTGTGCTGCAGGGGCTGACCCTACAGAACAGGATCTGCCTCAGCAGGGCTCTGGTGCCTGCTCAATTCACCCCTCGGGTTGTCATTGTTGGAGGTGACTGGTAATGCTGTAGCTCATTTTGAAGCTGTCCACTGAAAGTGTAAGCCCCAGGACTACCTTGGAAGGGATTTGCTGCAGGTCAAGTTCAGCCGCAGCATATTTCCCACACAGGGCCACCCAGCAGGAGCCATAAAGTAATCCACAAATGGCTGCTGCCTGTGCTGTACTTGGATGTGCCTTAAGAGGCCAAGCCATGAACCAAGGCCAGCTGCCACTATTGCTAGGGTTAGGGCTGCTCAGCCTGAGGTACAGAACATACTCAAGCCAGGTGCTGCTTGCCTGTGTTCGGCAAACCTTTGAGAGACCCTAGGAAAATCTGCAGCACAAGCTAAGGCAGGTGGTTTATACAAAAAAGCCACTGGACGCAGCTTGGCATGCCTGAAAGTTGGGCAGGGCAGGGTCTGGAATCACCAGAGCATGGTGAACAAGCAGCTTTAGCCAACTTGATGAAAATCAGATATGGCAGCTACCTGCGTCTGTACAAAGGGAAGTGGGAGGGCTCAGTAATGAAACAATGTCTTACACCAGTTCCTGTGTACAGGAGAAAGCTGAACCTCCAGCCCCCGTGCCAAACCAGACAACTCAGTTACCTACCACATGTCCTTGCCACCTCTCCCGCTGCTGGCCCAGTGCTGGAACTCAAAGCATGTGAGTCTGTTGGTAGGTAAGTCCCTGTGTGGTCTCTTTCAGAGGAGCACCTGGGACTCCAGCCACCCTCCCATTCACTCAGCCACTATCTCCACTGGTTTTCACAACCAGAAATTATGGGGACTTCTCTCCCCGGCACTGGAACCCTGCACAGGGGTCAAGCTGGGACCTCTCATCCCTCTGGTAGGAACTCCAGAGCAGAGATATACCTCCTGATTTTTAATGTTCACACAGGGCGGTGGGACCAGCCCATTCCACCTCTTTGTCCCTCTTGAGGTGGCTTCCTCTGTATGCCCGTAGTTATAGGGCTTCAGTTTGCAAAATTTTAGGCAATTCTCAATGATGGTTATTATGTATTTTAGCTGTAATTTTAATGTGGTCCTGAGAGAAGGTAACACAGCATTTCCCTACTGAGTCATTTTGACTGGAACCCAACATCTACATTCTTAGCAATTTGCAAATGTACAATATAGTATTATTAACTATAGTCAAAATGCTGCACATTAGATTCCATGACATTTATTTTATACCTGGAAGTTTGTACTTTTTAACCTTCTTCACCCATTTTGCTTACACCCCCCCCACACCCGAAGCACACCCTGCCTCTGGCAACCACCAGTATATATCCTCTGTATCCATGAACTCAGGTTTGTTCTTTGTTTACAATTCGATGTATAATTGAGATCATTCAGTATGTCTTTCTCTGTCTGACATATTTCATTTAACATAATGCCCTCAAGGTCAGTACATGTTTCTACAAATGGAAGATTTCTCTTTTATAGCTGAATAGTACTTCATTATATATGCAGAGGTGCCAAAAAATGTATACACATTTTAAGAAAGGAAAAAAGAACTGTATTAAAATTGTAATATTCAATATATACCAATAACAAAAGATAAATACAAGTCACATTTGACTTCTGCAATTACAAGAGGTGCTCAAAGTAGTTACTATCAGTGTAATTTTAATACATTTTTTTCCCTTCTAAAAATGTGTATACATATTTTTTTGGAACCATATATATGATCAAGCAATATGTTGAATGTTTAAATTAAAAAAAATATTACAGTAAAATACACATTGCCATTAGTTCCCTCAAAATACTCCCCCTTGCTTCGCACACACATTATTCTTGCCACTTTCTGAAGCAATTCTGAAAGTCCTCTTGTGAGTGTCTTTAGTTGCACTGTCGTGGCTGCCTTGATGTTCTGAATCAATTCAAAATGTTTTCCTTTCATGGCCATTTTGACTTTGGGGAAGAGTCAGAAGTTTCACAGTGCTAGATCCAGTGAATAAGGTGAATGAGGATGCACTGTAATGGTTTTATTTGACAGAAATTGTCATACCAGAAGTGATGTGTGACATGGAGCATTGTTCATGATGAAAGATGAAGTAAAAACACTCAGAAAAGAGGACTTCCAGAGCTGCTTCAGAAAGTGGTAAGAACAATGGGATAAGCGTGTTCAAAGTGAAGGGGGATATTTTGAGAGGGATTAATGTCAATGTGTCTTTTACTGTAATGGACTTTTTTAATTTAAAAATTCACCATATTTTTATCACAGCTCATGTGTGTGACACACACACACACAGAGGCACACAATCTTCTTTATCAATTCACCCATTGATGGGCACTGAGGTTGCTTCCATAGCTAAGATATTGTAAATAATGCTGCAATGAACATGAGAGTGCATATATCTTTTCAAATTAGTGTTTTATTTTTTTTTCCCCAGATAAATATCCAGAAGTGGAATGGCTGGATTGTGTGGTTTTTCTAGTTTTAATTTTTTGTGGGTCCTCTATACTGTTCTCTGTAGTGGCTGCAACAATTGACATTCCCACTGAACAGTGTTCAAGTGTTCCCTTTTCCCAGCATCCTTACCAAAACTTGTTATTTCTTATATTTTTGATAATAGCAATTCTAACAGGTATGAGGTGATATCTCATTGTGGTTTTGATTTGTACTTACCTGATGATTAGTGACATAGAGTAACTTTTAATGTACCTGTTGACTGTCTGTATATCTTGAACCGGTTTGATGTAACTGTTCACCATCTGTATCAGTTAGTATAATTTTTCATGGTAGTCTCTCATGATTCTTTGTATTTCTGTGGTATCAGTTGTAAAATGTCTATTTCAGTTTTGATTTTACTCATTTGAGTCATCCACCTGCCTTTGTTTTTTTTCTCTTTTTTTTCTTTTTGTAAGTCTAGGTAAAGTTTTTTCAATATTGTTTATCTTATAGAACAAGCTTTTAGTTTCATTGGTCTTTTCTGTTGTCTTTTTGTCTCTGATTTACTTATTTTTGCTCTATTTTTTTTTTGTTTGTTTGTTATTTCTTTCTTTCTACTAACTTTGGCTTAATTTGTTCTTTTTTGTCCCCTGCTTTCTGGACATGTAAAGATAGATTGTTTATTTGAGATTATTTTTGTTTCTTTAGGTAGGCATTTATCACTGTACTTTTTTCTTGGAACTGCCTTTGATACATCCCATTACTTTTGGTATGTTGTATTCTCATTTGCATTTGCCTTAAGTTGTTTTTTGATTTCTCTTTTGATTTCTTCTTTGAGCTATTGGACGCTCGTTGGCATGATGTTAAATTGCCACATATTTGTGAATTTTTCAGTTTTCTTCTTGTAATTATTTTCTAGTCCATACCATGGTGATCCCGAAGTTGCTTGATATGATTTCAGTCTTCTTAAATTTATTAAAACTTGTGGTGTTCTAACATATTATCTGTCCTTGAAAGTGATTCATGTACCCTTGAGAAGACTACGTATTGTGATTCTTTTGTATATAATTTTTGTATATATCTGTTATATCTATTGGTCTAATGTGTTACTTAAGATTATGTTTCCTCATTGACTCTGTCTGGATGATCCATCTATTGATGAAAATGGGGTAATAAAGTCCCCTACTATTTTTGTATTGCTTTTTACTTTTCTCCAGGTGTATTAATATTTGCTTTATATACTTAGGTGTTCTTATGTTGGGTCTGGAAATATTTACAAATACTATATCCTCTTGTTAGGTTGGCCCCTTTATTATTACATAATGACCTTCTTCTGTGTGTCTAATTAAAGTATTTGTTTTAAAGTCTATTTTGATTGATGTAAGTATTACCACCATAGTTTACTTTTGGTTTCCATTTGCATGGACTGTTTTTCCCATATTTTCACCTTTAGTCTGTGTGTGTCCTTACATTTGAAGTGAGTCTTTTCTAACCAGCATATAGATGGATCTCACTTTTTTTTATCCATTTAACCAGTCTTTCTTTGATTGGAGAATGCATTCCATTTACAGTTGAAGTAATTGTAGACAGGAATGCATTTATTTCCATTACTTAATTAGGTTTTTTTTGGTTTGTGATAACATGAAGCGTACATACAAGAACTTATATTTTCAACAGTCTATTTTAGTTGGTGAGGGTTTAAAGTCAGTCTCATTGTGAAGCTCTATGTTTCTACTCTCTCCCCCACGTATTGTTCCTGATGTCATAATTTACATTTTTTAAAATCTTGTATATCCCTTAACAAATTATTGTTGTTATTGTTATTATTGTTATTATTGTTGTTATTGATTTTTTTCTAGTTTCATTTTTTAACCTTCACACTTGCTTTATAAGTGATTATCCCACCTCCCTTAAAACATTAGATTATTCTGAAAATTATTATGTATTTACGTTTACCAGTTAGCTTTATACTTTTATCTTTTAGCTTTATACTTTTATACTTTTATCTATACTTTTATCTGTTTTCCTGTTATGAATTAGTGCCCTTTCATTTCTTTTAACATTTCTTGTATGGCTAGCCTAGTGGTGATGAATTCCTTTAGCTTTTGCTTGTCTGGAATACTCTTTATTTCTCCTTCAATTCTGAATGATAATTATGCAGGATAAACTATTTTTAGTTTTTTTTCTTTCTTTTAGCACTTTAATTACATTGTGCCACTCCTTTCAGGCCTACAATGTTTCTGAATATACTGAATGCTGAAAAATACGCATATAGTCTTATGGGGATTTTCTTGTAGGTAATAAGTTGTTTTTTTCTTGCTGCTTTTAATATTCTTTCTTTGTCTTCAGCTTTTGACATTTTACTTGTAACGTGTCTGATTGTGAGTCTCTTTGAGATTTTTTTCTTTTTGGAACTCTCTGTGTTTCCTAAATCTGAATGACTGTTTCCTTCCCCAGGTTAGGGAATTTTTCAGCCATTATTTCTTCAAATAATTAGCTTCTCTTTCTCTCTTCTTCTTCTGGTACCCGATAATGCAAATGTTGGTTTGCTTGATCTCCCATAAGTACCTTAAGATACAGTCACTTTTTTTATTTTATTTTTGCTTCTCTAGTTAGGTGAGCAACTCTGTTTTTGAGTTCACTATTCTTTCTTTTGCTTAATCTAATCTACTGTCAAAACTCTCTAGTGTACTTTTCCGTTCATTTATTGTGTTCTTTAGATCTGTGACTTCTGCATGGCACTTTGTTATATTTTCTATGTCATTAGTGTCTCATGTGTTCATCCATTATTCTCCTGAGGTCAGTGAGATTTTTCTGACCATTAACAAAAATCTCTTTAACAGATTAATCATTTATCTACATTTAAATAAGGACTTTTCCTGATCTTTTATCTCGTACTCCTGTGTGTCTTCACTTTTTTTTTTTAACTCTTCATGTTGGTTTCTATGCATAAAATAAAAGAAACACCTTTCCCATTCTTGAGGAAGTGGCCTTCTATAGAAAAAAAAACGAACTTTGTCATTCAACTTTGCCCTATCTCTTTGTTGTCTCTCAAACCTTTGTGATTGTCCAATAAATTATTATTTTTTTTTTTGCCTCCCTGTGGCTCCTAGTACTTGAGGGTATGCCAATACCTGTCAGTATTTCAAAGAGAAGGATCTCTATTAGCACCTAGATTCAGGCTGATTGGAAGCTAGATGTTCAAACAGCAGCTTCTAAAAATGCAAATATATATATATATATATATATATATATATATATATATATATATATATATATAAAAATGCAAATATATATATTATATAAAATGCAAATATATATATATATATATATATATATATATTCACATAGGGATATATATATATATATCCCTATGTAATGCAAGCACAAGTCCTACAGGCAACTAGAGCTAGGTGACCTAAAAGTCTTCCTGCTGCTACATGGACACAAAAATGGGGATGCTGCTGAGTGTATAACCTTTCTGAGAGATACTGGTGATCAGGAGTGAGGCAGAATAGAGTGCCAAGATGGTGCTACCTGCCCTCATACTCATGAAGATTCTCAGCAGTCCCCTAGATGGGTGCCAAACCAGAAGCCTAGTCTTCGCTAAAATTCAAGGACAAGCAACAGGTTGCTTTCACAGAAATAGTGGAGGTGGGCCTCAGTCTGCTGTCTGCCCTATGTCCTGGGAGTTGTAGAAGGCTGAGAACTATCTCTCCATTTGTTACAGTTTCATGTGACCCAGGAACATGATGTCCCATTGGCTACAAAGCCAGATGATGAAGGGTTGTCCCCTGGGTGGTAGCCACAAAAAAAATGATATACCAAATTTAACCATCATGGCACCACACACATGTAAAATCTCCCCTCCAGAAGATACTTGCACTCTTGAATATGGCAGAGGGAGAGCGCAGCGACCTGCTCATCATCTGAGGTCTCTGGAAAGGATTACAACAGGCTCTTAGGTATGCGGTTTATCGGAAGCTTACCCCTAAGCTCCACAGCTATGTAGATAAGCTAATAGGGCTCTCAGACAGAAAGACTTGGTTCCTCAGACTATTGTCTCTTGCTATCTCCTGTGGGTGGTAGGAGCTAGTTAATTGCTCTTTCTCCATTGGTTACAGTCCCATAGTGTCTGCCCTGTTTTTGCCTAATGATCACTAGAGCCAGGTGATCCAGAGGTGTTTATTGGCAACAGTCACAAAAGTCACGGTGCCTGATGAAGGTATATGGAAGTTACTAGTGAGATGGAGTGAGGCAGAGAGAGAGTACTAACAAGATTTTCACTGTCCTTTGTTCCCTGAGAGCCCCTCTGTGGGCTCCTAGTTGTATGCCAAACCAAAAGACTGCCAATGAGGCCAAAGTTTCAGGACAAGCCCATCAGCCTTTTACACAGAAAGATTGGAGTTGTCTTTCAGTTGGCTGTTTATGCAGTGCTCTGGCTTTGGTAGTTTCCCAAGAACTGTCTTTGATTGTTACAGTACTGTGAGACCCGGAATTGCAAGCTATGCTGGTCACCAGAGAAAGATGATCAGGAATGTCACGTGGGTGGTAGTTACAAAAACCGGGGCATTGAACTTAGAGACTGGGGCACCAGACACTTGCACCAGTTCCCCTCTAAGAAATCCTCATACTGGAGTGTGGCAGAGGAAGTATAAAGATGGCAACTGCCAGGGTGTGTGGGGTGGGGCAAGCCTCTGGTTTAAAAAAAAGGAAAAAATGACACCCACCACTGGGGTGAGGTTGGCATAGAGCACCAAGTTGACGCCCACCAGTCTCTGTTCCTGGAGAATACCCTAGCAGAACTTTAGACATGTGCTAAAATGGATGCCTGCTCCTCAGGCTGACACTTTAAGGTAAGCAAATAAGCGTCTTTCACAGAATGTCTGGGTGCTTTTCAAACAGCTGCGTCTGCACTATGCCCTAGGTGGGTGGATCCTTTAAGAACTGTTTCTCACTTTACCATAACCCAGTGGGTTTCATGTATGCAAGCCCTATGAGCTTTCAAAGGTAGATGTTTGGGGAAATCGTCTCTCAGAAACAGGTCTTAAAGGCAAGGTGTCAAATGTGGGCTTCGATTACTTCGCTCCTGTGGGAGCAGCTCCAGGTTTTGACTTCCCTCCTGATTGTGAGTCATTGCTCTGGGGGTGGGGTTTACAGCAACATTGGTCTCAGCCTTTCTTACCCATTTCAATGGGAGGATTTTCTCATTACTCTGATGTGTAGGTATTGCTCAAATACTTTTTTTCTTTTTCCCCCAGAGGAAATTTTTCCATATGTAGCATTAGATTTGATGTGCTCCCAACTATAACTTTCTCATATTAGTCTTTTAAGTCCAGGATTCCATGATCAGCACCAAGTATATACGTAACTCCTTGTGACATAGAAAATGATACACTACATTGAATTTTGGTTGTCTATACATTTTTTTCCACAGATGGGGCAAGCAGAAATTTTTATTTGATTGCCAACATTCAGAGAAGTAGAATGATGTTGCTCAAGAAGCACTGCTGTATTACGCATGCTTAGTAGGTACACACCAAAGTATCTGAATGGTGTGTTAAATTACATATTAATACACATGTGTTGGTTGTCAGGTGATTTATTGAATGCATTGGACCACAGTCTGAAGAGTCACATTTTTTTTTCCTGTTAGTCTTAATAAAATTCTAAGTTTTTATATAAAAGCCAGGGTACAGGGAAATAAAAAAAATGATGTGTCAGCAAGCAGAAATTTTATATAACATAGTTTCATATGTTTTCTTTAGAAAACAAAAAGGTGAATCGAAAGTTATAGGAATTGAATGTGGTTAAATTTTACATATATGTTAAATCAGAGATAATATTGTACTGAGTAGCATGATCTGACTCAGGATAATGAGTCTGATTTAACAAATTTTTCTTGTTAAGTAAAATAAAAAAAATTGGGCCACTAATAATTAGATTCCTTTACTGAGCAAAGGGATAAAGTAAGTCAGGAAAAAAGAAAACAGTATTTTTAAAGAAAAAATGTGTCACTGAGAACTTGGTCCTTCTTTAGTAGTGTTGGAGGTGCATTCCTGGGAATGGGGGAAAGAGTTGCCATAAAGGGTCTGAAAACTAGTTAGAGACTAATACAACTTTAGTGTTCACATCCATCCTCTGGAAAATTCTCCGAAAATAAACCCAAGTTCTCTGACTCTTTTCAGACAAACCTTAGTGGAAATTCCGTGGAGACTGATCTTTGCCAGTAAGGGTCATTTCCACTACACTCTACCATTAGGCATGTACCTCTATAAAAAAGTCATCTTGGAATCCTCATTATGTATCACCACAACCCTTATAATTTCATATATACCAGGGAAATACTTTTCTGAGGAGTAAAACATAAAGGTGGGAATTTCTTTATTATCCTCCCACAACCTTTTTATTTTCTTCTGCCTGGAAAGCTTTTTGCCCAAAACACCTGTACATTTCACTCCTTTCTGACTTCTGCTTAAATCTCACCTTCTAAGACAGACCTCTCTTTTATATGAAAGACCATCTTCCCATTACCATCACTTTCTGTTCCTTTACTCTTATTTATTTGTTCTTCCTCATGGCAATTATTCCCACTTAATATATGTATATTTCCTGTTTATGGTATCTGCCACTCTTGGATATAAGCTCCATAAAAGCCAGTGTTTGTCTTTTCTGATTAATAGCTGTTCAGCTGTACTAGCTCAGTGTCTGGCCTTTGTTGAATAAATGAAAGAATTTCTTCCTTTCTTCTGTGTCCAGAGGAAATATTTGCTAAATTGTTCCTTGTATTAAGCTTGAGGTATTACTCATTCCAATACATTGGTCCAGTATCATTTGCATTTTATTAGAATTTCTAAATGAATATCGACACCAATAAATTTTTTAGGCCATAAGGAATAGGCTTAAATGATAGAATTTCAAGAGGTAGAGTAAAAGATATTTGAATATAATATTTTTGGTACTAATCAAAATTTAACTTTTTTTTTTTTGGCCGTGAAAAAAGTGATAGCCTGAGTGTTAACTACTAAAACTTGAAAATGTTGACATATGTTTATTAGTATAACAACTTATTATGCTTCATACAAAAGCAAAAGACATAAAAAATTAAAAGATTAATTTGAAAAAGTGAAGTAAAGTATGAATATGTATATTACTTATTAGTGTATTTATCAACGGAGGAAAAGGTAGGAACACATTTCTTTAGCTAGTATAAATCTTTTTATATTTGAAGGTTTTCTTTAAGGCGGTTTTCTTTGCAGACATATCAGATACACCCTACTTTGTCACTCTTATCGCATATACAGTTTTGAAAAAAATATAGAAAATTCAGAACTTTAAGTTGGCCAACCAAAAGACATTTGATATTACTTTAGAAATTGACTAGAGTTCAAAACATGAACAAGCAAATCGATTTTTAAAAAATCATTCTTTCTTTTGCTATTGGCTTCACAAAGTCACATGGAAATTCAATGAAGAACCTGTTTAACAACTACTCTGCAGAAAAACAACTTGCTTTCTTTTTATGTGAGTATGTAAATAGGAAAATTAAAAAAATTGTTTGATTAATGTAAGAAAGTAAGCACTGATATCATACTAGCTCTGTTTCTAAATGGCTTCTATCACTAGTGAAAAATGCCCTGTCATAACCAATGCTCCTTTAACAGAGGAGCTAGTTTGAGTAGTTTGTGTACACATCATAGTCTTCCTAAAGTAATGGCCAGATTATCTTTACTGGAGAAGATATCACTTACTACTCATCCTTCTCTTCTAATGTTAAATAACTAGTAGTATAAGGAAAGATATACCACACCTATATAAATACTTTATGTTATACCTTTTAAATTATTGGTGGCTATTAACTTTTAACATTGTCATAAACGTTAAGATTTGGTTAGTCTAGGTAAAAAACATTTTTTACATAAATGGTTTGAAATTAGAAGTAAATTAATCCTCTGATTTGGTTGAAACCTATCTAAAAAGACATGTAATTATCCTATCTGACCTCTTTTAATTGTTTATGAAATAGAAATGCATAATTAATGATAAATAAATGTTTAGCATCTATATGGAGCAATAGTTCAAGAGAAATGTGTTTGGGTGTGGGTTTGAGTTTAGTTACCATTAAGCTCTGCCATTATATATATATATATATATATATATATATATATATATATATACACACACACATATATATATATATATGTGTATATATATATACCATTATATATATAATGTATATATACTATATATATATATATATATATATATATATATATATATATATATATATATAAATTCTTTAGGACATAAGGAAACTAAACAAACTTAGCAACTTATAACACCAGCCATTCATTACATATATGCATTTTGTATATATATATATATATATATATATATATATATATATACACACACACACACATATATTTAGTAAATATATCTTCAAACGAAGAAAATGATGTTAGGTAAGGGGAATGGGGATTGCCAAGGGGAAGGGAATGGCTATATTTTAAATGGTTAATGATAAAAAAAAAAGTTAAATTTAAGAGCTCTTTAATGAGGTGTCATTTGAGGTGGGATCTGAATGAAAGTTTAAGCCATAAGAATATCTGAGATAAGAATACTCAGGTACTAGAGATAAGAATTCCCTTGTGGAGTTTCAGGAATATCCAGGAGCCAGGAGCAGAGTATGCAACAAACAATGTGGTACAAAATCTGAGAGGTTCTCAAACTATCTGTGGTTAAAAAACTGTTTATTTGGAGTTTTGTTAACGTAAATTTTGTCAGAAGCTAATACTTTTTATCAAATACAATTAAATGGTTTGCTACAAAAAAAAAGTATGGTAAATGTAGATCTACAAAATGCAACCCAAAATTTGACACTAGAGTCAACATAAAAAATACATTTCAATAAATGTAACTGTAACAAACATAAAAAAGTTACAAAATCTATATTCTGTTTATGAAAGTGAGGTAGACAGGAAACAACAGTTTCTGGATTACAGGCCCCACTTTGAATGGCTCTGATGTCTAATAGACCATTTGATGGACTTTGTTTTATAGTGAGTGAGACTGGAAGCCACTGTAAGGTTTTGAGCAGATATATTTTTCAATTTTCATTTTATAAGTATTATTCTGAGTACTTTGTAGAGAAGAGATTTTGGTGGGTAGACATGAAAGCAGGCAAACCAGTTGGGACGTTATTGAAACAATCCAAAGAATATAGACAGCGATAGCCCAAGTGGTGGTCAGAGAGGAAAAGATTGGAATTATAGACCTATTTTGGAGGTAGAGCTAGCAGGATTTACAGATGAGCTTTGCAACATGGGAAATGTTAAGTAAAATAAAAAATGAACAAAGAGATAAGTATATCGAAATGTGTTATCATTTCCTTAGGAAAACTGGAGAAGGGATAGATTTGGTGTTTATGTGTGGAGTTTCAGGAGTTTATGTTCAACCTGTTACATGCTATTGGACATTTAATGTTGTGTAACAAATCACTGTAAACTTCGCAGCTTAGAACACCAGCCATTCATTACCCCACAGTTTCTGTAGGTCATAAATCTGGCCTTGACTTAACAGGATTCTCTGTTCAGGGTCTTAGAAGGCTGACATCAAGATGTCTGCATTGTAGGGTTATTGTCTGGAGCACAGCATTCTCTTAAATGTTCATTCAAGTTATTGGCAGGTTTCCATTCTTTGAAGTTGTTGGCCTCAGGTTTTCCTTTCTTCCTGGTTGTTAATCTGAGATTGTTCTCAGCTCCTAGAACCCACATACTGTTCCATGCCAAGCAATCCTCTCCATAAAATAACAGTTGCTTGTTCAAAGTCAGTAGGTGAATCCCTCTAGTTAGCTACCAAGTAATTATTTGTGAACTAACAATTATGGAGTGACTACCTTATCATCTTGATAAAATAATATAACCTAATTAAAGGGAAACTATACCAGCACATTCATAGTTCCCTCCACAGACAAGGGGAAAGGATTATTCAGGACACATATACCAGGAAGTGGGAATCTTGGGGAACATACTAGAATTCTGTCACCCACCGATGCCTATTTAGTATTTTAGTGGAAACAGAAGATAAACAGTTAAATATAGAGGTCTGGAATTCAGAGGAGATATCTGAGCTGGAGATATACACTTGAGCATCATGTTGCTTATTTTACATTTACTGCATTCTCCTCCCGTCTGTATTCTTGTCTTTACTGTTTTTTTCTGTGCCACAGGAGACTAATGTTTATAGAAAACATCTCTTGGGCTGCTTTCCCCTCAGACTCCAAGCTTCCTTCAGCCCAATGAAAGTAGAAGCTTTCAGAAGGCCAGAAACTGGACATTTCTCTGACATCAGCTTCCAACTGATGCCAAAGTTCCATTTGGAACTGTTGCCAAAGTTCCATTTGGGCTTCTCCTCTTCTGTGATTCTAGTCACCCAAGGATCTGATGATAGCACTCCCTCCCTCCCCCATTTCCCCTTCAAGCTCGTGTTTCTAACAACTCTCCACTCTTGTTACTTCCTTGCATGCTCTTTCCTTCCTTGGTTGTTTGCTTAATTATTTGGTAAGTAGTCCTTTTGTTAAACCACTCTTTGCTATGCCTTTAAATCTTTAATCATCCCTTTAGTACAACAGGTGTGGCCAAACAAAGGAAAATAAAATAACTTTCTCAAACAATTTAATTGGCCAGTGGAAGATATAATATAGTCCCTAAGTGAGAATCATTTCAGATAACTGAGGTCGGTGTGGTCAAGCTGAAATTAGAACTTGTTGCCATGTAGAGGATTTTTCTAAAATGCCTTATCATAGTTCAGTTAAATTGTTATATTATATCTGTAACATGAAATAAATATACTCAAAAAACAATTGAAGGACAGAGAAGCCACTTTTTGAAAGCCTTAGAAAAGTCCTTCAGATCTATAAACCATCTAAATCTTTAGGACTGATATTGTTTTAAAGAAAACCAAAAGAGGGAAACAACTAGCGATGATCCTAAAAAGGCAGAAGAAGACTCAGGTAAGGAGGAAGGGCAAAAGAGGAAGTGACAGTAGTAGTACGCGAAGGACATGCTTTCCTGACCAGTCCTAAGAATGGCATCATGTAAACATGCATTTGGATTTAGAAGTTGCTCTCTAAATCTCTTAAATAAAGAGATGTACCTAAATCTCTTTAATAAAGTCCTCTGATACTACAAGTGTGGCCTGTAGTATCAACATGACAATAGCTGGGTCAATATAGTAGTTTACAGTTAATATTTTGATTTTTTATTCCAACCAGGCAAATATTCCCAGATGCCACAATAACATCCCCAGCAGCTTGAGAGGGAAGGAAGGAATTTTTAATGGCATTTATTGACCAATGACAGTGTGTGTGACTGGGATTGTTTGACATTGTGGTTACAACAGACTGGTGATTTGAATTCCAAGGCTCCAATGTAAACTCTGTACAAGTACAACATATTGCTTGATATCTGTGAGTCTGTATTTTCTGACATGCAAATTAAGGAATGATATTGCCCACCTCAGTATTTTGTTATAAGGAATATATAAGATAATGCATGTCAGATGTCAGGTACATTATGGACGTTCAACGGATCTCCTCATCCTCAGTTTTTTTACCTATATCATAATAAAGACAACTCAACTATGATACAAAAACTAGTTTCTAGCTATTTTGGATAATTGCCTCTGGCAATAAATTCTATAAAATATAAAATATTTAAATAAACATATACATAATCTTTCATACAAATATATATATTTTTTATTTAAAACGGGTATTAGACACATTTGCCTTAGTTTAGCACAGTGATATTAAAAAATAAAGAACACTTTGAATTCATATATAAAATAATTTTCTTAATCCATTGAAATTTTAGACTTTAGGAATGACTGGAGCTGATGGACTTTTCCTCAGTTGGTGAACAACATCTATAGGGGCACAGAGCAGAATCGCAATCACATCAAACTCATGACAGCAACTAGACACATATCACCACATATCATTAAATCCATCCTGCCCTTAACATGTATACAATTAGCACTACTTTTTTTTTTTTCAGACCACAAATAACCAGAATAAACCTGTGGGAGAATTTAATGACTTACCTTTTATAACGCAGAATTAATCTTCTGCAAATTCTGCAGCATGGTTCCTCTAAACATGCCAAATACTAATGTTAGCAAAAATACTAATATTGAAAGTGCTAGCATACAAATGTACTAGTGTAGAAAATTAATGTAATTGTTGGCCAGTCAAACCACAGAAAAGTGCTGTACCACAGCAAATGAGGCTATTATTTCTTTTATTAACCCATCTATCTTATGCCACAGAGCAAACCAACACAATGGGAAGAAATAACAATATATCCATGCCTTCTAAGAGCTGGAAGTCAAAATACTTAGTATCATCATAAGTGTTTTACCAGACTCATATTCTAAATGCTATCATAAGTACTGCATATATTTGTCCACATTCAATTTGTTCCCTAATTTTTCTACATTTTGAAATATGAGCAGAATAAATTTCCACTGGCCTTTTGAAAGTTGTTCTGGCCTTTTCCTAGTGGTATTGTGCCCTGTGTTTTGAACTGTTTTCTCCAACAATGACCCACATGTCTTTTCCCTTCAGACATGGAGAAAACAAGCATAATTCTTCAAAGTGGAAACGACCCAAGACTGAGCCAAATTTGGAAAGCAATATTGAGAAATAGGAAGCTTAATGAAGGATAGAAAAAGAGCTGATTACCTCTTGCCTGGGGCTGGGTCCCAGAGGCCTGAATTAATATATAGGAAGATATTGGAAAAGCAAGCAAACAGACAAACAAACAAGCAAGCAAAACCATATAAGAATCAATAGGAATTGAGTAAAGATAATGAATTTATAAACAAATTATCTTGGGTGTGAAACTACTACCTTTTTGACTCATATAGTTATTGTATATTACCTAGTAAATCAGTTAGAGTAATTCGTCATTCATGTTTTCTAGCTTTAAATGTAATCTGCAAAATTGGGAGAAGTACATGTATACATATACATAGAGTTGGTTTTATTATGAAATTATTGAATACTACACTGGGGTAAGCTAAATAACATTCAAGCAAGTAATTTATTTGTTTCAACATATACAATGATTCTATGTTATTTAGTGATTCTATGTATTTAGAAGGAAGCATTATTCTGCGATCATGCTACATTTTTAAAATATGTAAACTAAATTGAGACTATCCTGTAACTGCAGCTGTAGTACATTTGCTTAAGATGAAGGGCATAAAGAGATTTTAGTTTATTTTCTCTGAATCATAAGCATATGGAAATAAATAATACTTCTACAATTGCTCTTTTATGACTACTTTAAATTATTTACTGCCACTTGAAAAAATTATTGATTATACTTTGGGTCAGCTTCATATTATTTTCAGTTTTTATTGCAACTAGTTAAATATTCATTTAATCGTAATCACATATCTTTTATCATGAAATTATTGTTAAGGCAAATTTTGAATGTCTATTTCTTGACTATTTCATTTTACAATATTATAAAAAATATTGAATGCTTAAGATACCTTCATTAATATACTCAAGTAAGAATTTTATTTTCTTCATTGTCCAATCTCTCCTGGCTTACAAAATCATTCCCAATTAACGGAGCTATTTTGCCTTAGAAATAAAGATGCTCTGAGTAGAATGTATGGTAAGAATTTGACTCCTTTCTTTTAAAACCAACCTTGGAGATTCAGAAGTTTTAGGTCATATAAATGTTAATAGTAATGGCGTGTCTTCTATTGCATGAACTTTTACTGGATAAAAAAAAAAAAAAAAAAAAAAACTAATCTATTCAATGAATTCACTATATTGTCTTGGGATACTTTTCATTTAAAGCATAAGAGTTAATTTAGAAAGTATATATCTGCCTTTACTCCCTCTGCACATACAACTATGTAATTGCCATTCCTACTCTCACCTATTGCTAATACATAAAATATATGGAATATATTCACTAGAAAATATATTCTCTCTGGTTGTCTTCATAATGCTGACCTAAGGAAGAGTTACCCTGGTAATTTTGTTTTAATGATTATCAATTCATGACAATCTTTGTGTTACATTTCTTAAATCATTAAAGTTAATAATACCTTAGGCCATTATCTGTACTGACATCTGGGAGATTATTAATTATGTGTATACTTCACTGTCCCTGAACTCTCCTTAGAAGCTCTTTGTTTCACTAAGCTAGGCAACTGCATGCAATGATGTTATCTCACATTTTACAATCTCCAAGAATAGTTAAGAATCCAGATCTCAGCTAGAATTTTCGTCTTTCATGTTCAAGAATTTTTGCTTCAAGTAAGTCAAATACTGCAAGTTTCTTTTTTTTGTCATTATATTGGAATTCTATATCCTAACAAAGACGTACTCTCACCTGTCAGTTTTTCGCTTGAAGTGCCCTAAGTGAGGAATGAGAGTGCCCTAAGTGTAACATAAGTTCAATTTCTGTCACTTTACACAGGCCTTTCCTGGGTATACTCTATTTATACTTCTTCCCATAAAAACGTACCAGAAAGGGGTAGCTTAGAGTAGATATTCTCTCCTAAGGGAACTGAAAGAATCCATGGCAAATATGTTGCTTTATCTCTTTTCTTAGCTTGAGAACTTGCTTTTCTCTTCTTCCCAATGGCTGTAACAAACATATCTTGATCTTTCTGATGAAGCAGTCATTTGGAATTATTTGCAGGTCTGCAGGATTTTAAACCTGATTCATTGCTGAGGTTGGCTTCTGGCTATGAAATTATAGATCCTAGAGCCTAATGGTGAGAATGCACAGAGATATAATCCTTAATAATTCACATTCCAGAGTTGGCAAATTTTACTTTCTCATTTTATAAATATTTAAAGCGAAATACTCCTGATTTTTTCTTTTTTATAGAATGCACATTACGTTTAAATCATTTTAATGAGAAATGTGTCCTGTTAGGGAGAGTGATATAGAGATTGTTTGGATATTACAAAGTATACTTTATATGATACTCTGTAAAATGTACCAATAGCCTTGGGTTTCAGATGATCTCTGTTTTATGAAATGAAAGAATGATGATCAGGATAATAAAGTTTTATTTTTCTTTTCCTCACAAGTGGCATCTTTAGCATCTGGAATTGATGAGTATGTGACATAATGCTTCATTTGATAGAGGATGTCTTAAATTAGAAGAGATGAGTTATAGGTTTAGTAAGAAATGAATCCATAACTAGAGTGAGTTATTTATTATGTATTTATTTATTTGTTTGTTTTTAGTGTTTAATAAAATAAAATTTATTTTTGAAATATTTTCAGGAAGCTGCAGAATGGCTAATGAATATTTCTTGGTAAGCTTGTAGTTTTAATTCTATATATGCTCCTTTCTGTGCTTCTGTTTTTTGCAGAAACCTTAATTAAATGTAATCCCTTAGCAGCCTGCTCCTTGGCCTCTTGAACTAACTGGCCATCTGGATGGAGGGTGTGCTGCAGGTGAACCAAACTGGTGGCATCATTGACAAAATCTCTCTGAATCTGATCACTCAGTAAACCGTCAATTGTTTTCTTATGTACAACATACTAAGCTAGTCCTGCACCCAAGGCTTCCTCCCCTGTGCCGGAACTAGTTGGGCACAATGGGATACTATTCTGCCATAAGAAAAGTTGAAATAGTACCATTTGCAATAACATGGATGGCTCTTGAGATTATTATGCTGAGCAAAATTAGTCAGGCAGAAAAAGTAGAGAACTATATGATTTCACTGATATGTGGTATATAAAACTGAAAACAACTAAAGAACAAAACAAACAAATGAAGAAATAAAAACTCATAGACACAGACAATAGTTTAGTGGTTACCAGAGGGTAAGGGGGTGGGGGGTGGGAGATGAGGGTAAATGGGATCAAATATATGGTGATGGAAGGAGAACTGAGTCTGGGTGGTGAACACACAATGTGATATGTAGATGATGTATTATTACAGAACTGTACACCTAAAATCTATGTAACTTTACTAACAATTGTCACCCCAATAAACTTTAATTAAGAAAACAAAACAAAACAAACAAACAAAATGCCAAGCTATCCCATCGAAATGTCTTGTTAAACATAAAATGTCATACTTTCCATGTTTATCTATATCTTCATAAGTTTGATGATGAACTTAGATAAATTCAGCAGAATCTGGTTCAAAATGGGCAACACAGAGATTGAGGACATCACCATGTCAGTCCTGGCCGTACATGTTTTAAGAATTTCTTCCTTGAAAATTATTGATGTTAAAATTCTCCAACATTCTTTTGGGAAATAAACTTGAATCATCAGTCCGGTTCTTCCCAAGCGACTTTGCATAGTGTACCACCCGGTTCTCTGATGACAATAAAACACTCCCCTTGTGGGGTGCTATATGATATATCAATAAACACATATTTGATTGTTTCGGTTCTTTCCAAAACCTTATCTTCAGTTAACATGCCATTTTTTGGTGCTCGCTCTTCTAGCACTGGTGGCACTTTTAATATTACTTTAGCTGCCTCAACTGCGTGGGTTGTAGCCTCTTCCAGCAATGACTGGGTCATTAGTTTATCGACTCGTGGTTTCAGTTTTTGCATGGCTGGCTTAAAAATCTTCTGCCAATTCAATACTGTCATCTTGATGAGCATGCTTTGGACTTCCTCATCCATAAATATAAGTTTCTTCATCTCTGAGCTACCAGATTGAGATTCATTCATTCATTTTATTCATTTAAAATTTACTGAATATTCACAATGATGAGGATACAGTTTCTGCCAAAAAGACATTCAAAGTCTGCCTCATAACCAAGCTGAAGGCATGACATTCTCGCCATTCAGGGCCGGGTAGCTGCTGGAGCAGAGTGCCTGGCCAGGGCAGATCTGGGGCCAGGCAACAGTCGCATTCTGTCCCTCAGAGATCTTATGTGGGGGGAGGGTTTTCACAGCTACACCCATTACTAGAGTCATTTAAGTCACCAGTTGTATGAAGTATTATAGTAAATAATCAAATAATATTTATTAATCTAATCTCAAGTAAGATGCCTTCTTTCCTCCGCAGTCAGGGTTATAGTATCTATGGTACTTCTGTTTGTAATTTTCTTCAAAATCGTTGAAAACTGTAATTGCTACTGTCGACAATAGTATGGGTATAAAAGAGGAAAAATACATTTTATTAAATTTAACAGAAATAAAATGTCTCTGTTTTCATAGAAAAACATTTTATTTTTGAAGGACGAAAATGACATTAAATGTCTGCATCTTGATTTTCAGGAAATTTTTGGCAAATAAAAAAAGACTGAAATATATAAAATCAAATTGTGTATTAAATGATCCAAAAATTATTAATGTGGAGGAATTTTCAATAATAGCATAATTAACACATCAATATTTCCATAAATATTTCTTTATGATTCATATGTTGAACTTTTCTAGTGATAGAAATCATATATGAATAAAATTTCTGTAAAACACCCATGAACAAAAATGGAGTATGAGTAAATCTCAACAAAAAAATATTTAAAGGAAGGAAAGCCAAGAAACTATAACTGATAGCAAGGGTGAAAGGAGGAAAACATAATGTACTTGCTGAAATAAGAGTAGAGTCAATAATACCAATAATTATAGATGGTGTCAGATGGGTACTAGACTTACTGGATTGATCACTTTATAAATATCTAATCACTGTGTCATACATCTGAAATTAATATAATATTGCATGTCAGCTATAATTGTGAAAAGGTAAAATAAAAAATAAAAAACGTATTTGGACTCATCTTGTAGAGCCCTGAGAAGCTAAAGTCAGCAATCAACTGAAAATTGGAATGACTCATGGGATAAAACAAGGGATTTGGGTAAAAATCTAAATGTAAAGTAGTTATGATGCTAAGTTCCTTCCTTCAATCTGTGAAGCTACAAATTGAAGCTCCCTTTTCTCCTCAAGAAAAGTTGAAGCAGGTCTCCATTAAGATAAATCCAGAGAGGCTCCTGAATGAGAAAGCCAGGCAGAGAAGAGATCAGGTGTGGGGTCTGAAAGGTTAAATAAAAAAATTACATACAGAAGAGCCAAACTTCCAATTTATTTTCTCTCTTCAACTGCTAATGTATTGATATCTGGATATATACTGCTTCGACAAAGGAGGAAGCCTAACATCTGAAAGGGCCCAATGAAAGGCTCTAGCATGGAAGTGTCCCCTTATACAAAGAGGAAAGACCATTGCTGACCAGACCACCACAGAGCACACCAGTTACAAGCTCCTGGCCATGCCTTAATCTTCAACATAAATTGAAAGCTGAGGAACACCATCATAAAATCATGCACTACAAAAAAAGGAAACCAGAAGCTCCAAACGCAGACAAGAAGACAGAAATGAGAATGGAGAAAGGGAAGTGGAACCATATTTTAATGTCCTCTATTAATGAAGGAATGTCAATAACTGACACCATAAAAGAGGGAGAAGAGGATGATAAAAACGGATAGAAGAATCTTTTCTGAATAAGTGTACTTGAAAAAGGGCACAGAAGGTTTGATCTGTAAATGTTACTCGGGGACACGGAGATCACTGAGCTAATAGCCAAACCTAATATAAAAATATATTAAAGGAAAAAAAAGCTTCCACCTGAGAAGGCTGTTGGGGAAGCTGTACTTGCAGGTCTCAGCCTTTTTGGAAAATGATTTCTTTCTAAAAAAAGTCTACAAAATAACTTACAAGTTAAAATCTCTAACATCACACTAACTTGTAAGAACTAAATATAACAAATAATTTGTCATATGAAAGTATACCTAAGGCAAAATAATTAGGACAGAAATAAAGTAAAATAACTAATATTTATTTACATTTTACACTTATAGTTTATATGCTATTTAGGGTTGCCCTACAGTTAGTCATTCAGGACAAAAAAAAAATTCCTTTCATTTTTCAAATTTTAATTCTTCTCTAAGACATAATTTCCCTGGTTTCAAGATTGCAACCAGTACTAGTGAAGGTGTATGTGACAGCACTTCCAACTTTGAGCAAGCCAATAGTTGTTAAGTCAAAAGTTTCCTAAATGTCCTACCATCGTCAGATAGTATCCTCAGCATTTACCCTGGGAATGAGACTGGTATTGCCTAATGATTAAAAATAACTGGGAGTTGAGGAACTTAACATTTTAGCAACTTCAAGTATTTGTGCAATGAATTTGGAATATAGAGGTTTGTAATTTGTAGCAATGTTTTTCAATAAGTCACTGTCACATAATAATTTTATATTTTGAGTTGCTGCATACCTCATTCAATCTGCATTAATTTCAATTGAAATAAGATTCTATTTACCAAATATTCTCACTTCTGGAAGAAATACATTTCACAGCCTTTAGACTTGGTTAGTTTCTTCTGGAAACTGTAGAAGTGCAGTACTATTTTAGTTTGAATACTGGCAAATCCTTTGCTAAGAACAGATCTGCAAGGAAATATTATTTTGTTTGTGTGCATGCATGTGTTTAAGTGTCTGAAACAAAAGACTTCTGTCCATTGGTACTTCGTTATTTAAGATAATGGGAAGCTTTGTCATACTAGCAATAAGCTTGATTCTTTTTCTTTTGAGGAGACATATGTCAAAAGTCTATTGTAGCTGCCTCCGGATGTACCATATACAGAAAATTAATTTTAACCAATGAATCAGAACACTGGTTACACAAAGCACTTGGAATATTCTCTAAATATGAAGTGTTGAACAAAAGCAAAAAGAATATGATAAAACCAAAACTATTTAGCAAAGCTATCCTGGTTTAAGGACATATATTTTAGAACTATTAGTAAAAATGCCTGCAAATACAAAAAGTTGTAGTTATCTGATTTGAAAAATGCAAGATGATCACCAGACATCTAAGTCTTCTATACATTTTGTATTTCACATGCTGTTCTTGTTTGTGAAAAATGAAGCAAAATAAGTAAACTTGGTTTAAAGTACAAGAGATTTTATTTCATTTTGATGAAATATTTATGTTTTAATGACCATGTCTGCTAAATTCAACCAATATTTTTTTGTAATATGACTATGATTTATCTTTTTTTTTTCCTTTTCATTGCTCTAATGCACTTCTTTACATTTGAGAACTGAAAGCTCCCACATACTGAAGCCTAATTGGCTAATAATGGCTTTTGTCTTCCTTGAAGTGTAGGATCCATCCAAATATCAATCTTTAAGTTAAATGAATAGAGGACAGTATGTAGCATTTCAAGCATCGGAAATGTGTCATGATTCACTTTATATTATTTTATTTCTTTTTAAGGGAGGGGGTATTTATTTTCTAGAAACACAAACAGTCCGTAAAAATGATTCTATACAGTACTTTATCTTGATTAATATGAAATATGGGTGCTATTTTGTTTTATTTTATTCCTGTAATTAACTAGTTCTTCCAAAGTTAGGAAATGGCTTTAAATACAAGCCGTTGTTATTTGCTTTTAAATATTCAATGTTTCTTTTTTTTTTTTTAAATTGGGTTAGTAAGCCTTAAAATTAAACTATGCAAATGTATTTCCATGTCATTTGTTGGATTGTTGTATATTTAGCTTTTGGTTTATTTGAATAGTCTATTAATGTTCATGGGAATTAGTTAAAATTGTACTGGGGATAATTTTTTGGTAATAATTTATCAGTTTCAGACATGGAAACTCCACCTGCATTGTAACAGGGGACTGTGGGTAGAGGAGTCAAAAAGCTTGGATAAACAGATAAACCACAGTGTGTATCCTGAGCCCACTTCGACAGAGTTATGGGTGCACAAATATTACATTGTTTTGTACACCCAAAACTAATAAAAAATGTGAATGTGTTTAATGCCACTGAATTGTACACTTAAAATAAAGAGTAAATTATATGTTACATATATTTTACCCTGATTCGAAAAAAAGGGGGGTTAAAAAACACACACACACACAGACTAAGAGTTTAAAAAGCATCTTGATTTTAGAATTTCACTCCATTGTGTCTTTGATACTTTATAGCAGACCATGACCTAGCATCAGAGCCTAGGAAAGGTACTTAACACCAGCCTCTTTGACTACAAAATTAATCTGTCCAAAAAAATTTTTCCCAGAATTAGTTCTACCATGAGAAAAGAGTTAAGTTGTCTAAGTAATCTGAGAAAACTGAATAATTTCAACCTGAGCAAAAATTAAAGAATTAGTTAAAAATCCCTTACAGTACTTTAGCCTTTGTTTTTACTTTGCCCTTGGCAATTCAACATAATCAGACAACCTGCTTTTGGAGAAAGAGTTATTTGCATATTTTAGGAAGGATCATTTACAAGTAAAACCCAAGAAATGGGTATTACAGTAGGTATAAATTATTTGCTAAGAGAAGGAAAAGAGAGAGAATGTAATTCTATTAAGCTATTGGCAAATGCTCTAGTGACCCCATTCTTATTTTTAAAAGTGCTAAGTCTACTGTGACATATGACCAGAGAGGAATATGAGCAGTAGGACCCAAGCTATGTAGGAGAATCTGAGAATTCACAAATAGTCATATTTTTATAGCCTTATATCTCTTGTAGTTATTAAAACTAGACAGGATTTTAACAGCCTGTCTAATTTCTTTGTGTGGCAGTGTGTGTGCGTGTGTGTGTGCGTGTGTGTGTGTGTGTGTATGTTAAAAGGGAAGGAGAGGGGTTCACAGTATGAGGGATATAAATGATGAACGTCTAAGTATTACCTTGTTTTGTACACCTGAAACTAATAAATAAATTAATTAATAATAAAAAAAAAAAAAAAAAAAAAAAAAAAAAAAGGGAAGGAGAGACAAGGTGCTTTAGGAAGGAAAACAAAGAAAAAATACATGGATATATTCACTTAAAATACAACCTTGACAGATCCTAGGTGGAGAAGTACAGTTTTAGACACCTAGATTTGAGTGCAAATAACATAAAGCTATGTCACTCATATTAATTGAAAAAAAAATAGATATTAGGATGCCTTTTTTCTCTTCCTTTAATTTCAAAACTTTCCCTTTAGGAATAAATACTTTCTGTGCCTTGTCACTTGGGCCCTTTCATTCCTGCTAAGTTTACAGAGTACATGGCTAAAATGAGATATCTCAAATGCACTGTGCACACGTACCCTCAAATTGTCCTCAAGTTTATTATAAAGCAGAAATAATTGCTGCAGATATTCACCTATCCCCTTTTGTACTGCACAGTGGTTCCTGTATAGTGATTGAATTTGCAGTGCGCCTATTATAAATAGCTATCACTTTTTTTTAATGGAACAGGTATTTGACGATCTGCCAAAAGCATCTTTGTGAGTCTTAAAGACATTCATACTGTGAAAAAAATATTCGTATAACAAAAGGTATATGGACAAGTGGATAAGTAATTGGTTACATGCCTGGGACTGCCCACAGGGTTTTGTTTTGTTTAAAAAGCAAAATATCTCACTCTGTTCTCCTGAATTATATTTCTAGTAGTGAGAGTTATAAAATGTAGTTTGGTTTTTTAATACCTCACATAAGAAAAGGTCATAAAGATACCAAGTTAAAGAAAAAGATGGAAGGAAGGAAGGAAGGAAGGAAGGAAGGAAGGAAGGAAGGAAGGAAGGAAGGAAGGAAGGAAGGAAGGAAGGAAGGAAGGAAGGAAGGAAGGAAACACAGTTAAAATTAAACAAAAAAACACAAAATTCTCAACTAAAAAAAGGCGAAAATAAAATTCTTAAAAAACAAATAAAGAAACAAATGAAAAAAGCATAACCTTTGTGTAACTTACTCCAATTCATTCTCTTTTTCTTTTCTCAAGCATAACAGCAGAGTACAGTGGTGCTGGTATGCTGTGTTCAGATTACTTGACCATTTTGAATAAATGCTTTATATGTTTTGCAATTAATCTGTATGAAATTTTCTAGCCCAGGCATAGACTGTGAAATGCACTTTGAATGAATCCCACCAAATCTGAGGTCCTGCTGGTCACTGTCTTTAAAAATCTAGAAACACTCAGCTTTACTACATTGAGTATACCATTTTTATTTCAAAAAATGATTTATAATACTTTTGGTTTACTTTACTCTGTGCTTTTTATAATGTTTGCTGAGTGTGGTATCTACTTTCATAATTTCCATAAACAACTCTGCAAAGTATAAAGTCAATAGAAAGTTTAAAACTGATTTTAATGACAAAGGACTGTTATTCTTAGAGATTCTCTAGTCTAAAATTACTTCTTGTTTTTGTTAATATGTTTGGGCTGCTACCAGTACTCTCATTACCATTATTTTTTGTAATGTTGTATTTATGATTGAAAATTATTAAAATTTATACCTCCCAATTAAGGTATGAGATAGGAAATAGTATCCTGGTTTTTGAATTAAGAGATCTTCAGAAGCAGTTACTTGTTCAAGATAACATAACTACTAATGTGAAGACAAATTCAAGGAAAGATTTATCTGACCAAAGTCTATAATTTTCTCAAGAGGCTGGCATAGAAAACCATTCCTTATCTATGTTTTAAAATATATTACATACCCAAAATATATTACATATATTTTACAATTTTACATATATATTACAAGATACATTACAAAATATATTACATAACCTGCTGCTGAGACTAGCAGATTCAGATACATGAGCAGTATAGTGTGTAGAAAGAATAAAATGGTTTTTACCATTTCAAATGATAAATGTCATAAGACTTTGTTTCTTGTAAAAGAAAGTCTAACACTATTGCACCCTACATGGCAGGTATGTAGGAAAACCCCTTGGAAACCCCTTGGAAAGCTATTTATTTATTCTTATCTAACAACAATTTGACCATTTTTATAGGATTGATTTAAAATCAATCAACTTTTGGATAATGGGAACCAGGTCCCATGCAATAATTCCTCCAATTTATGTATATTTACTGAGTATCTATTTATTCACTGCTATGTGCCCAACAGTCAGCTAATGCCTTCATCACTGGGATAGGAAGCCTAACTGAGGGAGAGTATTCAGGGGAAACAATTAATCAAAACATTTAATATGTTAAGACGAGTTTCCTGTAAAACTTTTGAGTAGAGATGTCAACAAGATCACGGGATGCCCAATACTGAAGCTGAAAGAAGCCTGAGCCAGAGATAAAAATTTGAAAGTTGTGTTATACATATGGTAATTGAGGTCAAGGGAATGAAGGAAAGTCATCAGAGAGGGTGCATAGGAGAAAGAAAAGTGGAGGCCCAAGACTGATTCCTGAAAGTTTCCTAGGTTTATAATGAGAGTTGACAAAAAGTCAGCCAAGGAAGTCAACACGAAGTGAGAGAAGAGAGGAGGTAATAGTATACAAAGAAATATACTAGATCGCATCTTTGTATTCTTGATGAGTCTAAATATAGAGGTCAATCTTGATTTGTGTTTTATGTTTAATTTTGACATTATGATAATGATTCATAATTTCAAAATAAATATTTCCAATATGTTAGCCGTATCCTCACATGTTCATTATGTGGAAATCTTTTTCACAATGTTTAAAAAGAGAGAGAGAGAGAGATTATACAGTGACTTTGATGTAAACATTTTCAGTAATCACTTTTATCTCATGAGGGTAACTGTGACTACATAGGTAAATATGTGACAACTATCATTTAAATACGCTGTGGTAAATCTGTCTTATGTAATGAAGTAACAGTTAGTGAAAGCACTTTCAATATACCACAAATACTTCAAAACTTCCACATTTTAAAAAAAAACTTACTATATAATAGCTGGGCAATTCCAAATTGCAATTACAAGCAGCATTACACATTACGTAACATCATTGTATCTAGGATACAGGTGACTTTTTTTTTTTTTTCTTAGACATTCACTGCAGTTAGTGGGATAAATAAAAACATCTGCCTGGAACATTTTATTCATTTGCATTTCAGCAGCTTCTTTTGTAGCTTGAAATTTTCTTTAACAAAAGGAAGTAGACACAGGTGTGCAGAGAAGCAAAAATTAGAAAGTGAAACGCAGCTGAACAGAGAGAATAAGTAAATCTCTTAAGGAACAGCCAAAATAGAGAAGAAAAAAGCATCAAAAGAGCAAGGAATTTATTTTACAACAGCTTTTAAGATATTTCATCTTTAAAATGGTACATCAAATACGTAATTTATTTTAACATTATGTCATAGAGGTTTAAAAATTGTTTATCCACAAATTGCATTTTTTTATTAAATTAAGTGATATTTTCATTTAAACCTAAAACTAATTACAAGTGATAATTACATAATCTTACTTGAGCCTGGATAAAAACAAATGAAACTACTATAGGGGTCATTTCAGAGAACATTATAAATGTTCTGACATATTAAGTTACTGCTTTCCTCTGCTCTTTTTCATAAATCTTCCTTCTTCTTAAATTATTTCTATTATGCCACATTTTATACCATATCTTTACAGATTAGTTAGAGATAGTAACTGACAGAATCCCTTCATTTCATCCATATGGTTCACAGAATGATGTTTTCTTCTTTAAATTTAATTCTTGAATATTTTTACTATCTTTTTATAAAGCTGCATACTAATAGAAATTTAAAATAAAACATTCCTATGGTATTTAATTTTTGTGGATTAAAAGAGAAAAAAAAATGTTCATAGCTAAATTAGTGAAGTCAAAGAGAAATTGACCCATACAGTAGGTAAAAACAGCAAGACAGATTTTGTTTGCACTAGTGCAATAAGGAAGAGAAACCTGAGTGTAACATGGACCTCAACAGCTAGGATGGCTGGGAATTTGTAACCAATGGGCAGAATAAAAGGGTCAGTGGATGGAAAATTACTAAGAGGAACTTGATTAGATACAAAGGTGGAGATAGTGAGGAATTTGATTATATGTTAATAGTGGGACATTCTCCCTAAATCCTCATAGTAGGGACTTTTGCTAAAATAGGATTCAGCAGCCAAGGACAAAGTCCTACCTAGAATAGGGTTCAGAGGAGCCTGGCTACATTTGGTTGAGAAGGGAGTCCTCATCAGTGGAAAAAATCCTTCATGTATAACTGTATAACAGGAACAGTATAATAAAAAAAGAGTAACATGTTTTGAGCTTTGTATTTTTGCTCAGTATTTAAAGGAATTTGTATTTTTATTCATTATAAAATGAGAACAATTTAGCAAACATAAGATTTAACAATAAAAAAGTGTAATGCAACGTACAATTTGTGGCTTATATCTCTTCTGTTTAATGTTTAAGATGTAAAGTCCAAGGTAATGTGCAAAAACTCAGTTTTTATCATTTTTACTTGAAACACCCACATATGTTCACACCTACTTATCACAATATAAAATTATTTTTAAAAATCTGTTTCAATTATTTTTATGATTCCAGCTACAAATCTGTTGATTTCTTAGGTTAATATTAATTATGTTACACTATTTGTAAATGGAAGTCAGTATTATATACTCTTTTGAATAAATTTATAAAATGTATGTTAACAATGATTTTTATTAGGCTGCTTTTTAATATTGTCTTCTTCCTATTGATGAGTCAAATAGGCTCTTCTAGAAATATAAGCCAGATTTTATTTATTAATTATTATTGTTTAAAAACATCAGGAACAGGTTTTATTTGTCACCATCAAAAGTCTGAATTTTAAACAGATTCTTGGACTGGGGGCTCATGTCCATCAGCTCATTCAACTTTAGCAACTGTCTGACCCCCTGTAGCTTTTCCAGAACTGCTTCCTTCACCATGAAGCTCCATGAGTTTTCCCAATTGAAACTTGGATTTATTCAGCATTTTGACTTTTCTAACAAAGACATCATAGAATGGATAAATAAGTTTGAAAACCTTTTCTATGTCTTTTCTAGTGCTCTCTGGAATCAATTTATTGACCACTTCTTTCAAGTCATTTGTCTGCACTGCTCCGGTCATGATTTCCATCATCTTCTTCCAGATTTGAAAGACCTGTTGATGCTGAGCATAAGAGGGCTTTTGAATATGACTGTTGCATATTTTAGTAAAACCAATGTGAAATAGAGAAAGCAAATAACCATTGGTACTCTTGACATCAACATGAACTTCAATCACTTCTGCCATTTTTTGACCATGGAGCACATTTTGTCACAGGTAAAATCCATGCCATGGAAATTATTCAGGCATTTTTGCCCGGAACACCTTTAGTAATTATCTTGAATTTTCTAAACACAACTTCATCATTCTGCAGATCAGCTAGGCTCACTTCAAAAATATGACCCTTGAGACCATCAGAGGCAATTTGGGTTTCTTGAGTTTTTGTGACTAGTGTTTTCCCATTATTTCTTTTATTGAACATAGCTGGTGCTTCCACATCATACAAATCATTCTTAGAAAATGGGTTAGCCACTTTCTTTTTGGCTTCCTTCTTGCCATCTTATGTAAGGTGCATATTCTTGCCAACTACCATAGTGCTACTCAGAAACAAAAGGGAAGCCAGATTTTAAATATTCAAATTTTAATATATTCTAAATGAATAATGAATATGCTCTCTTCTTCATGATTATTTGAAGAAACTTTGAGGATTCCTTCCCTTCCCACCCTAAATCAAATAGCACTAAAATAATATTTTTATAGACCTCTCATACTGGAAGCAATGGAGGACATTTTAACATTTCTCAAAGGATTTTGCTAGCTTAACATTTTTATAATTTTTTTCTAATAATTTCTTATTTAAAGGACAGTTAAGTGGGCAATAAATGTAAAATGTTAAAATTAAAACATATCCTTGCTTTACAGTTGCAATATAATGATTTTTATAATCAGGAGAAGAGAAGCATTCCAATGTTCTAATTTCTAGCTTGAGTCAATCAAGATCTTAAAATGACAGAGAAACAAAAAGGTAAGAATTGTTACAATCCATCAAATTTTAAATCAGGCACAGCCCATGCAAGTTATTCAAGGGTTTAATTTGTATGCTCCATGCAATTTCCCCAAAATAAACAAATTGCTTCAGTAGATTAACTCAACTACATGAATTTAAGTTAAATATTCAGAACTATTCTATTATAGTAATCCAAGGGTTTTAGTTTTCTCTTTGGAATCAGTGAGTCATTAATGGGTCCCTTCAAAGCATGGAAGACAAGAATCTGGTCTCTAACACTTTCCTTTCTAAATTCTCTCCCTACTACGTACCACATAACTGTTACTGAAATTTAAATATGGTCCTAGAAAAGGTAACAAGAAATCAATTTATAAAGTGAATACTTAATCATCTCTCTCTTTGAACTTACTTCCTCTAGCATGAGTTTTTATCTTGCCGATACACCATATGACCCCTGTCAGAAACAAGCATATGACTTTGGATCTTGCTGATAAAAGAATAACTTAAATTTTGATATACTGATGATTTTGATATACTGATGATATATTTCCTTGAATACTTCCCTTAGTCTTGCTAAGCCATGCTGTATTTGATTGCAGTTCAAGGACTCAATCAAGAAATCAACAGTTGAAAGCTCCTAGTCTACCTATCTGCACTACCTTGGAAGTGAGTAGGCTGAGGAATTAAATAGTTAAAGTTGAATAAATTCATTTTACTTAGCATCCATCTAATCAAATGCCCTCAAATTATCCAGAAATAACTGAAGTGTGGGAAGTAATAGATATAAATATTATTATACAAGTCAGTGTGTTCTTAATTGATAAATTGTGTGGTATCTCTTTTTCATCAAACGTTTATTGAACACCATTATGCATTGGGCTCTCTGCTGTGGGTTGGCATGGCATTGGTGAACAAGACATTGCAACTGTGAAAAAGCTAATAGTCTTATGGGATTGCTATGAATTGTAATAATTTATCCTAGGTGCTGCTTTGGGAAAAGGGATAGAAACCTTCCACAGGCTTCATGAAAAATATACATGCGTGTGCATGTGTGTCTGTGTGTAGCGGTAAGGTGCTTGGCAGTGGGAGTAAGAATAATGCAGGCGTATGTACTACAAACTACATGCAATGGATGTGATACAAACTATAAATTCTCTAGAACTTCAGAGAAAGAAAATATTAAATTAGACTGGCCTGAATGCAATTGATTGAATTACTGTGCGTTCTGGGTAGCATCTGAATTCTGACTAATACTTGTAGATGTATGCTTTTTTGTGTGTGTGCTTTCTACTTAAAGAAGTTCTATCTTTTTAATCCTACTCTTTTTAATTTTTTTTTTTTCTTAAAAACTCTTAGAATAATGGTTCTCAAAGTTCAGCAACCAGTATCACTTGTGAGGGCACAGATTGTTCTGAATGTGTAGAGTGGGATCAAGAATGTTCATTTCTAACAATTTTCATTCAGTACTGTTATTGTTGGTCCCAGAAATGTACTTTGAAAAGTCACCATCTTGGAAAAAATGTCTCTCAAATTTCCCTGAATATAAGAATTCCTTGAAGTTCTGTGAAACAGACAGCTTCTAATTTTTCAGACTAAACCTGGTAAATCCGAATGTCCTCATAATTTGGCTGATAATTATAATCTGTACATTTACTAGATATCTTAGTAAGACACTCTTTAAAATTCTAAAATTCTTTTTTTTTCCTTTTTTTTTTTTTTTTTTTTTTGCTTTACTTATCCATCTCAGTCGCATTTAATATTTTCTCATTTCCTGCTCTTGGCCAGAGTGCCTATACATTCCTCACTGACTGCTTCTCCTTCAGTAATTTTATTCTGTTTTGTTTGTTTGTTTTGTGACCTCTCATGCTTTTCTTCAATTTTAAGTACCAGGAATGTAAGAGTTTTGTCCTACTCATTTTTCTTAAGTAACGTCATTCAGCCTGTGGTTTTTAATGTCATGATTTGCTGATGACTACAGTCTTGATTTCTCCCCCTAAATCTCTACATTTATATTAACTTGTCTTTTTGAAATTGTCCCATACCTCAACAATAAACAATTAAATATTTTATATTAATTTTAAGGGTTCTGAAAATTATTTTTCCTTTTTCTTGAAAATGCAGGTAATTGAAGTTAAAAAGTAGTAGAATGAATACTAATACATTCAACAATTGTTAACATTTCTTCATTTTTGTTTTTCTTCTCTCTTTTTGTTTTGCTAAATTAGTTAAAAGTGAGTTTCAGAAATCATGCTCCTCCACCATTAACTATTTCAACATGTACTCACTAAGAAAAGTAATGCAAAACTGCTTTGCCATTTAACACCTAAGAAAATTTTAAATAATTATACAATATTGTGTAACATCCATCTAATATGCATCTTTAAGCAACTGCCCCCATCCTGCCCAAGATTCTTAAAGTGTTTGTTTCCCCTAATTCAGGATTTAGTCAAAGTTCATGAGTTGCATATTTTGGCAATGTCTCCTTAGTTGCTTTCAATCTAGACCATTCCCATTGCTTGCATAATTTGTTACACTATTTTTTTAATGAATCTGTGCCAATTGTCTTGTAGAATATTCCACTTTCTGAAATTTTCTTCTTCATTTCATTCTATCCCTGTACTTATTTTTGGCATGAGTACTTTATTGGCAATATCAGCTTCATATACATCAGGCCACACAAAATGTCTGGGTGTTCCCCTACTGGTAATTCAAAGTTTGATCATCTGGTTAAATAGTAATCACCAATTCTCCACTATAAAAGTATGTTATTTTTTCACTTTGTGCACAGTAAATACTCAATATAGTAATATTTTCTCATCATCTGAATATCTTGTTTTCAACAGCGTTTGACCCATTTTACTTTAGTATCCATTGATATTCTCTGCTTAAATTAACTCTTATATTGGGGATTGCAAAAATAGTGACTTTCTAGTTATATCAGAAATACATAGTGAATAGCACCAGCTACTATTTTGCTATGGTCCTCTTCACCTTCATATGGATGCAATTACTGTGTTATTTCTTCAGCTCCATTATTAATCATTTTCTAATTTGATCTATTCACAAAGATCATATAATAGGCTGATCTTTAACATGGTTTATCTGGAGTCACTTTCCTGAAATAAATCTGACTATGAATCCCACTCAAAGATCTTGAATTTATGATACATTTAACATTATTTATCATATATTACTTCTAAAGATTTTACTTCTTGTCTTATATTATAGCTGATAACATTTTGGAGTACCAGTGTACTGGGGAAAGTATTTGCTATATGTGATTTTATTTTTTTTCTTAAAATAACCCAATACATATGATACAAATTTCTGTATTATAAATGAGGAATGAGAGGCTCTGGGGAAGCACTGACTTATTTTAGGTCATATAGCCATTACATGAATGCAGCCAGAATTCAATATCAAATCAGCCTCACTCTAGTGCCTCCATTTATAGTCATCATGTTTACTACTTTACCTGGTCTCTGTTCTGGAATATCCTACAAAAACTTCTAAGATGATGTTCAAAATTAAACCAGTATCTTTCCAAACTATGTTCTCCTATATTTCTGGCATAGCAAACTGAAAATCTTAGGATTATACAGAATCTTCTTCTCCTTGTCATGTCAATAAGTCATGTCAATTCCAAATTTTCACCTACCTACTCTCCCCCACTTTACTCTTCTGTCATTTTCTTTGCCTCCTTTTTTTTTTCACTTTTTACCTCAGTTATGTTCATGTGTACACACAATATTCCTGTTCCACTTTTTGCATTATTTGATCTGCTTTTGACTGAAAATAAATTGATGTTTCAAAATATTCATCACATTTCTACATCGCCCTCAAATTTGTATATGGTGCTCACTGCCTCATCTCAGAGTCATTTGTTTTCTGGAAAGTTTGGGATGTAAAAATTGTTTAGGCATTTGTAGACTTTGAAATAACTTATGCTGAATGATAGGATGTTTTTTTGGAACATATGAATCTTTGTGGAACATGTAAACAAACAAACAGAAACACACACACACACACACCATTGATCATAAAGAAGAAAAAAACAGAAATGAATACCTTATTAATTAGAATTTTTTAAAAGAATTAAATCTTGTGGCCTATGATAGTTTTCAAGGCAACATAATGCAAATAGTTAAAGCAGATGCCTTATGCAAGCCTATTTCTCCAATCCTATATCCTTATTATGTCTTATAGAAGCGTACATGAATGGAGACCAATATTCTGTTCTATTATTTTTCATCCATCTTCCTCTGTTGTCTTCTATTCTTTGCTCAAACACAGAAACACTTAATCTTAGTCTAAATTATGTTTAATTCATGGAAAGTTCTCTAGTTACAACTACTGAATTCTTACTCATAAATCAAAAGCTATATGAAATACTACCTCTATTATTAAGTCCTCTATAAGAGAGGTCATTAATCCCTTTGTTGATGCCATCCATAAAATGAGAGCCCTGCTTCTCAAAATTTAGATTCTAGATGGTGTAATAAAGAACTTGAGGGAGTCCATGGGGATCCTGATATTTATAGCCAGTTGGTCAGAAGTAAGGGTGGCTCTAGGGACACCTGAACTTCTGGCTGGTATCTGAAGGGACGGCAGTCATGTGGAAGACTGTGCCCTTAACCTTAAGTTTGCCAAATTCATTACAAGAACCAATTGTAACAGATTAACCTGGGATATTTGAAAAAATGATGATTCCTGTCCTTATAACAGATATGCTAAATCAAGATTTCTTGGATATAAACCAGAAATCTCTAAGTTAACCATGATCTTTCATGCCTCTAAAGTTTGAGACCCATTGCCACAGTGTACATTTGCTAATTATCAAGTAATAATAATATATTGAAAGTATTATATCAAATAGCTATAATCTATAGCATCAGGTTTTGAATGACAGAGAATATGTTTTATGCATATCCACATCCCAGTTATGTAGTAGTGAGGCCAAACATTGTCAGAGTTTCAGGAATATGTGTTTATTTTTTTAATATTTATATGTGTGTCACTTCTCAGTAATTAAATTATTAGCTAATTTGAATATCATACTTATTTTTGTTAGACTATGCCATATTTATTTTTCTCTCAAATACCTAGCACATTCATTAAAGAAATAATGATTAATATGTCATAACACTGTATAAGTTTGCATTAATTTATGATAGTGTTTTATTTAAATGAAATATATTGACAAACTAAATTCAGAATTTTGATTTTTATCTCAACAAAAACATAGATGGTACTTTGACTGGAAATAAAGTTTTTAAACTAGACATAAATACTTTTAGAACTCTGACATTTTATCTTGTGTAAACATTTCACAAATCCTTGACCTGATCCTATGTATCTTTCTATAGCAATTGTTCATCACTGACAGTTCTCTCGGTAGTCTTCTGTGCTCCTGAAACTTTGATTGCATGTCAAGAATTTCAAACTGGACACAAGTTTTTTTACAAGAAGATGTCCCTGAGTCCAAGACAATAAAATCCATCAGCAATCACTTCCACGATGAATGACAGAATTGATTGCCTATCAACGTCATCACGGTACTCATCAGAAATTAAATCTACAGGCAGGCCAGCCTCTGTCATAGTAGGGATTTCAGTGGTTTCTTCAGTTTCTGTTCCCCTATTTATATGAAATATTGTCAGTTTTTTCATCAGTCGGTATTTTCCTAATCCATATCGGAGAAATAACTTACACTTTTTTACTGATTATATCTCATGCTGGATTTGTCAAAGTATTTCCGTCATGGTGTTAAAATAATTATATATATTTAATTTGGTGTCTTTTGTGTATGTCTATTACATATGCACACTTTTACTCTTTCTTTGGAGAGTGACATTTTTTTTTCAAAATAAAATTTAAGTTTTTTGTTGTTTAGCCAATAATATTGGCATTTAATATGATTATATTCTTGTATTATAAAAGGAAGAGTGAATCTGTTTTTATAAGTAAAAAAAAATTCTTAAATTCCTTTTTTAAAAATATAATTTATCAACACCTACTTTACCTGTTGTGCGAGCAATGTACACTGAAATTATACCCCTCCTCTGAAGTTTTAAATCCATTCTACATTAAGGGTGTAATAGTCTGAACTTGGCATTTATCTTGCATTTCACTTTGTGGACAAAGGCATCTCTTTCTTACTCTAAACTGTTCTCTGGGAACATTTCTTGTCCAATTATTTTGTTTTTGTAGAAAAGTGGTCTTTTATCTCCAAGGTAGTAATCAAAACAAATTCACTTGCAGTTATTTCTACCTTTTGAAGCAGGCCTTGATGCCAATGATTTTTTTTTTCCACATATGAGTCATCATATTTCAATGTCAGAAGCAAGTCGGGTCATTGTTCATGGGAATTATAAACATGAAGATTAATTTTTTTCATAGGAGATACATAATATCAGTCCCAAATATATTTCCTTTATGGTGTCTTTATAGACAAAGGTTAAGTTCATGTAACTATACAGTTTTAGAGTATATGGAAGCAAAGCTTTAGAGATGATATCACTTTGAGTCAACTTATTAAGTAAAGTGACCTGTAGCACATCTTAGAAGTCCTCTATTTTAGGGGAAATTTTCTTACAGTAACACCAATTAATCATGTAGTATCTGGTTAAACTAAAAAAAATAAACTACTCAGGGTCCATTTATCACACCCAGGAAGACCTGAAGTTAACATACAGACTAACAGCTAATGACGAATTGAGATGTTCATTCATGTATTGTATGCCTTGTGTCTCTTAGTAAAGGAACAAGACTAATGTCAACTTGAAGATTTTTACTGCCCCAGGCAATATGAAAAAAAAGTCTCCTCCTTCTAGCAAGTAATCACTCGCATAATAAACAGTCACAAAACACTCTACTCCTCTAATATTTTGTTGCCTCAGGCAACCAGCTATTCTACCTATATGGTACAGTCAATCACAACTATTGTGTGTATGCAGTTACAGTGGATTAATATAATAGTAATAAGATACAATATATTCTGACTCACAGCCTTGAAGAATTTCCAAGTATAGGAAAATATTTCCATTATTTGAATTGTGACTTTATAACTATTAAAAATGCCTTCATAAGGGAAATGTAATGCAGTATCTAGAATAGTAGTTTGAAGTATAATGTAATCTGCCTTCAGATTTTTCTGATTGTTTTGTAATTAATAAAGAGATAACTTATACACAATACTGTTTGTTAACAAAAATAAGTATTTACCCATTCTGGATATAAGGCAATATCTTTTTGCTAACACCAGAGAATTTACATTTTCCTGTATCACTGATAATAGTAATTTTTAATTATAAGAAAAATAAGTAATTTGTAATCCATGAACATAAGTTATTTGTGAAAGGACAAACAGACAATTTTAAAAAAAATGTGATTATAAGTAAATTGGTATAAAAATTAAAAATGTATTTATATTTCTAATATATATTACAGTAATATATACTAGCTAACATGCTGTAATTTAACTTTTTTTATGTGTTCTTTATTCCGGTTCTCATATTAGATTGTAAATGCTTTTAAGTTTTAGCCTTGCTTTATATCACTTATTATTTAAGTTTCACAAAATAAGCAGTCAGTAAATGATGTTGATAATTATATTGATAATGGTGATTATATTACTAGTAGGTGGCTGAATTCAGAACTAGAACACAGTACAGAAATATTGCCCAAGCTACCCACGTGACAATTAACTTTCTGTACTTGAAAAAGTGAATATTTGAAAGATGTCAGAAACATGGTGGTGTGAGTGGTACTCCTTGAAATCTCCCCTAAAATTTAGAATAAATTTAACAACTACAATTCAACAAAAGATTCGCCACGCAACACACAGACATGCCTGGGAAATCTGTGAATCAAAACATCTGAAAGTGGGCAAGTCAGGGCAAACAAAGGACCAGGGAAGGGGAATATGCAGTGTCACAGGCCACAGGACATAGTCCAGAGCTCACTGGGATCCTAGCAGAGGGAAATGTTGAGATTATAGATGCATTCTCTGTGGCCCATAGCATTCCTGCCTGAGTGATCAGCATATAATATGGCTGAATCTAGTTATTAGGGCAGAGAACTTGAGACAAAGACCATTTGGTCTTTGTCATATTAAAGGGTGACAACTGTGGTCTAAGCCCTCATTTCCAGGCAAAAAACAAACCCACAGCACCTAGCCACTTCTCTCCCCCACATCCTCCCAAATTTCACCTTCCTACAACCCTCCCAGTGTTAGCAGTGGGCTCCAGGGAGGAAAATAAAAGTTGTAGTGTTGAGTTAAAGAGCAGAATATCTGCAGCCCTGAGAACTGGATAGACAATTCCTAAGCAGCAGACTCACACTGCACTAATCCCAGTGACAAGGGAGGAAATATACAGGGGAGGCAGCTGTGGTTTGGCAATCAACATTACTCAGAGGATAACAAAGCCACCAACACACTAATGGCCTTTCCTAGCCCACCCCGCCCCCACCTTTTGTGGCTCATCCTAGCGTGGGCACTTAGGAAAGCCTAGGTAATGCAGCAAGGCATCTAGCTAAAGGGGTAGCACTGAGATTTCAGTGGCTCAGAACCCCATTACCCACTATAGTTTCCCACAGGATGGTGCCCTGAGACCTATGTGACCTGGTCACAGAGGAGACACCCACCTCTTCAGAGAATCTTCTACCACAAGATGTTACACCAGGTCAAGAAAATAAAATGCTAGAGCACCACTTACTGTAAAACAAAAGAAAGACCTTCACATTACAACCTGCAGCAGACCTTAATCCTATAAATGCATAGAAGGAATAATGATCCATCAAATTTCATGAATAACCAAGGGAACAAGGCAGCTCAGAAAGAAAATAAAAAAAATATCCAGAAAATATATTTAAAGACATAGAAATCTGTGACTTAAATAACAGATAATTCAAGATTGCAGTCCTGAAAAAACTCAATGAGATGCCAGAAAACTCAGGCAGTTTAATGGATTCTGGAAAAAAACACACAAAAAAACAATGAACAAAATGAATACTTTACCAAACGCACTAAAATTTTTAAAAGAAAATAAAAATTATGGAGATGAAAAACTCAATAAAAGAGATGAAGAATTAAATAGTGAGCTTAGGAAATAGAGCTGAGTAAATGGAGGAAAGAATTACTGACATCAAAAACAGTAATCTGGAAATGATGTGGCTGGATGAAGAGAAAGGCTTGAGAGTTAAAAGAAATGAAAGAACTCTATAAGGAGTATCTGACACCATCAAAAAGAGCACTATAAGAATAATGGGTATACCAAAAGAAGAAGAAAGAAAGTAGGGCACAGAGAAGCTATTCAAACAAATAGTCAACAAAAACTTACCAAACCTATTGAATGAACTTGAGCCTCAAATCCAAGAAGCAAACAGAAAACCTAATTACCTCAATCCCAACAGGCATTTTTCAAGGCACATTATATTGAAGCTGTCAAAAATTAATGAAAAAGAAAGAATTCTCACGGCAGCCAGGGAAAAGAAGGAAAAAAGATTGTCATCAGACTTTTCAGCAGAAACTCTACAAGACAGAAGCGAGTGAAATCAAATATTGAAACTATTGAAAGAAAGAAATTATCAGTCAAAAATAATATATCTAGCAAAATTATCCTATAGATATGAAGGAGGAAAAAAGACCTTTCCAGATATGCAGAGGCTGGGGGAATTTTCCACAAGAAGGCTTGCATTTCAGGGGTTGCCGAATGGGGTTCTTCCACCTGAAGCAAAAAAAAAAAAAAAAAAAGAAAAAAGAAAAAAGAAAAGAAAACAAACAGAAACAAAACATAAAACCATTAGTAAAATGAATAACAGATAGCAGAGCAGGAAGTGGCAACCCCTACACAGAATAGGGCACTATACACTTAAAAATAACATTAAGGGAAAAGAAGATGAAAACATAGAAAAAGAGAAGATGAATACAATTTGCTACTGTATCTCAGAAATGAACTCATGGCATAAATATGGATACTCTGCAACAAACAAAACATGAAATGGGAGGGGTGTAAAGGTCTGAATTTGCAAAGTGGACTGGAGATAAGATGCAAACTGAAGAAAAAGGACTAATATATATATATATATATATATATATATATATATATGAAACTTTCTTACTTTTACATAAACTTAATGGTAACCACTTAAAAAACAAAACAAAATCCAGAACTGAGACACATAACATGAATAACAGTAAAAGGATTAAAAAAAATCATGTAATACCATCCAACTAAAATAAGAGAAAGAAACACAAAAGCAAAGAAACAATAGAGACACTGAGTTACCTGAAAACAAAAGATAAAATGACTGTAGGAAATCCTCATATATCAATAATCACTTTAAATGTAAATGAACTGAACTAAGCAATAAAAAAGACACAGAGTAGCAGAGTGGGTCAAAAAACAAAACCCAAGTCATATGCTGCCTTCAAGAGACATATTTCAGCTGGAAAAACAAATATAGAGTCAAAGTGAAAGGGTGAAAAATGATCCTCCAATCAAATGGCATCCAGAGAAAATCAGATGTAACCATATTTACTTGTTCATTTGATGAAATAGACTTCAGAATAAAAACGGTAACAAGAGAAAAAGATGGGCATTTCATAATGATAAAGGGGACAATACAACAAGAAGACAAAACACTTATCAATATATATGCCCCCAATGAAGGAACATCAAAATATATAAAGCAAGTACTAACAGAACTAAATGGAGAAACAAAAACAGAATTATACTATGGGACCCTAAATATACCACTGATAGCTATGGATAGATCATTCAAACAGAATCAATAAGAAATGTTTCACTTCTGGTAACACAGGAAGCAGCTTAAAGATGGTGTCCTCCAAATTCAACGGATTAGCTGCAGCGCCTGGGAAAAGTGAATTTTGTAAACAGAAGCCGAAGCTGGAAGACCAAGATGAATCAGAACTTCTCGCTGTTCCTGATGGTTGGAAGGAACCAGGTTTTTCCAAAGAGGACAATCCTAGAGGACTCTTGGAGGAGCAGTTTTACAATTTTGTTCCCAAAATATAGAGAGGCTTACTTGAAAGAGTGCTGGCCATTGGTACAGAAAGCCTTGAATGAATATCATGTCAATGTAACCTTGGACCTGATTGAGGGCAGCATGACTGTACGACAAAGACTTTTGATCCATATATCATCATTAGGGCCAGGCACCTAATAAAACTTTTAACAAGGAGTGTTTCATTTGAACAGGCAGTACGAAATCTTCAGGATGATGTTGCATGTGACATCATTAAAATAGGTTCTTTAGTAAGAAATAAAGAAGGATTTGTAAAAAGAAGACAATGTCTTATTGGTCCCAAAGGATCTACATTGAAGGCATTGGAACTCTTAAAAAACTGTTATATTATGGTTCAGGGAAGCACAGTTTCAGCTATTGGACCTTTTAGTGGCTTAAAATAGGTTCAAAAAGTAGTCCTAGATACTATTAAGAATATTCATCAAATTTATATTATAAAAACGTTAATGATTAAATGAGAGTTGTCAAAAGATTCTGAATTAAGATCTCAAAGTTGGGAAAGATTTTTGCCGCAGTTTCAAGCACAAAAATGTGAACGCAAGGAACAGAAGAAAAAACCTGTTAAGAAAGAGTATACATTATTCCCACCACCACAGCCAGGAAGTCAGATTGATAAGGAATTGGTTAGCGGTGAATGCTTCTTGAAGGCAAGTCAAAAGAAGTGACAGAAAATGAAAGCAATAAGGGCTAAACAAGCAGAAGCTCTCAGTAAGAGACCAGAGGAAAGAAACAAAGCTTTTATTCCACCTAAAGAAAAAACATTTGTAAAACTTAAGAAAGCTTCTACTGAAACTAAAATTGATGTGGCTGCCATCAAGGAAAAGGTTAAGGAAGCAAACAATAAGAAACTGGGAGCCCTTACAGCTGAAGAAGTTAAGCTTAAAATGGAAGTAGGTGAAAAGAAAAAGAAGAAAAAATAGTAACATGCAAAAACCAAACAAACAAACCCAAAAAAACCCCGAACTAGAACTTATTAAACTATCTCCTTTTGTAAAGGATTTTGAGATATTAGGACATCAGTTGCCTTATGTGTAAAAAGTAATACTTTGATTACTTTTTTTCTGAGTTTGTTTTGTTCTTTATAGCAATGTTTATGTATACATCTGTTCTTTATAAATATAAATTATTATAAAAAAAGAAAATCAATAAGAAAATATCAGCCTTAAGTGACACATTAGATTAAATGGACATACTCAACATTTACAGAGTATTTCATCTGAAAACCCCAGACTATGTTTTTTTCTGTACACATGGAACATTCTCAAGGATAGACCATATGTCAGGACACAAAACAAGCCTCAGCAAATTTAAGAAGATTAGCATCATACCCAGCATATTCTCTGATCACAATTCTTTGAAGTTGGAGATCAACTGCAAAGAAAGAAGGGAAAAAAAATCACAAATACATGGAGATTAAATCACAAACTGTTAAAGAATGACTGGGTCAAAGAAGAAATAAAAGGAGAGATCAAAAGATACATGGAAATAAATGAGAATGAAAATTCATTACATCAAAATCATTGGGATGCAATAAAAGCAGTATTAAGAGGGAAATTTGTATCATTACAGGCCTATATCAAGAAACAAAAAAAGTCCCAAATAAACACCCTAACATTACTTCATAAAGAAGTAGAAAAAGAAAAACAAATTTAAACGCAAAGTCAGCAGAAGGAAGGAAATAATAAAAATTAGAGCAGATTTAAATGAAAAGAACAAAATGAAAATAAAAAAAATAAAACAAAGAACTAGTTCTTTGAAAAGATAAATAAAATTGACAAACACTTGGCTAGACTCACTAAGGAAAAAAGAGAAAAGACAAATACCAAGAAATAAAAAGGATGATTAGAGAATACTATGAAGGACTGGACTATATGCCACCAAATTAAATATACTGGAAGAAATGGACAAGTTCTTAAAAATACACAGTCTTCCTAGGCTGAATGATGAAGAACTAGAAAATCAAAATAGACTGATCAATAGTAAGGACATTGAATCAAGCATCCAAAACTGCCCCAAAATCTACAGTGCAGGACCAGATGGCTTCACTAGTGAATTCTACCAAACATTCAAAGATAATTTACCCTCACTTCCACAAACTCTTCCAATAAATTGAAGAAGAAGCAATAACTCATTTTATGATGCTAGCATTACTCTGATATCAAACCTGGTAAGGATAACACAAGAAAAGAAAACTACAGACCAATATCTCTGATGAATATGGACACAAAAAATGCTTAACAAAATACTAGCAAATTGAATACAATGCATTAAAAAGATTATACAACGCGTTCAAATCGGGTTTATCCATCTGCACAAGGATATTTCAACATAGGCAAATCCATTAATGTGATACACCACATCAACAAAATAAAAGATAAAACTCATATGATTATATGAACAAATGAAAAAAAAAGCATTTGACAAGATACAATATCCATTTATGATTAAACAATTAATATAATGGGTATAGAAGAAAGGACCTCAACATAATAAAGGCCATATATGACAAACCCTCAGCTAATATTAAACTTAGTGGTGAAAACCTGAAATAGTTCCTCTAAAATCAGAAACATGGGAGGGATGCCCCCTTTTACCACTGTTATTCAACATAGTATTCTAAGTCCTAGCCAGAGCAATCAGGCAAGAGAATGAAATAAAAAAAAACATCCAAATTGGGAAAGAAGAATTCAAATTCCCTTTTTGCAGATGACATGATTCTTTATATAGAATACCCTAAACATTCTACCAAAAAGCTATTAGAAATGTTAAACAAATAATGTTTCAAGATACAAAATCAATTGATACAAAAATTTATTGCATTCCTCTATACTAACAATGAAATTCCAGAAAAATAAATGAAAAAACAAAAAACGAACAAACAAAATTCCTTTTGTTACAGCAACAAAAAGAATAAAATACCCAGGAATAAATTTAACAGAGAATATGAAAGACCTGTACACTGAAAACTGTAAGACATTATTAAGAGAAATTGAAGTAGACACAAAAAAAATGGAAAGATATCCATGTTCATGGATTGGAAGAATCAACATAGTTAAAATAACCATATTACAAAGCAATGTACAGATTTAATGTGATCCCCATCAAAATCCCAATGTCATTTTTTCCAAGAAACAGAAGAAAAAACTTTCATATGTGCATGGAATCACAAAAGACCCCAAATATCAAAGCAATCCTACAAAAAAAGAATAAGGCTGGAGGTACACATTCCCTGATTTCAGCTTGTACTACAAAGTGACAATATTCAAAACAGCATGATTTTGGCAGAAAATCTGTCAGACGAACAAATGGAACAGAACTGAGAACCCAGAAACAAATGTACACATATATGGACACATTATTTTTGACAAAGAAGACAAAAACATACAATGGAGGAAAGTAAGCCTCTTAAATAAATAATTCTGTAAAAACTGGAAAGCCACATACAAAAGAAAGAAACTAGACTTCAATCTATCACTATAAACCAAAATTAACTCAAAATGAATCAAAGACCTAAACATAAGACCTGAAACAATAAACTGCATAGAAGAAAGCACAGGTACTAAATTTATGGGCCTTGGGTTGAGAGGATTTTAAGGCATTGACCTCGTAGACAAGGGAAGTAAAAACAAAAAAAATCAATGAATAGGACTATATCAAATTAAAAACTTCTGCCCATCAAAACAAACCATCAACAAAACAAAGAGGCAACCAACCAAATGGGAAAAGATATTTGCAAAGAACGCTTCCAATAAGGAGCCAATATCCAAAATATATAAAGGACTCATACAACTCAACAACCAAAAACAAACAACCCAAATGGTACAGAGGACCTGAACAGACACTTCTCCCAAGAAAACACACAAATGGCCAACAGACATATGGAAAAGTGTTCTAAATCACCAGCTATTAGGGAAATGCAAATCAAAACCACTACAAGATACCACCTTACATCTGTTAAAATGGGTATTATCTACAAGATAAGCAATAACTAGTATTGCAGAGGCTGTGGAGGAAAAGGAACACTCATACACTGCTGATAGGAATGTAAATTGGAACAGCCACTATCTAAAAATGTATGGAGACTCATCAAAAAATTAAGAACAGAATTACCAATGACCTAGCAATCAGTCTTCTGGGTATCTATCCCAAAAATTTGAAAATATTTATTTGTAAAGACATAGGTATACCCCAATGTTCATTGCAGCATTATTCATGGTGGCCAAGACATGGAAACAACCAAAGTGTCTTTCAATAGATAATTGGATAAAGAAAATGTACATATACAAAGGGAATACTACTCAGTCATGAGAATAGAAGAAATGCTGCCATTTGCAACAACATGGATGGATCTTGAGATTCTTATGATAAGTGAAATAAGTCAGACAGAAAAAGTTGAAAACTGTATGACTTCATTCATATGTGGGATATAAAACTGAAAGTAACAAAGGAACAGGGAAAAGGAACAAATACTTGTAGACTCAGACAACAGTTTAGTTGTTACCAGAAAATAAAGGGAGTGGGAGTGGTAAAAGAGGAAAAAGGAGGTCAAATATATGGTGATAAAAGGAAGACTGACTCTGGATGGTGAACACACAATGCAATATATAGATGACATATAGAAATGTACACTTGAAACTTATAAAATTTTACTAACCAATGTCAGCCCAATAAATGTAACAAATAATAATGTGGATATTTTATTGAAGAAAAATAGAAAAATAATTAAGGTAGCTAGTGACTAGTCTAGATATAATCTATAGCCAGATTTCTACAAAGTGACAAGAATACAGAAAATGTTCTGTTGGCTTTCTGTTAATCTCAATAGAAAGGATCAAAGAACAAATTCATTGTTGTTGCTGTAAAAATAATTGTTTACTGGGGCCTAAAATTTTTCAGAGATTTCATGGAAGTAAAATTATTCTCTTGGAAGAGAACCATTTCTGAGTAAAACTTGATATTATACCCCCATCCCTGACAACAACAACGACAACCAAGTATTTATATATATATATATATATATATATATATATATATATATATATATACATCTACATCTACATCTACATCTATATATATACATCTACATCTATATATATCTACATCTACATCTATATATATATATACATCTACATCTATATATATACATCTACATCTATATATACATCTACATCTAGATGCATCTACATCTACAGCTATATCTATATGTATAGCTATATCATATTTTTATATATATATATATATACACACATATATATATACATATATATATATGTATATATATATATATATACACATATATATATATATATATAAAAATATGATATAGCTATACATATAGATATAGCTGTAGATGTAGATGCAGATGTAAATATAGATGTAAATATGCACAGGATGCCAGAAATAGTATACATATTTTAAGAAAGGGAAAAAAATCTATATTAAAATTGTAATACTCAATATATACTGATAACAAAAGATATTCATACAAGTCACATTTAATTCTGCAATTACAAGAGGTGTTCAAAATGGTTACCATTAGCGTGATTTTAATAGTTTTTTTTTCCTTTCTTAAAATGTGTGTACATTTTTTGGCACCCTCTGTAGATATAGATATCCATCTATATCTATCTATCTATCTATCTATCTATCTATCTATCTATCTATCTATCTACCTACCTACTATCTATCTATCTATCTATCTATCTATCTATCTATCTATCTGTCTATCTATCTATCTATTTTTGCCTGCGGTGATAATGCTTAAGATTTAACCACTTAGCAGGTGTCAATTAAACAGTACAGTATTGTTGACTATAATCACATTACTCTATATTAGATCTCCAGAACTTACTCATCTTGTAGAATTTAAATTTTGTGCCCTTTGAGTATCATTTTTCCGTTTTCCCCTTCCCCAATTACACATCAGGGATGTTACATGGTCTCCCACAGCTGTAAGGGTCCAGGAAATAAAGGACACCATGTAGAATATTTAGTTTGCATTAGTACCTCTGCCAAAAAATCCACATACAAAAAATAATTTGGGAGGAAATAAAATATTGACAGTGATTAAATCTGTCTGGTTAGACTATGAATGGCTATAATTTATTTTTTTGTGCTTTTCAGTATTCTCAAAATTTCTTAACCAAATAAAGTTATAATAACAAAAAGTCTATAGAACATTTTATTTTAATAATTAAATCAATTGTAATTGTCCTCTAATTGAGCAACTTTGTTCATCTAAATGTGGAGACTAGGACAGACTTCAAAGTAGAAATGTCTTGGCTGTATATAGATTTAGCATGATTTTGGACATGGAAAATTCATATTAAAACCCTCAAATAGAAATTGATTAAATGTTTTATTAAAGAATGGCAGGTCCAGTTTAGCTATTATAAAGAACTTACAGTGGTTGGTAGGAGAAAAAGGTGTAAAAATAGTTCAAATCAAACCTTTAAAATAAATACTGAGTTTGTGAACAAATAAAATCAATTTGAATTGAGTTTGATATGACATGTAAAGATTTAGAAGATGTCCAATAGCTAAATATTATTTACTATATATATGTGGTTCTTTCTCTACTCAAGGGTGCTATGTCCTAATAATTGCATAACTATTAAGATATCTAATCCTCATAGCAAATCTATGATATAGGTACAATCCTATAGTACCTCTATATGAGAATGGTAAAATGATCAAGATTATGTAGATAGTAAGGAGCAAAACTAGAATTTAAAGGTAGGCAGTTAAGCTCCAGAATATCTCACTCATTATGCTGCTGAATCCTAGAGCTTGAAAAATAGATTTGAAAAGGTATCACCATGTACATTAAAACTAATGACTTTGGAAGACAGTGGCTTGGTATAGAAAAAGCAGCAAAAAAAAAAAAATAGAGTGAAAAAAGGAATTGATAGTGTAAATGGAGAGGATACCCACTTATAAACATGAGGAATAGATTTTTTTTTTCTGTCTCAAGGATAGAATAAAATAATAAATGATAAAATAAGACTACAGAAAGATTTTTTTGGTAGAAACAAAAGTAGTGAAGCCATTAGAGTGAGTATAGTAGGGAAAAAACTCTATGCAGTAAATGGAAAGGTCTTAAAAAGGAGCCACACAACAAGAAAAATAAATCAATTTGAAAAACGGGTAAATGATTTACTAAAAATTTCTTTAAATATGATATACAAAAGGCCAACGAGCCCATGGAAAGATGCTCAACATCATTAATCATTAGTGATATGCAAACCAAAACCACAATCAGTTATCAATTCACATCCATTAGGATGGTTATTATAAAAAAGAAAATAATGAATATTGGTGAGGATATGGAGAAATTTGTTGGAACACTTGTGTACTATTGGTGGGAATATGAAATGGTGCAGCTACTGTAGATAATAGTATGACAGTTCCTCCAAAAAAATAAAAATAAAATTACTGATCAATATAGCAATTCCATTTCTTCTTACATATCCAGAAGAATTGAAAGTGGAATCTTAAAATGAACACATTTTGATGACATTCAGGACATCAAGGATAATACTATGACACCTCTGATGGCCATTCCAAATAAAGAGTTCCAAAATTGCTTTGAAGTGTGGACTAGGCGCTGACATTGGTGCATAGCTTCCCAAGGGGAGTATTTTGTTTCAAGGTCTTATTGGTACAGCTATGTTTCATCACCAGTGATAACAGGGCCCAAAACATCGTCTTGCCTCTCCAAAAGCTCTTGGCAAACTTTGACTCTCCTTTACTTTTGTTGATTGGTGAGCTCGTACTGGACCATATATTTGCACACACCTTCTCATGCCAAGATTTTCAGTTAAGATTTCACTAACTGTTGCTCTATCAATGTTTACTTGATCTGCTATGCTTCTCAGAGTCAGCTGATGATTTAGATGCTCAAGTCAACGAATTTTTGCAATGTCTTCATCAGTTCTGCGCATTGCTGGTCACCCTGACCTCTTTTCATCACTTACACATTCACTCCCTGCAGAAAAACGTTTAGTCACTTTATATATTGTTATTTTCCTCATAGCATTATCCCCATAAACTTGGACTTACATGTCCCTGATTTCACTTCCACTCTTGCCAAGTTTAACAAGAAATTTATTATTTGTTTGTCGCTCTAATTCAAGCTCAGAGATTCTTGTGATGGCACCCAAAAACATGCAACGATAATGAAAATCACTCAGCAAGACACCACCACACATCAACACAAACACAGCTGTGAGACACTGATATACCAAGGTTATGAAACCTTACCGGGCTGTTTGTACAGTGCTGCCGATGTAAGCGCACGGTGGCAAGTTTGCAAGCTTAATTGCCAGTCCTCAGATGCTGCAAAATAATAAATCTTTAGGATCTATACAAATGAAATAAGCCAGTCACAGAAAAACAAATCTTGTATGATTCTCCATGTATAAGATATCTAGAGTAGTCAAATTCATATAAATAAAAAACAGAATGGTGGTTGCCAGTGGCTGTCGGGAGGGGGATGTGGGTTGTTCTTGCTTAATGTGAATAGAGCTTCAGTTTTGCGAGACAAAAACTTTTGGAGATCGGTCACACAACAAGGTGAATATACTTAACACTACTGAATAGTTTACTTAGAAAATGATTAAGATGGAGAAAAAATATGATTTTTTGACAAGAAGTTAACGTAAAATGAACACTGTGATTTCCAGACCACTGATATTGCAAGCTAGGTAGAATAATTTGTTACTATCGGGTTTAATCACACTTACTGGAATGAAACTCAGAAACGAATTTCATCAGGATGAAAAAAGCAGATAACAGTTGAGGATATCAGGCCATATTTGTGTTCATTTATGTTGCTGTGTAACAAATTATCAGAAATTTGGAAATGTAAAACAACACTCATTTATTATTTCCTGGTTCTAGATGGTCAGGAGTCTGCAGAGGGTTTGGCTCATTCTCACAAAGCTGAAATCAAGGTATCAGCTGGACAGAGATTTATGGGAGAATTCACTTCTGGTTCATCCAAGTTGCTGGCAGAATTCAGTTCTGTTCTGTTTAGCCAGGAAGGAAACATAAGCCCCAGATTTCTTGCTGGCTATTATCTGGAGGCCTCTCTCAGTCCTAGAGGCTGCCTTTCATTCCTTGCACATGTCCCTCTCCATCTTCAAGCCAGAGTTGCATTATTTTCATGCTTCAAATCTCTGAATTCTCCTTCTCTTATCAGCTAGAAAAGTCTTTGTTTTAAAAGTGTTCATGTTATTAACTTAGGACCACCCTGATAATCTTCTTATCTTAAGGTGAACTGATTAGAAATTTTAATGTCTTCCTCAGAAGTTTATTTTGACAAGTAATGTAGCATAGTTAAGGAGTAACACTTCATTGTAAAGTTGAGGGGTTAGAAAGAGGAAGTCTTCGGATGGGTGGTGATGAGGTAAAAAAAAAAAAAAAAAGGTTAATAAAAGTGAGCCTGGGACCCAGATAGGCACTCGCTGGAATCTCACACCACAGACTTGAGGGCTGGGCACTCCTGGGAGCCCTGTGTGTCCTGAGTACGCTCTGGCTTCTGTGGACTCTGCTTCTCTAGTGAATGAGCCTTGAGGAAAACTGACCAGTTCTTATAAATTAAAATCATGGTTGATGATTTGGTGATATTCAGAGATGTTGCTGTATACTTTGCTCAAGGAGAGTAGGAATGCCTGAACTCATATCAGAAGAATTTGTACAGAGATGTTATATTAGAGAACTATAGCAAGTTGGTGTCAGTGGGATGTTCCATTTCTAAGCCTCATGTGGTTACCCTGATAGAGCAAGGGAAAGAACCCTGGATGGTTGTGAGGGATGAGAGAAAGAGATGGAGCCTAGATTTGGAATCCAGATATGACATTAAAAAGTTATCTCAAAAGGATATTTATGAAATGAATTTATCTCAGTGGGAGATAATGGAAACCATTAGAAGTTATAGCCTGGAAGACTCCTTTCTCAGAAAAGACTGTGAATATAAAAAGTTTGAGGACAAAAGCATCCTCAAAAGGGATATTTCAGACAAGTGAAAATCAACGGCTCTGAAAAAAGGCCCATTTACAGAAAACTCAAATCTCTTACTTTACATCAGAGAATTCATAACAGAGAGAAACCCTATGAATGTGGGGAGTGTGGAAAGACTTTTAGAGTACACCAACAACTTACTTTCCATCAGAGAATTCCTACTGATAAGAAACCCTGTGTATGTAAAGATTATGGAAAAGCCTTTAGACAGTGTGCCCATCTTAGTTGACAGCGGAGAATTCATATTTCTGACAAACTCATTGAATGTAAAAAATGCGGAAAGATCTTTACATGTAGTGCAGATCTTCTAGTACATCAGATAATTCATACTGGTGAGAAGCCCTATGACTATAAGGAATGTGGGAAATCCTTTAGAGTGTGAGGGCAACTTAATCTCCATCAGAGGATTCATACTGGTGAGAAACTCTGTGAATGTAAGGATTGTGGAAAGGCCTTTATACAGTATGCACACCTTACTCGACATCAAAGACTTAATGTTGCTGAGAAGTGCTTTGAATGTAAAAAACATAGGCAGGCTTTTCTGTGTAGTACAGGCTTTAAAATACACCACAAACTTCATAATGGTGAAATCTCTGTGAATGTAAGAAATATAGGAAGGCCTTCAGAGTGCGGCAACAACTAACACTCTATTGGAGAATTCATACTGGTGAGAAACTCTATGATTGTAAAGACTGTGGGAAGATATTTAGCCTTGGCTATCATCTAACTCTCCAACAGAGAATTCATACCGGTGAAAAATCTTATGAATGTAAAGAATGTCAGAAGTTTTTTCATCGTTACTCAGAACTTGTTTTACAATAGGGTATTCACATTGGAGAGAAACCCTATGATTGTAAGGAATGTGGAAAGGCCTTTAGACTTTATTCATCACTTATTCAACATTAGAGAATTCATTCTGGTGAGAAACCATACAATTGTAAGAAATGCAAAATGGCCTTTCACCAACACTCCCACCTTACCATCAGCGAATTCATAATATAACTACATAATTATAAGAAATCCTTCCATTGTGAATTTTGTGTTAAGGAGTATTGTGTTAAGGAGCATTTTTCTAGAGAAAAAGCTTTTAAATGTAGGGATCCCTTTTACTTCATGCTGACAATTAAAAAGTTTAATTTAAAAGAAAGAATATGTTCGTGAATGAACTTCATAATGAAATTCATAGTGAAAAAATTGGGTTGACATCTGAACTCACTGATCAATTTTAACCTCATCAAAAATAGGACAGGACATTTTGTTCCTCCTAATGAGGTAAAATACGCACACATCTTGCCAAAAAATATTGAGCCTGAATCTGATTAAGCATCAGGATCTATCTGCCAGTGTAGAGAAAATTCAGTGTATATAAGAACAATTTGCATGATGCAAAAAGAAGGAACTAAATCTAAAATATGGGTAATTCTACAAGAGGAAAGACTTGGCTTCTCAACCAATAAAATAGCACTGAGAAAAAGGTAAGTGGAACTCTTGTATATTAAAGTCTTAAGAAATGTATGAATTAAATGATATGAATGAGTGATTCTTATTTAGATCACAAGGTGAGAAAACTTAAAACATTTTTATGACAATTGGGAAAAGGAAAATGTTGACAATATTAGATAATATTAAGAAATGTTTTTAAGTGATAAAAGTATTGAGGTTGTGTAAAAATCTCTTACAGGTAAGTTATGAAGTTTATTCACAGAAGATGATATGTCTAGAATTATCTTTGAAATGCTCATGGAAAAAAAAAAAAAAAAAAAACATGGATAACAAGTTTGTCAAAATGACAACACAAAAAAAGTGAGCCTGAAGGGGAACTTCCCAGGCACCCCCTCCCCAGGAAACACCCAGGCTCATTCCCTAGCAATAAATCAAGATGTCCAAATACTCCTAAACAGAGGAGATAAGACTCAACTGGTATTAACTGGCTCCTCCACATTGGCAAACTGCTGAAACCTATCTGCTATTTGAACTCTAGCTTCATTGTAATACAATTAAAATAAAATGAAATGAAGGCTTCCCTCCCCCCGCCCCCATGGGTTTTTCTGTATGCATGTACAGAAAGAAACTAGTTATATAACCAACATATGTCAATCAAATGACCTCAGTCTCTACATCACATATGCTGTAAGGAACTTTACTATTTCCTACAAGTATATAAGAGAAAGCAAACCTGAAGTGAGGTGCACTTGTCTAATCTAAGATTCTGTCCCAACAATCTCCTGCCAGTGTTTCTCTCCTTACTACCCGGGGCAGCCATCTCCCCAAGACACTGCCATTAGCTTCCTACCGCCTGAATATAATAATAACTTGTCCTTGCTCTCCTCATTTCAGGTTGAGTCTGTGAATTCCTTCACCTTTTGCAAACAACCAGGGGTTAATTCCAATGACACAACAGGTGAGTATAAGTTTTTCAATTCTGACTACCTGCATGGTTACGGCAAAAGAAAAGAGAAAGAGGCTGACAAGTAATGCTCAGACTTTGATAAATAATCCATATGCATTTTCTAGCTTAATTATAGACCTGTCTCTATTTTTGTAGAGCCCAGAGCAAGACTACAAATGGAGGCTCACAAAGAATACATCCAAATATTTTAAATAATATATCAAGCTCACATACTTTTAAATAAAATATATTCTATCTCCTTACCTTGACAAAAACAGATGAACAGAGAAAACTACTGCATGTGTCATGTGCATCTATATTCTCTGAAAGTATTCTAGTCTTGGCTGCAGCGTGGGTTGTCAGCACATTCATGCAAAATACCATGTGACACGCGCATGAAAAGGAAAGGGGAGAAGGACCGTGGGGTCCAGGTCTCTTTGTGCCACCACATTCTGGTAGAGAAGTTCATGGAGTCTCAGAACTCTAAAGTTGAACTTGGCCTTCCAGATTGGTAGAGGTTTTATGTTGTGTGCTTGTTTTTGTTTGCAGATATGTGTGTACATTGCCTATGCAGTATGGGTTGTCTGCACACACTCGTAAAATACCATGAGATATTCCCATGTGCCTCCATATCCTCTAAATGACCCTCCTCTTGGCTACACTGAAGTCTAGATTTACGCACTGATGGTTTCTTTACCAAAAACAGACAGAGGGTGAGGCCCCCTAGATCTCTGGAATGGGGGTTTATATATACCCAAACATGGTCTAGAAGCAGAGGCATGTGCTGCAAATGGAAACTTCATTGACAAAAATTAAAATAATGGTACAAATAACAACAAATAGTCTCTGTAAGAACTAGTTAAACTACAAACTGCTAAAATGCAGTTAGAAGAGAACTATTACATTACCGTAATTACTATGATGGGTTGAATTGTGTCTTTCCAAAATGTATATGTTGAAACTTTTATCCCCAATCTGATTGTATTTAGAGAAAGGGCTTTGAAGAAGGCAACTAAGGTTAAATGAAGTCATAAACGTGAGGCCCTTTTCTGATACATCTATGTCCTTAAAATGAGGAAAATACAGCAAGATGCCATGTAAGGATAAAATGAGCAGGTACTGTCTGCAAGCTGAGGTGAGAGTTCTTACCCAGAAACCTTCTCTGTGACACCTTGATCTGGGACTTCTAGCATCCCGAACTATGAAAATATTAATTACTGATGTTTTAGCCATGCATTTTTTGATATTTTGTTATGGCAGCCAGAGTAGACAAATATACCTTATTTACTGAAAAGTGGGGAAATGGAAAAAACATAGACACCGTAAAAATCTGTTCCTTTAATTTTTCCATAAAAACAAATTTAGAGAGAAATAAAAAGGAATGTGTGAGAATCATTTTAAACAACACTTAAATATCTTCAGTTACAGGTTTGGGAATTTGAAAATATTCAGCAATTTTTTATCATAACATTCAGTGCACTGTTCCTACAATATAGTCTCATCAGAAAATAGATACAAGTCTTTAAATTAAAATTTGCAAATTTTTAATGGTAACATAATTACAAGTTCCTGAAACTTGTAATTGACAACTTGTATCTTAAAAGAATCAAGGAAAACTCAACTAAGAAATATAATTGTGGCCTGAAACTTAGTTTTTGAATGTAGTAACCTCCCGAAGTGTCAAGCATACACTGAGACAGTAATGATCAGAATGGTGCTCTGTGGTTTAAAAAAATAAATTTCACTATGTGCATCTCATGGAATCATCGCAAATCAGAGACATTGGATTACCCAATATATTCGATTGACAAATTTCATTTTTTTTTCTTAAGCACCCTTTTGAATGTACTTGAAGCTCAGTCCAAAAAGTTAGGAGTAAAGGAAAGATTTTGTCTTTATGTCTTACAAATAAACCTACGGTAATTTTGGCTTTAAACTCCTTCCACACCATTCACACAGATAATTTAGCCTTAAGCTGGGCACCTGGTGTTCTTTCCAATTGACCTGGCCACTGGCATTAACTCAACAGACTTCTCTAATCATTACCTGAGCTCATTCAACACCGGTGGCTCTGCATTTTGTGTCATGTGTGGTCACAAGAATCTTTTATCTCTGAATTCAGCATTCCTAATATACAACAAGGTGATTCTGAGTTCATGCCCCATTGTCATGTTACTGCCTGAGACTTAGGACCCAAGTATCACTTGTCTTACGCCAAACCAAGGAAAATATTTTTTTTAAATTAAGAAAAATCTTGTGCAAACTCAATCGCCCTCTAATGCAATAGACTCCTTTCTCTGTAAACTCTGTTCTTATGGGTGGTTTAAGATTTTGGAAGGAAAGCTAGGTAGCCCTATTATCCCAGATATATAGAAATTTTATTTTCTTGGGTGTATCGAACCAGAGTAGAAACCAAAGGTGAAGTAATAAATTACCAATAAACATAATTCTATCACCTTATAAAAATCACAGCTCAAAAGTCATTGTTTTTGTTAATATTATCATCCCTTGCATTTTTAGTTAAGGTTGAGAAAGCTTTCTTGATCTCTGTAATTTCTTCACAATTTCTGGCACTGCTGTGACATCTTACTGTTAGTTGTGTGTGTGTAGGAGGGAAGTGTGTGAAATATATATATATATTTTGGTGCTTTAGTTTCTCAACTTGTGAATTTGCTTGTCTATGATAACTTTAAAGAAGAAATAATATTGAAAAAATAGTATACATCATAATTCGAACCATCACATTTATAATTTTAGCTCTAAAAATGAATACTGATCATAATTTAATCTTACAAAAATAATTTGATGAAATTACTTTTATAGACTATCTGGTGCTTCTGGGCTCAAGATTCTTGTTCTATTCATCTACTAGATAAAATTTCTTACCCTGTACATAGCCTGGTTGAATCCAATACTTTATGTTGTACAGAGCAGTACTCTACAGGCTCCTTAGCCAGCATTTCTAATTTAAAAAGTAGCAGATAATTTAAATTCCATATATATAAATATTTTGTCATATTTTGGTTTTAAATATTTGGGAATTTTGAGGGGTAAAATAGGAAATATAAGACAGTTTGGCATTTTTGCCTTACTCAGAAACACACAGCTTAACATTTTTGATTTACCAAATAAATGAGCCTGAATTGGAAAATTTTAGTGGCCTTCACCTTCCTATTCAAAAAGGATGCTAAAGGAAGATTTCTTCATTCTTCCTTTAGCATCCTTTTTGAATAGGAAGGTGAAGGCCACTAAAATTTGCATATATATCCATTATATATATACATATAATGGTTACACAATTTTTTTTTCTTGTGGTGAGCCCTTTTAATATCCACTACATCAAATTTCAAATATGCAATAGATTATTATTATTCATACTCATTATGCTGCATATTACATCCCCGTGACTTATTTATTTTATAACTGGAATTAATCACCTTTTGACCCTCTTCACCTATTTTACCTAACCCTTCAGCCCTCATCTATGGCATCCACCAGTCTGCTCTCTGTATCTAGATTCTTGTTTGCTTGTTTATCATTTTTCATTTTTGTTATTTTGATTTTACATACAAGTGAGATCATATGAAAGTATTTGTCTTTCTCTGTCTGACTTACTTCACTTAGCATAATGCCCTCAAGGACCATCCATGTTGTCACAAATAGAAAGATTTCATTCTTTTTTATGGCTAAATAATATTGCATTGTTTATAAATATATATTTTTTTATCTACTCATTCGTTGATGGACCCTTAAGTTGCTCCCATATCTTGGCTACTGTAAATAATGTTGCAGTTAACATGGGGGTGCATATATCTTTCAACTTAATGTTTTGTTTTGTTTTCTCCCCTTAGGTGAAATACTCAACAGTAGAAATGCTGGGTTATATGGTATCTCTATTTTTAATTTTTGAGAAACCCTTCATACTGTTTTCCATGGTGGCTGCACTCTTTTATTTATTTTTGAATTAAATTTATTGAGATGACATTGGTTAATAAAATTATATAGTTTTAAAGTGTACAATTCTATGGAACATCATCTATAAATCACATTGTGTGGTCACCACCCAGAGTCAGTTTTCCTTCCATCACTGTATATTTGACCCCCCTTTACCCTTTTTTACCTTTCCCCCATCCTCCCTATCCTCTGGTAACAATTAAACTGTTGTCTTTGCCTATGAGTTTTGTTTATTTGTTTGTCTTGTTCCTTTACTGCTTTCAGTTTTTTATCCCACATACAAGTGAAGTCCTATGGTTCTTGACTTTTTCTGTGTGACATATTCCGCTTAGCATAATAATCTTGAGATCCAACCATGTTGTTGCAAATGGCAGCAGTTCATCTATTCTCATGGCCAAGTAGTATTCCATTGTGTATATGCACCACATTTTCTTTATCCAACTATCTACTGAAAGACACATTGGTTGTTTCCATGTCTTGGCCACTGTGAATAATGCTGCAATGAACAACGGGGTACATATATCTTTACAGATAAATGTTTTCACATTTAGGGGTAGATAACCAGCAGAGTGATTGCTGGGTCATATGGTAATTCAATTCTTAATTTTTTGTGCAACCTCCACTCTGCCTTCCGTAGCAGCTGCACCAATCGGCATTCCCATCAATAGTGTATGAGGGTTCTTTTTTCTCTACAGCCTTTGTTTTGCTGATGGTTTTTTTCACTGCACAGAAGTTTTTTAGTTTGATATAGTCCCATTCACTGATTTTTCTTTACTTCCCTTGTTTATAACATCAAATTCATAATATCCTTTCTCAACCCAAGCATGTTTAATACCTATACTTTTTTTCTATGCAGTTTATTGTTTCAGGTCTTATGTTTAGGTCTTTGATCCATTTTGAGTTAATTTTAGTATATAGTGACAGATAGCCAATTTACATTTGCACCAACAGTGCACAAGTGTTCTCTTTTCTCCACATACTCACTAGAGCTTATTATTTCTTGTAATTTTGAGAGTAGGCATTCTAACAAATGTGAAATCATATTTCATTTTGGTTTTAATTTGCATTTCTCTGGTAACTAGTGAAGTTGAGCACCTTTTTATGTACCTGTTGGCCACCTGTACTTCATCTTTGGAAAAATGTCTCTTCAGATCCTTTACCCATATGCTAACTGCTTATTTGTTGTTTGCTTGTTTGTTTGTTTGTTTTTGCTATTGAATAGTGTAAGTTCTTTATACATTTTAGATGTTAACCCCTTATCAGATATATGATTTGCAAATATTTTCTCCCATTTGGTAGGTAGCCTTTTCATTTTACTGATTTTTTTTTTTTTTTTTTTTTTTTGCTGTGCAGAAGTTTTTGGTTGACTCTTTAGATCTTTCTCACACCAATTTTTCTCTATGTGATCCAAACTTATCTAAAAACATTTAACAATGAAGGACTTGAACTTAGAATGTTGGGCAATTTTAGTCTGTGTTTTAAAGAAAAATGGGGCAGTTATCTCTTCACAAATTTTAAAAAGCAAAGTGAGAAATATTGTAGATGTCATTATTTACTTAAGTAAATCATGTTTTTTTTTTTTTTTTCACAATAATGAGAAATTGAAGGACTCTGGAGACATATATCCAATCTTTGACCTGTTGTTTTAATATATTGTTTTCTTACTTATTCAACATATCCAAATTATACTTACATTTCCTCACCTACTCCTCAACATGGCTATTCATCGTGTTTTTATATCCGATTTCCCTTTTTAAAAATATTTGTTCTTTACTCTCCTTTTTCTGATCTTGAAAAATTCATCAGAAAGTTCAAATTTATTTTGTGTCTGTATGAAATGGAGACCATTCAAACTTGTAATGCATATATTTTTAAAATTTGGAATCTATAAAACAAGGAATTAAGCTATTTTATGTGCTTTTACTTATTTGTATATGTATTTGTTTATTTAGTATACAAAAATTTAGGTTTTCATATATTTTAAAAGATGGTGGTCAATTGATTGTCTGCATGAATTCTTCTCATAATTAAATAAGCAATATACAATATTGTAGAAGAGTATTTCCTAAAATATTTAACCATTAAGACATTTTTCAATATTTCTACACTTCACTATATTCTTTCAAATTTGTTTTTGCCTGAATTTAGTCATGACCAAAAAGTAATTGTAGAATGCATTTATTTATATGTGTAGGTTGGAAACATTAACAATGTAGAAGTTTAAGTAATTTCTCTATTTAAATGATACCATATTATAAGCAAGCAATGCCTTAACATATTTAAAATTACTGTATAATGTAACAAGCATGTAGACATTTTCCTAAAAAAATGATGAATAGCTTGATGGATTATTTTGAATTGAAGTTCCATATAACCATCATCCAGATCAAGAAATAGAATATTTCACTACAATTTAGCTTTTGGGACTAACCAAATTTTTCTATAAAAATACATTCATTTTATAACACAGCCCTTATGAGAGCTGAGTTTAATTTTTTTGTAAGCAATCTTTGAAATACTGTAGCTAACATAGTCATAGAAAAAGTATAAAACTTCAAACAATATGCTTTCACAAGTCATTGTTTTCCCTGTAGGAAGCCTGAAAATTTGATTTAAATAATATTAAAATGTGTGTTACTTTGTCTAAGAAACACATCTAGATTTCCATGACATGGGGCATACTCTTACCTGAATAACCGTTTATTGTAATATTATCAGAAGCACAAAGCAATGGTTCCTCAGATCACTTTTTAATTATGTGAGAAATTACTCACTAACAGCTCCTCAAGTACAAACCAAATGAAGATAAATAGATCCATCCCCCATCCCAAATAAAGGCAAATTTATAGAAGAAAATAATGGAAAGAAAACACAAGAAATTCACATATAAATTACTAAACCCAGGAAATTCTAGGACTGATGATTTTGATTTTTTTTTTTTTCTTGTCAATATGTACAGGGGTAGATGAATGCCACATGTTATTAATTGTTGTTCAATTAAAAGAGTTCCTCTGAAGTTTAAGTATTAAGATATATATTATAAATGGCAGTTGTCCATGTTTACTCACGTAATACTTTGCTGTCATTGGTGTTATGCTACTTTCTTTGCAAAAAAAAAAAAAAAACCCTCAACACCACCCTCCCCACTTTTGCTTATTAACATACCATCTTTGGATCAGAATACATCATTCTAGTATTTCTACAGCCTTGTTCTTCGTGCAAGTCCTCTTTTATTTTTCTTCAGTGTTTTCAATTCTCTGCCTTTAAATCAAACCTGAGAAAGTAGTTTTCATGACTAACTTCTGCTAGATTATTCCTTTATTTACTCTTAAAATTGAGTATCTTTAGTTTTTTTTTATCTCCTACTTATAATTTATTGATGTGTCTTACTATTCCCATGTATCTATTTCTTCATTTTAATTTGTGTGCTTTACATTGTCTTTTGGCCCTTAAACTTAACTGCTGACCATTTTATACACTATTAAAATATCTGTACAAAGCATAGTAGAAGAGGATTAAGGAAAACACCTTCATTGAGAAATAACATAAGGAATTAATTAGAAATATTGATGGCAAAATGATTGACATTAATTCATTTTGTTTGTCAAAAATACCTAATTGAGTCAAGCATCACACAAGGATAAGCCACTGTATCAGCATGAAAATACACATTTTTGTTTTAATTAGAAAAGTCAATTTATGAATGAACAAGAGGCTGAAAGTAGCGGTTATAGAACATTGTTATGACCAAATAATAGTAAACATGTAGCATTTTTTACAGTTTTCATCTCTGAAAATCTTATTCACTTTCAATCCTTCTTCTCACTGGCACTAAAGTAATTCTGATGAAAAGCAAAACTGGTAACGTTACTTCAATGTAATTCCAATGGAATAAACCTATTCCAGGTGGTTGGCTGACCTCACTGAGAACAGAGCATATCAGATGATCAGTAATAGGCACTTAACACCGATTATAACCAGAATGTAGTTCTTGGTGAATGGGCATCCATTTTTCTCAGTCCATTACTTCAATTTCTGTAATTTTTTCTTGAGGGTGTGGTTAGGGAAAATGGTGGATTGATGTCTACAGAGTAGATCATCTGGTCCACCTGATTCTTCAGATTCTCTTCTTCTGAGGTGCTTTTTGTTGACCATTCACCTAATCTTCACCAAATACATTGGGACACCCATATAGTCACCTTTTAAAAAAAATCTTTTGCAGTCTAACTATATATATGTTCCCACTAAACTTCCAATCATTTTCCTTTAAAATCCCTCATCATCCAGTCGTACAATTAGCCACTGTCCATGATTTATTATAGATCTAAACCTTCAGGTCAAATGGAAAAGCATCTGCCCATGAAGTGAACTATCCTTTACCTCTGTCTTACAGGGTCACCATTGAAGAAGACTGCAGTGCTACAACTGCTCTTTCATAGTAGTGTCACTGTATCTTGCAGAACCATCTATAAACTAGGTTTAAACTATTTATTTTACCATTTGTTTATAGTTGATTCCCCCTTGATGTTATAGGTTCAGGTTGATGAATAAAAGGCTAGATAGAAGGGAATGAGTGGCGTGGGCATTAGCACATTTTGTTCAAGTAACTTATTCATGATGTCAGGACTTGCTTATGCCTTATTTTCTATATACCACTTCCATTCAAATATGTTGGTTGTTGTGTACTCCCATCTTTATAGCTACATTGGTCCAACTACACAATTTATGATAGGCAGCTAAGGTTGTATAGTAACTTAATGGTTAATGACCACACGTTCAATCTACTAACCCTTAATTACTAGCTAAAAGCTGTTTCTCAAAAGTAGACTAATCACTTGCAAAAGGTGGTATAACTTTGTTCCCAGATCCTAAAGACTTATGGAATGAAGTGTGGACACCTAGAAGAGGAAGCAGAGATTATAGGAGCCTTTATAGGTTCAATATGATCCAGCTCTTGCAGACTCTTAGTTTTCTATTGCTGATGTAACAAATTACTACAAACTTAGTGGCTTAAAATCATACAAATGTATTTCTTCTAGTTTTGTAAGTCAGATGTGGGTCTCATCATACTAAAGTCAGTTTTGGTGGGCTGCTTTCCTTTCTGGAAGCTTAAGAGGGAAAATCTGCTTCCTTTCATTTTCCAGGTACTAGAGGTCCACATATTCTTTGGTTTGTACGCCCTTCTTCCATCTTCAATAGCAGAACGAGTGCTCTAACATTAAATTTTCTGACGCTTCTTCTGTAATATCACATCTCTCTCTTTCTACTTTAAAGAGCTGATGTGACTAAATGGGGCCCATTTGGTTCATACATATATTTTCATCTCAAGGTCTGTAACCATAATCATATCTGCAGTGTTCCTGTTGTCATGTAAAGGAATATATTTACAGGTTCTGGGATTTAGGGTGTGGACAGTTTTGGGTGGCCATTTTTTGCCTACCTCAAGACAGTTTGAGTAGAAAAAGGGCCAAGATGGCTAAGTGAAATTTTTCTTATAGGACAGAATTTTATATTTGAATTCTTTTGTTTTTACTTCTTGGAAAATAGAGACAGGTAGTTGGGAGGATTTTTCATAACGTATTTTTTTTATTCAATCTAGAAAGATTGTTCTAGAATATGTGTTTTGTTTCTATGATTCCTTATTTAATTGCCCCTCTTATTCTTAGACTCAAAGGAGATCTAGGGAAGCCCCATTGGCTGTCTCTGTATCTAATTTCTACTGTGGCTAACATGGAGATGTAGATGTTGCACTTCGGTATATGACTTTTAGCTAAAATAAATAAATAAATAAATAAATAAATAAATAAATAAATAAATAAATAAATAAATAAAGGGCGTTGTAGGCTCTTTCTTTCTAAGATCTATAGGCCCAGCAATTTCTTCCTGATTCCTCCAAAAAGTAACTGCTCAGTCTCTATTCCTTTCAGGAATCCCTCTGCCTACTTTATCTTTTAAGGTTTGACTGCCTCCTTTTTCAGTTTTTCATTTTTGTCTCTCAGATTCTTTGTTGCTCTGATATGATTTGCAAATCCAGTATGCTGATTTATACCACCAGCTCTACACTGGAACTTCATTATTGCCCTATGATATTGCTACTGAACTGTGAAATAGAGAAGGGAGAACATGCATCATAAGAAATCTGTGAAGTTTCACTTAATTTTAGATATTAAAAATTACATTCTATCAATGAATATGTATGGGCTCTTTAAAAAAATATCCAAGATATTTTAATAAGTAAAGAAAAAGTAAGAACATAAAGAGCCATATTTAAAGTATGCTTATATTTAACTAGATACACATATACATGTGGGTGTGTGTACACATTGCAGGAAGGATCTAAAAAATAACATCTGTTATCAGCAGTATATTTAGGGAAAAACTGCTAGGGGATAAAGTGGAATAGTTTTAGCATTTTTTCTCTTACTATCAGAAAGGTATAAAATAAAGATAGAAATGATCTTTGGGCTATATGTATTTATCATTTCTTTTGGGGAAAAAGTAAAATGGAATACAAAGCCAGTGTCATTATTCCTGGGGGCATTTTAGACATGGATCAGAAAGAAATTTTGTTTGTTGTATTGCCCATTTCAATCAGAGTGCAGAGTTCTCAGCATGTGTAATACAGTTCTGTTAAATCTCTCTGGTTATGGGTCTCATTGTAAATCAATTTTCCCTGCAAATTGAAGTAATTCATTTAGCAACTGATTTTCAAATTCTCTCCCTCAATTCGAATCAATGTAGGCAGAAAAGCCATAAACAGAGGATTTTGTTCATGACACCCATGTATGTACATGGGTATGACAGCCACTAGTGGGTGTCATTTGATACAGTGAAAAAGGAGAAGGGAAGCCAGGGTATGTTTCATAAATTCTCATTGTATAGGTGTATTTGCACAAATTCCAAGCATATGATTTTAGGGCTGTGCTGTTTGGAACAGTACCTTAAAAAACTGTACTTGGAGACAATGTTTCCTATTAAAATAATTGAGTATAGATGTCATTTAGCTTTAACAACTTTTGTTATCTTGGACCAGAAGAATCACACTTTAATTATTTATAGCAGCTGTTCTCTTCCTTAGTGTACATTTTCTGAAGAAAAAAAACAATACATAACAAGAAAAAAAAAAGTACAAGTACACAAGATGCTCCCCCTTGGTATAGCTTAAAGACTGAGAATACCCACACTTAAAAATAAACATCATATATCAGTATGGGCTCAAGGATACTTATTTTATATTTTGAATTATATTCTAACACCATTATTTTTTGTTGTTCAAATTATCGCAAGTCTGATTTTGGCAGCTCTTTCATGTTGACTCTGTCCTTTTCATAGGTTTTCTTTCTTGCTTTCTTCTTTTTCTTTTGTATTTATTTCTTTTCGTTTCCTAGTCCCTAACTTTCTGGTACAGCAGAATACACCAGGCTGACTTTGTATTTTCTATGCCCAGCCACAGAACCCACCATTCTCCACGTCACCTCTGTTCCTTTTATTGGAAAACTGTGTTAGAACCTGAGAGCTGGATGCTAGATGTGCTTAGTGCTCCTGGATCATTATTGTCTCCAGGCTCTTTCAGCATACAAAGTTAGAAAATATATGAATTTATACTAACTCATGCACATACACACATATCTATACATGTTCCTATATCTATCTGTGTGTATATATAAATAAGTGCATGTATGTACATATGTTTATATAAATTCATGCTATTTCTCACTCTCTTCTCATCACACAATATTTCATTATAATATTCGTCCTCCTACCCACTTGTTTATTTGTAACTTGTTTCTTTGGCAGGCAGTGAGAGACCTGGCTCTCATTGACTGCAACATACTTATTTATTTGACACTAAAATACATGTGAAATAACTTCAGAATTGTAAACCTATACCCCTATAAGAAACAAATTTTCCCAACGAGAGTACAGCGTATGTATACAGTTCCTTTTTGTCTTTGGTTTAAAATATCTACTCAAAACACCATTTTCCGGAGTAACTTAGCACATTTTTCTCTACTCTCTTCAATCATGAATATGGAGTTTCATCTGCCACAGTCTGCATTTTATTGTGGGATCACCTGATACCCTGGTTATTCTTTTTTTAATTTGTATAAAAATGTGTAATCTTTTTGGTGTACGGATCTATGGGTATTGACCAATGCATGCATTTATCCACTTACCAAAACAATTCTATCCCACACCCTAAAAATTATTTTGTGCAAGAATGTAGACATGTAATCATACCTCACTAAAGAGAGACTAAGGAAAGTTCTCTGATTAAATGTCTAGGCAGAAAGAGTGAGAATAGCAAGAATGGATGGTGTTAGATAGCACTTAGCCCTACCATGGACACAATCATTTTTCCATATAATTTGTGATTTGTCTTATCCCTTTCCTCTCATTCCTTTGTTTTAGTTAACCTCAATAAGTAAGAATTCACTAAACCTCTATCTCTATAACAGACATATTTTGAACATTAAAAGTAAACATATATGTGTGTATGTATATATATATACATATATATATACGTATATATATATATACGTATATATATACGTATATATATATATACGTATATATATATACGTATATATACGTATATATATATATACGTATATATATATATATACATACACACATTCATCTTGCTTAAAATGAAGTAACGTGATAAGAATAGCAAATCAGGCACTTAAATATTAGAAGGGATTATTAGTCTTCTAAATTCAATATCAACTTTACAAATCCAAATAATATGAAGAAGAGAAAAAATATCTATATCTATATCTATATCTATATCTATATCTATATCTATATCTATATCTATATCTATATCTATATCTATATCTATATCTATATCTATATCATCTATATCTATATCTATACTTTTTTATCTATGCTTTTTTTATACATACTTTTTTGGGTTTTAAGAGAAGAGACAGATTTTCAATCCAGGAAGATTCATATAGAATGTAGCATAGTTGAGTAGAAAGATGAAAAAGAATAAAAAGGCCAGCTTCACATACATCTTCTATATAAATTTACAGTCCCTTCCCACTGAAAACAGGGCACGCTTCCTCAACTCTTAGAATCTGGGTTTGGTCCTTTGACTTACTCTGGCCAGTTGAATGATATGAACAAGCTACTGTGTCTTTGTGGAATATCAGCTTTAAGAGGCCTTGTATTAGATCTGACAATTAGGTTTGCGAACTTGCTGCCATGATGTTGCTAACCTTTTTTGATATCAGAGGGATTATTCATTATAAATTTGTACCAACTGGACAAACAGTTAACCAAGTTTACTATTTGGAAGTGCTAAAAGCCTGAGTGAAAAAGTTAGATGACCTGAACTTTTCACCAAAAATTCATGGCTCTTGCATCACAACAATGCACCAGCTTACACGACACTCTGTGAGGGAGTTTTTAGCCAGTAAACAAATAACTGTATTGGAACACCTTCCTTCTCACCTGATCTGGCCATCAGTGATTTCTTTCTTTATCTGAAGATAAAGGAAATATTGAAAGGAAGACATTTGGATGACATTCAGGACATCAAGTGTAATATGATGACAGCTCTGATGTCCATTCCAGAAAAAGAGTTCCAAAATTACTTTGGAGGGTGGACTAGTCACTGGCGTTGGTGCATAGCTTCCCAAGGGGAGTACTTCGAAGGTGACAATACTAATACTTAACAATGAGGTATGTAGCACTTTTTCTAGGATGAATTCGTGAACTTAATTGCCAGACCTCATCATATGGTTCAGGTCCTTCTCTTACGTCTCTGCCATCTCCATGCAAGGAGCTTACCCTGGCTGGCTGTTGCTTTTTTGGCCTAATCACAGAATGACCACCGATGGAGCAGAAATGAGCCCACCCCACTGGGAGGACCTAGATGCAGCCGGATCCACAAATTGAGGCACAACATAATCATTCATTCCACTTGAGCTGTTCCTCAACCAAATCACAGACTCAAATAATTTTTTTTTTAAAAAGCTTTTTTTGTGTTTGTTTGTTTATCTTTTAAGGCAGCTGCTGAGTTAAGGACAGGTTTGTTACATGGCGATACTAACTGACAGAATCAATGCAACCATCTTCCAACTGTTTAAGGAGATCTGAACCCACGGATATTATGTCAGATAAGCTACTCATGACTTTAGGCAATCTCATAGTTTAGAGAAATCCTAGCTCACCAATTAAATGGGAAGGTGTAGAAAACACCGTGTTTCCCCGAAAATAAGACTTAGCCAGACAATTAGCTCTAATGCATCGTTTGGAGCAAAAATTAATATGTCCCGGTATTATGTTTTATATTATATTATATTATATTATAGACCCGGTCTTATATTATGTTAAAATAAGACTGGGTCTTATATTAATTTTTCCTCCAAGAGTCATTAGAGCTGATGGTCTGGCAAGGTTTTATTTTTGGGGAAACACGGTGTTCCAATTATTCATTCTGTGACGTTTTTGTCACAGAATTATTTCAATGTGTGTGGAGTGAAACGAAAGGAAAAAAAGGAGGAAGTTTCCTCCCTCACGCAATATTCTCTTTTTTTCCACAAACTGCTTTCGCCAGTGCCTTGCCAGCATAACTTTCCCTCTGGGTTTTGCTCTTCATTCTCAGTGGCCAGTTCTGCACTGGGGCCACCCTTGGGTCAGCTCAGTGTACCTTCGATGTCTGTGGGTATGAGTTGATTTCAGAGGTATTGTTATATAACCTTGCAAGAACCACATCCTTCAGGCTCTGACAGATTCCAACAATCTGGGATTTAAAACGCATTTATATAATACATTATCTTGACTATAGTCTTAATGTAGCCTAAAATCTTAAGAAAGAATTGTGTCCCTCGATTCCCAAATGGATGGAAATACCTTGTGCCAAGAAATGTAATGCAGTAAAACTGTCAAAGAATGAAATAATTTATGTAAATTGGGAAATATATGCCGTAATTCTTGCTGATCTGTAACAAGGTATATATCGCACAATTTCAAATATAAAATTTCAAAATATAAACAAAACCTTGATACATTAGTATAACTCATTTGCGAGTAAAATTGGTTATATACTCGCTGATAATTGTTCTGCACTTTATTAAGTGTCTTGTTTGTTCATGTAAGTTTCTCTGTTTTAGTCCATTCTGGCTCTTATAACAAAATACCACAGACTGGGTAGCTAATAAACAACAGCAACCACAAATTATTTCTTACAGTTCTGAAGGCTGGAAGTCAGAGATCAAGGTGCCAGCATGATTAGGTGAAGGTGCTTCTTGTACCCTCCCACTATAGAAGGTTTAGTGAGTTCTGTGTCTCTTTTTTAAGGGCACTAGTCCCATTCATAAGGGCTCCACCCTCATGATCTAATCAACTCTCAAAGGCCCAACCTCCTTACACCATCACATAGGATTCCAACACGTGAATTTGGAGGAGAGGGGAACCAGACATTCAGCCAATAACTGTCTATTATTTGATACTAAAATGAATACTCTTTAGTGACTTCCTCCTTTTCATACGAGTAGTTATGTTTCCATCACCTTAATAACAATAAACATTCAAATGTATGTTATAATAAACCTTTGTTTTAGTATGTATTTTTACAGAATGCCCATGAGTTTACTAAATGGGATGGTATTTAAATGTAGTAGCTGAATTCTTGATCATTATCAAAAATGAATCTATATATATCTAGCCTAATTTAGGTATAGAATATGATGTAGTTCAAAGCTAGGATCCTGGCCTCTTTTAAATATATGAATATATGTGACTGAATATCAAACAGCATCGACTTTGTAAGTGCATAAAATACATAGCTGCAGTATACTGTTGTAAATAATGAAACACTCTAACTCAAATGGAAAGTGTGTAAATCAAAGTTTTGTTTTGGAAAACACTCTTTAATAGCTCAAGAAATTTTTATTTGTAAAATAGTAAATATAACAGGAAAAAAAATATTTTAAATACTTGAAAACGTTATGAATATTGATTTTTTAAGTGAAATTAGCTGATAAATTTTCTTATTTGAAATGAGCTGAAATATTAAATTCATAGATAAATATCAAATCAATTTTTAAAATTCTTATAAGTCATTAGTTTCTGTTAATCAGACTGTTAATCTATTTTATTTATGAACAAAAAAATAGAGTAGTTTGAAATCAGAAAACACAGATAAAGGAGAATACAGCTTTCAGGATTCCACCTTCTAAATTAATTACTATCAAGTGACAAAGTTTATGTAGTTAGAAAACAATTCTTAAAGTTGCAGGACGTTATGAACATAATAGATATTTACTCAATGTACTAGGCAGATTAATGGTCCCCCAAAGGTGTCCATATCCTAACACCGGAAAGCTGTCAATATATTAACTTACATGGAAAAAAAACAGACTTTGCAGATATGATTAAGGGATTTGAGATGGAGCGAGGTTATCCTCAATTGTCTGGGTGGGTCTAACATTGTCAAAAGTGTCCTTATAAGTGGAAGAGGGAAGCTGGAGGATCAGAGTTAGAAGAGATACGGAAAAGGAAGCAGAGGTTAAAGTGATGTATTACTGGGTAGGAAGGTGGAGGGGAACATACATCAAGGAATGCAGGCAGCTTTACCAGGTAGAACAGGCAAGGGAAAAGGTATCTTCCATAGAGCCTCTAGAAAGAACATGACATGCTGGCTGACACTTTGGTTTTAGCACAGTGACACTAATTTCTGACTTCTGATCTCTGGTAGTGTATGATAATAAACTTGTGCATAAGCCACTAAATGTGTGGTAATTTGTTACACTGGCAGTAGCAAACATTGCATGTTTAAAGACAATTAAAGAATGGGCAATTTGACAGTTATCTGAATTTAAAACAGATTCTTGGGTTTCTTTGATATTTAAACAGGGATAAATTTAATTGAACTAGCATTAAAAAAAAACAAAACAAAATAAACAGACAAAAAACCCTCCCTGCATAGACTCTCCTTTACTCTGTATTAAAGTTAGAACTGATAGTTCCCTGAGCATCATCGGAAAAAAAAAAAATGATTTAGCTGCAAAACATTTTGGGTGAGGCAGGAATTTTATTTACTTTTTTTGAATTTAGTTATTTTGTGAGAAAGTAAAAGATTTCTGAAATAGTTTGTTCTTTTATTTTAAAATACTATGTAGACATTTTAGATTGAGTGGAATGCTTTAAAAATGTCTCAACTCAGAGAGGAATAAATAGTATGAAGAAACTCTGCAGTTAAAAAAAAAAGTGCTGGCCAACACGTAATTGTGCATGAGTGATGATATGGGAGCCCCTCAAAATACTTTTAAAATTCTATCAAATAATTCTATCAAATAATTTCTCAAAATCACAGATAGCCAGTGATTCAAATGATTTGTCAAAACTGGTTTCCAAACTTGAAGTTTATGTATTTTTTAAAATGTCTAGTGTTTCAAAAAATATTACCTAATATATATATATATATATATATATATATATATATATATATATATATATATATATATATATATATATATATATATATATATAACTAGTGTTCCTACTACTCCTTTTACTAACCATGGAATATGAGTATGACTAAGAGTAGGGGAATGCATCTATGTGTCCAGTAGTGTGGTAAGCACTGATATGAATTTTCTGACTTAATATCCACGATAATTTTATGAGATACATATTATTAGTTCCATTTTAAAGATGAAGAAAATCAGGCTTAATGTGTATAAATAGCTTCCTTAAATTTCCGTGGTTAACAGTGGTGAGACTTCTCCGCAGAAAATATGATTTTGCCATCCACCCTTGTAACCAGTCCAATATATCGCGTCTCTAGGAGACAGAAGAAGCAGTCAGTGTATTTATTTTCTGGAGAGTATATTTCAAATGCATTTTGGACATAGTCAATTTATTCGTCAAATAACAAAATTTCTGTAAGTTTCCAAATACAATGCTTTAATCTTCAGAGAAGAATAATTGTGGAAGAAAAATTAGGTTAGCAATTGAATATGTTTTTTTCTTAATTTATCAGAAAATTTATATATAATAAAACATGCTTTAGTTAAGATTTACTGTTAATTTGCTAAATGTATGCTTATTACCTTCACAGTATTATTATGAAAACAAAAACAAAATCTAGAACTAATTTTATTTAAGAAAAAACACTAATATGAAGCAATACCCCAAATGCTTAAACAATTTACAGATTTGATGCAAGAAATAAAGAACTTTAATGTACTAGTTTTGTACAAAGCCAAACTAAGATAAGAATATCTTAATAATTTCAGCAACATGTTTTTCTTAATTACTATCCCATATAATGATCATATAATCTAAAAATGATTAAAATTTTATTGGCTTATTATCCAATGATTAAAGACATTTCAGAAAGATTATTTTCACATCTGCATAGCATAAACATGTTCCTATATGATCGCATAAAGAAACAGACACATAGTTGTCTCATGAAGATCACTAGCAGAAAAAAGTTGTTGAAGCCGGAAAGATTCAGTAGAATTTTGACTTCTTTTATTACATCACTATGAGATACTTAATACTTCATTAAGGCAATCTCACATATAAACACTTCACAATTTGGTTGGTGTCCTTTCATTATTCAAACTTATCCTTGTTTCTGAGACCTAGGAGATCATGATGTCTGCTTTATTTTAGTGAAAAATATTAGGTTGGTGCAAAAATAATTGTGCTTTAAAAGGTTAAAAATAATTGCAAAAACCGCAATTTCTTTTGCAGCAACCTAATATATTAAAAAAGTGAATATAATTTTATAAGAACATTATTGTCTTACTAATAAAATGAGTAACAAGAATAACATATTTAATATTGTTCACATTTACTATGAAGCTTTTCAGTGATTACTTAAGGTTAATATCTATAAGGATCTAACACTATATTATGCCACGCTAACTTGTACCAGTTTTCCTCACTCTGGAAAATCTGTAGCAGCTGCAGGTAAATGTGGAAATAATTTTACCTTGCATCTCCATTAACTGTTATGTTTAGAAATGGTGACATCATAAATCAGGTTATTTTTTTTCCACTAGTCACAAGTGGGATTAATGGTGGCAATTTTGATTTCTGTAGTCATTTCCTAATTTCTGTCATTTATTATGGTTACTTCCTATAGTTAGTGTTTCTAGTCTTAAAGACTTTTTTGTTTTAATTTTCTTCTCCCTCCTTCCCTGCTTCCCTCCTTTTATTTTTTCCTTCTTGCCTCCTTTCTTTTTTTCATGTTTTCCTCTTACACTACTATTCTACCTCTCCTCCTCCTTCCTTTCCCATCCTCTTTTCTCTCCCCCTTTCTCTTTTTCTACATATTGTGAACCAAATAACATACTAGAGTTAAAACTTATTTCAAAAAAAGCTTTCATTTGTGCATTACATCAGATTGTCATGATTTTAACAACATAGCTAAGGTTAAAAACATTATTTTTGATATGAATGTATTCAGCTCCATGAAGAATGAATAATAGTAACTTCATGTTTCTTTCTTGTAATTTCCCCCTTTATATTACATTTCAGATTAACCTTTGTTCTCAAGTGATTTCTGGAAGATATTTTACTGATACTATGGCTACTATCATTCAAAGTGTATGAGGAAAGAAAAGAAATGACAAGATTGCCCTGATATCTTAAGATCCTGGAGGGAAATTAAATTTCTCTGTGATATTCTTCACTATTGGTTACTAACAGTGCTAGCTATGATTCACTAAAAGGCCTGTGTTCTCCTATTATCAACTGTCAATAGAAATGGTGCCTTTAAAATTGTACTTTTATCTCCCCAGATTTATAGTAATTTAAATATTTAGCTGTCAATCTTAAGAAGGGTTTATAAACTGAAGCAAGAACAAAGCCAGTTTTAAACAAATAATTTCTGAATTCCACAGTATGCAAAAATGCTTCCTGATTATTATTAAAATGGAAAGGTTTTGTTTATGTGTCTACCTGGAGTTATTTCATATTTAGCAGCCCTTATTCACCAACTTCCCTTTTTTGGAGCTCATTGCCCATTTTCACTTAGCTGGTTCTCTGGGCATTATGCCCAGCTTAGATGTTTGTTTATTGTAATTTATATTATCCAGGATAGAGCTTTTAGCTGGGTGCCTTAGAATTGATTGTAATTAAGGAGCAAGGGATATATTTATTAAACACATAAGTACAATAGGTCATTGAAGATATTTTTTATACATCAGTACAAATAATGTATATATGTGTGTGTGTGTGTGTGTGTGTGTGTGTATGAAGTATTTTGTGAAATTGTAACCTATTAACCTTTTTGTCTTTGAGCCAGTTTAGATTGTTTCATGTGTAAGGAGATTAACTTTCTCTTCCTTTTATTCTAAGATCAACCATGTATTAATAGCCCTGGCTACTTAACACCTTAAAAAAAACAATGAGGATATGACCTTTAAGTGAGTGACGTGTACCTCAGATCAAAGAAAGTGATTTGATGCATGTAAGATAACATGAGATGACATAAATACCATGCAAGGATTTTCTCAATAAAATAGAAAATACTCTAAGTATTTTAAGAGAAAGGACTAGAGTACAGGGAATTATTTAATTACCCATTATATGCTAAGTAGAGAGAGAAAAGATTAAAAAAAAACACTATTGGAATTAAAAAAATCGGGATAAATGGAAAAGGAAATTACAACAAAATTTTTATGTGTAAGACATACAAGAATATTTACACTTTTCACCTTTAATACTATAACTTTTTCCTATATATTGCTGCTTAATAATTGAATAAGCAATATCTGGAGGGTACTATAACATAGAGCTACAGTGCTTTTCCACTTCAAGACTGTATCCATGAGTATGTGCAGCCATGTTGAGGTGAAATCTTAATTTTAAATTTGAGCAAACTATCAAAAACTATAAAAGGTAAGAACTGACACAATCACTAGAGATAGCATGTTAAAAAATAAATCACTTACATTAAACAGTTAATAAAGCAATATAAGTAGGATGTTAATAATTAATATAAACAAAATTTGAAAAAAAAGATAAGGGGCTGGAAAAAAATCCTCTGAATGAGAACGATGGAAAGGTAAAGTGATCAGAGATAATATGATATATATATATAGGAAACAGAAAATATCACTTAAGTGGCAATATTGTTCAACAGTTCTCTGTTATAGAAATTCACTGGAATTACCAAGAAGGACTACAAAGTAAGCAACAAGGATCTAACATCTTCCTACATTTCTATTACCGGTTTTTTATTTTATACTCTCACATTAAACTTATTTTAATTCTTTCATTGAATGAGCATACACCCTCTGTCACTATTTTTCTATTTTCAGTGTGGTCAAGTTTGCAAGGGATTTTTCTATTTTATTAGCTTATTTAAAAACAAAAACAAACACAAACAAAAAAACAACAACTCACTTTCTGATTCTTTATTATTTCTACTTTAATAATTTATATTTTTACTAATATCCACTTTCTTATTTGTGTTGATGCATTTTGTTGTTTGGTCTCCAATTTTAAAAAGTGTTCATGTTCTGTTTTTATTTTTCCAAAAATTAAAATATTTAAGACTCTAAATTTTTATTTAATTACTCCTTTGGCAATCATAGTTTTTCAAGTGAAATTTCACTCTTTCTATTTGACAATTTTACTTTTAGTTGACTCTCATCTAATGGTTATATAACATCTTTGATTTTAAAGTACTGAGGAATGTTTAGTCACTTTGATTATTTCTTATTTATATCCAAATTTTTGGCTCATGAATAGAAAATATAGTTTGTAGAATTACTCAACTTTTATATTCAAATACATAATCATGTTTGTAATAATCTACAAGTATATAAAATTATGTATAATTCTATACAAGCTATAAAGTTTTACTTGATACTATTTTGTATGTTAAAAGTATTTGATTTAACATACGTTTTTCTAGCCAGGATTGTATATCTAATTTTCTTTGCCTTTTTTTTTTTTAAAAATTCTTGTACATAGATGCTATTAATTTCAAAGCATATTTATTATCTTATTTTCTGGGATTTCCTTATTTTAACACCCATGAAAATAAAGCTTACAATTAACCACTTTCACTTTTTTGAATCTCTCTTTTTCCATCATCTTTTCCATCCACTCAGTCATTGCCTCTTACGGTAATCCCCAAACCTTGTTTATGCCAATGTTAGCACTCTCAAAAATTTCAGTCTCAGCTGTTCTTATCTCTAATGATCCTGTTTTTGTTTGTTTTTTTGTTGTGTTTTTTTTTCAGCTTACAATTTCTCATACCTCAACCTCATTAATGCTTGTATGTTACCAGGACTTAAAATTCAATGATTGATTCTACCATTTTTTTAATTCTTCCTTACCCACTTGACATCTGTTGTTTGATAGCTAATATGTATCTCCCATGCAAATATCTTCAGCTCTTTGGGCTATTTTTGTCCTGGCAATTTGGCCTTTGATACATTCTGAGGCTTATCTGTTCCAAACCTGTACCTCTGCAGTTGACTGTAACTGAGGGAAGCCAGCCTTGCTGAGTGGCCTTCCTTTAAATTCATGGCTAACACCTCTAGCTGTGTCCTTTTTTCTCTAACAGAATAACATGGTTACATTTAGAATAATCATAAAATCTGTGGTATCTTATACATGTTTTTCATCTTGTTTCTCCATTCTTGTACATTGTTTCTTCATACATAGAATAAAATTCTCTGTGCTTTTATGCAGATACAGATGACTCTAATGTTACCTGTGAACAAGAGAGAACTATTTCTTCTTTTTAGGGTCTCTGCTTCACAGAATGTAATATTCAGGCTCCCACAAGCTATGCACACAGAAAATGGTTAGATGGCGTGTACTTTCCCTCCTCTGTTTTCTTTCTTTATTGATGAGATTCTTGGAAGTTTCCCCTTCCACTTCAACTCCTAAATTTGACCTACAGTTGTACAGTTATTATATTATATTATATTATATGCAATATATTATATTATATTATATATATATATAATTATATATATATGTATTATATATTATTATATATATAATATATAATTATATATAATATAATATATTGCATATAATATAATATAATAACTAAACAACTATAGGTCAAATTTAGGTCAAATTATTATATATTATATTATATAATATATAATATATAATATATAATATATAATATATAATATATAATATATAATATATAATATATAATATATAATATATAATATATAATATATAATATATAATAACTACACAATTATAGGCCAAATATATATATATAATATATATTATGTTATATATGTGCAATATATATGTAGTTTTATATATATAATATATGTGATACATATTATATATTTATGTATATTATATATTTTTACTATGTCTCTTGTTTATATAATGCTGACATCTTTAAATTCACATATATCCATATGTTACAGCAGTAGAGATAGAGATATACAGATACATGTATAATTAAGATTCATTTATCACTATTTGCTCTTCTCTCTCATCTACTGCTGAAGTCTCCATTCAATATCATTTGTTGTTTTATTATTATTTTATAAGTACTTGCCTCAGATCAGGTACTTGGGTGACCTGAGATCTGAATTCTTTTTTACTGTGTATCTTAATTTCTTCCTTGTAGACTGAGGTATAACAATACCTTTGCTAGTTATATGATTTTTAGAACAAGTTATTCTATCTCAGAATACAGAAGCAATTTTCCTTCATTTCACCTCTTAATGTTTGCAGGTGGGAGTCTAATGACAAAAGAAATCTTTACTTTGCTGATAACCTCTGTTTTCTACCTAGAAACTTTAACGATTTATTCTTATGTTTAGAGTTCATAAAATTTTAACAGAAATGTCTAGATGTGTCTTTTCTTATTAATCTATCTTAATACGTAGTGAGTCCTTTCAATACACACTCGGGACTTTCCTCAAATCAAGGCAATATTCTTATAATATGTATTTGATTATTATCTCTCCTATAATTGTTTTTATCTTGTTCTTATATTAATTGTCTCTGTTTTCCCCCCACACCCAGACTTAAAGGCACGGCATCAGGATGAACTTCCATAAGGAAATTCTAATTTTACAATGACAACATGTGTCACCTCCAAGGGTCCTCCCTGAGGGGAAAAGAGTATGACAATCTGCAAGATTTGCCAGCCACACTGGTGAGTTCTGACATTGCTTTTTGTGTTGATTCTCAGCAGTGGGTGACTGTCCCATATTGTCAGCTGTTGTGCTTCAGTGAGCACTTACAGTGAGCAGAATGGATGATGCTCTTAGGTGATACCGAACCAGTTACACTCTACAGCATTTCTTCTTCCTTCATGCTGATGTCCAGAACAGTCTGCCTACTCGCATGCAGTGGATTGGATATATCACAGCCAGTGTAATATATCGACACTAGGAACAACCACTATGCTTTTGGAATACAGATAGACTCAAGAATTTGTTGTGGACCAGTTAGTTGACAGATAGGTTATGAGGGAATTTTGTAAATCTGATACTTTAAAAATGCCTATTGTATATAGAGTGTCAAAATAAATCATGCCATAACTAAAATGTGAAAATGTGCCAAGGAGTTATTCTTTTAAACCAATTCTAACCTAATAAGTGTTTTGATGATAATGATATACTTTTACTCCTGAGGTAACGAGTACATAGGTGTGGAATAAATCAAGAAGGTGAAACAATAAGGATAATACAACACTGCCACTGCTTTTCATCTACTGTGTTTAGATATAAATATTTCTGATCCTAGACAACACACAAAATCCATGTAACCCCCACATTTTGATTTTTTCAGACTATCCTTATAGCAAGAACAGAAAATAATACAAAACTATTGGTGGCTATTTTAAAACTTAAAAAAAGTAGGTAACATGTAATCATTAAGTAAATGTTCAAAAAAAAAAAAACACAAACAAAAACCTGAGGCTTATTTAGTGACTTAAATGTTTATTTTTCATTCAACTTGACACAATATTTAAGAAATAATTTTAAGACGTCATGCGGCATGTGTTCTCAAAAAGTATTAAACTGTTCACTCAAAAAGTACTTCCCTGCTCTATACTTCATGAGTAAAGAATAATGGATGATGTTATCATAGCTTATCTTATTAAATACTAGCAAATAACTTTACATAAAATAGTTTTGTATTTCACTTAATGTGGAAAATAGATATAATGAAAGACACTGTATAGAGCAAATAAAATGGAAACTAATTTTTATTCTAGCATTATTACTAAGAACTATGAACAAATGTGATTTTTTTCAAAGCATTTTTTGCCTGTTAATGATATAAAATAAAGTTATTTTGTAGAAAATTATTGTAGTTACTAATGTGTCTCATTAATTATTGGCAGGTTAATATTTAATGGTCCATGCTAGTGGCAACTTCAAAATATATCTCACAAACTCTGAAAAATTGTGATACCTAAATTGACCATTGACTGAAAAGCTAAAACTAATCTGAATATGTTTTATTATATATAATTAAACTGATAGTTATTTCAACTTCGATTCAGGCTGATAATCAATTCTTCTGTTTAAGTTATCTGTTTAGCTGATTTATTCCATCTTACGCTCACTGCATATGTATATTGGAGAACATGGAAGCATTAAGAACACATAAGACATAGGTAAGGGTGTTAATATTTTAACACAAAGGAACTATCCCTCTTCATGTTTAGGGCAGCTGAAATGATATCAAAAATTGTGTGATTCGAGCACAATCACATCTAATAAATGCTGGTATAATGTTCACTATCACCTATATTGTCTTCTTTCATCAATATTTTAAAAAGAGTAAACTTTTGCTGAAAAGAAATACACTGAGTTCTTAGTGATAACAAATATTTTCATAAATGTAGTAGTATGAAAAAAGAAACTAAAATTTTAAAGTATATTAAAATTTATTTTAAGCCTTTGAACTAATTTACTTCCAACAAATATTTGATCTTTATTAAAACCATCCTTGCTTGTCCTAGATCTTTATACAGCATTATTCATATACAATAAAAACAATACTTAAAGACATCCAAATATTGTTTTTATTATGTGTGGGGATAGAGTCCCAGAGAGCAGTTTCCAGGTTCTTGGTCTCACATGGAAAGGTGCTGGCTCGGGTAGTAGATAGCCATCAGCTGTAACCAGTTAACCAATTAGCCACTTATATAACTGCCGTGACTGTGTTGGTTGTTTAGTTTGTTGGCAGGCGGAAAAGTGGATGGTGGATTGTGGATCCTGTGGATACTACTTCCTGTGTGTGTCTTGCCTGGCCACCAGTGAAACTGGGAGGCGGGAAGACCCCTTGTTCGGGTACTAGCAGATGTTTGCTCCCTGTGCCTCCAACCCAGCCACCAGCGAGAATATAGTGGTATGTCTCCCCTATCTATGGCTCCATTGGTGTTCCTTTTTGATCTCACCATATCCTGCATTCTTGTGTGGGGAGCAGGAGCTGAGACCCCACATGACACACCGTGTGACACCCTGCATGACATACTTTTCAGTTTTTAAAATTCTGCTGTGCAGCATTTGATTTTTTTCCAAAAGATACTACTTAGTGGGTAATAACTTGAAATAAGCAAACTTTAGAGTGATTTTAAAATTGGAGGCAAATATGGGGTCTCATGAAAACTCTCTTATTGTCTAACAGTTATTATAAACATTTCCCTTTGACATTTTTATAACCAGGATTATTGACATTTACTTGTGTGTGTCTTCGTGTGTGCTTGTTTTAGATATTTCACAAGATAATGGAGAAAGTCTTCTTTGTAATACCTGTCAAGAACCTTCAGGTATGGAAGCTTCTGTTTTTCACCCCAGAGAAATATATAAACTGCTTCCTATTTGAGGAAGGACTTACTTTGCTTCAAAGCAACAATTTGGTGTAAGACTGCACAGAGTCATTTGGAAGGCTTTGAAATCACAGATTCCTTTACAGCATCCTTTAGATTTTAAATCAGTAAGTTTGCGGTGGTCCTAGAATTTGTATTTCTAACAAACTAGAAGTAATTCTATTGTTGCTTGTCTGAGAAACACACCTAGAGGTAGCTGAAGTATCACCTGTAATTCTGTTGCCTTGATTTTTAGATTTGATACTTAAATGTATTTCTCTGTATTTTGCATAATGCCTTAAATTCTAATTATAGAACCAGAGTTTATTATCTTACGAAAGTTATAAACTAGGTCCTAGGGTTCTCTGAAGTCTTGGGAACTATATCTTCCTCAAGGTGTATTAACTTTTCTCTCCCAAGTTTATAGCTCACATTCCCTCATGAGAGACAAGCACGTGGCTTACTAGGAAAATATTATTCCTTTCCACAGGTCAAGTCTTACACCTAAGGATCTTCATAACATTCCAGAACATCTTCTGTGCCTCACTATGCCCATGGCATATTCACAAGGTATAAAAACACCTTACTAAAATTTCATGCCATTTGCTCTGTTTATAATGATGATCAGAAACTCTCAGGTGGACTGTTTCGATTCAAATCCCAGCTCTGCTATCTATAAAGTCAGTTACCTTGGGCAATTAACTTTGTGATTTGTGTTTAGAAATATTAGTATCTATCTCATAAATAAAAATGTTGAAACAATTCATGTTATATTATGAATGTGCTATAAGTTTTATCATTTTTTAAACCGACTTTTTCCCCAGTTTGAGCAACAGAATCTTGACAAGAGAGCTAGATGTTTTCTATAGTTCTAATCTCCATCTATGATTCTATTGGAAGAAACTCTTTAACTTAAGACTTTATAAAACAGATTGCTTTTGAACTTTTAAATTTACCCAATATATGCTACATAATATATACATTATAACACACCCTTAAATACAACCAGTCCTATAAAACAGAGAAAGACTACTGATGTCAATTTGCAATTATCTCAGCTGAGATCTCAGTTGATCTATTGACCAGTATTTGCAAGGTGAAAGCTCTGCTTCACTCTGGATCCTTGTTAATGCACATCTTTGCCCTTATTTGAAGCAATACGGACTGTGCATGATTATAATTCTCTTTGAGGAGAAAGTGACTTCTGTTTCCAGGAATTCACACAGGCAACATACTTGTACTTTTAAAAATGTGGATTTCACAACACTTTGAGGAACATCATATATCATTCCCCAACATAGAATACATATGTGGTCTGTGTGCCCCATATTCTATAGATAATGTTGCAAGCACAACATTACTTTACTTATTTAACTTTTTAAGATGCCAATTTTGTTTTTATTAAGATATCCTATTAAGGTTTCAAAAAATGTCTTCCATGGTTTGAAGGGAACTTGTGTTTTTGTAATGTATTTTTGAAAAACAACTGACATACAATATTATATTAGTTTATATTAGTTTCATGTGTACAACATAGTGATTAGATATTTATGTACCTTATACAGTGTTCACCCTAGTAAGTCTAGTACCCACCTGACACCATAAATAATTATTACAATATTATAATATTGACTATATTCCATATGCTGTACTTTACATCCCTGTGACTATTTTTATAACTGGCAATTTGTCCCTCTTAATCGCTTTCACCTGTTTTCCCCTCACCCCTACCCCGGCCCATTTGCCTAACACCAATTTGTTCTCTGTATCTATAAGTTTGTTTCTGTTTTGATTGTTTGTTGATTTTATAATTTTAGATTCCATGTATAAGTGAAATCGTATGGTATTTGTTTTTCTCTGTCTTATTTCAGTTTGCATATGTTGTCACAAATGGTTAGATTTGTAATATTCTATATTGAGTGATATTCATACATATATATGTATATATATACACACCTATGTGTATATATATGCATATATGTATATATATATACATAAATACATGTATATATACATGTATGTATTTACACATATATATATTTTATTTATTTATATATATGTGTGTGTATATATATTATATATATATATATATATATATATATAATATATATACACACACACATACATACATATATATGCCACATCTTCTTTTGCCATATGTCTATTAATGGACATGTAACTTGCTTCCATATCTTGACTATTGTAAATAGCACTGCATTGAATGTGGGGGTCATATACCTTTTCAAATCAGTGTTTTGGGTTTCTTTGGATGAATACCCAAAAGTGGGAATGCTGGGTAATATAGTAGTTCTATTTTTAAATTTTTGAAAAACTTCCATACTGTTTTCCATAGTGTTTGTACCAATTTATAATATACCCCCAATAGTGCATGAAAGTTCCCTTTTCTCCAGATTCTCAGCAACACTTGTTTGTTGATTTATTGAAGACTGCCATTCTTGACAGGTCTGAGGTGATATCTCATTGTGGTTTTGATTTAAATTTCCCTGATAATCAGTGATTTTGATTTAAATTTCCCTGATGATCAGTGATGTTGAACATCTTTTCATATGTCTATTTGACATCTGTATGTCCTCTTTAGAGAAATGTCTATTTAGGTCCTCTGAACACTTTTTATTTGAGGGTTTTTTGTTATTAAGTTATGTGAATTCCTTATGTATTTTGGATATAATTTCCCTATCAGATGTATCATTGGTGAACAGCTTCTCCCATTCAGTAGATTTAATTTTAATTTTATTGATGGTTCCCTTTGCTGCCCCAAACATTTTTAGTTTGATGAAGTTCCATTTGTTTATTTTTATTCTTTTGTTTCCCTTGCCTAGGAAGACATATCAAATACATAGACATAGATATAGATACAGATATAGATGTAGATATAGATATAGATGTATACATAGATTATATACATATATACATAAATACAAAAAAATGTATGTATATATAATCTTGCTAAGAGCAATACCAAAATTTTACTGCCTATGTTTTCATCTAGTTTTCTGATAAGCATCATGCTGTTATCTGGGTCTTTGAGTTCATTTGTTTTCTTTGTTCATTTTTTTGTTTTTTTGTTTCATATCCCACATATGATTGATGACATATGGTTCTTTGCCTTTTTCAATGGACTTATTTTGCTTAGCATTAGGATCTCAGGATCCATCCATAGTGTCAGAAATGACAATATTTTATCTTTTTTTAAAGTTTTTTTATTTTTTATTTTTTATTTTTTTTTATGGCTGGGTAGTATTCTATTGTATGCATCTACTACATTTTCTTTATCCAGTTTTCCATGTCTGAGTTATCATGAGTCATGCTGCAATGAACATAGGAGTACATATATCTTTATGAAAAATAGTTTTCAAAATTTTGGGGTAGATAGCTAAAAGAGGGATGCTGGGTCATATTCCTTTTTGAGGACCCTCGTACTACTTGCCATAGATACTAAACTGATTCACTAATTCATATTCCTACCAGTAGTGTACAAGGATTCCCTTTCCTACACATTCTATTGTATTATTATTTTTTTTTATCTTATTGTTAATAGTCATTCTAACAGGTGTGACGTAGTATGTGAGAACTATCTCATTGTAGTTTTGACTTATATTTCTCTTATAGATATTGAAGTTGAGCACCTTTTTATTTATCGGTTGGCCATCTGTATGTATTCATGGGAAAAGTTTCCATTCAGATCCTTTGCCCAGTTTTTAATTGGATTGTTTTTGCTGTTGTTGTTGTTGAGGTGTATGAGTTCTTTATATATTTTGGATATTAGCCCTTTATCAGAGGAATCATTTGCAAATATCTTCTCACATTTGGTTGGTTGCCCTTTTGTTTTGTTGATGGTTTCTGAGCTGAACAGAAGCTTTTTAGTTTGATGTAGTCCTGGTCATTTACTTTTGCTTTTACTTCTCTTGACTTTGGACTCAAAACACAAGGTCCATAATTTAGCATCTATGTTTTATCCTATGTATTTTATTTTTTCAGGTTTATAATCAAGTTTTTAATCCCTTTTGAGTTAATTGTTACATACGTAGTTAGATAGTCTAATTTCATTCTTTTCTGTGTATGGCTTTCCATTTTCCCAACACTATTTATTGAAGAGACGTCCTTTCACCATGGCATGTTTTGGGCTCCTTTGTCAAAAATTAGTTGTCCATATATGTGTGGATTTATTTCTGGGCTCTCAATTCTGTTCCATTGGTCTGGGTGTGTAATTTTCTGCCAATACCATAGTGGTTGGAGTATTGTAGTTTTGCAATATATGTTGAAGTCAGTGAGTGTGATTCCTCCACTTTTGTTCTTTTTTACTCAGGAGTGCTTTGGCTATTCAGAGTCTTCTGTGGTTCCATAAAATTTGAGGATTTTTTTTTCTATTTCACTGAGAAATACCATTGGGATTTTGATGGGAATTACATTAAATTTGTGTATTGTTTTAGATCATATGGTCATTTTAATATGTTAATTCTTTGAATTCATGAATACAGAATATCTTTCCATTTTTTTGTGTGTGTCTTCTTCAATTAGTTTCAACAATGTCATGTACTTTTCTGTGTATAGTCCCTTCATTTCCTTTATTAAGTTTATTCCTATGTATTTTATCATATTTGTTGCAATTAAAATTGGGATTGTTTTCTGATATCTCATTGTTAGAATATAGGAATGCAGCAGATTTTGTACATTGATTTTGTGTCCTGCATCTTTACTCTATTTTCCATTGTTTTTAAAAATCTTTTGGTGAAGTATTTAGGGTTTTTTAATATATAGAATTATGTAATCTATAAATAGTGACACTTTTTTTTTTTTTTTTTAATTCCCAATTGGTTGCCTTTTATTTCCTTCTCTTGCCTGATTGCTCTGGCTGGGACTTCCAGTTGTATGTTGAAAAACAATGACAAGAGTGGGCATCCTTGTCGTTTTTTTGATCTCAGAGGAAAAGCTTTCAGTTTTTTTCACCATTAATATACTAGTTGAGGTTTTATTACATATCACCTTTATTATGTTGAAGTGCTTTCATTCTATACCAATTTAAGTATTTTAATCACAAATGGATGTTGTATCACGTCAAATTATGTTTCTGCATCAATAGATATGATCATATGATTTTTATCTTTTATTTTATTAATGTGGTGTATCACATTAATTAATTTGTGTATGTTGAAAACATCATACCTTTTCATCTTGAAATCTATTCTCTTGTATAAGTACAGCAATATTTACTTGCATCTATAAAATGAACCTCACTTGATTGTGACATATTATTTTTTAATGTATTGCGTATTTGAATAGCTAGTATTTTGTTTAAGATTTTGAGATCTGTGTTCATCAGTAATATTTGCCTGTAATTTATTATTTATTTATTTATTTATTTATTTATTTATTTATTTATTTATTCATTCATTCATTCATTTTTTTATGTCTGTGTGTTGTCCTTTACTGGTTTTGGTATCAAAATAGTGTTAGAAAACCAAGTTAGTAAATTTTTTTTTGAAATTTTGAAATTGTTTGAGGGGAATAGGTATTAATTCTTGGAATGTTTGTTAGAACTCACTGGTGAAGTCATCTGATCCTGGATAGTTTTGAAGAGGAGAATTTCTATTAATGTTTCTATTTCCTTACTTTTAATCAGTCTATTTAAGTATTAAGGTTATATAATCCAGTAAGGTTATATATTTCTAAGAATATGTCTACTTTTACTAGGTTATCAAATTTGGTGGTGTTCAGCCTTTCATAGTATTCTTATATAGTCCTTTGTATTTATGTTGTGTCACTTGTAACTCGTTCTCTTTCATTTCTGATTTTATTTGAGTCTTTTCCCTTTTTCCTCTAGTTAATTTAGTCACGGGTTTGTCCATTTTGTTTATCTTTTTAAAGAATCAGCTCTTGTTTTATTAATTTTTGTATTGTGTTTTTTATCTTTAATTTTTATTATGTCTTTTCTTCTTCTGACTTTGGGCTTTATTTATTTTCTTTTTCTCATTCTTTAACATGAAATATTAGATTGTTTCCATGAATTTTTTCTTGTTTCTTGAGGTAGGCATGTATTGCTATAAACTTTCCTCTTAGTACCACTTTACTTCAACCCACATTTTTTTGTTATGTCATATTGTCTTATTTTTCTCTATGTATCTTTTGATTTCTTCTTATATTTCTTCTTTGACCCAACAGTTGTTTATTAACATGTTGTTTGATCTTCACCTATTTGTGGTTTTCCCAGCTTTCTTCTTGTAGTTAATTTCCAGTTTCATACCATTGTGGTCAGAAGATATGCTTTATGATTTCAATCTTCTTAAATTTATTGAGACTAGTTTTGTGCCCCACCATATGGTCTATCTTCAAGAATGTTTCATGTGCACTTGAGAAGAGTGTATATTCTATTTTGAGGGAATAGAAAGTTCTGCAAATATCAATTATGGCCATTTGATTTAATGTCTCATTTGAGAGTGATATTTCCTTTTTGACTTTCTGCTTGGATGATCTATTTATTCTTGTCAATGGGGTATTCACTTTCCATACTATAGTTTTATTTTTGTTAGTTTCTCCCTTTAGGTTTGTTAATAATTGCTTTGTATATTTTTGTGCTCTTAATGTTGGGTACATATATTTATATGTTCTGTTTTCATTATTAATTCCCCCCCTTTATCATTATAAAATGTTCATCTTTGTCACTTGTTACCTTTTTATCTTGAAAAATATTGTCTTATATAAGTACAGTTACACCCACTTTTCTCTTCTTGCCATTTGTTTGGAGTATCATCTTCCACCCCTTCACTTTGAGCTTATGTTTGTCTTTGTAGCTGAGATGGTTTCCTGAAGGCAATATATATTTCATTTTTTTAAAATCCATCCTACTATTGTGTGTGCTTTGATTGGTGAGTCAGTCCATTTAACTTTTGGGTAATTGTTGATGTATTAGGACACTACAGCCATTTTGTCTTTTATATTCTGGTTGCTGTGTATCTCCATTGTTTATTTTCCCTTTTGTTTCTATTTGCTATTTTAGTTTGGTGGTATTCTATGATTTTTATTCTGTTTTCTTGTTCTTATTTTATTTGTCTCAGTTCTATATTTTTGTTTTGTGACTATCGTTAGATTTATGTAAAAAAAATATATTAATATATACAAGAGTGCTTTTTTTTTCTGATTGTATCTTATCTACATTCACCTGTGCAAGTTATGACCTTTCTTCCCCTCCTCCTTTATGCTTTTGTCATAAATTATCACATTTCATGCTGTGCACTTGTTTCCAAATTGCAGTAGGCTATAGCTTTTTTAAAATTTTTTACGCCCTTCAACTTTTATGTTATAATTAAGTGTTTAATTCCCTTTCTGAAATAGAGTTGCAGTTTCCTGCTTCTGTCTGTCTGTCATCTTACTCATAGTTCTGAATGCTTTTGCCTTTTGTTTCAGATAGAACTCCATTCAACATTTTTTGTAATGCAGGTCTATGGTCATAAATTCCCACAGTTTTCATTTGTCTGGAAAAGCCTTTATTTCTCCTTCATATCTAAAGGATAACTATGCTGGATATATTACACTTAATTGGTGATTTCTCTTTCAATATTTTGAATATTTGATTCTACTCTCTCACAGCTTTTAAGGTTTCTGCTGAGAAACCCAATGATAATCTAATGGGGTTTCCTTTATATGTTACAGTCTCCACCCCGCAACCCTGGCTACAATGAGGATTCTTTGTTATTAATTTTTGAAAGTTTACATATAATATGTCTTGGAAAAGGTCCTTTTGCATTGAGATAATTAAATGTTCTGTTGAATTCTTGAATTTTAGTATCCAGCTCTTTACATAGGCTTGTGAAGTTCTCATTTATTATTTGTTTGAATAGGGTCTCTGTTATGTTCTCCCTTTCTTCTCCTTTTGGTATACCCATTATTCTTATATTGCTCTTTGTAACGGAGTCAGATAGTTCTCATAGAGTTCTTTATCATCATCATCATCATCATCATCATCATTGTCATCATTTTTAACACTCATTTCTTGTTTCACCTAAGTCATTTTTAGATTTTTATCTTCAAGATCACCAATTCTCTTTTCCATTCGGTCTGCTCTATTTCCTAAGCTCTCTAATTCATTTTTCATCTCATTTATTGAATTCTTTACCTCCAGAAATTTTGTGGGTTGGTTTGTTTGTTTGTTTGCTTGTGGGTCTTTTTTTTTTTTTTAATAGTTCCATTCTCCTTGGTAAAGTACTCCTTTTATTCTTGAGTTGACTTTATTCTTGATATCATTGAACTATCTTTTTTCCCCCTCGTGTTTTGTTGAGTTTTTTCAGAGCTGTAGTCTTGAATAATCTGTCATTTAAATCACAGTCTCCTGTGTCTTTGAGCTTGTTTCCTGGAGGCTTTCATTGTCTTTCTGAACTACCTTTTCACTTTGGCTATTCATATTATGTGATGGATTATTTCTCTGCCTTGGCATCCGAGGTAATGAAATCTTTTTGGGGTACTGTTTTACTTTTAACAATTTAGCAAGTTGATAAATAGAGGTCGGTGTTTTCCAGTAGATGACGTTATAGCACAGGTTTCTGTTTTTTCTTACCTGCACTACCAGGCTATCCAGGATCTTGGTGGGGCAGTTTCACCTAGTTCATAGCAAATGCCCAGTATTCCTCAAGGAAGTGGGTATCCCCTCTCTGATCAGGTCACCTCAGTCTCAGATGAGATGTGAGGATGATGGGACTCTTGGCTTGTGGGTTCTAGGACTGCCTCTTTGTATCCAGAGGCTGCTTGCAGCACTGTACTATCTGAGGTATCCCAGCTGACTTTACTGGACTCTGCTGTGATGGGTGAAGAGAAGGTGGGTGGGAAGAAGTGGGTATTTGCATGTAGCTTTGTTTTTTCTTCTGAGTTTAGTTACAATGTATATGGCCACTCAGGCTGGAATGCTGCCTCTGCCCTTTGGCCCTCTCTGGGCTGCTGAGTGAGGGGTGCAACCTAACCTTCCACTGCCTCTGTGACTCCTATTTCTGTCCTTCCCCAATCCTGCTTCCGCTGGTCCCTCCAAGATGCCACCTTCAGACGTCTTAATTTAGGTACCTCTCCAACATGTTTGTATGGTGAGCAGGGAAACCATTGTTGAATGATAGTTGTCCCACTTGTTATAACTTTAAGGGACAAATCCAAGAAGTCTTCTCACTCTGCCATGCTACTTATATCAGTCCCCCTCCCTCTTATTAATCATCGCATTGTGGGTATGGGATCTGCCCATTCTGCCCGTCCCAACCAGTCTTAATGTGGCTTCTCCTTGAGACCCTTCATTGTAGGATTTCTGTTCAGCAAGTTTTCAGGTCATTCTCAATTATGGTTGTTCTACAACTTAGTTGTAAAAATTGGGGACCAGAGACAGGGATCCTGACTGACAGAGGCAGAGGGGTAGGGAAAGCCATATTTGAGGACTTGGATGCTTTTATTTTTGTAATTAATATTCTTTAATTACATTGACTTGAGGTGGGCTATATTGTACCCATTTTACAGGGAGAGGAAAACTGAGGCTGGTCAGAGGTGGTGAATGCAGGAGGATGGGGTTGAGGACAACACTTGAGAGACCAGCTGTGTGCTGGGTCCCTTTACCTTTTTAATCCCATAGTAGTTCCCTGAGGAAGGCTGTGGTCCCTATGGTGTAGATGGGGAAGTTGTTTCAAGAGGTAACAACGAGAGGAAAAATAACATCTTTGAGGACCTATGACATGTTCTTCCCCAAACCCCTCTTTATAATTGCAGGAAAAGGATCCAAGCGCTCTCTCTTACTGACCGTATGACCTTGAGCTGTTTCTTCACCTCTCAGTGCCTCAGTTTCCCCATCAGAAAAATGGAGATGCTGATCATCCCCATCTCAATGGTTTTTGAGATCATTTAGTGAGTTAAAAGTCAGAGAGCTGTTCTAAGAGCAGAAAACAGCAGGGCCACAATAGGTGTGATTACCACTATTTAGTCCTCATTTCACCCATGAGAAGACTGAAGGTTCAGAGGCCAGAATAACGTTTTATCCTCTTCTTTAGAACTCCTAGTACCCTCTGTAGATTCTGTCCCATTTCCAGGGTTGGGGAAACTGAGGCTCAGAGAGATTAAATGATTTGGTGAGGCACTGTTTGTTTAAGCACTGGGCTAGACACTTTCTTCCACAACATTTTATTGATTTCACTGCCCGAAATTCACAGAGAGGACAGTTGAGGCCTAGAAAGCTTGAGCGGGATTTGAACCCTGGAGTCCCCAGACCTCTCGGCAGCAGGCCTGACTTTCAGGTACCTGACTGTTTGTTACCCGCCAGAAGCCGGGGAGCCCTGGTGCCGCCCCTCCCGCCCACCTAGCAACTAGCTCATCTCTACTTCCCCACATCCTCCTGTCCAGGGCCTTGCGGCTCCATTACCCCGCAACCCCCCAAAAAAGTACTTTATGCAGAGAATATGCAAATCTAGGAAGGATTAAAATATAGTATGTATAAGTTAAGCAAGTCTAAAAGTCTTTCTAAAAACTTATATCGTTCCATTGTAGTCAGAAATATTATTTCAGTCTAGTTCTTCTTCCTTCCTTTTCAATGAAATCACCACATATTAATTTGATTGGTTAATATAGTGTAACCAACGTTCCCCATGTCCATTTAAAAAAAGCACATTCTCATAATTTGTCATGAAGTAATACTATCGTCTTTTGTAACTATCGTCTTTTTTTTTTCCTTTGGCTCTGTTGTCCTTTAATATCTGGTTATCTGAGATATGTTAATTATTCTTTCATGTCAGTCTACGTGTTAAATATTAGATATTTTTCTGTACATGATGCCATCGTCTTCAAGGTAATTTTGTTTCCTGAGTTGATACAATCATTCTATATGCTTTCTTTCGTATCCTCCAAAAAGAGCATGCTAATATAAATCACTAAAGAACCACACACTATTTTCTCAAATTTGATAAATCAAAATGAAAAATGAATTAAAAAAACAAAATTTTAGACAACACATTCAATAGAAATATGGATTTTCCTTTGCCGGAAAAAAAAAACAAGCCATGACAATAATGTAAAATATATGACAGCCTATTAAGGATGTGTGTTAGAAAAAGATTACCTATAGAGCTCTGTTCTATTACCGTAGAAACTAATATTCAAAAATTCCTCATAAAATGTAAAATAAAAGAAGTACAACATTAAAAATAGCATACATATAATAAGGTAGATATTGCTAAACATTTTGTAAACAAATTATCTGAGAATCTTGAATCTTGAAATTTGCATTTCTGTGATATATTATTTTGATTCACATAATAGTTTACAATGTTTCAATTTTGGAAATGACAAATACATTATCTTTGAAACATTTAGTTACTTCTGCTTAAGTGTATCAGATTTGTGAATGTAAATGTGTATTTACATTATACAATATATAAGCATTCAATTTATATACTTATCAGTGCTTTAAAGTACTGTGTGAATCCAAATCTGTATTACATGCTAATAGCTCAGTTTACCTTTGAAATAAATTATGGAGATACAAAGAGAGATAAAATAAAGCAGGCAAGGTGAGGATAAAGGATACTCTGATTTCTAAGTGAAGAATAGGCTGAAAGGTATCAAGGATAGAGGCAAGGTTAAGAAAAAAATTGCATAAACTTCTGGTTATAATAATTAGAAAGAATTGAAAAATTAACATTTGAATATCAATCAATAAAGGAAAAACAGTCAGTGATTATTAAAATAGATACAGTGTTAAATATTACTACACAATATTTGAAACAAGGTTAATATGTTATTTATTTAAACAAAAGGAAGTTATAATGTTTAAATACAGTCTTTAAAAACAGTACACTTCTAGTTTTTTATGAGTATTTTGGTTGAAGAGTTCGTTGTACAGTGGCAGAAGAAAACTGATGTAAGCTTTGGGAGAACTGTTGTTTGGTGAGACTGTTATTGATTGTTCAGTTTCAGAAGATTGTTTACAAGAATGAGTCTAGCACTGAATGGCTTACCTTCACAAGTTTGAGCATGACATTGGTTGGTATTCAGAGTCATGTGTACTGAAGCAAGTTTGTTATTGACCAATTAAATTTAGGGAAGTTGTCTTTGGTTGATATATTAAAACTAATTTATTTGTTTTCTATTAATTTGGCTATAAAGCAAAACTGTTTTTTCTGGAAATGTGATAATATACAAAATGCAGTCATTCAAAAAAATAAAACACAAACAAAAAACTGGTAAAGAATAGAAAGAAACTTCCCAACATGACAGTATCATAAACAATGTCAAATTAATATAATACTTAACAATAAAATATTGATACATCAAAATGTGTTTGGAAAAGAATACCTTCTAAAGCACTGTTCTATTACCTTAGAAATAAGAATGAGACGATGAAGACTGCTTCTATTCAATATTGCATGTTAAATTCAAGCCAGTGTAATAAATCTAAAGAAAAATACATATTTGCAAACACACATATATGTGTGTGTGTAGGGGGTATACTGTATATTCCTTCATATGTGTTTGTGTTTATAGGTATTATATTAAAATATCATTGAAGGAAATTATAGAAAACTCAAGTAATTGGCAGGATGCACCATATAACTACATGTGATCACTCAATTAATGTACATAATGCAAAGATGATTGTTATCCAGAAATGATCTACATAGCCAACTCAAACTCTATCAATAAGCCCAGGGAGATTTTTTTCTTTTTTTGCAGAATCAAATATCTTATGTATACATGTACATATGTTTATGCAAAATTTCTGCACAGATAAACATAATCTTTAGTAAAAGTAAAAGATTGATGAGTTACAACAGGAAATATCAAAGTGTATTTTAATTCTGTGATTATCAGAACAGTAAATTACTAGTGTAAGGAATGAAAGGAAATGTTTATTAGAAAGCCTAAGCAGCATATTTGAGCTTCAAATTTATGAATTTGAAGATAAGCCGGTTTAGATATTCTAGTCTGAGGAAAGAAAGAGTGAAGAAAAGTATAGGCTTCTAAGACACCACCAAGTACCAACATACACATAATGGAATCACAAAAAGAGAACAGAGAGAGAAATATGCAGAAAGAGTATTTGAAAAAATAATGTCCAAATGCTTCCAATATTTGATTAAAAAAAAACACATTAATCTACATAGTCAAAAATCTCAGAGTGTTCCATACCTCTGGAACATCATAATCAGACTGTTGAAAGACAGATAATGAGTTCATAGCAAAAGGTGAATGAGTTCATTACCACTATACTGACCTTGCAAGAAATATTAAAGGGCTTTTGTTAAGCTGAAAAGAAAGGGTGCTCATTAGTAAGAACAACAACAACAATAAAAACAATATGGAGAAATAAATCTCACCTGTAAACGTAAAAACCGCGGGTGACAAAAAAATTAACACAAGTGGACACTTTGGACAACATTGCTGAAGCAGTAGTTTACCATAATCAAAAGTGTCTGGACATTGATGGTAACCGTTTTGAGCATCTCCTGTAATTGCAGAAGTCAAATGTGACTTGTATTCATCTTTTGTTGCTGGTATATATTGAGTATTACAATATTAATAGTTTTCTCCTTTTAAAAATGTGTTTATATTTTTGGTACCCTCTGTATGTAGTCAAGGTAGTGTATTAATCACTTATAAAATGAGTATGCAAGTTAAAAGAAAAAGTAGTAAAACTATCTGAAACTGCAATAATTAGTTAAGGGATACACAAGATAAAAGCATGTAAAATGAGAAATCAAAAACATAAAACATGGGGAGGGAGAGTAAAAATGTAGAGCTTTAGAATACCTTCATACTTTAGTTGTTATCAACTTAAAATAGACTTTTCTAAATATATTACATTATATGTAAGACTCAAGTTAACATGAGGCAATACCTCTAGTAGATACACAAAAGACAATGAGAAAACAATCTCAGCATACAACAAAAGTCATCAAACCACGAAGGAAGAAAGGAACAGAGGAACTACAAAACAGCCAGTAAACAATTAACAAATTGACAATAAGCACATCTATCAATTATAACTTTAATGCAAACAGACTGATTTCTGATTTCTCCAGTCAAAAAAGTAGAGTGGCTAAATGGATTAAAAACAAAACAATACTCATCTATGTGCTGCCTACAAAAGATTCACTTTAGATATAAAGACACACACAGACTGAAAGTGAAGGGATACAAAAATATTTCCATGCAAGTAAAGTGCATAGACTTATAACACACAAAATAAACTTTAAAAGAAAGTCTGTAATAAAAGACAAAAAATGGTATTACATAATGATAAAGGGGTTAGTTCTACAAGAGGATATAGCGTTTGTAAATATTTATGCACCCAACATAGGAGCACCTAAATATATACAGCAAATATTAACAGACCGAAATGAAGAAATAGGCAACATTATAATATCAGTAGGAATCTTAATACCACACTTTCATCAATGGATGTTATTCAGACAAAAAATCAATAAGGAAACATAGATCTTAAGCAAGTTAGACTAGAATAACTATATATGTCCTACAAAACTCTCTATACAAAAATAGCAGAGTACAGATTCTTCTCATAGGCACATGAAACATTCTCTAGGACATATCATATGTTAGGCCACAAAACAACTCTTAAAAATTTAAGGAGATTGACATACGTTATTTTTTAAGCATATTTTCTGACCCAAAATCAATTACAATAAGAACACTAGAATATTAATAAATATGTAGAGATTAAAAAAAAATCTGCTGAACAATAAAGATATCAAAAGAGAAGTCAAAAAAATACTTTGAGACAAATGAAAATGGAATTGCAACATAATAAAACTTAGAACTGCGTTTTCTGCATCCCATAAGAGTGAAGTCCATAGTGATAAATGCCTAACTCAAGAAACCAGAAAACTCTCAAATAAGCAACCTAACTTTACACCTCAAGAAACTAGAAACAGAAGAACAAACAAACCATAAAGCTAGTAAAAGAAAGGAAATGACAAAGATCAGAGAGAAAAAAAAAGAAACTTAAATACAATAGAAAAGATCAATGAATCCAACAGCTGGTACTTTGGAAAAAATACACACACACACACATACACACACACATGTTTTTTTTTTTTTAATTGACAAACATTTAGTTAGACTGACAGGGGGCGAGAGAAACTACTCAAATTAATAAAATTAAAAATGAAAGAAGACATGTTACAGCTGATACCACCGAAATACAAAGAATCATTAAAAACTACTATGAACTAAACACTACTATGAATTATAAACTAACAAATTGGACAACTAGAAGAAAGGGATACATTCCTAGAAATAAACAATTTTCCAAGGCTGAATCATGAAGAAATAGAAAATCTGAATATACCAACTATATTGTAAGAGTACGAAGTTTGAATCAGTAATCAAAAACCTCTTGACAAACAAAAGTCCAAGATCACACAACTTCACTAGTGATTTCTACAAAACATTCAAAGCTATCCTTCTCAAATTCTTTCTAAAATAAAGGAGAAGGAACCACTTCTGAACTCATTTTATGAGCCCAGCATCACCTTGTTACCATACCAGACAAAGACACCACAAGAAAAGAGAATTATAGACCGATATCCCTGATAATCATACATGCAGAAATACTCAATAAAATATTAGCAGGATACAAATAAGTATGTGAAAATTTGTTGTGTTCCTATATACCAATAAACTATCAGAAAAGAAATTAAGAAAATAATTTGATTTAAAATGACATTAAAAATAAATACTTAGGAATAATTTAACCAATGAGGTAAAAGACCTGTACTCTAAAAGCTACAAAACATTGATGAAGGAAACTGAAGAATACAGAAATACATATTTCATGCTCATTGATTGGAAGAATATTGTTAAATATCCATATTATCTTAAGCAATCTATAGATTCAATGCAATCCCTAAAAAAAATACCAATGGCATTGTTCACCAAATAGAACAAACAATCTTAAAGATTTGTATGGATCCACAAGAAACCCCAAATAGCCAAAGTGATCTTTTAAAAAGAACAAAGTGAGAGGCATCACAGTGGATACTGCAAGCTAATTAATTTTATATTACAAAGATATAGTAATATAAACAATATGGTATTGGCATAAACACACACACATTTATCAGTGGAACAGAACAGAATGTCAGAAATAAAGCCACACATGTATGGTTTAATCAATTTACAACAAAGCAACCAAGAGTATATAATGGGAAAAGTTCAGCATCAAAAATAAATGCTGTTGACAAGACTGAACAGCCACATGCAAAATAATGAAACTAAACTACTATCTTATACCATATACAAAGATAAACTCAAAATAAATTAAAGACTTCAATGTATGACCCGAAACCATAGAATTCCTAGCAGAAAACATAAGTGGTAAGCTTGATGTAGGTCTTGGGCATTATGTTTTTGGATGTGATATTAAAGGCAAAGGCAGAAAAAGTAAACAAGTGGGACAACATTAAATTAAAAACCTTTCAGTGAGTCAAGATCCACAAAAGGATGGTGGCTCCCATCCCCTTTAGCTCTCACCTGGAAGCCGCACAACTCAGTGTTACTTCAAATGTCTCTGGTGCCTCTTAAGTAGCTGCACCTCCCCCAGACCAGGAAAAGAAGTTTTATGTTTCACCTTTCCATCCCTGTTCTTGTACTGCCTGAAATACTCAAATATCCATTCATACTACAGAATTTGGCATTCTGCAAGTAAGATTTAAAGCAGCGTGAATACTTGGGCAGAGATAAACCCACATGAATATAGTCCACTGATCTTTGACAGAGGAGCAAAGACAATACAATGGAGAAAATTATCTTGGGTTGACAATAACAGTGTAGCTACAACACCAGAGTCACAATTTAAGAAATAATTAAAAAGTTGAAATTTATTAAAATTAAAAATTTCTGTTATGAGAAAAATGTTGTCAAGAGAATGAGAAGACAAGCCAGTCTGGAGGAAATATTTACAAAAGTCATATCTGATAGAGGCATGCTATCTAAAATGTATTAAAACTCTTAAAACTCAACAATAGAAAAAAAAAACAATCTAATTAAATAATGGACGGAAGACCTTAACGAACACCACAATGAAGATATACAGATGGCAAATAAGCAAATAAAAGGAAACCCCATATCATGTGTCATCAAGGAAATGCAAGTTGAAACAAGATATCATTACACACCTATTATAATGGCCAAAATCTAAATGCTGGTAAGGATGAGGAGGACAAGATGCTTTCACTTACTGTTGGTGAGAATGCAAAATTGTACAGCCCCTTGGAAGACATTTGGCAGTTTCTTATCAAACTAAACTTACCATATAATCCATTAACCATGTCCCTTGTTATTTGCCCAAAGGAGATGAAAACTTAGGATTCCACAAAAATCCATTCACAGATGTTTATAGTAGTTTTTTTTCATCATTGCCAAAACTTGGTAGCAACCAAGATGTCCTTCAGTAGGTGAATGGCTAATTAAACTATGCAACATGAAATAATGGAATTTTATTTTGCATGAATGAGAAATGATCTATAAGCCATGAAAGAATATGAGGTCACCTTAAATGCATATTAATAAGGGAAAGCAGCCAACTTGTAAAAAGCTACATACTGCATGATTCTAACTATACAACATTCTTGAAAAGGCAAATCTGATGAGCTGGTAAAAAGATCAATGGTAGCCATGGGTTTGGTAACTACTGCACTGTTAACACCATCATAAAAATATTTTCCTTGTTCCTGCATTTCTCTCCAAATACCATCCTATTTCTTTTTTACCTCATCACAACCAAACTTTCTGATTTGTTCTTTTATAAAAACATAAACTGTGCTTTGGTCATTCCCTCTGTAAAAGCCCATTATGACTAACCTTGATACATGCACATGGACCAAAAAACCAATTTATTTCAAAGAATTGATTGTAAATCTTGAGTGTTGTCATCTGATCCAAGCTTTGGCACTGCATATTCAAACTTGATTCTGCCTTGAGCCTTAGCTGAGTTATAGCTAGACTTAAGCTTTTAATGAATCGTTATTGAAATAAAAAATAATAACTAAATAAAAAAAACAATACATCAAAGGAGGTCATTGACAAAATGAAAAGGCATTTATTACCTAATAAGGGGTTAATATCCAAAATTTATAAATAATTTATACAATTCAATACCAAAAAAAAAACTGATTAAAACATTGGCAGACATTCTGAATAGACATTTTTCCAAAAAAGACATGTAGATGACCAACAGGTACATTAAAAGGAGCTTGACATATCTAATACTCAGGCAAATGCAAATCAAAACCACAATGAGACGTCACGTCACACCTGTTAGAATGGCTATTATAAAAAAGACAAAACTAACAAGTGTTGGCAAGGATGTGCCAACAAGGGATCCCTTGTTCATGGTTGGTGGGATTGTAAATTGTGCAGGCACTAAGAAAATAATATAGAAATTCTTCAATAAAAAGAATTAAAAATAGAACTACAATATGATCCATCAATTTGACTTCTGGTCATTTATCCAAAGAAAAGAAAACACACATTTGAAAAGCCTCCCATCTCCCATTCATTGCAGCATTACTTACAATAGCCACAATATGGAAATAACCTAAGTGTCCATTGATGGATAAATGGATAAAGAAATTGTGTGTCTCTGTGTGTGTGTGTGCGTGCGTGTGTGTGTACAATGGAATGTTACTTAGCCATATGAAAGAATGAATTATTTCCACTTGTGACAATAGGGATGAACCTTAAGGACATTATGCTAGGTAAGTCAGATAGAAAAAAGCAAATACCTGATGATATCACTTATATATGGAATTAAAACAAAAACAAAAAGTAAGCTCACAGAAACAGAGAAAAGATTGGTAGTCATGGGAAGTGGGAGTTGGGGGAAGAAATGGGTGAAGGGGATCAAAATAAACAAACTTCCACTAATAAAATAAGTAAGTCATGGGGATAGGTACAACATCATGATTGTATTTATAATAATGTATTGAATATTTGAAATTTGTTAACAGAGGAAATCTTAAAAAGTTCTCATCACAAAAAATACTTATTTTTGTGTTTGTGCTTGGTGACAGATGTTAATTGGAGTTATTGTGATGATATTTTCACAATACATACACAGTTAAACATTATGATGTACACCTAAAAACAGTGTAATGTTATGTGTCAATTATATCTAAATTAAACAAAAGAATAAAGGGAGTGATAAAGTAATGAATATTTTATATTAGTAATAACTGTTAACAAATGTAGTCAATAATGAAGAAAGAAATACAAAGACATAGGATATTAAGAAATCAAATAATACAGATGTAGATCTTATTTGTAACTAATTACATTAAGTGTAAGTGAACTGAACACTCCTATAAAAATGCAAAGCTAGTCAGAGTGAGTTAAAAAAAAGAAAAACTATAAAAATCAAATCATATGCTGAAGATAAGTCACACATTAGATATAAAGGTACCAATAGTCTGAAAGTAAACAGATGGAAAGGATATACCATGAAGACAGTACCCAAAAGAGGGTAGGGGTATTAACATTAGACAATAAAGATTTTGAGCAAAAATGTTAATTGTAAAAAAGGAGGACGTTTTACAATAAAAACTAAATATATTAGGAAGGCATACTAATTATAAGCTTATATACACAAAATAACAGAATTCCCAAATAAATGAAGCAATATCTGACCAAATTCAAGTTAGAAATAGAAAATTCAAAGGTAATACTTGTAGATTTCAATGTTCCACTTTTAATAATGGAGAGTACAACTGGGCAGAAGTTTAACCAGTAAGCAGATCAACTGACCAACACTGTACACTGGGTAAACCTAGCTGATATCTACAGGATATACCACTCAAATACAGCAGAATGCATAGTCTCAATTTTACCTGAAACATTCTCCAGAAAAGACTAGATATGCTAGGCCATAAAATGTCCCAGTGAATTTATAAAGAACTGATATCATATAATATGTGTTCCCCAATCACAAAGAAATAAAATAGAACTTAATAAAATAATTTAATTTAAAAATACACAGCGATGTAAAAATTAAACAACACACTCCTAAATAACTAATTGGTCAAAGAAGAAATTACAACAAAATGACTTAAAGTGAATAAAAACCAAATGTAGTATATTACAATGCATGGAAACTAATGTAATGTCTATAGAGAAATTAATAGCTATAAATGCCTGTATAAAATTAAGAAATAACTAAAATCATTAACTGTAATCATGGAAAATTGGAGGGCTTGCACCCTAGAAACAGGTTAGAAAAAAATGAGGTGCCAGAGGAGAGGAAATATTCTACTCACAAGAATAAAAGCTGTCATCCAGTATAAGGGGAGGCTGCTACCCACCCTCGGATTAGCTGCTCCATGTTTGGAGTGTACTTCCCTTGCTGATAAACCTTTTGGCCACTTGGCCAACCTGAAAAAAAATAAAAAAGAGAAAGAGAGAAAGAATGACCCAAGGCAAGCAGAATGAAGAAAATAAGCTAGAGCAAAAATAAATGAAATAACAAATAGAAAACAATTGAAAAAAAAATCCCACAACACTGGTTGTTTGAAAAAATTAACAAAATTGATGAAGTTTTAGCAAGACACTCCAATTTAAAAAGAGAGATAATCCAGAGTAATAAAATGTTCAGTGAAAGTGGACATATCACTACTGTATTTATAGAAAATTTTAAAATAAAAATAATTATAAGGAAGTGGTATAAAAACATGCAAAAAATTGATGAAATGGACACATTTCTAGAAAGACAAAATTACCAAATTTAACACAAGAGTAAGTATAAATTTAACACAAAAGTAAGTATAAATCTTAAGAGAACTATAACAAGTAAAGAGACTGAAATAATAATAATAATTTTCTACTAAGAAAGCCCAGGTCGAGATGACAGAATTATTCATGAAAACCCTAAATTAAAAACAACCTAAATGTCTATCAATTGAGCAATAGATAAATAAAATGTAGTATATCTGTACAATAGAAAATTATTTCCAATAAAAAAATGAAGTACTGATACATGATTCAAATTGGATGAACCAAGAAAACATTATGCTAAGTGTAAAAGCCATATTAAAAAAATGTATGTTATATAATCCTATTAACATGAAAGGCCCAGAGGGAAAAATACATAGAAAGTAGTTCCTAATAAAGGACTGGCGAGGGCAGAAGGGTAGGGCTGTGTTTTTCCACAGTCCTACACACACACACACACACACACACACACACACACACATTCACACAATGTATAATAATTAAGTTTGTAAACTTGTTGCTAACCTTTTTTGACATCAGAAGGATTATTCATCATGAATTTGTAACAACTGGACAAACATTTAACCAAGTTTACTATTTGAAAGTTCAGAAAGACTGCATGAAAAAGTTAGACAACCTGAACTTTTTGCCAACAATTCATGGTTGTTGCATCACGGAAATTCACCAGCTCACACTGCATTGTCTGTGAGGGAGTTTTAGCCAGTAAACAAATAACTGTATTGGAACACCCCCCCCCACACTCACCTGATCTGGCCCCCAATGACTTCTTTCTTTACCTGAATATAAAGGAAATACTGGAAGGATAATATTTTGATGACACTCAGGACATAAAGGTAATGGGACAACAGCTCTGATCGCCATTTCAGAAAGAGTTCCAAAATTGCTTTGAAGGGTGGACTAGGTGCTGGCATCAGTGCGTAGCTTCCCAAGGGGAGTTCTTCGAAGGTGACTGTAGTGATATTCAGCAATGAGGTATGTAACACTTTTTCTAGGATGAGTTTGTGAACTTAATTGTCTGTCATATATATATATATATATATATATATATATATATATGCACCAAAAATGTATTCATATTTTAATTGATGTTATCTATGCTCAGGCAGTAGTTTGCTATAATCAAAAGTGTCTGGACACTGATGGTAACCACGTTGAGCACCTCCTGTAATTGCAGAAGTCAAGTGTGACTTGTATTCATCTTCTGTTATCAGTATATATTGAGTATTGCGATTTTAATATATATTTTTTCCCTTTTTAAAAATGTGTACATTTTTGGCACCATTCATGTGTGTGTGTGTGTGTGTGTGTGTGTGTTTGTGTGTGTGTATGTGAGCCTGAATAAATATTATGCTTTTCACAAAAATCAACTCAAAATGAATCATAAACCTAAATTTAAGAAGCAAAGCTGTGAATTTCCTGGAAAATAATATAAGAATAGAAAACTGGATGAACTTGGCTATGGTGATGCCATTATAGATACAACACCAAAGACACAATCCATGAAAGATGTAATTGATAAAATGGAATTCATAAAAAGAAAAAAACAAACAAGCAAAATATTCTGCTCTGTGAAAGACAGTGTCAAGAGAATGAGCAGACAAACCAAATACTGGGAGAAAATATTTGAAAAAAACACGTGGGATAAGAACTATTTTCCAAAACATAGAAAGACCTTTTAAGACTTAACAATAGGAAAACAGCCACATTAAAAAAAAAAATACCTTAATAGACATCTACAAAGGAAGGTATAATATTGTAAATAAGCATATAAAAAGATGCTTTACATCATATGTTATCATAGAAATGCAAATTAAAACAAAAATGAGATATCATTAAACAACTATTAGAATGACAAAATCTAGACCACTGAAAACACATAATGCTGACAAAGTAAGAGAGCAACAGGAAGTCTCATTCTAGAGGCAACACAAAATACACCTTGGAAGACAGGGTGATGGTGTCCCAAAAACGTAAACATAATCTTAGGATACAATCCAGTTATCACGCTCCTTAGTATTTACCCCAAAAGTTGAAAACTTATGTCCACACAAAAACCTGTATGTGGATGTACATAGCAGCTTTATTCATAATTACCAAAACTTGAAAGCAAACGAGATGCCCTGCAATAGGTAAACAGATAAACTGTGGTACATCCAACAATGGAATATTATTTACTGCTAAAAAATAAATGAGCTATTGAGCCATGAACAGGGCTCTGTCTGGGTTCTCTTTCTCTGCAGCCTGGAATCTCACTCCACGCAGTAAACTGGAATCATAGGACTCACTTCTTTTGTTTTGCTTTACTCACAAACATTTGTTCTGAGCTGTCTGTTTTCTAGTGTGAAAAGTATTTGAGTTATTTCATATATGTTGTGCAAGTTTCTATATACTTAAACATCTATTATTAAGTGGAAGAAGGCAGTCTGAAAAGGCTACTGTATGATTCCAATGATGTGACATTCTGGTAAAGAAAAAACTATGGAGACAGGAAAAAGATGAGCGATTGCAAAGCCTCGGAAAGGAGGGCGGGACGAATAGGTGGAGCACAGCAAAATTTTAAGGCAGTGAACTACTCGGTATGATACTAGAATGGTGGATACATCATTATTCATATTCCTAAACCCACAGAACGTATACCATCCAGATTAAACCCTAAAATACAGTAGGACTTTGGGCGATTATGATATACTGATGAAGGTGTATTAGTTGTAACGAATGTAACTTTCTGGTGGAAGATGTTTATAATGGGAGAGGCTTTGCATGAGCGAGCATAGAGATTATATGAGAAATCTCTGTAAATTCCTCTTAGTTTTGGTGTGAACCTAAAATTTTTCCAAAAAAAAAAAGTCTTTAATTAATTTTAAAAAGTAAATATGAGGAATAATGACATTACCTTTATCAAAAATTATATTATTCAAAATCTATGAGACCATCTGTAAATCAATAAGAAGACATTAAAAAATAAACAAATACAAACATGGGTGCCAAAGACTGAAACAGGAGAAGCACAAATCTAGTAGCCAATAACCATGTTATTGGCTCATCTGAGCCATCTCATTAGTCATCTGAGAAATACAAATTAAAGCATACTAAGAAAACACAATGATACAAGTACATACCTGTTAGACTGGCTAGAATAAAGACAATACCAAGTTTAGGCAAGGTTATGGAGCATGACAAGCTCTCATAAGTAGCTGAAAGATTTCTAGATCATAGCACTTTTACAAACTGTTCCACAACACGTATTAAGGTTGTCACAGGCATTTCCCAAGACATGATATTCTTCTAGATATATCCCCAATAAAATGCATATACATGTGCTACAACAAGATATGTATAAGAATGATCATAGCAGTGGGAACTTTGAGTAGGCAGTTGATTATACATTTTGCTCTCAGGAGAGATGCCTAAGCTATATAAATAAGAAAGGTTTTGCAGATATTCATATGTAATAGCTTTCAGTATAATTGCAATAGTATTCAATATTATTATCTACTCATTTTATCATCTATGTAATTTGGTGTTATATCTGTTGATATTTATTCCATTTGACTGTGGGTTATTTTGCTTGATTATTTGCACTTTCCTTCCCCAATTTAATATATTGATTGTGTGTTTTGTAAATTTTTCCTTCTTAGGTACTGGATTTGGCTTTTTTTCTTTAAATGCCATTGGCATTTTTTCCTAGGATGGAGCTATGGAATCGGTTTGGTTCTTCCTGAGGTTACTTTTAAGTTTATTGCAATGTGTTTAGAACATGGTTTATCAAGAGCAATATATTCCCACTAATGAAGCAATATTTGTCTGCAGACAGTACTCAACCTTTGCACGTATGAAGAGGTCTGGCTGATTGCAACACAAACAGCTATGTTTGAGGTCTGGGGATCATTCTATCCACTACTTTTAGATAGTCCCTTCTGTGGCCTTAGGTAGTTTATTCTCACGCAAATACACATCAGTCTTAGCCAAAAAACTTAAGTGGCTTCCTCTGCAGGTGTTTTGAGTCTCCAGGCTACCCTTTTGAGCTTCATCCTTCATCTCTGGTATTTGTTTTACAAATTCTAGCTGCTTTGGGTTCTCTGATCCATGGACTCTCTCTGCTAAGTTTAGTCAGACCGTTGGGCTCTGTCTGGGTTCTCTTTCTCTGCAGCCTGGAATCTCACTCCACGCAGTAAACTGGAATCATAGGACTCACTTCTTTTGTTTTGCTTTACTCACAAACATTTGTTCTGAGCTGTCTGTTTTCTAGTGTGAAAAGTATTTGAGTTATTTCATATATGTTGTGCAAGTTTCTATATACTTAATGTAAGAAGGGTAAGTTTGTTCTCTGCTAATCTATCATGGTAGGAACATGGCATATCAAAAAACATGCATAGTTTTTATTATATTATCAAATATAATATTACTTATTATATATTATCAAATATAATATATATTTTATTATCAAAAACATGCATAGTTTTTATTATAGAGTAAGTGGTCTGCTTGCTTTATGTTCATACAACAATATCTATGTAGCACAAGTTTGATAAGAACATAGACACATACATACATAAATAGTTGTCCAAGGCAATATTTGGTTATTAGAAATTTGTAAATTTAAACATGTATAAAGCAGAAAGTGTTCATTTATTTTAATAAAGAATTAATCATAAAATTGTTACGAATAAAGAAGAAATGCAGATCTAAGGAAAGCCCATCAAAGCAATTTCTTTGGTAGACATAGCCAGAGGACTGAACCGTTTATATCTTAGTGTAAATGGGTTATCCTTAGCTAAGGCCATTAAACGGATAATTCCTACATGTAACAATTCTTGCTTTATGTCTAGGAATGCCAAGAAATCATCTAAGTATGATTTGTCTCACATAAAGATTTTGTATAGTAGATTTAAGCCACCAGATAAGGTAGCTATTATAGTCATTAGGGATGTATATTTATTTATAGAGAAATTCTATTTTTTACATACAAATGAGGAAATGTAGTGTGTTTACCTTTGAGAAATGAATTCATGCTTATACCTAATACAATGGAAAAAAAAAGTCTTCAAAGAGGAGTAGGAGGAAAAAATAATTTAAAATATGTAGTGCTTGCTACTTAGCATTTAAAAGGATAATAAAGAAGAAGAATGTAAATTCCAACGGGGCACACATGGATTATGATTCAGTAATTCTGTATCTTTCCATTAGCATGATAATTGCAACATGAGGCACTGAATAAATGCTTATTGAACTGAAATGATGTTCAGTGAACTAAACTCTCGCCTGACGTTGGTTAAGAGCAGCCAGATAGTATGACCTGAAAACGTAACATTTACAGATTATAAGCTCAACGGGAGTCTATACCAATCTTTCGGAACCCTGCTGTACTCCTGGATGAGTCTCTACGTCTATTGAACTAGAACTCACTCCCATTCAATATATGATATTAATCAAACAGTAGGATTCTGTAGACTCTTTACCCCATTCCTGTTTATCATCTCTGATTTTCACCCTGACCCAATTTCTAGTATGGAAGGAGTCAAAGCTTAGCCAAAATTTCATCACAAAGGGAATTACTGAATTTTTAATATTAGCTATTTTCATTCTAAAGTGTAATTGATTATGATTTCTTTAAATGTTTCAAGATAATTTCTGTTATAGAGGTACCAAAATATTATTACATCCATCCTTATTAGCTACATAAGTAGTCCCCTCATGCTAGGGCCTTCCAAGTAATATATTTTAGTAAGACTTTAGTATAAAACTAAGAAACTATTTTGTGCCCATTAAATCATTTATGGTTATTATATAGATACCAAATAAAACTCAATTGTTTGTATTTAGAATAAGACATTAATTCTGTCAAAAATGTTTTATTATAGTTCCCTCGATCTCCTAAAGATTGGTAACAAAATATATTTACATTTGTGTGTTGAAAGGTTTTCACCCAAAACATATTCATTTGTAAGGCAACATTTTTTTTTTGTTAAGATTTTATGAGGATCACAATTTTGAACATATGTTATGTGGGCTTCATGACCAAATATAATGACTGAATGATTTTTACAGGGTACTTGAAAGCCCACTTTATGAAATTGATGCATAGGTTGAGAAAATTAGGAAAATCATTTCATCCTATTACAATCTGAGTTTATTCTTCTGTATAGAACGTGATACTTCATATGTTTCTTTAATAGAAGTCAAAATTGACAAATAAATTGGTCTTTCAAGTATCAACATCTGTGATAGAATTCTCTTTTTTAAGGTACTTTAATATGGACTGTGAACATAGGAAATAATAGCATGTCTTAAATTTTCCAAATTTGTGATTATTCAAGATAATAGTAGGAAAAGATACTCACATGTATTTCTCCAAGGTGAAAAAAAAAAAGTATGACATTCAAAATTTACAAAAAAATTAAGGAAGTAAAAACAACTATATGCTACAAATGGCACTGGAAACCTACTTTTAATTCCATAATAGAGCAAAACATGTCATGATAGATAACTAAAATTGAATGAGCTAAGTTAATACTAGCTATAATCTCAGATATCATGTGATATAAGTTGTCTACCTGCTGCCACTTTATGTTGGCTCTAAAGTAATAGAAGGAATTTCAGTAACATGATTAATATTTACTAGACAACAACATAATAAGCAGGTTGGAGTTATACATGTGTAACAATAGAATTCATATATATCATATATGATTTTTGCATCGGGTAAATAGACATATTTTAAATTAATTTTAAGAAGTTGTAAGTAAATTATTCTAGATTATTTTTTATGTATTTGGAAAAAAGCAAAATCAAATTTCAATACTCAATTCATACATGAAACTCCTTATTGCCATGTAGCAAAAAAGACACACAAGTACAAAAATAGTCATAGAAGTAAAAAGAAATTAACATTACTTTCAAATCCGTGAACTAAGGACTACCTACAGTTATAAAACAAATAAACCTTTACAAAGAAACATTTAATGGATTTTTACATTGCTAAGTATAAAGGAATAAATCTACATATAAACTGAATAAAAATAAACTAGAAAATACTGCTGAAAGTGCATTATTAAGAGGGCACATTTTTAATGGTAGACAAGTCACCCATATTTTTGAGACTCACCTAAGAATGAGCAAAGACATCAATAACCCCTTTCAGTCATAAAGAAATAACTGGACCTTCAATGGTAAGCAATTAAAACACAAGATAAAACACTAAGACATAGATTTTTGAACATTCAACAACAAACAAGTGTGGGTTGTAGTAATTAAAAAAAAAAAAAAGGAAAAAGATGAAGCACCCTATACTTGGTCTACTTTTCTTCATAAGTCACTTTCTAGACCACTTTGCAGGGAAAATGACCACAAACAGAAGACATCATATAATATACTTATCTTGAGTTGAGGAGACAGATAATATAATTCAAAAAGGCAAAGGAGGTTAGAAACTTTAATGAGAGGATCAAAAAAAAATGAAGCTACAAAAAATTAAAAAGTCATTGGGATATGAATCCCTTTTGATCATTCATGCAGGCCTAGAGTGTAACTTTAAATGCCAAGCAAAGAATTACTGTACTGATGTAAGTTGAAAAATTTCCAGAGCTCGCAGATGTCAGAGCCAGTTAAGTTCCAATCAGCCAGATGGGTGAATCCATATTAATCACTGAGGGCATTCAGTGGAGATATAAGGGTCATACCTAAGATTTACATCTATGCTAGTCATAAATTAAAGAGCACTATTAAACTGCCCTAACAGATTTTTAAAACAAATCTCAAAAATGAAAACTGGAGTATAAGTAACTATAGTGCTTGCTAGGAGAAAAAAAGTTATAAATGGCCAACCAAATATATTATCAAAATGTCCATCATCCAATCAAAAATTATTAGACATTCAAGGAAGCAGGAAAAATTAAATCATAATCATGAAAAAAGTCAGTAAATAGAAACAGAACCAAAAATAACAAAGATGATGGAATTACCAGACAACAACTTCAAAGAACTATTATTAATAAACTCAACTGAAAACATATAAGGTATAAAAAGACTATAAATTCTAGAGGTCTAAATGATAATATCTGAAATATTTTTGAAATAAAATTTTAAATTATTGGTATTGGATTAAATGTTGAAGAAAAATCAGTAACTTGCAGACAACTATTTGAACCAAAGCAAAAAGAAAAGAGCAGGTCCTTGACAATATTACAGGGTGTTTAGTCAAATATTACAGGGTTCGCCAAAGAAACGACACTAGTAGTATAATACATTTATTAAAAATATATTTATTGCGAGAAATTGACTCATGTGATTCTGGAGGTTGAGAAGTCTCATGAACTGCCATCTGCAAGCTGGAGACCCAGGAAAGATTGCAGTTTAATTAAGTCAGAATGTGAAAGCCTTGGAACCAGGGATTCAGTTGCAGAAATCCTAGTAAAAAGCTGGAGAAGATAAGATGTCTTAGCTTAAAGAGTGAGGTAGGAAAAAAGAGTGAATTTCTTTTTCTTCTGCCTTTTGTTCTGTTCAGGCCCACAATGGATTGAATTATGCCCTCTCACAACTGAGGAGTCAATTTACTTTATTGAGTGCACTGATTCACATGCTAATCTCATCCAGAAACATCCTCACAGAGACACAAGAAATGATATTTAATCTGAGCAACCCACGGCCACTGAAACTGACATATAAAATCAACCATCACATAGATAATCAATACATCAGGAATAAATAATTATAACCATGTGTCTATGTACATGCCCCAAATTTTATATGAATCATGCACACATACATACACAAAAAGGAAAAATAGATAATTCAACAATAGTAGTTGGAGACATCAATTCCTGACACTCAATAATGAATAGAACAATTTTTAGAAAACAAACAAGGATACAGAATACTTGCCCAACATAATGGATCAACTGAACCAAACTGACAATAGAATACTTTCCAAAAAATAGCAGAATATACATTCTTTTTAAGTGCACATGGAACACTCTTCAAAATAAAACACATGTTCTGCCTTTAATAAGACTTAAAATAAGTCTTATTAACAAAATGAAAACCATACAAAATATATTTTCTGATCAAAACAGACTTAATTCAGAAAAAAATACCAAAAAGCAGCACTAGGAGATTACGGAAATGCACACACATTTGAGGAAGGGAGATTAATATTTCTAAGTATCTATCAGTCAAGAAAAAAATCACAAAGAAGGAATATAGAAAACAATTTTAAAAATATAATAATAAAAAAAAATGCACCATATCAGAATTTATGGAATGGAACTAAAACAGTGCTTAGAGGAAAACTTTAAACACCTCTTTAAAAAAGAGGAAAGATCTAAATTGAAAAAAACAAAGATTCTGACTTGGAAAATAAGCAAAAGAACAATTTACACCTAGACGATAGATAAGAAAGGAAATAATAAAGATTTTAATAGAAATCAATTAAATAGAAATAAATGAAAAGAATTAATGAAATAAAAAATGAATTCTTTAAAAAAATTGACTCACCTATATTTAGACTTAAAAACAAACAGAAAATAGATAAAAAATTAACAAAATAAGGAACTAAAAAGAGGACATAATTTATTCTAGAAATTAAAAGTATTGTAAGGGAATACTATGAATAACTATATGATAATAAAGTAGGAAAAAATTAAGTGAAATGGGCAAGTTCATAAAGATACAAAAGACTAAAACTGACCTAATAAGAAATACATATATGGATCAACTCATAACAAGTTTAAAAATGTACCAGTAATTAAAAATTTTCCCACAAAGAAAAGTTTAAGCCCAGATGAGTTCAACATCAATTAAAGGAACACCAAAGAGATATCATGGGTTTGGTTCCAGACCACCATGGTGAAGTGAATATTGCAATAAAGCGAGTCATAATCTTTTTTGCTGGTAAAGCTTCTTGCCTTCCATTTGTAAAAACACAACACTTGTAAATTAAATAAAATGAAGTGCAATAAAATAAGATATTCCTGTTTTTCAGATATTTAAAGTAGAAATAATACCAAAAAAAAAAAGGGAGGATGAATTACTTTCTCAATATCTTTTAGGAGACATTAGTCTAAGACCAAAGACAAAGAAACACAAGTAAAACTAATAGAAAATAACAATAACAATATATACACAGACTTATATTCCTCATGATTATAGATGCAAAAATCCTTAACAAAGTAGTATCAAGCCAAATTCTACAACCTGTAAAGTTTATTACATGCATGACATAATATGATTTGTCTTAAGAATAAATGCAAGGTTGGTATACATCCCAAAATTAGTTAATGTAAAACATAATATTAATAACATAAAAGACAAAAAACTCCTTATTCCAACCCCCAAAAAGCTGTTAGAATGACCAAAATCCATCACACCATCAGTGCCAAATGCTGACAATGATGTGGAACAACAGAAAGAGTCATCCATTGCTAGTGGAAATGTGAAATGTTATACAGCTACTTTGGGAAACAATTTTGGCACTTTCTTAGAAAATTACACTCATACCATGTGAACCAGCAATCTTGCTACTTGCTTTTTACCCCAGAAGTTGAAAACGTGTCAACAGAAAAACCTGCACACAGATGTTTAGAGCAGTTTTATGCATCATTGATAAAGCTTGAAAGTAACTGAGATGTCCTTCAGTAGGTAAATGGAAAAATAAAGGGTGGTACATCAGAACAATGAAAATGAGCTATTAAGCCCTGAAAAGACATGGAAGAACCTTAAATGCATATTACTAAATGAAAGAAGCCAACTTGAAAAGGCTGTGCACTCTATAATTCCAAACAGATGGCATTCTAGAAAAGGGAAAACTATAGAGATAATAAAAAGATCAGTGGTTGTCAGAGATCAGACGGGGAGAACTGAACAAATAAAACTCAAGGATTTTTAGGTCAGTGAAAGTATTTTGTATGAAATCATAATGGTGGATATGTCATTATACATTTGCTCAAATCCATAGAATGTACAGCATATTGTAAACCATATTGTAAACTGTGGATTCTAGGTGATAATGATGTATCAATGTAGGTGCTTTAATTTTAAATACACAAAATGTTGATATTGGGGAAGGCTCTGTATGTGTGGTGGGGAGTGGAGGTGGGCATACTGGGAAATCTCTGTACTTTCCCCTCAATTTTGCTGTGAGCCTAAAATTAACAAAAAAAAACTCTCAACAACCTTGAAATTCAAAATATTTTCCTCATCCTTATAATGATTCTATGAAGATTTACAGGTAAGCACATGCTTAAAGGTAAAGACTGAATGATTGTCCCTTAATGTGAGGAACAATTCAAGGATGTCTGCTTTTGTCTCTTCAAAATTGTGCATGAGACTGTAGCCAGTGGAATCAGTGGGAGGAGTGGAGAGTAAAAAAAAGTAAGAAAATAAGATTAAGAAAAGCAAAGAATTAAGAGCTATCCATATTGGAAACAAACGCAAACATGCCATTATTACAGACGACTTGATCCTGATGAAGCAGATCCTAAGGTAGTCCCCACTAGAACTACTAGACAAATGTTACCCATGTTACCATATACAAGATCCGTATACATGATTTATATTTATATTTTTACATACTAGCAGTAAAATTCAGTATATACAGATTGAAAATAAAAAGGTAAGCTTGTTTCAATTCATAGTTTTTATCATTTTGTGTGTAGAAAAAAAAAAAATTTAAAGTCTTTAAGAAAACTCCATAAGCTAATTAGCACGATCACAGGATACAAGGGCAATTTACCAAAATTAACTAAATTTCCATATATAAGCAATAGATGCTTGAAACTTAAAAGTTTTAAAAAGTAATATTTAAGGATAAATTGAATGAATTATGTTGAAGGACTGAATACTTAAACTACATAATTCAGAAATTACAGGGGGCCTAAATAAATACACATAATTTTCAAAGATACAGGACTCAATATGAATAAGATATCAATATTTTACAGTTAACATGTTGATTCAACATAGTTCCAATCAAATTCTACCAGGCATTTATAAAAATTGATAATTGATTAAAATATTTATGGAAATGTAAGTAACCTATAATAGCCAAAAGAATATTGATAAAGAAGAACATTATGCAACATTCTACTACCCAATTTCAAGATTACTTTAAAATAAGGGCAGATATATAGATCAATGAAACAATAAAATCTAAAAAATAGACCCATGCTTATGTGGTCAATGGACTTTGACAAAGTTACTAAAGTAATTAGTAGGGGAAGAAAAATATTTTCAACGAATGATGCTTATAACAACTAGAATTATTAATGGACAAAAATACACCTTGACCATTAACAAAGGCTATACATAGCAATTAACTAAAACTTGATAAAATATATACATGTAAGTGTTAAAACTCGAAAATACCTAGGAGAAAATCTTTGTAAACTTGAGGTGGGTGTAATTTCCTTTGCTGGGACACAAAAAACTAAGAACAACGAATAAAAAAACCAAAAATACATTAGACTTCTATTTATTGCAAGGCATCGTTAATAAGATGAAATTGCAAATCCTGACAAACAATATAACAACAATTATACAATAGAAAACAGCAGTAGATTACATATACTCTCACTGAAGTAGAGAATAAGATTGATACTTTTATGAAAGTTGCCATTTGCTATTTTATAGGAACAAGTATAATTATGATGAACATTGCTTTTTTCTGTAACAATAGCAGTAGCAAAATATAGTTTCTTTTCTATTTTTTAATTGTTCTGTTTGTTTACTCTCTATTGTTAATAATGAGTTATAGAATTGTGGACTCTGAGCACTGAAATCCTTTTGGTTAGTTAGGCTGGACAAAAGATCTTAAAATTAACACTGTGGATACAGAAAGCAGAAAAGTTTTTGTTTATTTGTCTTTAAAAACTGGGACATGTATTTTTTTGTTGTTGTTCTATAATTATCTTGTGGTCTCTAATAATGCACCAGCATAATATGAACATATTTTTTCCTTTCTTACTGTAGTCTCAATTATGGATTGAATAGTTTTATTCAATATGAGTAATTTCCACCTCCTTTAAAAAGAAAATATGGTATATTCTATAAAAATGCCACTTGTTATTCCATCTATTTCAGTACTATTCTCTTCATCTAGAAATAAAGTGGCATTATGTTTTGCAAAGATTGCATTTTTAATACTCTCAATGTTTACAAACACTGATCACCAACAACACAATTTCATCATTGACAATGCACATTAATTACAGGTACATTGATGTCTAAAAGTACAAAACATAGTTTTCCACTATGGTCAAATAGGAAAATGTCAATTATTCCACGTTAGATGAGTATCATACCCAGAATATTTAGAAAGGTTTTCACATGCTATGACCTTTTACCTAAGATAATAATCCTTTGCAGTATGTGGAGTTTTTAAGTCTTTTTCAAAGACTTAATAAAGTCAAACAAGTATCTAATATCTCTGAGTTACCACAAAAAGAAGCATAGAAAATAATTACTCACAGGCCCATCATTTGCTAAGCGCATCAGCCTTATACAGTCTTCAATATTGAATATTTCCCATCTTGTGTCTGAGATTCAATGGCCAGATCTCAAAGTTCAGTTGGAGTAGTACGGAATTTATGATAATTGCAGTGCCTGTTTGCTGACACACTCTGCTGATTATTGTGCAAGGGCCTATCTGTTTAATTAATGGAAGAAAAAGAAATAGCACTCTTGTTCAGCTTCCATTAAAACTTAGTTTCTGCTATGAAAATGGTCCATTCATTCCATAGTAGAAAAGAATTATAAGATTTGTAGCCACTGGATCCTGTTTAAAGTTACCCAAGGATGAATATATCAAAATGTTTAAGGGCAGTAATAAGTCCACTGTTGAGGAAAACAATTTGCAAAGTTTCTAAAACAAGTAAGTCAATTGGATGACTATGTCCTTATTGACAAACAGGAATGTTCAGTATTGCTCATTTAAAAATTTGTCACTGAAAGTTTCAAAACAAAACATGGAGACATCATCAGGAATCAGGTACACTTTTACTGTTCACATGTCCCAGTAGTCTCCGTACACAGGAGCTAACAGAAGGATGTTGTCACACGTGGGGGAATGAAGTAAGTACAGGGCTGCTGATGTACGAGCTGAAGAGAAAAACAGACCTGTACAACATGGTGCTCCAAAGTGAGGGTGTCCCTGTGGACCCTTCAACTTGAAGTTGGTGTCAAAAGTCTTGGGCAAACTTTCCATTGTGGAGAAATGAAAACGTAACAGAGAGTTTGGCTAATCCTGGATAATACCTCCGGTGGAAGACTTATTTGATGATTCTGTATATGATTTGGCATCCTGACCACTCATGTCATTCAGGTAACTGGTTTACATTTCCTATTCAGTGTGTACTATTTAATATGAACAGCACCATCATTTTCATTAACCTTTGTTATGGTCAGTGTTATATATCAACTTGGCTAAGTTATCATCTCCAGTTATTCAGTCAAAGACTAATCTAGGTTTTGCTGTGAAACTATTCGGTCAATGTGATTAAAGCTTACAGTCAGTTTACTTAAAGGGAGATTATCCTAGATAAATCTGGAAGGGCAGGGTTCAATTATTTGAAAGCAGAATTGAAGCTTCCCTGAGGGAGAAGAAATTCCACCGGTGGATAGGAGCTCCAGTTTATGTCGAAGAGTCCCAGCCTGTGATTCCTAATGGCCTGGCCTACAGATTTTGGATTTGCCTGTCTACTTTAACATTAGCATATGAGGTATGACAATTGAGTTTTCAAACTCATCCTAGAAAAAGTGCTACATACCTCATTGCTGAATATTACTATGGTCACCTTCAAAGTACTCCCCTTGTGAAGCTATGCACTGATGCCAGTGCTTAGTCTGCCCTTCAAAGCAATTTTGAAACTCCTTTTCTGGAATGGCCATCAGGTCTGTGATTGTTTACCCTTGATGTCCGGGATGTCATCAAAATGTCTTCCTTTCAACATTTCCTTTATCTTAGAGTAAAGAAAGTCCCTCACAGACAGTGTCGTGTGAGGTGGTGCGTTGTTGTCATGCAAGAGCCATGAATTGTTGGTGAAAAGTTCAGGTTGTGTAACTTTTTCACACAGTCTTTCTGCCCTTTCAAATAGTAAACTTGGTTAACTGTTTGTCCAGTTGGTACAAATTCATAATGAATAATCCCTCTTATATCAAAAATAGGTCAGCAACCTCATTGCAACTTAATTTGTGAACTTAATTGTCAAACCTATACATATTCCTTGCAATTATTTTCTTAATATATGAATATATCTCCTATCATTCTGTTTCTTTCATTGAACCTTGACTAATTCAACATGTAAAACAATTTGGTTTCAATAATATGCCATAGGTACTCTCTGAAATTCTTCTTTGCATGTCTATAATATCAAAATTTAATTTCAATAAACTTAATTCACTTATATATTTAACAAAGTTTGGTTAAGTAATAGATATGATTTTGGTCTATTGTGTTCTTATTGCGATGCAAAGGTAAATAAGACAAAGATCTTGTTCTCAAGAGGCTTTGGTAAAAATATGTTTGTGAATAACTGAAATACATGTTAGAAAGTGGGAAGCACCAGAAAAGTAAGGTAGATAAATTACTGTGAGAACTCTGATGAAGAAAATATCACTTCCAGCTAGGAGGATTTGATTTTTCCTTAAAGTTACGTAATAAAATTTTATCTGTATTCAAGCTCAACCTTTGATTTCAGTGTTGAAACAAGCCATGGTGGTCCTTATTATAGAGTCAGCTGTGTGGCAACACTTAACAGAGACCACCGTCCACTTACCATGAACCAAGGTTATCCCATAATGATTTTGTGTCACAATTGATATGAACCATATTTGAAAGAGTATGAAAGGTGAAGGGATCACTAGCAAAGTCCATGAATCTTGTAAAAGACTTACTTTATGGCACAGGAGATTTTAGTATTATGAGCATATACCTTAGAAATGAGAGAGAGCATAAGAGTTCAGATGTCACTAATAACTTTCATTTTCTGAATCTTGAGAGAAGAGAAATCAGATTTAATCTTGTCTGCATTTGGGAGTTGAGCTTTCCTCCAGAAGATTCATTATTATAATAAATGGGTTGCTATAATGTACGTTAGAAAATTATTAAGATGTGCGTTACCTGACATTGTACTGCTATTTTAGCATGACAAATTGAAATGTTTTTACCCTTAAATGAATGAAAAGCAAAATTGTCTTCTTTACTCTGGAAAGCAAAGACATAATAATTTTTAAGGAATTTTAAAATTTAGAAACCCAGTATGAGAAATACAGACTCAGTGCTAAAAGCAAAAACAATGCAAAATACTTACAGGTATATAAATATGCACTGACACTTATTTTGCAGTCTGAAGAGTGCTATCTAAAATGACATGGTATTAATTATTCACCAGAGATGCTTTCCAAATACCAACTTATCTTGATTTTGCTATATTTTCAGAGATCAAGAAGTTAAACTTTTCTTTCTGTAGCACAAAGTTTTTCTTACTAATAACTAACTGGGTTTTAATGAGGAGAAATATATTGGGTTCCCCTCATGTGCTCTCTGCCATTAAAATTGGAGCTGATGGGTCCTGGAAAAAATACACTGTTTCCCAATATTTCCCAATAAAAAAATAAATAAAAACATTGCCATACAATCTCAAGCAAGGTCTGGGCCTCAGTTTTCTCAGTTTATTTGAACTATAAGAACTAGGATTATTATTTTGTATCTCACTCTATTCCCTTTATTGTGTGCTTCATGATTCATAGAAAACTGCAGTTTAAGTCCGTTGAGGAGCATATAATTTATAATGTTTTTTCCCTATATGTTATAAACAATATGAAAAATTTATGACATAAACTGCATTCTCTCTATTCCTCAAGATTCTCCATTACTGAGTCTATTCTTTATAGTAAAAATAATTTTCATAATATATTATTAGTTCATTCCCATATGAAAATGTCTCCCATGACTTTTCATGATGTATTGAATGAAATCTAGGCCAAAACCCTAGTAAAACTTTTCAAATTACTGGTCTAAGACTGCAGATTTTGACTTACAGTCTTGGTTTTAGATCATTTTCCACCATTTAGATATATGTCTCATTTCTGTCATTTGTTAAATAGGGACAATAACATTATAGATTCTATAGGATGATAGGGAAAATCAAAAGTGATATATTTGAAAATTTCTTGTAACTATATCTTTTACTTGTAAGCATTTAAAACATGTTAGTTTTTATTAGTAGTATGATCAATCCAAATACCTTCCTGTTTCCATACATATGCTATTGTTTTATATCTCAATCCTCTCATGTGCTACCAATCTTATAAGACCAACTCAGTGTCACTTCCTCCAATAATAATGCCAGTCATTCAACAAATGTTTATTATGTGCTATGTTCCATACCCTATAGACTACGGAAGGGTTAGTCTTGTAGCAAAGATTACAAGTGATATTTTTAAAATCCAGTAAAATAATTGGATATGCATGAAGGCAGAGGCACATAATAGAAAGAAAATATCAGTCTGTATTTTGGAATCATAGAAATAATGTTAAAGTTGTATTTTGATAGACAAGTTCTTAGACCATTTCCAAGTTGTTAGAAATTTTCAAGTACAAAGAAACTCAGATGATTATTCCAGAAACAAAGACTGTATTATAAATAGGACAGAGGATAGTTGGCATGGTGTTATCATTATAATTCGTTGAGTAAAATTGCAAGCAACTAAATATAAATTTAATTAATTTTACTTTCTTATTATGCTTCTAATACATACTACCATGTTTCCCAAAAAATAAAACCTAGTCGTACCATCAGCTCTAATGTGTCTTTTGGAGGAAAAATTAATATAAGACCCAATCTCATTTTACTGTAATATAAAACTGTGTGTAATCTAACATAAGACTGGGTCTTAATTAATTTTTGCTCCAAAAGATGCATTAGAGTTGATGGTATGACTATCAGCTCTACCATCTTACTTTTGGGGTCTTACTTTTGGGGAAACAGTAGTTATTGTGAACCTAACCACTGTTTTTTTCTTCAGCTTTATTAATAGTGCAAATATCATAAAGGTATAGTGAAGACTAAATTATTCAATTCAGATAAAGTGAATACATCAGTGTCTATAATTCATTTGTATGAAAAAGCATAATCATCATAATCATGTGCAAGCTGGTGAAGTGAATAAATAGGGACTTAGGTAGTCGTTGATGGGGAAGAAGACAGATTCATTAAAGGGTCTTAATTAAGAATAGCCTTCTATGTTTTACAAAATAATTTAGATTTTTATCATTAACCTTGGAAAGTCATAGGATTATTTGGGACAAGGTTATAGAAAGCTATATTTGCACATCAGAATAATTAAGTCTATAGAATATGACTATCAAAGTGGCCCTCCATGACTTGACTTCCTGTTTTTCATGCTCCTGTGTTTTTCCCTCTTCTCTTTATAACAAGGTTGGTTTCTATGAGTAATAGTATATGGCAAAAATGATGATATGTGACTTCTAAGGATAAATCCTAAAAGACATTTATCTCTCTCTTAAAACACTCATTCTGGGAGAAGTCAGCTGCATTATTAAAAGGAAATACAAACATCTCTATGAAGAGCCTACTTGGTGAGGAACTGAAGCCTTCTGCTAATAACAAAAAAGGAACTGAGACAAGCATCCAACAACCATTTTAGTAAGAAATCCTGGCTAGGACTACTTCAGCTATATTTAGACTTTCAGGTAACTGGAGCTCTGGTTGATTTCTTAATCACAGTCTATAAGAGAATTTGAGTCAGAATCATTAATCTAAGTTGCTGTTGAACTCTTCATGTAAACAAACATGGAAATAATAAATGTTTGTTGTTTTACAATGCTAAGTTTGGGGATACTTTTTTTTTTTTTTTTTGCCTCTAGCCCCAGCAGGTGAACTTTTATTTTTCCTCTTTACATTTTATTGTGGTAAGAACACTTACCATAAGATCTACCCTCTTCACAGATTCTGAAATGTACCATAGAATATTGTTATCTATAGGCACAATGTTGTACAGCAGGTATCTGGTACTCATCCATCTTTCATAACTGAAATTTTATGCACATTGATTAGCAACTCCCTGTGTTTTCCTCTCCCAGCCTCTGGCATCCACAGTTTTATCTTTGCTTGGGGATACTTTTTAACATGGTATTAGGTAAAATGTTTGAAGACACCATCACTGATATACATAATTGTCCCTCATCTACCAGAGCAATCAAAATTGCATTTGAATATATCTTGCCTGGTTATTAGTCAACAGCTAATAAATGTTGTGCTTTTTGTAATGCTTTGCACATAATAAGTAATTAATTAATATAAAAATGAATGCATGCATTTGTATCATCACATAAGGATTACAACAGTGAATGTTTCAATGAATAAAGGGAATCTAATTATGAAACACACATGTAATGAAAAGATTGATCAATTATGCTAAACTCAAAGATACTTGAACATTTGATAGTAGGCTCCAACAATGTTTTAAATACTTAAATTTTGTTAGCATAAAGGAACAAAAAATTACATCTAAACTCTCTTTTATTGTCTGGGGAAAATATTAAACATAGTTTTTCTTTCTATTTCTTTGAGAAAAACAACTTTCATTACTTTTTGCTTTGAATAAAAAAGAAAGATATTGTGTATTGCAATGACACTGCAATTAGATAGCACAGAGTAAATTGCTCCACTTAAATCTCTACATGTCCTAGAACTCATCAAATTGAACAAACCATATAGATGATTGTGGTAATAATCAATGGCTGCAGATAGTGAAAAGGGCCTAGATGAGACTGAGTTGAAGAAAATGGGAAAAAACCTATGGAAGATAAGAAAGACTGAATATGTCTTATGAAATAATCATTTGACTAACATTAATAGTTATGTATATCAAATTCATCTCTATGAGAATGAGGACATTGCAAAATAACAGGATCCTGACTAAGACCGCTAACCATTGAAAAATGTACAGATTTTGAAAGCTACATAAAGTGTTCTATTTCTAAAGTTAATCAGCCCCCCTCAGCCCAAGTAGTGTGATTAGGACTCATACTGGTATCTTCTGTTGCCCCCTTATGTGTGTGTGTTCTATGTTACAACTATTATTAACCGTCCTCAAATGTATTCTAATTGTACGTTATAGAACACTGAAACAACTGAATTACAGAAATTATTTTTATTTTTTAGTGCACATGGAAAATAAGTCAAATAAGCTATACGTAGTGAAATGAAACCAATATTAACAATTTCCAAAGATTAAAGTCATATAGAATATGCTATTTACTACAATAAAACTAGAAATTAATAAAACAAAAAAATCAAAAATACTGAAATACTTAGAAATTAAATTATATATTTCAAAATATTTTGTCCTAAAAGACATTTCTCTTTTGATGAAAGAAACTATCAAACAGATATTAAGGGGGAAGCCGGATGGCTCAGTTGGTTAGAGCATGAGCTCTTAACAACAGGGTTACTGAAACAGAAGTGAGAAAAAATAAGTGATCCAAATAGTCTACTATTAAAACTTTAATAACCTTCCCAAAAAGGAAGTTTCAGGCCCAAATGACTTCATTGGTGATGTCTACAAAACACATATGGAGAAAATATAAATCACTTTATACATGTTTGTCAGATAATAGAAGAAAACAGAAAAGATCCCATTATTTGTATTAATGAAGCCAGCCTAACCTTAATAATGGATCCTTATAAGGATATAAAAATAAATTAGTATTATAATCAGTATCTCTCATAAATAGAATGTATTTAATATTTTAGGAAATTGAATTAAAATGTACTGTTATAAAATGTACTGCTCTTCATGACAAGTGTATGCAAATAATACAAGGCTAAAGTTAAATGAATTTACCACATTAATGCAATGCAATTTACCACACAAAAGAATATATTTAAAAACTAATAAAATTTAATCACTAGTTGTAATTTAAACAAGTGAAAAATTCTCAGCAAACTAGGAGGAGATAGACTGTGTAAAGAATATCTTTTCAATATGTGGTATAGGAATAACTTGATAACAATATGGAAAAAAAATAAAACTTTTCACATACCTCACATCATACACCAAAAATAACATGAGGTGGGTTATATATCTAAATGTTTCAAAAAGACAGATTGAATATCTTCATGATGTTAGGGAAAGATATTTAACAAACAGATTATGAAAGAAAACAAAAAGTTTAATTGGACTATATGGAAATTAGGAACATAAAAAGTTTAAAACATATTTATCTAAAAACATGATGTAGTAAGTAAAATCATAAACTGGGAGAAAAACAACTCATACATATTACAACGTTTACAATTCTATAAGAACAAGACATACTAAAAAAGTGAAAAATGGTCAAATTATTTGAACAGGTACTTCAAAAATAAAGATATCTAACTTGTCAATAAACAGAAAAAGCTGTTTTACATTATTACTCAACTCAAATTAAAACCATATGGGATATAAGTACATATCTACCAAAATGGCTGAAGTACCTGGATTTTCATTCATTATTGATGTAATTGTAATATTATACAATTAAATTGGAAAACTATTTGGTAATATGTAATAGAGGTAACCATATACTTTCACTCAGATACAGCAATTATAAGTTTTTATAAAATAAATGTATATTTATGTCTATAAAACGACTTGTTCAATAATTTTCAGTACGTATTTATATAAAGTATCCCACACTGAAAAAATTCAAGTGTCCAACAAGAAGAGAATGGACATACTTTGCAATGTTTACACAATAGAATACTTTATAGTGATGAATAAGGTCTAACTATGCATAGGTGCAGCAAAATTATTTAATATCAAAACCATTCCAGTTAAAGAAGGACAATCATGAAAGAAAGAATGCATTCTGGATTTCATTTAATCAAAGTTCAAAAACAAGCAGGTTTTGTAATGTTGATAGAAATCAGAGTAGCAAGTACTTCTCCAGGGTATTTACTGGAAAAGGATGATATAAATATTCTATAATTTTTGGTGTGATCGTAAAGATTTTCCCATATTTAAAATGTATTTGCTCTACATTTAAAATGTAAATTTTACTTTACATAAATAACATCTTAATAAAAAATAAACTTAGCCTAAAATACAAAATTTTCAGCCATTCCTTTCATTATCTTTGCTCCATACCAGTGACTTTCAGCTAATGCCTTAGTTTTGTGAGACCTCTTCAAACTCATGTTTCCATTGTTTAATCTTCAGTATAGTTACTTACATTATTATACACGATTGCTATATATATATATATATATATATATATATATATATATATATATATATATATATATATTTGATTTAAATTATTTTTTTTACATTTTATTTGCTATTGCTAAAGGGAAGTGTAAATTATATTGCTACTTTGATAAGAACTCATCAGGATAATCTGTTAAATGCCCATCTGATCATACTTTGAGTAAAACCTTTTAGGCTCTTCTCATTTCTGATTCTGTATGCCTCCCAAGCTTTATTTTCATCACATAGAAACCTTCTCTACATCCTAGCCACACCAGCGTCCTCTGGGCCGTCTCTGCATATCACATTTCCTTCTATCATGTTCTACTATTGATACGTGTTTTACTTTTGCAGACGTATTGCAATTTAAATTTACATATGGAAATTTACATTCATGAGATTATTCATTCCATGCTTATTTTCGCCACTAAATTATAAGTTTCATAGTGAAAGAGATTGTGGTTTGGTTCTGTAGCTTTATTGTTGTTTGTTTTTGTTGTTTGGTTAGTTAATGACTGGTTTGTCTGGGGCTTCTTGTTTTTTTCTCTTTTTCTTTCTAACACTTTATCTCTAGCATCTTATAGTATGTATAACATACAGTAGGAAATGAGTTTCTATTAATAAGTGAATAGTAATGTATACTTATCTTAATAAGTTCAGTCTGCTAAAAAAAAAATACCATAGATTGAATGGTTTTAAAAATAGAAATTTTCATAGTCCTGCAGCTTGGAAAGCTCAAGATTGGGTATTGATATAATAGGTCCTGGTGAGAATACTCTTCCTGTTTTGCAGTTGGCCATCTTCTTTGTACGACTTGACATGACAGAAAGAGAGGAAGCAAGCTCGCTCATGCATTTTCTTATTAAGTCACTAATTCCATCATAAAGGTTCCACCCTCATGACTTAATTATCTTTCAAAGGTTATATCTCATAAATACGACATTGAAGGTTATGTTTCTACATATAAATTCTGGGGGGATACAAACATTCAATCCATAGGGACACTAGCTATCATATTATCTTGCGTTTCACATGCTCTTACTACAGTTACTGAGTTTCAGTATCTCAGCAGCCTTCAATGTGCTCAAACTTTCCTCAGCTTTCAAAAATGCGTCTCTAGGGTTCTGGTTCATGATGTTGACTGACTGACGTAGTAAGATAGTCAACTCCCCATCTTCCATAAACACACAGAATCTACAGCTACACATAGAACTATTTCCTCTGAGAAAACACTTCAAAACTACCTGAGCAACTCCTACACACCAGGGTGAGGAAAAAAAAAACACGAAAGAAAACATCAAAGCAGGTAGGAGAGGCTAAAACAAAAATTTGCCATAACCTGCACCCACAGAGCAATGACCCACAACTGGAAGGGAATTCAAAACCTGGAACTTTTCCCTAAAGAGCAAAGTGTTTAAGCCCCACATATGGTGTTGTGCGGGGTGTCCGGCGGGGCGGCCTGTGGAGAGGCTCCCGCTCCCCACATAAGAACGCAGGACATGGTGAGGCCAAAAAGGAACACCCACGGAGCCATAGGTAGGGAAGTCATACCACTATGGTCTCACTGGAGGCTGGGTTTACACGACGTGCGACCTGCTGTCCACTTTGCTGCCAACCGACCAACTCTCCTCGACTCTCCTTAGTCTCCTTCAGTCTCCTCCTTTACTCTCCTCGGCTCCCCTCCGTAGCCAAGGCAGTTATATCAGTGACCAATGGCTTAATGGCTACAGCTGATGGCCAACCAGCCACAGCTGACGGCCATCCACTATCTGAGCCAACACCTCTCCACATGAGGCCGAGAGCCTGGAAACTGCTTTCTGGGGCTCTGTCCCCACATATGGTATCCCAACTTTTGAGACTTGCACTTGAGAGATAAGCGCCCCAAAACCTAGGTTTGTAAACCAATGGGGTTTGTGTCCACAAGATCAGCAACTCTAGGGCAAACTGAGAAATGGCTCTTAAAGAGCTTGTGTGCTCAGATTCATTCACCCCCAGGGTGAGCACCATATTGACAGGAACCCAAACTTTATAAGAAAGTGTGGGCCTGAGAGGTAGTCATCAAATTTAACACACATCTGGCCCTTCTAGGGTACTATCTGAGGAGAGAGACTGGCAGGCACCATCTCTGTGTTCTTTCCCTGCCCTGTTTCAGTTGGAGTGCCATTTCTCTTCTCTTCCTCAGCCATACTTCAGCTAACCAGAATCTCCCAGAAGGAGGTTATACTCTCCTCTGGCACCCTCATTTTTCTGGCTACCACCCAAAGGATACTTCTAGATTACCTGGTTTGGTGGCCAGCATTGTTAGGATCCAGGGTCCCACAAGACTGTAACCAAGGAAAACACATTTTTTTAAATGGCTGCACCCTTAAAATACAGCAAGAAGCAATATTCCAAAGAGTCAAGATTTTCGGTGAAAAAGGTCTATTGCCTTATCTTCATAGCTATCACCTGACAGATAGACTTCTAATTAAACACACTTCAAAGGGCTGACTGTAATCCTTTCAAGAGCAAGAGATCTCAGAGGACAGGTACTATCTTATACTCTCCTTCTGCCACTCTTTAGATGTCAATATGCCCCAGAGTAAAGCTTCTACAGGTGTTTAGTGCCATGGGTTTTGAAATTGCTACTGAAGGGATGTTTCTTGATCACCTGGGTCAGGTGACCATGGGCTCTTGAGCTCCTGGGTGCCATAAAACTTTAACAATTTAAGGGAAAGTTTTTTTACAGGCTACCACCAAAGGGCACTGCACAGAAAACTGAATAAAATGCAACTGCAGTTTTTCTATGAAAAAGGCATATTTGTTTTATTGGGAGATTTGGCCCCAAGGGCCTAGACCTCATGTCAGACAAAATAGACTTTAGAACTAAGATTTTAATAAAAGAGATCAAAGAGTAATACATATTGATAAAGAGGTCAATACAACTGGAGGATACAATATTTATAAATATTTATGCACTCAACATAGTAGCACCTAAATATATAAATGGACCTGAAGGTAGAAATAGCAGGAAAATAATAGTAAGAACTTTAATACCCCAATTTAATCAGTGGATTAGATTATCCAGACAGAAAACTAATAAAAACATAGAATTTAAATGACATGTTATATCAGATGCACTTACCATATATACACAGGATATCATCCAAAAGCAACAGATTACACATTCTTTTCAAATGCACATGGAATATTCACCAGGAAAGATCATACAAGTCTTAATAAATTTCAGAAGATTCAAATCATATTGAGCTTCATTTTTGATCACAGAAGTATGTAATTACAAATGAATTGCAAAAGGAAAACTGAAAAATTCAAAAAGTATGTGGACATTAAACAATATGTTACTGAAAAACCAATGAGTCAATGATAAAATCAAAAGAGAAAAAAAAATACCTTGAGACAAATGAAAATAGAAGTATAACATACACAAATTATGGCATGGAATTAAAATAGTCCTAAGAGGGAAGTTTACGACAATAAATGCTTTTCTCAAAAACAAGCAAACAAACAAAAAAAACAACAACTCAAACAATGAAAATTACACCTCAATGAACTAGAAATAGAAGAACAAACAAAGCGTAAAATTTGTAGAAAGAAAGAAATAAAAAACATTGGTGTGGATAAAGCAAAAATAGAGACTGAAAAGACAATAGAAAAGATGAATAAAACTAAAGCTGGTTCTGTGATGAGATAAACAAAATAGACAAATCTTTAGCTGCATTTAGAAAAAAAAAAAGCAGATAAGAGAGAGAACTCAAAATCAGAAATGAAAGACGAGACATTACAACTGATAACACAGAAATACCAAGATCATAAGCAGCTCCTACGTTCCTATGAAAAATTATATTCCATCAAATTTGACAAATAGAAAATGGACCCATTCTTAGAAACATACCACCAAACTAATACTGAATCATAAAGAAATATGAAATCTGATCCTTTTCTAACTCTTTCACAAAATGGAAACAGATGGAACACTCCAAACTCATTTTATGAGCCTAGTATTATCCTGATACCAAAACCAGACAAGGTGACATGATAAAAGAAAATTCCAGGTCAACATCCCTGATGAACACAGATGTAAAAATCCTCAACAAAATTTTAGCCAACCTATTCATAGCACATTACAAGGATTATAATTCAATCAAGTGGTACTGATTTCAACAATTCAAGGAGAGTTTAACATCCACAAATCATCACTGTTATATACCATATTAAACAAAACACAAAAATTTTGATTATCTCAATAGGTACAGAAAAAGCATTTGAAAAATAAGAAACACTCTAAACAAAGTGGGTATAGAGGGAATGTACCTCAACATAATAAAGGTCATATATGACAATGCAACAGCTGACATCACACTCAATGGTGTAAAGCTGAAAGAATAAAAATTCCCACTCTCACCATTTTCATTCAACACAATATTGGAAGTCATGGCCAGAGCAATTAGGCAAGCAAAAAGGTATTAAAAATAAAAAAGTCTTAATTGGAAAGAAAGAAGTAAAACTGTCTCCATTTGCAGATGACATGATATTATATATAGAAAACCCTAAAGACACCACCAAAAATCTCTTAGCACTAATCAATGATTTCAGTAAGTTGCAGGATACAAAATCAATATACAACTATCTGTTATATTTCTAAACACTAACAACAAACTATCAGAAAATTTTAAAAATCCCATTTTCAATCACACACAAAAAATAAAATACCTAGGAATAAATTAACCAAGGAGGTAAGAGATATGTACAGTGAAACTATGATACAGTTATGGGGAGAAAAAAGAAGAAATGAAAAGATATCCCAGAGTCACAGGTTAGAACAATTAATATTGTTAAAATGTCCATTCTACTCAAAGCAATCTACAGATTCAATACAGTCCCTATCAAAATTCCAATGACATTTTTCACAGAAGTGGAACAAACAATCTTAAACTTTGTATGGAAGTATAAATGACCCTAACTTGCCAAAGCAATCCTGAGAAAGAAGAACAAAGATGGTATCACACTTGCTGATTTCAAATATATGTCAGCATGACAGCAATCGAAACAATATGGTATTTACATAAAAATAGACACATAGATCAATGGAACAGAAGAGATAACCCCCCTCCAAAAAAACACATGCATATATGGTCAATTAATATAGGAGAAAGGAGCCAGGGATATATGAAAAGGAAATGACAATCTCTTTAAAACCTGGTGCTGGAAAAAACTGGATAGCCACATGCAAAAAAATGAATTTGGAACACTATCTTAGGTCATACACCAAAAAATAACTGAAAATAGATTAAAAATTTGAATGTAAGACATGAAACCATAAAACTCCTAGAATAAACCATAGCAATGATCTCCTTGACATCGGGCTTGTCTATAACTTTTTGGATGTGGCATCAAAAGCAAAGGCAACAAAATTAAAAATACACAAGTGACACTACACCAAATGAAAAAGCATCTGCTCAGCAAAGGAAACTATCAACAAACTGAAAAGGCAATCTACTCAGTGGGAGAAAATATTTTAAAGTAATCCACCTGCTAATGTGTTAATATTCAAAATACATAAAGAATGCACAGAGCTCAACAGAAAAAATAAACTGTTAGAAAATGGGCAGAGGATCTGGATAGATATTTTCCCAATGAAGGTATACAGATGGCCAAAGGTACATGAAATGGTGCTCAACATCACTAATCATCAAAGATATGTAAATTAAAACCTCAATGAGATATCATCTCAGATATGTAATTAGGTTGGTGCAGAAGTAATTAGGGTTTAAAAGGTTAAAAATAATTGCAAAAACCACAAAAATTACATTTTCACCAACCTAATACAATAGTAATTATCAGGAAGGAAAGAATTAACTAGTGCTGGTGAGGATGTGGAATAAGGGAACACTTGTACATGGTTGGAGGAATTGTAATTCGTGCAGCCACTATGGAAAAGAGTATGAAGATTCCTGAAAAAATTAAAAAAATAAAACTACCATAAGACCTAACAATTCCACTGCTGAGTCTTACCTAAATAAAAGGAAAACACTCTCTCATGAATATATATTCACCCTCAAGTTCTTTGCAGCATTATTTACAATAGCGAAGGCATGGGCACAACCAACATGTTCATAGATAGATGAGTGAATAAAGTAAATGTTATATACCTGTAATGGAATATTATCCAGCAATAAAAATAATGAAATCTTGCTATAGTGACAATGTGGATTGCCCTTGAGGGTGTTATACAAAATGAAATAAATCAGGCAGAGAAAACAAATACTTTATGATCTCATCTAAATGTGGAATATAAAAAAAAGAGAAAAAGAAAATAAAGTACTTCTTAGATAGAACAAATTTCTGCTTCCCTAAGGCCAGGGGTGTGTGAATATTACACACACACACACACACACACACACACACAAATTGGATCTACTTAAGCTTTTGGATGTTATCTAGACTTATTGTGGTGATCATTTCACATTATAAACTAATATTGAATCACCATCTTATTCACCTGAAACTAACATGATATTATTTGTCGATTACACCTTCGTTAAAAAAAAGAAAATAAAGCCTCCAGACAGCTCCACATACAAGATTTTGTAATGCAGAGTGAAGCCTCAGAACAGTGAAGATTCTCCCATTTTCCTGTAGTAAGTTTGAATATGTTTTGCCTAGAATAATTGAGTGAGTACCAGCTATGTGTTGGGGAGAGATAAAGTAGTATGCATTTATCTCTATATGGTCTTCCTTTATTGGTGTTAAAATTTGAATACACAGATTAGTTTTCATCACGAGAAAACTAAATTTAGAAGTTGAAATACTCGAGGTTTTTTTTAAAGACTTTAAAAAGACTCTAGTTAATAAGCCCATTCTACTACTTTGAATGTGTATGAATCAATTATAATATCCTCTTCTTAAGAAATGCAGCTAATGCAAATTCTTACAATTATCAATTTAAAAGAATATTATATCTTTTTTCATTATTTTGCAATACAGTCTAAATTATATGTACATTTTTGAAAGCTTACTATACCCAATAGAAGTTGCTATGCACTGGAAACAGACAAACTGCATAATGAAATCCATACATTAGGACAGACAAACAGAAAAAGAAATATTAGGTTATTAAGAAAAATAGATTTTGATTGACATTAGAAACACAGCAGCATGAGGGTTCTGCCTTGACCTCTTCCCTTGAAGTTACACATTGAACAGCTAAAATTCAACAAAGGATTACCTGGACAACACACAGAAACATGTGACAGATCCGCACATTGAAACATCTAAGGGTGGGTGAACCACGAAGAACAGTGGAGCAGAGAAGGGAGAAGAGCAGAGACAGGTGCCGTGTACCAAGTCAAGAGCTCACTGCGGGTCCTGTCAGAGGGGGGGATTCAGGCTGCAAATGCACTCACTATGACTATGAGATTCCACCTGAGTCATCAGCATGTACATAATGTAGCTGAACCCAGCAATCGGGGCAGAGAACTCAGGGCAAAGACCAAACACACTACAGTGACAGCTGTGGTCTAGCAACACTCATCGCTAGGCAGAAAACAAAGCCACGGAGCCTGGCTACCTTCATCCACCTACCCAGAGCTAGAAGCTGGCCACAGAAGAAACTATAGCAGTGAGTATCAGGTTAAAGATCAAAATATCTGCAGCCCTGAGAACTGGATAGACAGTTCCTGAGCAGCAGATGCATACTGCGGCTAAACCCAGTGACAAAGGAGGAGATATAGAGGGGAGGCAGCTGTGGGCTGGCAGTCAACATTGCTCAGAGAAGAAAACCACAAATACACAAACAGCCTTTCCTCGCCCACCATGCCCCCACTTTTCAAGGCTGATCCCGGAATGGGCACCTGGGAAGCTCAGGCAGCATAGCACTGCATCTGGCTGAAGGGGCAGCACTGGAATTTCAGTGGTTCAGAACCCCATCATCCACCACATTCTACCACAGGGAGGTACCTGGAGACCGAGGTGACCTGGTCACAGAGGAGACACCTACCTCCCCAAGGAATCTTCCACTACTAGAAGCCAGACCAGGGCAAGAGAAAATAAAAGATTCCAGCACCACCTACTGGAAACAAAAGAAAGACTTCTTCGTTACAACCTGCAGTAGACCTTATTCCCATAAATGCATAGAAGGAATAATGATCCATTACATGCCTGAACAACCAAGGAAACAAGTCATCTCAGAAAAAAATAAAGAAAGAAAGAATTGAGGACCATAAACATGGAACTTAAGGCCAGGTGTGAAAAACCTGTTTGTTTGCACATAAAGTAGCTATCATCTCCTGTATTTGGGGGCAGGTGGCAGAACAAAGGACCAAACTGCAAAAACTAATAGTCAATTACGGCTGAACTTGAAAGATAATTGAACAAGCAATTTAAGCATAAGAGTGAAGCTGAAATAAGAAATCTCATTAGGAAAACCTGAAACCTTGACACACTGATGTGGGCATATGGATGAAAATATGCAAAGATTTAGGATCCTCATTCTCTTCTAAAGCTTCTATATCTATAGAAGGACACTTTGCTCCTTTTAAAGCGTTATCAGTACTTCTGTGGTGGAAGACAGTGCAGAGACTTCTCTTTGCATTTTGACAAGACAAAAGATGCCCTGCTCAATCTGCATCCAACGATTTTCTTCACAGATGAACTTATGACTAGAGTTCAGCGTTAGCACACTTTAGCAGGGAATGTGCTGGGCCAATAAGAAATGAATGGAACTGTGTGGAAAGGTACAGAGATACATAACTAGTATGTGCCAGTAGGAATTGAGATTAGCAGATCACATATAGGATTGTGATCCTATTTCTAAGAATGATTGATCAAGGAATGAGGGGTATAACAAAGAATACATTTTATTTCATCAGAATGATGTCTCCCAAGATATAGGGTTTAATGTGTTAAGGACTCAAAGAGATCATGTAAACTGGCTACAAGGATTATTTTAAAAAGGATGGGGAGAAGGATGGCCTGACCTGAACAGAGTTGAAATGGAAGAATTGTTGTTATAGTCAGAAAGGGACTAAACCTTTGAGGAAAAGGGAATTCTGCATATAGTTGGAAGACCCACCAGATTGCATTCCTCAGAAAGGTCCAAAGAAGACACAGTATAATGTTGCCATAAGAACAGAAACATAGATCCATGGAAGAGAATAGAGAGCCCAGAAATAAACCCACATATATATGATCAATCAATTTACAACAAATAAGCCAATAATGTATAATGGAGAAAGGGCAGTTTCTTCAATAAATGGTGTTAGGAAAATTGTATGAACACATGAAAAATAATTAAAGTGAATCACTATATAATTCACAAAAAATCATTCACAAAAACTAATTCAAACGAATTAAAGACTTCAATGTACGAACTGAAACAACAAAATTTGTAGAAGGAAACATAGGGAAAAACTCTTTGATATCAATCTTGGTGATGATTTTTTGGATCTGACAACAAAAGCAAAATTAAACAAATGGGACTACATCAAAGTAAAAATAACTTCTGTATAGAAAAGAAACCATCAACAATCAGAGAAGAAAAATAAAATTCATTCAAATTGGAAAGGGAAAATTAAAACTGTGATTATTTGCAGATGACATGATACTATACAGAGAGAACTCTAAAGATTCCACCAAAAAACTATTAGAACTAATAAATGAACTCAGTAAAGTAGCAGTGTACAAATTTAATATTAAGTTGCATTTCTGTAAACAAATAATGAAGTACCAGAAAGAGAAATTAAGAAAACAATTTCATTTATGGTTCCATCATAAAGAATAAAATGCCTAGGAGTAAATTTAACCAAGGATGTAAAAGACCTGTACTCAGAAAACTATAAGACTTGAAGAAATAAAGAAGACTTGAAGAAGATAAAAATAAATGGAGGATATACCATACTCATGAATAGGAATAATTAACATTGTTAAAATGTCAAATACAGTTCCCCCTCAAAATCTACAGATATTATTCTGTAATTGCAAATCCTGTCAGAATACTAATGGCATATTTCTCATAATTAGAACAAATAATTCTAAAATTTATATGGAATTACAAAAGACCCAGAATAGTCAAAGCAATCTTGAGAAAGATGAACAAAGTGGGAGGTATAATTTTACCAGGAATCAAACTACACTACAAGGCTATAGTAATCATAACAACATGGTACCGGCATAAAAACAGGCACATAGGTCCATGTAACAGAATAGAGAAAACCCAGAAATAAACCCATAACTATGTGGTCCATTAATCTATGACAGAGGAGGCAAGGATATATCATGGGATAAAAACACTTTTTTCAATAAATAGTCTTGGAAAACTAGACAGATACATGCACAAAAATAAAATTAAACCACTTTCTTACACAATATGCAAAACGAAACTCAAAATGGATGAAGGACATAAATGTAAGACCTAGAACCTTAAACCTCCTAGAAGAAAACATAGTGAGTAAACTCTTTGACATTGCTCTTATCAATATATATGGCTATAGCATATGTTTCCTCAGGTAAGGAAACAAAAGAAAAAAATAAACATATGAGACTACATAAAACTAAAATCGTTTGCACACTGAAAAAACCATTAGCAAGAGAAAAAAATAATGTACCAAATGGGAGAAGATAGTTTGATTAAGAAAACTGGGCAAAGGACCTGACTAGGCATTTCTCCAAAGAGGACATCCATATGACCATTAGACATGTAAAAAGATTCTCAGCATCACCAATAGTCAGGGTAATGTCAGTAAAACCATAATGACATCACCTCACACATGTCAAAATGGCTGCCATCAATAAATCAACAAATAACAAGTGTTGGTGAGGATATGGAGAAACGGAAACCTCATGCATCGTTGTTAGGATTGTAAATCGGTGCAGGCACTACGGCAAACAGTATGAAGGTTCCTCAAAAGTAAATAATAGACCTACCATGTGACTCAGCAATTACACTCTTAGGTATTTATCTGAAGAAATACAAAACATTAATTTGAAAAGATATATGCATTCCTCTGTTCAATGCAGCACTATTTACAACAGCCAAGATATAGAAGCAAGCTAAGTGTCCATGGATAAATGAATGGATAAAGAAGATGTGTTATATACATAGAATGGAATATTACTCAGCCATAAAAGAGTGACATCTTACAATTTGAATGGACCTAGAAGATATTTTGCTAAGTTAAATAAATCAGTCAGAGAAAGACAAATACCATGTGATCTTACTTGTATGTAGAATCTTATAAAACAAAATAAATGAACAAATGAAACAGACACAAACTCACTGATACAGAAAACAAATTGATAGTCACCAAATGGGACGGGAGTTGAGGGACAGGTGAAAAAGGTGAAGGGATTAAGAAGTACAAATTACCGGTCATAAAATTAATTACGAGTATGTAAAGTATAGTGGAGGGAATATAGTTAATAATATTGAAATAACTATGTATAGTGCCTGATAGATACTTGATTTAACATTAAGAACACTTTGTAAATTATAGAAATGTTTAATCATTATGCCATGCCCTTGAAACTAATATCATATTGTATGTAAGCTATAATTTAAAAATTGGTTTTAAAGTAATTATTAATATTAAGCTATTGTACCTTAATTTTTTATCATAGATTATTTATGATAGATTGCCAATGAAAAAACTCCAATCAATCTCCACTATGTTTATTCAGGAATAAATTTTTGCTTCAGCTGTTGCTTGCCGGAACAAATGTTTACCTTATTGAACCCATCCAGGCAACTTCAAGAGCACATATAGGCTTTGGATAATCCTGTTCATTCATAAAAGAACAGAGAAGTATACTTTAAGACCTACTTCTACTATTTATTTGTATTGTTGCAGTGGAGTTACATGCTAATATCATGCACTTTCTTTATTCTTATATAACCTTATTCAGTTGTGGAGGGCATAAAATATATTCTAAATTGCATGCTTCAGGAAATATATCCATTCTAAGAGAAAGAGTGAATGTAATCACTTATTTAGATTAAGAAAACCTTATCAATGTTGGCTATACTGTACACATTTATATAGTGTAAAAAGCCCTAAAAATACCTGTGAGTTAGTAAAAAAAATAATAAACAAAAAAATAAGAACGACATGTTCTCAAAATCACTGGTGGCCGGAGTGCATTAACTATTTTTATAAGCATATGTTTGTGTGTCTTTTTCTTGTAATTCTAACTAAACCTATATTTGAATTTATATTAATAATTAAACTTATTAATTTAGCTGGGTTTAAGAATAAACGTTTGGTAGTGAGAGCATATACCTGTTCATTTTGACTTGCTCTTAAAATCCCAATTCATAAAAAATTAACACTATTTAATATGGAGAAACACAAACAATAATTTAGAAAATAAGCATAAAAAAAACAACTTATATTTTGCTTTTGGATGGTAAGCACTAGAATAATCCAATGGTTTATTTGAAGTTAAGTTTTTACTTCATGGAATTATTAAACAACAAGTTGAGATTATCAAAAATATAAAATAAAAGCTATAATTAGATAAATATAATGAAAATAATATACTTTGAACTGAATTACACAATTTAGAATTTTTAATATGTAATACATAATGCCAATATGTACTAAGTGCCTGGAGTTTCTTAAAATGTTCAAATTCTAAGAAGAAGATTAAGAACATAAGAATGTTCAAGAGGTATAGTAACCTCCGTGTCACTATATTATTTGGCTCATTGTCTAATTATAGTAAATTTAAAATAAACTGAATATCAGTCAATGATAAATCAAAATTTTAATAGCATAATGTCTATGTAAATTATGAACATTGAAGAAGTATAACAACGTATAAAAATATATCTAAAAGTATAAAGTATAAAAGTATATCTAAAGTATAAAGTATATCTAAAAGTATAAAAAGTATATCTAACATTGTAACTATTAGTTCTGTGTTTTTAAGTAGTATATAATTACCACAGTATGATAAATTTAAAACATGAAATGTATAGTAAGATTCCAATTTCATATATCAGAATTTTAGGAGGGGTTTTCTATGGTAAAAGCATAATAGTAAATTTTAATTTCATTTGATAGTTTTATGTATTGTCCAAATATTTTGTAATAAAATACATTACTTCATAATAATAAAAGGAAACAAATACTAATAAAATATTTAATTTACTCTTGCTAAGATGTTTCTGCAACTAAAATGTAACATGGCGATATTTTCCTTTTAAGATTTCCTCATACACTAAATGGCTACTAACATTTTTATCTTCAATAATCTATAACTTATCACTTCTCATAGAGAATATTTTTTGACCTAGATTTCAGCTATTATTGAGTAACTATCAACAATACCCCTAATGCAATTTAGAGGCCCAAGAAGAAGATATGATGTCATCATTATTTCATTTCTAAATTTAAGCAATCATAATTTCAGAATCAGGGTTTTCGGCATATGAAATTAAGAAAATTAGAAAGTATGGATACAAATTTAAAATAATAATATTTCTTTTTAATTAAAGTTTATTGGAGTGACAATTGTTAGTAAAGTTACATAGGTTTCAGTTGTGTAATTCTGTAATGATCATCTATACTGTGTTTCCCCGAAAATAAGACCTAGCCGGACAATCAGCTCTAATGCATCTTTTTGAGCAACAATTAATAAGACCCGGTATTATATTATATTACATTATATTATATTAATTAAAAACCTGGTCTTATATTATAGTAAAATAAGACCGGGTCTTAGATTAATTTTTGCTCCAAAAGACACATTAGAGCTGATTGTCCGGTTAGGTCTTATTTTCAGGGAAACACGTTATATACAATAAAATAATAACAGTTTAATATTATTAAAGTAACCAATAAAACCCACGCAGTATATTTCCTCTTATAAGATGCAAAGCCTTTTCTAGAACCCCCATTCTCCTTCTACCTCCTTGAATCTGGTAGATAACTAGTATAGAAAGCTTGACTTCCGTTGTTGCTGTTTTAGAAAAACCACAGGGCTTTTATTCCCATCTCAAAAGGCATGTCTTTGCAGGACGGGGGAGCAAATTCTGATGGCAAGGAGGAGGCCCCCACTTGCCAGTGATACGGGGTTCAGCAGGACCATGATGACCGAGTCCCCACGCAGGCACATCTTTTAGATGTGGCAGTCCTTGTTGACTGGCTTGGACTTCTTCTTGCCCTCGCCACTCTTGGGGACCTCTGTGCTCACCCTTCATATTCCCCAGCACCATGTTGTCAAAGGCCTTCATATGGCCCAGGAGCTTCTTCTGGTTGTGACAGTTGATGAGCACCTGGGTGTTGTTCTTGACTGTGTGTGTGAGCACGGAGAGTGGACCCTTGTTAAACTCCTGCTTTTTCCGCTTCTGCAGCTCCTCTGGGGTCTTCTCACTCGGGGGCTTGTTGAGGAGGCTCGTGGTGGTAGGGGCTGCACTCTCAGGTCACTCCCGTCTCTAAAGCTTGACTTTTAAGGAAAAAAATATATAAAACCCAAAACATCTTATCAGTGGAATAATGATAATCACCTTTTCATTTATATTAGGACTCTCACAAGCAATATGTTTCCCTAAATATTATTTTTCTTGGCAAGTTGTTTTTTGGGGAATTTGTTACAAATGTCAACTTACACATTATAACTTGAATTTGTAATAATGGTATCACATATAGTCACACATTCATTTAATCTTGTGACATTACCTAAAGTACTAATTAAATAATTTAAACACATTCCCTAATCAATATTTTGAATGTAAGAAATATAAAATTGCTTTCAAGCCTCAGTGGTATCAGACAAAGACGCATCATCAGAAATAAAATAAATATCCAAAATTGGATGTTTCAACCTAAATTTTTTTATTGAAAACTATCACAGAAGATAAATAGTATATAGTACCTGGAAGAGTTCAATTCAGAAATAGTATATGTAAGAAGAAGCTAGCTGCTATCCTACTTAAAATGTTTTCCCCACAATGTATAGGTGGTCAATAAAAGTTGCTGGCAATTATTGAATTACTAACTCCTCCACATAGAGAAACAAATAATGTTAAGTTGCGAAATGTTTACTGTTCTGAGGGAAACAAGAACTGAGTCTTCATGCTATTTTTTTCTTATAAATAAGATATAGTCTTCTAGTTCCTAGTGGTGGATATTTTTTGTCACACTGACTTAAAAAATTGTTTTGTATTATGGTAATCTAAAGTGGTGAAAACCATTGTTCTTAAAAAATCTGAGTCTTTTAGAAGAGCAAAAGCTACTGAAATTTTAAGACAAGAAAAATCCTTATACTTGCCCTTCTTAAAGACATTGCATATCTGAAACTTCAAATAGAAAATAACATTGTGTTCTCAGTTGGGTGCCTCTTCAAATGAATAGTTCATGACACTACTTTTTAAAATATGTCTTTCACTTTGGGCTTATTTTTGCTTCCTTAGATAGGAATTTTCTTGAGTGTAGAGAAAAAACTATTTCCTCCCAGGTAAAAACTCGGGAAGTTATCCAGTAATATAAATCATTGTAAACAGTCATTTACACAGTTGAAAAATAAAAACTTGAAATATTCTGAGTAGTTAGACTTTCTTTTCTTAGTTCTTAGAATATTGCTTATATTCTTCACAGATGCATTGATTTGGTTTTGATTTTGTAGATTTCTCTTTGTCTTATTTTGCTGAGTATTTCCCTATCTTGTATGCCTTTAAATTTTTAAAAATAACAAATTACAAATTTCTAAGTCTTAATAAGGGTACAGTAATTATGCTCAATTAAAAATAATCCTCATGGTTTTTGAAAATTAATTTGGGGAACGTAATCAATAATGTTGTAAAAATTTTGTAGGGTATCCGATGGACACGTGTCCCATTTGGGAGACCACCTCAGGGATGCTGTAGATGCCTAATCATGGCACTGTACACCAGAAGCTAAACAATAATGAATGCCAACTGTAATTTTATATATATAATGTGATGGCTTGGTGTGATGTCAGAGGGATAGTGGATGGGGGGATGGGGCAGGGGCTCCACAGTGTGAGGGATATAAATGATAAACGTCTAAGTATTACCTTGTCTTGTGCACCTAAAACTAATAAAAAGAAAAAAAAAAACATAAAAAAATAAGCTAACCCAGAGACTTTAGGAAATTAAAACCTGCATAATAGGACATCATATTTTCAATATTTGCAAACTGAGAACATTTGCATAGTCTTAAATATTTGCACTAAGAACATATGTGCATGAAAAACATTTAACTTTATTTTCTGTCCATATGCATCGGATAAAAACTAGTTTTATAAGCTGGCTTTTATTTTTAAAATTTTGTCAAAGAAATTGTGCTAACACATTAATAGAATTTATGGTGAAAGAAATGGAGTAGAACTATTTTAATTCTATTCTGCAACCTGATGTCAATTACATATTTAATAAAAGAGCAACGGAAATTCCATCTTCAACCAAAGGGATGGTTACAGCTCTAAACAGCAGATTTATATATATTGTAACGATACAGAGAAATTATATAATAATAGGTGAAGGATACTATTTGTAGAGCTGGTACTCACCCCTTTAGACAAAGCATATGATTGCAATAACTTTATTAGAAGCGGCAAACACCTAATAAATTTAACCAATACTCTATTATATGAGGTAAAGGAGTATAGAAGACTAAACAGAGCAAGGGAAACAGAGATGATCTCTATAGCAATGAAATAACTTAAGTAAAGATGGTAGCTTAACTTTAAAAACACCAGAATTAATTCTCATAACACAATATTATAAATGCTTAGAAGTGTGAGGCAAGATAAGGTGGACCCACGAATCTCTGATTCTACTTAGTGATGTCCGAAAAATGTGAGGACTTACGGAACAGAGCATGACTTATAACTTTATTAATGATAAAATAAACACTTGATGACTAATAATGTTAAACAAAAAATGTTTCAAAATGTCTAAATATGATAATTGGATCAAATAAAATTAATAAAAATTTAAAATTCTTGTTAAAGAATTGATTGCAGGTATCCGGATCAAAATGGCGGCGTGAGGTGAGCCTCTGTAAAGCTCTCCTGGAATTTACAACTAATTGGACAACAATAACTCCACAAAACACTCCCTGCACAGCAGACAGGCAAGACGAAGAGGTCCACTACTGAATTCACCTCCAGGTGGGTGAATCGCGCGAGCGGGGGAGGAGGGAAGGGAGAAGTGCGGGACGGAGCCCCGCGGGCGCAGGACAAAGACCTAGCTCAGTGCTCCGAGCTCGCTGCATCCCGGAACTACCGCAGCTGCGGGAAAGGGAAGGACTCGGACTGCTAGGGCTCCGCTTACGGCCCACAGGGCTGAGGGGGCAGCATATAGCACAGCTGAACCCAACGTTCACGGCAGACCTCGGAGAAAAGACTGAGGGAAGAAGGCTGAAAACTGTGATTAAGCCCTCACTGCCGAGCGGAGAACGGAAGCCTTAGGCACTGAGACTAGCCGCCCCTCCCTACCCTCCCAGAGCTCGCCCCACCCCCACCTGCCTGGTGCTAGAAGCGATAAACTAGCAGTGTCAGATCACAAGGACAGGATCTTTGCTGTTCTGAGAACTGTGGACTGCAGAAACAGATTCGCAGCCCAACTAGTTACGGCAAAGGGGAGGGAGCTGTGAAAGCAGGACCGGCTGTGGTGGTGGTCGCCGCCATTGCTCTGGGCCACCTCTCACAACTCACCCCGCCCCTGGCCCCACCTATCTGGGCGGATCCCTGCAGGAGTAAACAGAACTGCTGAAACATACGGGCTCTGAATCGGGTGCAGAAAGAGCTTTGGAACTTCAAAAGCTCTCCGCACCCCCACAGGGACGTGACGCCCTATGACCCAGGTGAACTGTTAACAGAGGAGAGGCCCGTCTCCCAGGGAATCCCCCCATCGTGTGAGAAGCTGGAAAAGTGCAGAGAAAATATAGCACTACTGTGTCAGAGAGACCTCTTCCTATCAACCTGTTGAATAAACCACTCCTGTAGATGTCTAGGAAGAGAAAAAATAAATCAGTAATTGCCATGAATAACCAAGGCAACAAGACAGCTCAAAAAGAAAGTGAAAAGTCTCCAGAAAAGGAACTTAGAGATATGGAAATATGTGACTTAAATGATAGAGAATTCAAGATTGCAGTTCTGAAAAACCTCAAAGAGATGCAAGAAAACACAGAAAGGCAATTTAATGAACTGAGAAACGCAATCAAAGAACAACATGAGCATTTTATGAAAGAGATTGAAATTTTAAAAAAGAACCAAATGGAATTTCTGGAGATTAAGAACTCAATAGAAGAAATTAAGAATGAAATAACCAGCTTAGGTAGTAGAGTTGACCAGATGGAAGAAAGAATCGGTGACATCGAAGATAGAAACCTGGAAATTACACAGATGGAAGAAGAAAGAGACTTGAGACTTAAAAGAAACGAAAGAACTCTACAAGAACTTTCTGACTCCATCAGAAAGAGCAATATAAGAATAATGGGCATACCAGAAGGAGAAGAAAGAGAGAAGGGAACAGAGAATATACTCAAAGAAATTGTCAATGAGAACTTCCCAAATTTGTGGACAGAACTGTATCCTCAAATCCAAGAAGCAAATAGAACACCTAATTACCTCAATCCCAACAGGCCTTCTCCAAGACACATTGTATTCAAGCTGTCTAAAATTAACTCCAAAGAAAGAATCCTCAAGGCAGCCAGGGAAAAGAAGACGGTAACCTACAAAGGAAAGCCCATTAGATTATCATCTGATTTTTCAGCAGAAACTCTACAAGCCAGGAGGGAGTGGAACCAAATATTCAAACTATTGAAAGAGAGAAATCATGAGCCAAGAATAATATATCCAGCGAAGATATCCTTTAGATATGAAGGAGGAATAAAGACCTTTCCAGACATACAGAAGCTGAGGGAATTTTCTAATACACGACCTGCACTACAAGAAATACTAAAGGAGGCTATTAGACCACCATCAACAGGGACAATTTGTGGCAACCGAAACATAAAAAGGGGGAGCGTAAAGGCCTGAACCGGAATATGGAAATGGAGAAAGTAAGCGTGCTGAAGAAAATGGATACTCTAAATATCAAACTTACTTTTACATAATCTTAAGGGTAACCACTCAAAAAAATTCCAGAACTGAAATATATATTGTAATAAAAGAAGAAACAGAGGGAAACATCATAGAATACCACCACACAGAAATAATCGACAACAACAAAAAGGCAAAGAAACAATGGAGACACAGCCTTACCAGAAAACTAAAGCTAGAATGACAGGAAATCCTCACGTATCAATAATCACCCTAAATGTAAATGGACGGAACTCACCAATAAAAAGGCACAGAGTAGCAGATTGGATCAAAAAACTAAACCCAACCATATGCTGTCTCCAAGAGACACATCTCAGCTACAAGGACAAGCATAGACTCAAAGTGAAAGGGTGGAAACTGGCACTCCAAGCAAATGGTACCCAGAGAAAATCAGGTGTAGCCATAATGATATCAGATGAAACAGACTTCAGGGTGAAAAAGATAACAAGAGACAAAGATGGACATTTCATAATGGTAAAGGGGACTATACAACAAGAAGACATAACAGTCATCAATATTTATGCCCCCAATCAGGGAGCACCAAAATACACCAAGCAACTACTAACAGAACTAAAGGGAGAAATTGACCAAAACACAATTATACTAGGGGAATTAAATACATCATTGACAGCTATGGATAGATCATCCAAACAGAAAATAAATAACGAAATTGCAGCCCTAAATGACACATTAAATGAAATGGACATCATTGACATATATAGAGCACTTCATCCTAAAACATCAGATTATACATTCTTTTCGAGTGTACATGGAACATTCTCAAGGATAGACCATATATTGGGACATAAAAGCAGCCTCAGCAAATTTAAGAAGATTGAAATCATACCAAGCATATTCTCTGATCACAAGGCTTTGAAATTGGATATCAACTGCGAAAAGAAAGCAAAAAGAAACACAAATACATGGAGATTAAACAACATACTTTTAAAGAACGACTGGGTCAAAGAAGAAATTAGAGGAGAGATCAAAAGATATATAGAAACAAATGACAATGAAAATACATCCTACCAAAATTTTTGGGATGCGGCGAAAGCAGTTATAAGAGGGAAATTTATATCATTACAGGCCTATCTCAAGAAACAAGAAAAATCCCAAATAAACAACCTCATGTTACACCTCAAAGAACTAGAAAAAGAAGAACAAGTGAAACCCAAAGTCAGCAGAAGAAAGGAAATAACAAAATTCAGAGCAGAGCTAAATGAAATAGAGAACAAAAAGACAATAGAAAAAATTAATGTGACAAAGAGCTGGTTCTTTGAAAAAATTAATAAAATCGACAAACCCTTGGCTAGACTCACTAAGATAAAAAGAGAGAAGACACTAATTAACAAAATCAGAAATGAGAAAGGGGAAGTTATCACGGACACCACAGAAATACAAAGGATCATCCAAGAATACTATGAAGGACTATATGCCACCAAATTTAATAACCTAGAAGAAATGGACAAGTTCTTAGAAACATATAGCCTTCTAAGGCTGAACCATGAAGAACTGGAAAACCTAAACAGACCGATCACCAGTAAAGACATTGAATCAGTCATCCAAAACCTTCCCAAAAGCAAAAGTCCGGGACCAGATGGCTTCACTAGTGAATTCTACCAAACCTTCAAACAGGATCTAATACCAATCCTGCTCAAACTCTTCCAAAAAATTGAAGAAGAGTCAGTACTCCCTAACTCATTTTATGAGGCCAACATTACCCTGATACCAAAACCTGGTAAGGACAACACAAAAAAAGAAAACTACAGACCTATATCTCTGATGAATACTGATGCAAAAATCCTAAACAAAATTTTAGCAAATCGAATACAACAATGCATTAAAAAGATTATTCATCATGACCAAGTGGGGTTCATCCCCGGGGCACAAGGATGGTTCAACGTCCGCAAATCCATCAATGTGATACATCACATAAACAAAATAAAGGACAAAAATCATATGATTATATCAATTGATGCAGAAAAAGCATTTGACAAGATACAACATCCATTTATGATTAAAACACTTAATAAAATAGGTATAGAAGGAAGATACCTCAACATAATAAAGGCCATCTATGACAAGCCCTCAGCTAATCTCATAATTAATGGTGAAAAACTGAAGCCCTTTGCTCTACGTTCAGGAACACGACAGGGCTGTCCCCTATCACCTCTGCTTTTCAACATAGTGTTGGAAGTCCTTGCCAGAGCCATCAGGCAAGAGAAAGAAATAAAAGGCATCCAAATTGGAATGAAGAAGTTAAAATATCACTCTTTGCAGATGATATGATGCTATATATAGAAAATTCTAAAGACTCCACCAAAAAGCTGTTAGAAACAATCAATGAATACAGTAAAGTTGCTGGCTACAAAATCAACGTACAAAAGTCCATTGCATTCCTATATACTAACAATGAAATCTCAGAAAAAGAAATACAAAAAACAATTCCCTTTGCAATTGCAGCAAAAAGAATAAAATACCTAGGAATAAATTTAACCAAGGATGTGAAGGATTTATATGCTGAAAACTATAAGACATTTTTGAAAGAAATTGAAGATGACACAAAGAAATGGAAGGACATTCCGTGCTCATGGCTTGGAAGAATCAACATAGTTAAAATGGCCATATTACCCAAAGCAATATACAGATTTAATGCAATCCCCATCAAAATCCCAATGGCATTTTTTAAAGAAATAGAACAAAAAATCATCAGATTTGTTTGGAACCACAAAAGACCCCGAATAGCCAAAGCAATCTTAAGAAAAAAGAACAGTGCTGGAGGTATCACACTGCCTGACTTTAGCTTGTACTACAGGGCTACAATAATCAAAACAGCATGGTATTGGCGGAAAAACAGACACGTAGACCAATGGAATAGAATTGAGAACCCAGAAATAAAACCACATAAATATGGACAGATAATTTTTGACAAAGAAGCTAAAAACATACAATGGAGGAATGACAGCCTCTTCAATAAATGGTGCTGGCAGAATTGGATAGCCACGTGCAAAAGAATGAAACTGGACTGCTATCTGTCACCATGTACCAAAATTAATTCAAAATGGATCAAAGACTTAAGCATAAGACCTGACACAATAAACTGCATTGAAGAAAACATAGGTACTAAACTTATGGACCTTGGGTTCAAAGAGCATTTTATGAATTTGACTCCAAAGGCAATGGAAGTAAAAGATAAAATAAACAAATGGGACTATATGAAACTTAAAAGTTTCTGCACAGCAAAAGAAACCATCGACAAAATAAAGAGGGTACCGACTGAATGGGAGAAGATTTTTGCAAATAGTTCCTCCGATAAGGGTCTAATATCCAAAATATACAAGGAACTCATGAAACTCAACAACAAAAAAACGAACAACCCAATTGAAAAATGGGCAGAGGACCTAAAGAGACATTTCTCTAAAGAGGACTTCCAAATGGCAAATAGACATATGAAAAAATGCTCAACATCACTAATCATCAGAGAAATGCAAATAAAAACCACAATGAGATATCACCTCACCCCAGTCAGAATGGCTATCATCAACAAGACAAATAGCAACAAGTGTTGGAGAGGCTGTGGAGAAAAAGGAACCCTCATACACTGTTGGTGGGAATGCAGACTGGTGCAGCCGCTATGGAAGGCAGTGTGGAGGTTCCTCAAGAAATTACGAATAGAATTACCATATGACCCAGCAATCGCTCTCCTGGGTATCTACCCCAAAAATATAAAAGCATTTCTCTATAGAGACACGTATACTCCAATGTTCATTGCAGCTTTGTTTACGGTGGCCAAGACATGGAAACAACCAAAATGTCCTTCGATAGATGAATGGATAAAGAAGTTGTGGTACATATACACAATGGAATACTATTCAGCGTTAAGGAAAGATGATATAGGAACATTTCTGACAACATGGATGGATCTTGAGAATATAATGCTAAGCGAAATAAGTCAGACAGAAAAAGCAGAGAACCCTATGATTTCACTGATATGTGGTATATAAACCAAAAAAAAGACAAACAAATGAGAAACAAGAACTCATAGACACAGACATAGTTTAGTGGTTACCAGAGGGTAAGGGGGGTGGGGGGAGGGAGATGAGGGTAAGGGGGATCAAATATATGGTGATGGAAGGAGAACTGACTCTGGGTGGTGAACACACAATGGGATTTATTGATGATGTAATACGGAATTGTACACCTGAAATTATGTAATTTCATTAACAATTGTCACCCCAATAAATAAATTAAAAAAAAAAAATTAAAAAAAAAAAAAAAAAAAGAATTGATTGCAGATTTTATGACTGTTCATGGTAAAAATCAATGATGTAACTAAGGTATGTAAACATAGATGGGATACATAGGTATGGAAATGGAAGTATCATTTCTACCCTGTTTTCCTGAAAATAAGACCTTGCCAGACAATCAGCTCTAATGCGTCTTTTGGAGCAAAAAGTAATATAAGATCCATTCTTATTTTACTATAATTTTACTTATTTTACTATAAAACCGGGTCTTATATAATATAATATAATGTAATGTAATATAATATAATATAACATAATACCAGATTTTATATTAATTTTTACTCCAAAGACGCATTACAGCTGATTGTCTGGCTAGGTCTTACTTTCAGTGAAACACTGTATATTGAAAATCAATGAACACCACATATAGTGAATAAGCAAATAAATATACTTTAACTAATATTCAAAATGATAAAAGGTATATAACTTCTATACATATTCAACATTTATAATACCAAAATAATCACAGATCATACAATGAAAAAAATAATGGAAGCATTATAAAGACATAGTTTGACAAACAGAAGATGACACAACCAAGAACAAGCATATCTGGTTTTACAATAAATATAAATAAGATGTATTTATAAAAATTAAATTTTTCACTGTTTAGATCACAGGAAACATCTTTAAATCAATGCAATCTCTGATGACATAATATTAATATTAAGAGTTGAAAACAAAGTAAAAACATTGAACAAAATAAATCATGTTGTTTTATAACATTAAGTTGCAATAAAATCTTAACTTAACAGTTATACTTTACAGAATAGCCAAAACAATATTGAAGAAGAAGGACAAAGTCGGAGAACTTTTGATACCCAACTTCAAGATGTTCTACTATGCTACAGTAATCAAGACAGTGCGGTATTTGAGAAAGAATAGACAGACCAATTGGATAGAATGGAGAGCCCAGAAATAAAACCCCATAAAGGCAGTCAACTGATCTTTAATAAAGGAGTAAAGGCAATACAACGGAGCAAAGGTAGTCTGTTCAACAAATGATGCTGGAACAACTGACCATTCACATGCAAAAAAAGTGAATCTCTGCAGACATTCAAACTTCACCAAAAGTAACTCAAAATGGATCACAAACCTAAATCCGAAATACACTATTATAAAAACCCTAGAAGATAATAAAAGAAACATCTAGGTTACTTGAGTATGGTGATGACTTTTTAGATACAACATCAAAGGGGTAATATACCACAGGAATAACTGATAAACTGAATTTCATTAAAACTAAAACAAACAAACAAAACTTCTCTTCTGTGAAAAGACAGTGTCAAGAGAATTAGAAAAGAAGTCAAAGACTGGGAGACTACCCCCCACACAGGATATCAGATGGCAAATAGCATGCAAAAATATACTTCATATCATGTCATCAGAGAAATGCAAACAAAAAATAATAATAATAAACACAAAAATGAGCTTCCATTGCACAATAATTATTAGGTTGGTGCAAAAGTAATTGTGGTTTAAAAGGTTAATAATAATTGTAAAAACCACAACTACTTTAGCACCAACTTAATAGAATAGCCAAACTACAGAACATTGACAATACAGATGATGGTGAAATCATAGAACAAGAACTCTCATACATTGCTGGTGGGAACACAAAAGATGAAGACACTTTGGAAGACTGGTTGGCAGTTTCTTATAAAACTAAACATACTCTTGCAATACAAATAGCTCCTGGGTATGCATTCAAAGAAGCTGAAAACTAAGTCCACTCAAAATCACACACCTGGATGCTTACAGCAGCCTTACTCATAATTGCCAAAACTTGGAAGCAACTAAGATGTCCTTCAGTACATGAATGGTAAGTAAACTGTGGTCCATTCAGACAATGGAATGTTATTTAGTGCTAAAAATAAAGAAGCTTCAAACCACAAAATAGAAGAATCTGAAATGCATATTTCTAGGTGAAAGAAGTGAGTCTTAAAAGACTACATACTGTATGATTCTAACTATAATGCATTCTGGAACAACAAAACTATGGAGGCGATAAAAAGATCAGTGTATGCCAGGGTTAGAGAAGTGGAGAAATTAATAGGCAGGACACAAACGATTTTTAGGGCAATGACAAGACTCGGCATGATATTGTTATGATGGATATATGTCAGTACACATTTGTCCAAACCCCTATAATGTGTGTATATCATGAAGAGTGAACTCTAAGTTAAACTACAGACTTTTGATATATGAATGTAGATACATCCTTGTTTTAAAAAAATGTACAAATCTGATAAATAATATAGAAAATGGACAAGGCTCTGCCAGTGTAGGGGTAGAGAGTACCCCATAGGAAATCTGTGTACCTTTCTCTCCATTTTATTGTAAGCCTAAAAATGCTCTAAAAATAGTTTTCTAAAGATAAAAGAGACAAAAGCAATAAAATATATACGAGTATACTTTACAAGAAAAATACATATAAATAATAGTAGGAGTTGATTCCTGCCACCCTCTCTCACTTTATACAGATAGTGAAACAATCACAATCAATAAAATAATGTATGATGAAAGTTACAAAAAACAAGATTAAGCTAAGGAAATTATGTTTTCACATCTTTCTCTTTTTATTCATTCATATCTATAAAGCTTAAAATGAGATAATATAATTTTTAATTGTCATGACATAAAGTATATGGCATTACTTTAATAAAAATCAAAATTTAGTGAGTCTATCTTTCATCTTTTGATCCTCTCCTGGTACACATACACTCAGAAATGGACATTAGTGTTTTTTCATGATAAGTTGTATTTTCAATGTAATTCATTTGTAATAAGTGGCTCTTGTTCTTTAGCATCATAATGTCCGTAATATTTTGAAGTGATTCTATGATTCACTTTGAGAAACAAAAGAAAAACATAAACTAACTAAAATTAGGTCACCTTAATTTCCTCCTCCTAGTAGAAAAGGAGTTGCAATATTGAATGATAACCTGGTTAAAAAAAAATAATTATAAACCTGTCTGTCTTCTTGTTTTCTAAGAAGAGAGCTGCAGAGAAAAGATATTCCCTGTCTATAAAAGGAAATAATTACACATTACATATTGCTAAACAAGTGCTCAAAAAAAAATCATAGACTTAATTCTTTACTAAATAAGAAAAAATGAAAATACACTATAAGTAGTTGGCTCAAAAAGCATGAAGAACTACCAAAATGAAATTACAGGGATACAGAAATATTTTATATGAAAAAAAACGTAAATTAATACAACAGAATTATTTAGGAATTAGAAGTCTTTTCTTTATGGCAAAATTTTAAAATATAAATTCCAAGCTACTTTTATTTAGAAAAGGAAAAATAAAAAAAAGTTAATGAATTATACATATGAAATTGTTAAATGAGTAAGAAACTACTTCTTATATACCAAAAATACAATTCTACTTGGAGTTGACGAATTTACCTAATATTTCATGAATAGTAAAAATGCCCGAAGATCACAGAACAGCTATTGTACAACAACTGGAAATTAATCAATACACTACAAGAACAAAAACAAATCAGGACTGAGAAGTTCTGCAATAAATCGCCAAGTCTATGAAGCCATTCAGAAAAAGATAATGATGATACTATTTTAAATATACTGAGCTTGCAGAAAACAAAAGAGAATGAAAATGTTTATTTTTTCTTTTTTTTTTTTTATGTGTGATGTCTTGAAACATATTGAGAACTTGTGGTTTTACAAAACACCAACTAGAGAGTGTATATAAAACCAGACAAAGAGAAGGTATATTTCTAAGAGAGATGGACAGCATTTTTTTTCCTTAAAAAATCTATGAATATAGTGACATAGGTCATTCTCAATCAGTCCCTCTCACAAGAAGACTAAATAGCAACTATCCATAGAGAAGACATCATTGTGAAAATCCCAAAACAGGATGTTTGGGCTGAGCACAGAGACCAAGAAGAACCATATCAGATGGGTAAGAGGAGCAGCTATGCTCGGACCACAAAACTCCCTCCCTAGGCAGGCACAGTGCTGCCCCGGGAGGGCCTTTCCATGCTTAATCTTTCTGTCGAACATCCAACTTCCCAGCAATATGGAACACTTATCAGAGTTCCACTCAGGTTTGGCATCACAGGGATCACAGGACAATCTGTGAGGTTTGACCACTGGGGATCAGATAGAGATAAAGAGACAGGGGACAATGATTTTATAAATGCAACACCAAAAGCATAAGCAACAATAAACACATTTAAAAGCTTCTGCACAACAAAGGAAAACATCAACAAAATGAAAAGGCAAAATACAGAATAAGAAAATATAATTTCAAACCATATATATGATAAGGGGCTAATATCCAAAAGATATAGAACTCATAAAACCCAGGAGAAAAGAAAAAAAAAAGATTAAACAATGGGCAAAAGACCAGAATAGATATTTTTCCAAAGAAGACATACAGATGGTCGACAACACACACACACACAAATAATCAACATCATTAATTATCAGGGAAACACAAATCAAAACTACAATGAGATATCACCTCAGACCTGTTAGAATGACTATTATAAAAACAAAACAAAACAAAAACAAAATATATGCTGATGAGGATGTGGAAAAAAGGGAACTGTTAGTGGAAATGTTAAATTGGTACAGTGGAAAACAGTATGGCAGTTTCTCAAAAATTATACCTAGAGCTACTACAGAATCTAGCACTTCCATTTCTGGGTATATTTCTGAAGGAAATGAAATCACTACCTCAAAGAAATAACTGCACCCACTTGTTCATTGCAGCATGATTTACAATAGCTAAGACATAGAAATAACTTCAGTGTCTACTGACAGATAAATGGATAAAGAAAATGTGATATATACCGATATAAAATTAAATATTATTTAACGTGAAAAAGAAAGTAACCTGCTATTTGCAAGAACATGGATGACTCTTGAGGGCACTACGCTAAGGAAAGCATATCACAGAAGACAAATACTATGCGATCTAATGTTTATGTGGACTATAAATAAGTAAATAACTTCATAGAAACAGGCTGATTGGTGCTAGACAGGAGTTGGGGAAAGGGGGTTTGGTAAAATGGCTCAAGGTGGTCAAAAAATACGAACTGACAATTATAAGATGAATAAGTTCTAAGGATGTAATGGAACAGATCTTAAAAGTTCTAACCACACACAAAAAAGATTATAACTATCTGAGGTGATAGATGTGTTAACTATCCTTATTGTGTAATTATTTTGCAATATAAATATACATCAAATCATTATGGTGTGCATCTTAAAGATGCACAATGTTAATGTCAATTATGACTCAATATACCTGGAAAAAAACTTCAAAAATAAATGATGAACATCTAAAACATTTAAGCTATCATGTCATAGACAACGCAAAAAATAAGCAAAATATCTTATAATTTCAAAATATTTTTAAATATATTAAAGTGCAGACAAGTTCATTTTACTAATCTTGAGTAATCATGGATTTCTTTGATTTATACCACATTTTGCAGCAAATCTTTCTCTAGATCTCTGATGTGTTTTTAGCTTGAAGACAATATTTAATAATACACAATTTCAGTATTTATAGCATATATTTTATATATTACTTTCAAAGAAAGCTTAAAATGCTGCAAAATACATTCATGAAGAATATGTGGAGAAAAACAGAAGCTATCATGCTACATGTAAGATATAATTCCCCTTTCAACTACCATATTTCATATTAAAGGAGCTAAATGTATCTTTATTGAATACTCCAAGATTATGAAATGTTCAATAATATTCAAAAGCATAGAAAAATTAGAGACAAGAACATATACTAGGTCATTTTTATTGAACAACATTTCAATAATATTTTCTATTTGAAATAAACAAAATAAAATGTGAAACCTATGTAACACATTGAATATATTATAACAATGAAAAGCACATAACTGCACACAAATAGTCTATAACTAAAAGATGAATTGCCAATTTATTCACTAAAAATATTGGAAAGTTGTGATTCCTGTATAGGAATCCTTGATCTGTCCTTCCAAACCTAAATAATGTACTAAAATGACTTTCTACTCATGCTTAGTAATAATCATCTGGTCAAGGTTATCTGTCAGTAATCCTGTGCACCAAACAGCAGTTTTCAATTACTTCTCTATTTATCATATGTGGGTATCAGAGGCAATGTATTAAGTGTGTTTTGTATACCTCTTTTCTGAACTTTGTAGCATTAAAAAGGCTTATGTCATTGATTGGTAAAAAAGTGCATATACTGTTCAAAATGCATTCATGCTTTAATTATTCTAAAGAGATAAATTGTAATATAAAACAATACAATCCACCTCCCTTCAAATATTTCATTAATATAGAATTAGTTGAGTTTTAATATTACCATTGCAAACTTGCTTACATATATACAGATAGTGCCAAATATGTATTCATAGTTTAAGAAAGGAAAACTGTATTAAAATTGTAATATTTGATATATACCATTAACGAAAGATGAATACAAGTCACGTTTGACTTCTGTAATTACAAAAGGTGCTCAAAGTGGTTACCATCAGCATCCAGACACTTCTGATTACACAAACTACTGCTTGAGCAACGATGATGAAAGTGCCCACTTGTATACGCTTTGACACCCCTGGTATATATATACGTTTTGAGAAATTCTTAGAAGAGGATGATTTTAGATGAATTATAGATAGTACTGTGCGTTTTACATCTCACAACCATTCATTATATTAATGTATTAATTATTGCCATTAGCTTATGGAATGAAATATTTATATTTAAAAATTAGTTAACATAAAAGATAATGAAATATACTGTATTCTGTCATCAAAACATACATACTTGCCAACATTTAACATTTTGACCTATAAAAATCTCAATCCCATAAGTTTTAACTAACATACATATGAATTACAAAACACATTGTTCTATTGAATTACACACTTAGATAAATTCTCTCCATGTTATTAAAAAATAAAGCATTCAAATAAATTCATATGAATTTGTAATTGTGTGTAACCATTTCTGCTAAATGGAAAAACTTATCAGTATTCATTTGGTGTGGAAAATGATATGGAACCCGAAGTACTGAGTATAATATAGCCCCCTGAATAGTTCGGCATAGGATGGTATCAAACACACTACTAATAAATGGGCCATGTAATATTTAAACGTTTTTGTGGAAAATGATTATTTAAATTCCTTGCTCTTTTTAAGACAAATAATGCCATTATATTATTGCTTTAATGTGTATGTTTAATTTCATGTAAGCGTAAACATATTTTATATGATTGCTGATGATTATATTATTCCCCTTCAGGGATTAACTGTACATGATTTTTTATCACAGAAGTTAGAGGCAAAGACTTCAAAAGCAGACGGTCTCTTAAGCTCTCATCAGTCCATAGAAAAGTGTATTTAGTTGCCTTGGTCAAGGCTGGTGATATCATGAGAGGGTCTCTGGGAGAGCAAATGTCCCCCATGTTCCTCTACACTTTTATAGAGCATTTAGGAAGGACACAGAAGTGGGGCAACCAAGGTACTGTCCCTAAGACTTTTGTTTAAGGAAGTTCATATATCAGCATGGTATCACACAGGAATCTTACAGCTTTTCCTCATGAGTCGGCAGAGTACTGGAGAACAAACTCATTAGTAGGCTACTGTGGACGTGCTACTGGGGAGTCAGATGATGGGGCTGACTCCAGAAAGAAGGGGTTTTCCTCTTTGAAAAGGAAGGTGAAATAATACATTTGCATGGGAATTATTATATTTTCATGCACTATTTCAACTACCAAATATTTTTGAAATCCTATGATGTTCTTTGTGCTATGCTTGATTTTGAGATTACAGAGATAAATAAGATAGATTCTCTGCTTTAAAGGAACTCACATTCCAACAAGGAAAAAGACATAATTGTCCAAATGTAATTTAACATATATAAGCAGTAAGATGAAGATGACATGAGAACATCTTCCCCAGAATAAATGGGAAAGAAAGAGGTGTTAGGGGCACACTCATCAAAGAATATAAAACCCAAAGTTAATCTGGAAGAACAAGTGAAAATTTAGCCTACAGATTTGTGGAAGAGTGCCCCTGATAGAGGAAACTGTAGAGGCAATAGTTTGTACAACCATCATGTGTCATGTGTAATCTTGAGGGACTGAACTAACTCACAATTACTACAATAAAGATGTCAGTTGAGGATAACAAACTAAACAATATGGAGGCCAAATATTTCAGGTTCTTTTGAGATCTGGTAAATATTTTAAATTTTATTCCAAAAGCAATAGTGATTGAAGATATTAAACACATACATATAATGATTCATGCAAGGAAAAAGTCTGTCAATTTCCACAGGCATGTGTGGGGAGAAAGAAAGAGAGTCAGAGACCTATTCATGTAAATCATGTGACACATTAATGATGTAAATTTTGTTTACATCTAAAAAGTTTAGATACTAATTGTGTCAATCTTTAATTATAGGTGGAAAACAGTAATTCCTGTGTACTTTATCATTTTACTCTATTTTTCTTACCTGTATTAATATTTATTAGTATCAATTATTATATAAAATTGGAAAAATACATTTGTAATCTCTTAATTGGACTGGCTAAAAAGCGTATCATTGCAGCTTTATTTACGGTGGCTATGACACCAAAGTGTCTTTCGATAGATGATTAGATAAAGAAGTTGTGGTACATATACACGATGGAATACTATTCTGCCATAAGAAAAGATGAAATAATGCCATCACGATAACATAGACAAAACTTGAGATCATAATGCTAAGCGAAATAAGTCAGAAAAAGTAGAGTATGATTTCACTTATATGTGGCATATAAAACTGAAAACAACAAAAGAACAAGAAAAATAAATGAAGAAACAAAACTCATAGACACAGACGATAGTTTACTGGTTACCAGAGGGTAAAGGAGGAAGAAGGTGGTAGATGAGGGTAAGGGGATCAAATGGAAAGAGAACTAACTTTGGGCGGTAAACACACAATGTGATATATAGATGATGTATTACAGAATTGTACACCTGAAATCTATGTAACTTTGATAACAATTGTTACCCCAATAAACTTTAATTAAAAAAATGCTTATCACTGGAAGTTCTGAATAGGATCTTCATCTATTGCTAGTTTAATTGGCATTCAGTATCAATTATGTATCAGTGCAGTTGAGTAGCTGAAGTCAAACATAACATCTAAATTTCTGTCTTAAGGCCTTAGTGAATCATGCCATTAAATAGGAAGTAAAACAGAAAATCAACACATTTAGGGTAAAAGTTTTGAACAAGATGAATTTAAGACACCTATGACTAATCTAAATGAAACTGACTGAAGAAGGGATGTAAGCACATGGAGTTTGAGAAGTAGAGTTAAATAAGAGTTATAAGTTTTGAAATTGTTATTAGCATATTAAGTGTATGGAAGCCATACGAATAGACTATTGTATGAAATCTATAAAACAAAACAAAACAAAACAAAACCTGATGCTGGCCTCAGAGCTGAAAAGGAGGGTTAAGTTCTCTTTACACATCTCTCATTTCAAAATACACCATAAAACACTGAAATTTGTAGATGTCATATATAGAAAGGCTGATCAATAAAAAAAAAAAAAAAGACACCAAATTTAAACCTTTTAAAAAAGAATGATAATCCTGTATCATGTGGCCAATGAGTTAGAGAAAAAAAAACAGGATTTTAACATATTTTTATAGTTTTATTGTATTATGATTTACAGACCATACAATTTAACCATTGTGAGTATACAATTAAATGTTTTAAGTAAATTTATAAAATTGTGTAAATGTAATTATACTCCAGTTTTAGAACATTTCTTATCATACCTAAAATATCTATCAAATTCATTTTTAATTAATTCCCAGTCATACTCTCCCAGTCCCAGGAAACCACTGATCCTATTACTATCTCTATAAATGTGTCTTTTCTAGACACTTCATAGAAAATTGAGTCATAGAATACTTAACAGCTTTCATGAGCTTTTTCACTGAATGTGGTGTTTTTTGTTGTTCCCCCATGCCATAGCATATATCTACATTTTGTTCCTTTAGATTGTCAAATGGTATTTCATTCTATAAATTTGCCACATTTTGTTTATTCATCAGTGGAATAACTTTTCACATATTCTGAATTAAATTTTGGCATCTGTTGGAACATTCTTCTTAAACTAGTAATGTTTAAGAACATAATAATTGTCATTACCAACCCTCTGTCGAAAACCGGTCAATTCAGATTTTTATAATGATTTCTCTGTTTTCAAATTTAAAACATTGGATTAGGAAAGACCATATTTCTCTTCCCTTCTCTGAGTGCTCATGTTGACCATAAATTGTCAAGTGTATTACATTCTTTTTTTGCTCTGTCTCAGACATCGGTCTTTCTTTCCATTTGAAATGTCACATACTAGCCCAAGAACTAAACAATCATTTAGACATTATTTCTAATAGAACAGTGTGTTCTGAGTTTTTGCCCAGAAATAAACAATTCCTTTCATTTCTAGTAAGAATTCTGCACAGAGAAGTGTTTCTGACCCCAGCGATGTGTGTCCTATTTGTGCATTTCAATACCAGTCCAATGTGAGAAAATGCAGGCAGTAATGGAAAAATATTTTGTACTTTCTGGAAGGTGGCTATCATTCTCTAATGTAACACAGAGAGTTATTTTTAGTTATAAAACACTCCTAATCCAAGCTACATGAATCACAGAGTTTTTTCACAAGGAACATTAAACACACTGTCTATCTGCTAACAAACTACGTGGTTAAGAATGTTTAACAAATGGAAATATAATATACAAGTTTTTCAAAGAAGAAATTCAAAGAAAGTTTAATATCAGAGCAAAAATGACTAAACAATACAAAGACAATTTTATATTCATAAGAGTTTCAGTTGACAAAGAATATGAGTCAAGTATTTCTATGCACACAAGAAACATAAATATATAAAAAAATTTTTGAGTACAAAAGGAAATTTGTAAGGACACCTTGAATAACAGATTTTAATGGACATCTATTGTCTTTGACAAATTGAATAGCTAATAAATGAACAACCTTTTATACTTAAATATTAAATATATATTTAATATTTTCACTTAACTGTGCCATATTTACAGAAAATTAAATAAAAATAGGCCACCCAAAATCCCATTTGTGTTCAAAAAATAAAAAAAAAATGTTCTGTTTACATTTATTTTTTAATAAAATAGTCCAAGCAGTATGTTTTTAAAAGATCAAAAAATAAGTACTGAAATTGTGAAGGAAGAAAATCATTTTTATTAGAGTTAATGTGGTACTAATAACAACAGCCATAGTGTACTAAAAAAAAAATCATATATGAAACTATAAGCATCAAGTAAAATTAATTGTAGTGAAGGCTGCAATTAGAACCACATCTAAAGCTTAAAACAGCTTGATGTTAAATAAAAAAACTGTGAATAGGAATTCTGTGAAATACTAAAGCAGTAAAAAAGAAGAAAAATGTAAACAAACATACCTAAGAAAGACAATTATTAAGTTAAGGTTAAAATCAAAGTAAGGATTTAAAAAATCAAACTTAGAATTTGTTTATCACTAGATAAGTTCTGATTTTGGGGGGGATAAATATAACAAACAATAGCAAAAAACTGAAAGTTGATAAAGTTTAGGAAAAATTACAAACACATCTTTAGAAGCAAAAATGGAAATATAAGAAAAAGGTAGAAATGGTTTTGTTGTATTTATTTTTATCTGTAGATTTTATTTTTACTAAACTAGACAATTGTGAATCTCTATAATAGTCAACTTAATTTTTTTATAAAATAAACTATTTTCTTGGAAAATGCAAGTAAAATTACCTGGGGAAAAAAAAAGGTAAAAAACTTAACGAGACCAATCACTATGGAAGATTTAGAATAAAACTTTCAGTATAATCAAAAGTCCAGTTTCACACTGTGTTTTATTTATTTAAGATCAAATACTACTGATATATTCTGCCCAATATTTTTAAAATTCTAAAAGAAGAAACATGCCTAGTATATTTGATGATGTAGTAATAGCCTAGTTTTGTATCTCTGGAAAAAAAAACACACCATAAATTACATATGTTTTACAAATAAATATTAATGTAAAATGAGAAATAAAATAGATTAATTAATAAAAAACTATTAATATACGCTATCAGTGTATAAAACAAGTTAATAAGTGATGAATTTTCTGCTGTAGACAAGTAGATGGGCTGAAGAGGATGACCAAAAAAATCAGGTTAATGGTATTTTTTTTCCTCTGTGGTGATTAGGCAATTTTAATTAATTTACTTGTTTACAAAAGATTACATATTATATATACTATTTCTAAGTTAGACACAATACAAATGTATATTTTGATTGATACTTTGATAACCAAAGTAAAGATATTAATATACTCATAGCTATCGTTTAGAATACAAAATAGAAGGCAGAAATTAAAAATAAAAAGCTATATTATTAGCATCACTTGATTTCTATCTTCTAGGTCATATAACTTTATTAGTTTTTACAATATTAGATAAATGCTACTTTATTATTATTCTTGATAGACTTTTATTCCCCTCCCAACTCAATTTATAGAACTACAAAACCTTAGAGCGTGGAATAAAAAAAATCTACATATGAAAAAAATGCTAAATACTGTTCATAAGATTTTTAGAAGGCTTTGCTGTGTTTACCAGAGTATGTACTTCACATTTAATATAATACTGACAGCAGAAGTCTTTATTCCAATATTGATACTGGTGTAATTCGTTATATGATTCTAATGTTTTGCATGCCTCAAATTTGTTATTTGACAATATGTCCTTCTGGAATATTCACACTATGACTGAAAAATTGGCATGTTTTTATTTCTTCAGAATAAAGTTTCATATTTGATAGATTACAGTTGTCCTTAATTTTTCCATTATTTTAATTTTAAATGCCTCGTATTTAGAAATAGGTTAGCTGCAAAATAGACTAATTTTTGTATAATCACTGGCAGTCTCAATTCTCCTCATTTTATTCCTCCCAGGATTAAATTCTCATAGTCCCTGTCACTGTTTAATCCAAATTAAATACTTTTATTTGATCTTGGTGTTCATCTCATTTGTTCTGATCTGTAAAACACTTTAAAGTGTGACCAAGAGGTGTGCTATATAAAAGAAAATGATTGACAGAGAGATAGGTTGTTACAGATTAGCCAGTTGACAGGAAGTAAACAGAGTTATTAACATAAATTTTGTTACAAAGAAAAGAAATGCTTTATGGAGAATTAGTTAATAAAAAATAAAATATGCCAAACCTCTCCAAATAGAAAAATGACAGTTACTAAAACACCCACCAAGTTGTGTGTATTTGAAAAACAGCAATGACAATTATAATGAAAGACAGTAAGGGTTATAAAAAATTTAGTGAATATTCAACTTAAACATGCAGTTTTGAATATGAAATCACAATGTGACAAACATCTTGAATTTGGTTGCCCTGCTATTTGCCAGTAGAATTAGAGCTTAAACCTAATCATCCAGGCCTCCAATTCAATGTGTTTTTTTTTTTTAACAAAATACATTTTAATTTAGATAAATAAGAGACATAATAATTGAAATACTATTTTATGTATTTTAAAAAACACAAAATCATCCATGATATGAAAAAGGATACTGAGTGTTTTTTTTTCTTAAAAGATATGTGTTGCAATGAAATATTCTTGTGATTATCTATCATCTATCTATCTATCTATCATCTATCATCAATCCATCATTTACCTATTTCTGGGTTTTTAGCATAGGGAACTGAACACTAAAGAAAGAAAGGTTTGAAATGTTGATACTCAAAATTTTCATTAAAGGGAGACACATTACTTGTTCAATGAAATCTATTAGGATCAGAACATTTAAAATATTTGTGATGGATTGATTATCATAAAAAGGACTAATTAGGCTAAATCTAATAAAATATATCTAATGTAAATGTATCCTTAGTACTTAATTAAAAAATAATATAAGTATGTTTATGCCCTGATTAGCCTGTAGCCTATTTTGGTTATACTAGACTAGAATAAAATGCTTTTCTCTTTTGGTGAAATTATTGGGTTCAGCTGACTTTGGACAAACTACCACTCCATTTTAATAAATTAGATTGTCACAGCTCACATCATACTCAACGATGAAAAGCTGAAAGCTTTCTCTTTATACAAGACAAGAATGTCCACTTTAACCATTTTTATTCAACTTAGTATTGGAAGTCATAGGCAAAGCAATCAGACAAGGAAAAAAAAGGCATTCTAGTTGGAAAATAAGTAAAACTCATTATTTGCCGATGATGTGATACTACATACAGAGAACCCTTAAACATTACACACACACACACACACACACACACACACACACACACACATTTAGAACTCATAAATGAATTTCATAAAGTAGCAGGATACAAAATTAACATTCAGAAACTGGTTGCATTTTTATACACCAATAATAAACTATCTGAAAGAGAAATTTTTTAAAAATCTAATTCACAATTGCATCAAAAAAATAAAATGCCTAGGAATAAATTTAAGTAGGCAAAAGACCTGTACTCAGAAAGCTATAAAACACTGAAGAAAAAAACTGAAAAAAAGATACAAATAAGTGGAAGTGTATACCCTGCTAATGGACAGGAATAATTAACATCATTAAAATGACCATACTGCCCAAAGTAATCATAGATTCTGTGAAATCCCTATTAAAATACCAATGGCCTTTCTCCACAGAACTAGAACAAATAATTCTCAATTTATTTGGAAGCACAAAAGACTCTAAATATTCAAAGCAATCTTGAGAAAAAATAACAAAGTAGGCAGCATCATACTATTTTATGTCAAACTATACTACAAAGTAATAGTAATCAAAACAGCATGGTACTACCATAAAAAAATGACATAGATAGTGGAACAGAAGAAAGAGCACAGAACTAAATCCATATCTATAGGTTCACTTAGTCTATGACAAAGTCTCCAAAAATATACACTGGGGTAAAGACAGGCTATTCATTAAATGGTGCTGAGAAAACTTGACAGATACATGTAAAAGTATAAAACATGTAAAAGTATGAAACTTTCTTACACCATATAAAAGAATAAACACAGAATGTATTAAAGACTTAAATGTAAAACCTGATACCATAAAACTCATAGAAGAAGACATAGGCAGTAAGTGGTTTGACGTTGCTCTTAGTAACATTTTTTGGATATGTCTCCTTAGTTAAATGAAACAAACAAAAAAATAAACAAGTGGGAGTACATCAAACTGAAAAGTTTTTGCACAGTGAAGAAAACCATCAACAAAATGAAAAAACAACCTACTGAATTGGAGAAGATATTTAGCAATCATATATCTGATAAGGGGTTAATATCCAAAGTATATTAAAAAGAAAAAAAAACTCATATAAGGTAACACCAAAAATAAACAATCCAAATTGAAAAATAGGCAGAAGATCTGAATAGACATTTCTCAAAAGCAGTATAAAGATGGCCAATAGACATATGAAAAAATGCTCAACATAACTAATCATCAGCTCAATGCAAATCAAAACCAAAGTGAGATATCATTTCACACATGTCAGAATGGCTGTCATCGATAAATTAACAAATAAGTGTTGATGAGGATGTGGAGAAAAGAGAACCCTCATACACTGTTAGTGGAATTGCAAATTTGTGCAGCCTCTATGGAATACAGTTCAGAGATTCCTCAAAAAATTAAAAAAAGAACTACCTTATGACCCAGCAATTCCACTTTTGGGTATTTATCTGAAGAAATCCAAAACACTAACTCTGAAAGACATATGCACCCTTATGTTCATTGCAGCATTATTTACAATAGCCAAGATATAGAAGCAACCTAAATGTCCTTCTTCAGACAAGTGGATATAAAAAGAAAAAGTACATATACAAATGGAATATTACTCAGCCATAAAAAAGAGTAAAATCTTGCCATTTGTAACAACATGGATGGACCTAAAGGGCATTATGCTAAGCGAAATAAGTGAGACAGAGAAAGACATATGCCATACAATTTATCTTATATGTATAATTGAATAAACAAAATAAACAAACAAAATAGAAGCAAAGTCATAGATACAGAAAACAAATCCCTGCCAGATGGGAGGGCGATTAGCACATGGGTGAGGAAGCTAAAATGACTAAGAAGTACAAATTGTCATTTATAAAAATAATCATAGGTATGTAAAGCAAAGCATAGGGAGTATAGTTGATAATAATGCCATAACTATGTGTGATGTCAGATGAGTACGAGATTTATGGGGTTGATATGTTTTTAATTATTAAAATCTATAATCACTATGTTGCACCCATAAAAATAATATAATTTTGTATGTCAATATAAATTAAAAAATCAGAATTTAAAAAAATTAGATTGGCTCAGCAAGTTTTCCATGTCATTTCTCTAAATCAGGCATGTTAGATTAGATTTGGAAACACATATTAAAAAAGGCATTAAACCATTCAATTTCTCTATTAAATTATATTGCAATTGTATTGTAAAGTTTCGTCTACAGTATTATTAAATGTGTTATGATACAGTACACTTCCTTTATTATCCTAGTTTTCTTTTCACGAACTTGAAAGGTGGTGTGGCAGCAGAGATGCTCACGGTATCTCAAGAATATAACAAAACACCATTTTAATACCAACTTCAGTAGCATAGGAAAGGGGAGGGATGAAAACCTAAGTGAGATTGTGAAATAGGTTTCTACTTAAATGTGTTAGATGGCAAGAAAGGATCCCATGGGAAGTAGCAGACTCTATTACACAAACCATTTTAAATCTCACTTACGCAGAATGTTTATGAATACTCATATGTTGCCTGGAAGAATCTCATATCAAAACAAAGGGAGACAAGATAACCTAGAAGTCTTTTTCTTCTGTAGCCTCTATTATTTTATGATTCTGTACATAGGAAACATATATTAACATCTTAGGTGCAGTTTTAGATAGCATAGAATTGTTTGTATAGTTTTATAATTTGTACAGAAAGGTCAGGTGGTGTTCTATGGGCCAAAATACTACAGAAGAATACCCTGAAATTTTAAAAAGTATAATGTTAGTGTACCAGTACAAGCTTCTCTTCAACTGATCCATGGTTTATACTAATGCAGCCTAATGTGATTCTCTGTACAACAAGTTACTGAAATTCAAACTCAGTAGTTTGTGTTAAATGTATTGAACCTATGAATCATGATGATAAAAATTTCATTGAAAATCTAGTCTAGAGGGAAGAAAAAGTAAACTGTCTTCTTATTGACACATACCTTCCAAAAATGAGAAATGTCTTTGAAATATATTAAAAAATTGTAAATGAATATATAAGAAATTCTACAGTATTTATTTGTACTTTTAAAAACTACAATTATAATTGCAAATGAAGTCAACTCTAAAAATAGTGTGAAAACTTGATTGTCTACTTCAATTACTTCAAACTATCATTAATATGTACTTACACAGCTTGGTGAATATACTTTCCAGACAAAAATATCCTTTGGGATTATTTCTTAGATGCATAATTGTATGATTACAAAAGAAGAAGATTTGAGTGAGAAAGCTTACCTTAAAAAAAATGACATTTAGTACTTTTTAGACAGAAGTACTGGTTATGTAACATATGATTTTATTTCCAGAAAAACTGCATAAAGAGGAGACAGAGGTGGGGATGATGAGCATATTATAGATAAAAAAGAAACTTAAGGTACATATAATAAAATGTAATAGGTGAGACTCACTTGTGTTCAAATTTGAACAAACTAACTTTAAAAAATACATTTTCAGATAAGCAGAGAAATGTAAACACAAACCAGATAATAGGTACTATTAGATAATTAGTTATTTTAAAAGATCTTTATGAGTTCATGTTACCTAGTGGGACTTTTCTTGAAAAATGGTATGATGTCTGTGATTATCATTAAATAATTTATATGTAAGCACTAACAGTCATCCACATGAAATGGTAACTTAAAATACACATTATTGGTGAAATTGGACGATAAATTCAAAGGAGCTCATGATATTATTTTCTCTACATTTGTGTGTGCTTAGGAAACTTCCATATTTTTAAGAGAAATATATGATCATCATAATAATTAAAGTAATTGTAAAATGCATGAAGGAAAGAAAATACTCATAATCAGTTACCCTAAAGCTTCTCAATTCATTTAAAGTGTTTGTTGCTTTTGTTTTTCTAAATGTTTACAGTGATGCTTAGATTAAATAACACCAGTACAGAGAGATATTCTTTCTTTTGCAATACGAGGTAGGATGATTAAGTTTGCAAATTCATCCTAGAAAAAGTGCTACACACCTCATTGCTGAATATCACTATGGTTATGTTTGAAATACTCCCCTTGGGAAGCTATGCACTGATGCCAGTGCCTAGTCCACCCTTCAAAGCAATTTTGGAATGCCATCTTTTTCTGGAATAAACATCAGAGCTGTTGTCGTATTACCCTTGATATCTTGAATGTCATCAAAATGTCTTCCTTTCAGTATTTCCTGTATCTTCAGGTAAAGAAAGAAGTCATTGAGGGCTAGATCAGGTGAGTAGGAAGGGAATCCAATAGTTATTATCATTATTTTTACTGGCTAAAAACTTCCTCACAGACAGTGTTGTGTGAGCTGGTGCATTGTCGTCATGGAAGAGCCATGAATTGTTGGCAAAAATTTCAGGTTGTCTAACTTTTTCACGCAACCTTTTCATCACTTCCAAATAATACACTTGTTAACTGTCCAGTTTGGTACAAATTCATAATGAATAATCTGTTTAATATCAAAAAAGGTTAGTTGCAACAAGTTCATGAACATAATTGTTAGACCTTGTACGCACAACACTACCTATAGAAAACAAAAATATATTCATTTTCTTCATTGAAATTATTTCTGTTCCTTTCTGGAGATTCTGCTTGAGAGGCATTTTATGCAGACACTTTTGTTTTTATGTTCTCCTCTTTGGGTTTTAACATCAGTAATCAAGGATTTGAGTTGCAAAGGTATATTTATGCATATTCAAAACAGTATATATTTATTTCAGGCAGTTTTAAATCATTTAACAGACTCTCTATGATTGCTCCTAAACCCCACTTCACCGGAACAAATTTTGGGCACTGGCTATATAGTTGGTGAATTGGGGCTGATACTGTAAAAGAGAGCTCACAGGGAAAGGAGGTTCACAAGCTTATGCACATACTCGAACTTTTTTTATTTTTTTATTTTTTAAGTTTTATTTTATTTTATTTTTTTTTTTACATCCCTCACTCGAACTTTTAAACCTTGAATTTTTAGAGGGTAAATTGTCATTGTACAAGTAACCTATCAGAAACATTAATGTTGGTCATTTCAGATGCTTTCCAAAGGCTCCAGATAGCATTGTTTCTTATAGATCTACCTCTTTCACCTAAAAACAAACAAACAAAAGCCCTACCATAAGAACTCCTTAAACTCAAAGGTACAAGCATCTATCTTTTTTCCCTTTTGAAGTTACAGTACATATTCCAAAATAAAATCAGAATTCTGTAAATTCATTTTACAGAAGTTATTAGAACACTTTTCTATCCAGAATCTGATAGAGTTACCATTAATCACACTTAATATCTGCATCTATACTACACTGAACTTTGGGAATCCAGTCACACTCAATAAGACCTTTCTAACTTTTCTTGGGGCTTACAATGAGATCTTTAATTTCTTAGGTGTCTTTGAAATTAAGATAGTAAACTAACAGTCGATATTCTTAATACTCCTATTATGATAAACAAATATCAAGAGATTTAAAAACATCTATTTTCTGTTAAGTCTACATTGGAATAAAGGCATAGCTTACTGAGAAATATGAAAATGTGTGAAAATAATGCTAATTGTGAATAAGTCACACATTTGTGTAAAAGGAGCATAAGGAGAAGAGATAGATTTGCTCAGGTCACTTATTTTGAAAACTTAATCAACTTCACAGAGAAGTGGCCCACATATTATAATATTTCTCATTCTTTTTCAGTTCCTTGGGGGAAGATAAGTAAAATTTTGATGTTTCCATCCTGGTTGAATGATACACCTGTGGGACAACACACCGTCTATTAATAAATTTTGTAACTTGTCAAGTGCACTGAAAATGGTGGTCTACAGATGCTGAATTTCACATGATATTTAAGAAGTGTAACATAAATCATTTCTAGAAAATAGAGAAGAATAGTGCATTCAAAATTGTTTTAAATTCTGATCATACACCTATGTTCTGTGAGATGGGAGAAAAAAATATTTCGTATTTCTGCAGAGTTAGGGCTTTCTGAATAAATATTAGTAAAACATGTAACCTGTCCTAAAATGAAAATGTAAAAGTTAAATTATGACTAATTCATTTATAAGAGCCTGCCAAAACCAATATAGACCCTCTTAAATAGAGTCTCCAATGCCACCTAGGAACTTAATGATTCAATAACAATGCAAGGAATAAAAACAAGAAAAATTTAAAAAGACTTTAAGTTGAGATAATTATGGATTGCACAGAAAGTTGTGTTTCATTCACTCTTCTTCCAGCTTAATTCTATGTTAACATTTTGCAGAATAATATAGTGTAATATCAAACCAGGAAAATAGACTTTGGTGGAAACCATAGATATTCAGATTTTACCAGTTGTACATGCATATATGTATATGTGTGTATGTAGCTCTGTGCAATTTTATCACATGCAAAGCTTCATAAAAGCATACCTCCTATTAAAATATTTTCTCCTTGGAGTCTCCATCCCCAGACTCCAATATTCTACCCCTGTAGCCCATGTCCTTCTCTCCCCATCTCAAATCCCTAACAACCACTAACCTATTTTTCATCTTTATAATAATATTATGTATGTTCACACATTATAAAAGTAGAATCATGCAATGTGCATGCTTTTAAATTAGCTTTTCATTCAGCATGATTTCCTAGAGGTTCATGGAAGTTGTGTGTATCAATAGTTTTGTTTCTTTGTGTTGTTGATTAGTGTCTCCTGATATGAATGTACTACCAATTGCCTAACCATTCACTGTTAAAAGACATTTTGAGTAGTTTCCAGTTTTTAGCTATTATTAATAAAATTTCTATGAACCTTCAAATTTTAATCTGAAAATGTTTTCAATTCTTTAGGATATTTGCCCACGGATGTGATTGTTGGGATATACAGTGAGTCCATTTTTCTCAGTTTAAAAGAAACTTCCAACTACTTTCCAGAGTGACTGTACATTTTCACATTCCCACCAATAAGGGGTGAGTGATCCAGTTTCTCTGAATCCTCGTCAGCATTTGGTGGAATCACTAATTTTACATTTAGCCATTCTGTTGGATGGATAGTGATATCTCATGGTAGTTCTAATTTGCATTTTTCTCATGGTTAATGATGTTGACGTTTTCTCAAGTGCTTATCTATCATCTATATATCCTCTTTTAATAAAATATCTGTTGATGTCCCTTGATCATTTTCTAATTAGACTATTTGATTATTTTTACTGTTTATATGTTCTAGATACAAATTCTAGGTCAGATATATAATTTGCAATTTTTTCCCCAGTCTAAAATTTGTCTTTTCATATTAACAGGATGTTTTACAGAGCAAGTGCTTTTAATTTTGATGAGGTCAAATTTATCATTATTTTTTCTTTCTTGTATTGCATTTTTATTGTTGTGTAAGAATTCTTTTGCCAGTCTTGTTCCCAATGATTTTCCACTATAAATTGTATAGTTTTATGTTTTACATTTAAATCCATGATTCTTTTTGAGTTAAATTTTGTATACAGTATGAGGTTTAGTTTAAGATTCATGTATTTGCTTATAAATACTCAACTGATCCCACATCATTTGTTGAAAAAACTAACCTTCCTCTATTGAATTGCTTTGGCATCTTTATCAAAATGAGTATATTTATGGGGCTCTATTCCTGAGTTCTTAAGATATTTTTATGAAGGTATCTATAAAGCATTATATTACCCAGAAAAGAAAAAAATAAAGGCAGATGATCAACTTGCATTTAAGCAGAGAAAAGGACAAACTATGCTTCCTATCCTGATTCTACTGTTTGAGATTGATCTATAATAGGGGATTATCACATCAGTGCAGTATGATTGACTCAATCTGAATTCATTCTTAATCAAGGAAATAATATCCACATGCAGGATCTCAATTTTTATATAGAAATTGATGGTCCTTGGGTCCTGCCACATCTCTGTACTGAGCCAGAAATACATTTTCATTTTGTCCGGGATATTTTTCAATTGAATATCCCACAGACATCTCAATTTAATTAAGTTTAAATCTGAATTCATGATCTACCCAGGATAATGAGATGACACATTCTTTTACTGCTTTCATGATTTCAGTTAATAACACTTTTATTCATCAGGTACCTAAACACATTGTATTTTTCTCTTGATTTCTAAAATCCAACAAATTACCAAATACTGCCAGATAAGTATCCCAAATATCATTAAATCATGTCCACTATCTCTATTTTCAACAGTTACTGTTTTAATTTATATTTTTAATACTTCTTTCTTGGACTGTTACAATAGTATTACCTTGGCATTCTGAATCCATTGTCATGTCACTATTTAGTTAACAGTGGTTTCCTCAATGTTTTTGCTCACATGGCCTAGAAGTAAAACCCATAACTAAATCATTAAGTTTCCCTTTCATCATCTGTAAAATGAAGGTTAATTTACCAATGTTTTAATGTCATTCCAAGTACAAAATTAATTAACAATTGACATAAGCTACTTAGCCCTATGACTGGTATTTAACTGCTCAATAAATGGTAACTATTTTCAATATCATTAGTAAGTTATACAAAACCTTTGATATTTGAGACCTTGTCTACATTTTCAGTTGTTCTCAAATCATTCTCAAACTTCCATGAGTATCTTAAACTTCCACCCTAAAATAGCCCAGTTGCTCCATAGTGATTGAATTTGCACACATTCTTCAGGATTCTGATCAAGCACCACCCGGTTGATAAGCCATTGCCTCTACTCCTTGAATAGTAAGGTATTATTTCTCTTTCATTTCTAAAGTTATATATATATATATATATATATATATATATATATATATATATACACATATATACACACATATATATACACATATACACACACACACATATATATATACACACACATATATATGTGTGTACACATATATATATTAATTAAATTAAAATTTAAAATACGTTTTTAATAATTTTATAAATATTTTATATTTTCCTCACATATTCATAACACATTCTCTTTAGTGTAACTACAATAAAAAATGGTTGTGTTTCATTTTCTTCATTTATGCACTCAACTACATATCTATATCCTGATAAAACTCTCTTTGATAGATTTTTCCTAAAACAAGAAATTATTATAAACATGATCTTCAACTTTATTTCTTTTCTTTTGATAAATCATGTATACATCTATATGTCTGGAGTTATAGTGATCCAACACTATCTTTTTAATTTACTTATATGCACACAAATCCACACATATACAAATATAGAATTTCATGTAAATGATACCATTTATGGTAGGAGGTTTCTGAAAAATTTATTTTATTTTTCTTTCTTTTTTTTTCTTATATTTCATAATATTTTCCTACATCCCACATCCACTCAATAATAGCTATGAGGCTATGTTTCATGTTTCTGCATCATCATGAACATATGGAAAATTACAAAATACACATTTTTGTTATTACTTGCTTTTAGAAACATTTATATTGTTAAAAGTTCTCTTGGATTTTTTTGCACTCAATCATTATGGAGATAGACTAAAAATCACTTAAATAGTTTTAATTGCTTCTTTTTACTGCTTCTATAGAATACATAAAATTAATCAATTGTTCCCCAGTTCGTCTCAATTCACATTGATGCCTTCTTTTGCCATTATAAAAAGTGTTCCTATACACATGCATATCCATGAATGTTTCTCTTTCTTTCTGTTTTTTTTTAATCAACAGAGCAGCCATAATGAATAAAAGCATAATCATCTCAAATTTTTGATATTGTGATACGATTTGCCTTTGCCCCAACAATGAAAAGCAACACCCTTACATTTGTCTGCCTTTGAATGTCTGATGGTGGTAAAATAATAAAGCAACTCTACCTAAATTTTTATTTGTGTACTTAGTAAAATATATTATTACAAAGTTGTAGTTTTTTTTTTTAACATTTTTGGGTTTTTTTTGCCCCATTGTATTTGCTTCTATAAATTGTCAATTCTTATCATTCACCAATTTTTTTTGTTTTAGTGACTGGTGTAGTAGATTTGTACAATTCGGCTAGGCTTAACTATAATTCCCAAAGTTCATTTATTATTATTTTTTTTGGATGTTTCTGGTTAGGGTAGAATTTCAAATCATATTCTTGAAAAATTTGGAGACTTAAAAAAAAAGGAGTAACCACTTGATAGCTCAGACTCGTTGCTGATTTGCTGGTTTACCTGTTGTTTCACTAGCAAGCTGGACCTGAAACTTCATTATTATTATTATTCATTATATAACTTTGTGTATATCTCTATATCAATGATGAAAAGAGATATTTATCATACCATGCATGAGATAAGAAAGGAATAGAGATATTAGGGTTGCTAATTTAATGTTGGTTTTAATAATTCTCACTGTTGATGCCTCCCATAAGAAGTAAAAGAACCCATGTGCTGTGATTATTGATTTCTCAATGCCTGGAGATTTTCTCTTTTAGAGAACCAAAGAGATGAACGAAAAATTATATAGGCATAGATTAATGGACAATTCCTTGATGTGATCTAAATGGATTTTCTGAATTTCTCTGGTCATTACATGCCTAGCACTAATTCCTCAGGAAGTTTGGCAGTCTGTGTGTGTGTGTGTGTGTGTGTGTGTGTGTGTGTGTGTTTTCCTTTAAACAAAGGTTTTATATTAAGAATAAATCTTTAGAAGTATAGAAATAAATCCTTAGTTGTTTGAATTCATAAGAATACTTTCCCCAAAGTGCAGTTGTTAATATTATTCTTTTTCTCTCAAATATTCTTGTTGTCTGCAACTGGTAAGAAATAACATAGAAAATGTTTGTCAATATATCACAGAAGAAAATGTCATAGATGTGTCCCATCCTTTTCAAGTCCAATCGGTACCCCCACTGGATTTGTCAATATTTCATTTTGATAAAAATAAATGGGTTGAGGATGAGATTTGATCAGATTCGATGAGTTTTATAAGAGGAAATAGAACTCAGCAGTACTTGATAAAAATGCTAAATGACTGAAAATAACCCTAAAATGTTCTGAAATCTTTGCAGACACACTTCTGCAGATTTCATGATGTTATGGATGGTAAGAAGAGGTATACAATAAATACGGATCTTTTTACCCTTTAGTTTAGAAAATATAAAATGATAATTATAGTCAAGTAAAGGAACTTTCATGATTTAAATGTATGTAGACTTTGTCTTGGATATATGAATTATTGAGTATCTTGATGAATCAATGAACATTTATTAGCAATACATTTTTTTTTGTAGGAAGTATGTCTCCAGAATTGGAAGAAAAAAATTCTCAAATGAGAAGAGAAAAAAAAAAATGAGAAAAGTATAGCATGTAGCTGTAAGAATTAAACAAGTGTAGGAGTAATGAAAAAAAATCAAATAAATCTTATAAGTAGACACATGAGGAAAAAGACACATTTACACTTATGATATTAATATTTTCAAGAGAGAAAAAGCATCAAACCTCTCATCAAATATTAAGATTATTAGAAGGGATGTCTTCAAAATGGCGACATGAGGTGAGCCTCTGTAAATCTCCCCTGGAATTTACAACTAATCGAACAACTATAACTCCACAAAGGACTCCCTGCAGAGCAGACAGGCAAGAAGAAGAGGCCCACTACTGAATTCACCTAAAGGTGGGCGAATTGTGTGAGTGGGGGAGGAGGGAAGGGAGAAGTGCTGAGACATTAGCCGCAGGATGCAAACCTAGCTCAGTGCTCCAAGCTCAATGCATCCAGATACTACTGCAGTTGCGGAAGAGGGAAGAACTTGGACTGCTAGGGCTCCACTTATGGCCCATAGGGCTGAGGGGACATATAATAGGTTGAGCCCAATGCATACGGCAGAGACCTCGGAGAAAAGACTGAGGGAAGAAGGCTGAAAATGGTGGTTTAAGCCCTCACTACTGAGCAGAGAACGGAAGGCACTAAAACTAGCTGCCCTCTCCCTACCATCCGAGAGCTCACCCCGCTCCCACCAACCCGGTGCTAGAAGCAGAATAGTAACAGTGTCAAATCAAAAGAACAGAATATTTGCTGTTCTGAGAACTGTAGACCGCAGACACAGATTCGCAGCAAAATTAGTTTCGGCAAAAGGGAGGGAACTGAGGAAGCAGGACCAGCTGTGGTGGTGGTCTCCGCCATTGCGCTGGGCCACCTTACCCCACCACTGGCCCCACCTATCTGGGCGGATCCCTCCAGGAGCAAACAGAACTGCTGAAACACACAGGCACTGAATCTGGTGCAGGAAGAGCTTTGGAACTTAAAAGCTCTCAACATGCTCACATGGACACTGCGCCCAGTGACCCAAGCGAACTATTAACAGAGGAGAAGCCTATTTCCCAGGGAATCCCCCCATTGTGTGAGAAGGTGGAAAAGTGCAGAGAAAACATAGCGCTACTGTGTGAGAGAGTAAAAAAAAAGCTGCGGTCAGAGAGAAAATAAACATTCTACCAAAAAGTATAGGAAAACAAAAGAAAGACCCCCTCCTATCAACCTGTTGCAGTAGCCACTGCTGTAGATGTCTAGGAAGAGAAATAAAAAAACAGTAATTGCCATGAATAACCAAGGCAACAAGACAGCTCAGAAAGAAAGTGAAAAGTCTCCAGAAAAGGAACTTAAAGATATGGAAATATGTGACTTAAATGACAGAGAATTCAAGATTGCAGTTCTGAAGAAACTCAACGAGATGCAAAAAACACAGAAAGGCAATTTAATGAAATCAGAAACACAATCAAAGAACAACATGAGCATTTTACGAAAGAGATTGAAATTTTAAAATAGAAGCAAAAAGAATGTCTGGAGATTAAGTGCTCACTAGAATAAATTAAGAATAAAATAACCAGCTTAGGTAGTAGAGGTGAGCAGATGGAGGAAAGAATTAGTGACATCGAAGATAGAAACCTGGAAATGACAAGGATGGAAGAAGAAAGAGACTTGAGACTTAAAAGAAATGAAAGAACTCTACAAGAACTTTCTGACTCCATCAGAAAGAGCAATATAAAAATAATGGGCATACCAGAAGGAGAAGAAAGAAGGAAGGGAACAGAGAATATATTCAAACAAATCGTCGATGAGAACTTCCCAAACTTGTGGAAAGAACTGGATCCTCGAATCCAAGAAGCAAATAGAACACCTAATTACTTCAGTCCCAACAGGCCTTCTCCAAGGCACATTGTATTCAAGTTGTCTAAAATCAAAGACAAGGAAAGAATCCTCAGGCAGCCAGGGAAAAGAAGACAGTAACCTACAAAGAAAAGCCCATGAGATTATCATCAGATTTTTCAGCAGAAACTCTACAAACCAGAAGGGAGTAGAACCAAATATTCAAATTATGGAAAGAGAGAATTTATGAGCCAAGAATAATATAACCAGTAAAGATAACCTTTAGATATGAAGGAGGAATAAAGACATTTTCAGACATACAGAAACTGAGGGAATTTTCAAATACACGTCTACACTACAAGAAATACTAAAGAAGATTATTTGACCACCATCAACAGGAACAATTTGTGGAAACAAAAACATAAAAAGAGGGAGAGTAAAGGCCTGAACTGGAATATGGGAATGGAGAAAGTAGGCATGCTGAAAAAAATGGAATTCTCTAAATATCAAACTTTCTTTTACATAAACTTAAGGGTAAACACTCAAAAATATCCAGAATTAAAATATATTATGTAGTAAATGAAGAAACAGAGGGAAACATCATAGAATACCACCACACAGAAATAACAGACAACAACAAAATGGCAAAGAAACAATGGAGACACAGCCTTACCAGAAAACTAAAGATAGAATGACAGGAAATTCTCACATATCAATAACCACCCTAAATGTAAATGGACTGAACACACCAATCAAAAGCTACAGAGTAGCAGACTGGATCAAAAACCTAAACCCAATCATATGCTGTATCCAAGAGACACATATCAGCTACAAGAACAAGCATAGACTCAAAGTGAAAGAGTGGAAATTGACACTCCAAGCAAATGATATCCAGAGAAAATCAGGTGTAGCCATCCTGATATCAGATGAAACATACTTCAGGGTGAAAAGGGTAACAGAAGACAAAAATGGACATTTCATAATGGGAAAGGGGACTATACAATAAGAAGACAAAAGAGTCATTGATATTTATGCCCTCAATCAGGGAGCACCGTAGTATACCAAGGAACTACTAACAGAACTAAAGGGAGAAATTGACCAAAACACAATTATACTAGGGGACTTAAATACATCATTGACAGCTATGGATAGATCATCCAAACAGAAAATAACTAATGAAATAGAGCCTTTAATGACACATTAAATGAAATGGACATAATTGACATATATAGAGTATTTCATCCTAATACATCAGACTATACATTTTTTTCTAGTGTACATGGGACATTCTCAAGGATAGACCATATATTGGCACATATAATCAGCCTCAACAAATTTAAGAAGATTGAAATAACCAAGCATATCCAAGGCTTTGAAATTGGATATCAACTGCAAAAAGAAAGCAGTAAAAAACACAAATACATAGAGATTAAACAACATACTTTTAAAGAACGACCAGGTCAAAGAAGAAATTGGAGGAGAGATCAAAAGATACATAGAAACAAATGACAATAAAAATACATCCTACCAAAATTTTTGGAATGCCGCAAAAGCAGTTTTAAGAGGGAAATTTATATCATTACAGTCCTATCTCAAGAGACAAGAAAAATTCCAAACCAATAACCTCATGTTACACCTTAAAGAACTAGAAAAAGAAGAACAAGTGAAACCCAAAGTCAGCAGAAGAAAGGAAATAACAGAAATCAGAGCAGAACTACATGAAATAGAGAACAAAAAGACAATAGAAAAAATTAATGTGACAAAGAGCTGGTTCTTTGAAAAGATTAACAAAATTGACAAACCCTTGGCTAGACTCACTAAGATAAGAAGAGGGAAGACACGAATTAAGAAAATCAGAAATGGAAAAGGGGAATTTATCACGGACACCACAGAACAAGGAATCATGCAAAAATACTATGAAGGACTATATGCCACCAAATTCAATCATCTAGAAGAAATGGACAAGTTCTTAGAAACATATAGCTTTCTGAGGCTGAACCATGAAGAACTAAAAAATCTAAACAGACAGATCACCAGTAATGAAATTGGATCAGTCATCTAAAACCTTCCAAAAAGCAAAAGTGTGGGACCAGATGGCTTCACCAGTGAATTCCACAAAACCTTCAACGTGGATCTAATATCAATCCTGCTCAAACTTTTCCAAAAAATTAAAGAAGAGACAGTACTCCCTAACTCATTTTATGAGGCCAACATTACCCTGATACCAAAACCTTGTACAGACTAATATCTCTGATAAATACTGACACAAAAATCCTAAACAAAATTCTAGCAAATCGAATACAACAATGCATTAAAAAGATTATTCATCATGACCAAGTGGGGTTCATCCCCGGGGCACAAAGATGGTTCAACATCCGGAAATCCATCAATGTGATACATCACATAAACAAAACAAAGGACAAAAATCATATGAATATATCAGTTGATGCAGAAAAAGCATTTGGCAAGATACAACATCCATTTATGATTAAAATACTTAATAAAATAGGTGTAGAAGGAAAATACCTTAACATAATAAAGGCCATAGATGACAAGCTCTCAGCTAATCTCATAATTAATGGTGAAAAACTGAAGCCCTTTGCTCTGCATTCAGGAACACGACAGGGCTGTCGCCCATCACCTGTGCTTTTCAACATAGTGTTGGAAGTTCTTGCCAGAGCAATCAGGCAAGAGAAAGAAATAAAAGACATCCAAATTGAGAATTAAGAAGTTAAATTGTCACTCTTTGCAGATGACATGATGCTATATATAGAAAACCCTAAAGACTCCACCAAAAAGATATTAGAAACAATCAATGAATACAGTAAAGTTTCCGGCTACAAAATCAACATACAAAAGTCCATTGCATTCCTATATACTAACAAAGAAATCTTAGAAAAAGAAATGCAAAAAACAATTCCTTTTGCAATTGCAGCAAAAAGAATAAAATAGCTAGGAATAAACTTAACCAAAGATGTGAAAGACCTACATGCTGAAAATGATAAGACATTTATGAAAGAAGTTGAAGAAGACACAAAGAAATGGAAAGACATTCTGTGCTCATGGATTGGAAGAATCAAATTGTTAAAATTGCCATGTTACCCAAAGCATTATACAGATTTAATGCAATCCCCATAAGAATCCCAATGGCATTTTTTAAATAAATAGAACAAACAATCATGAGATTTGTTTGGAACCACAAAAGTCCCCGAATAGCCAAAGCAATCTTAAGAAAAAGAACAAAACTGAAGGTATCACACTCCCTGACTTTAGCTTGTACTACAGGGCTACAATAATCAAAACAGCATGGTATTGGCAGAAAAACAGACACATAGACCAATGGAATGGAATTGAGAACCCAGAAATAAAACCACATAAATATGGACAGATAATTTTCGACAATGAAACTAAAAACATACAATGGAGAAAAGACAGCCTCTTCAATAAATGGTGCTTGGAGAATTGGATAGCCATGTGCAAAAGAATAAAACTGGACTGTTTTTATCTGTCACCATGTACCAAAATTAATTCAAAATGGATCAAAGACTTATGCATAAGACCTGACACAATAAACTGCATAGAAGAAAACATAGGTTCTAAACTTATGGACCTTGGGTTCAAAGAGCATTTTATGAATTTGACTCCAAAGGCAAAGGATAAAAGCCAAAATAAACAAATGGGACTATATGAAACTGAAAAGCTTCTGCACAGCAAAAGAAACCAATGACAAAATAATGAGGCAACCAACTGGATGGGAGAAGATTTTTGCAAACAGTGCCTCTGATAAGGGGTTAATATCCAAAATATACAATGAACTCATGAAACTCAACAACAACAACAACAACGAAAACAATGACATTGAAAAATGGGCAGACGACCCAAACAGACATTTCTCCAAAGAGGACATACAAATGGCAAATAGGCATATGATAATGTGCTCAACATCACTAATCATCAGAGAAATGCAAATAAAAACCACAGTGAGATATCACCTCACCCCAGTCAGAATGGCTGTCATCAATAAGACAAATAGTGACAAGTGTTGGTCGGGCTGTGGAGAAAAAGGAACCCTTATACACTGTTGGTGGGAATGCAGACTGGTGCAGCCGTTATGGAAGGCAGTGTTGAGGTTTCTCAAAAAATTACAAATAGAATTACCATATGACCCAGCAATTCCTCTCCTGGGTATCTACCCAAAAATTTGAAAACATTTATACATAAAGACACGTGTGCTCCAATGTTCATTGCAGATTTGTTTATGGTGGCCAAGACATAGAAGCAACCAAAATGTCCTTCAATAGATGAATGGATAAAGAAGTTGTGGTATATATACACAATGGAATACTATTTGGCGGTAAGAAAAGATGATATATGAATATTTGTGACAACATGGATCGATCTTGAAAGTATAATTCTAAGCGAAATAAGTTAGACAGAAAAAGCAGAGAACCCTATGATTTCACTGATATGTGGTATATAAATCAAAAACAACAAAAGAACAAGACAAACAAATGAGAAACAAAAACTCATAGACACAGACAATAGTTTAGTGGTTACCAGAGGGTAAGGGGGGAGGAGGGTGGGAGATGAGGGTAAGGGGGATCAAATATATGGTGATGGAAGGAGAACTGACTCTGGGTGGTGAACACACAATGGGATTTATAGATGATGTAATACAGAATTTTACACCAGAAATGTATGTAATTTTACTAACAATTGTCACCCCAATAAATTAAATAATAATAATATTAATAAAAAGTTTAAAAAAAGATTATTAGAAGCAGAATATAATTGATAATTCTTGGTGTTCCTTGTCAAAAAATTTATTTGGATTACAGAATATCTGAAGAATAACCGTATTTCTCTAATTTACTCTCATCTAGCATGATGTGCCATGTTGTTTTTGGTTTGTAGAATCTAAACTTTTTCCTGTAGCTGATTCTACCTGACTCCAACCTCTAGATTTTGTCAAGTCCTGAACCAGTTTTTAAGGTTGATAATCTTTACACTAAAAATACTAGAGCTAATTATTAACTCACTCTTTGTTCCCAACATAAAACACATCTCTCGTAATCCATATGCTTGAGTTATTGATAAATCCATAGCGTAGCATAAAACCCTATTATCCCACCATTTCTTTTTATTATCATGTACTAGAAAAACATTTTATATTTAATCTCAAAACCTATACTTGGTGATCTTTTTTTTACGTGACAGACTTGCCTAGTACTGACTGTTTGGCTGCCTGTATTTCATGAATTATCCCCAAATTTTCACTATCCTCATTCACAAGTCATCTAAATATCTTTAATAATATTGAAATGATTAACTATAACTTGACATCTGTTTTCAAATATATAGTATAACATTTTTTTCTACTTTAACTTTTTCTTAAGTTGTTCAATTGAACTTGTACCCAAATTAATTAAAATGAAAAATATGGTAATCAATCCACTGAACTGTGAGAATAATATTTTTTTGTTTGTTTGTTTAAGATACTAAGTTTTGGGGTGGGTTGTTATGAGTAGATAACTGCTACAGAAGTATGTAAAATAATACAGAAATAGCTTCTGCCATAAACAAAATTTAAACCACGTATGTTGAATTTGATATGAGGCAACAAGCTCAGACTGGCAATGAAAAGGGAAAACTGTTAGAAAAGTCTGGAAATGGCATTTTCCATTATGTAACAGTGAAATAATAGAGGAATGTTGACTATGATGACTTGTAACATGGGAAAAATGTATATAATGAACTTATGGACATTGACAGGTGATTTCCAGGTAGAAATTTGTACATATCATTGGCTTTCATTTAATTATCTATAATAATATGCAAGAAAAATATGAATGAAACTCAAAAATTACAAATGGCACACATAATTTAGTTAGAATATAGATGATCCTGAACTTTGTGATTTATAAAATAAAACCTGCTATCAATTCCAGGCTCTTAAGTTTAACAAAAATCTCAAGGCCAGAAGTAGCTTGAAGATCAAAAAAAGAAAACAAAGAAAGGAGAAGAAATGTAGGTAAAGACCAACGATTAAGACTACTGAATGACCTAAGTTGTTTCCTAGTATTCTTACTCAAGCAGACCAAAAGGATGCTGAGAATGTTAAGAAAATTGTCATAGAAGCCTGACATCTTCATAGTTAACAGACATCTGCCAAAAAACTAATTGTGAGTGTGGCAATTTAGGCATGCAGAGGAACCAATCAGGTTTGCAGGAAACCCACAGGATATTTAAGAACTTTATATTAGTGAAAGTAATGCCAGTGTGGACTAAAAAGATTCAAATGAAAAATAAAAAAAAGGATCGTTAAGCCCCTGACATGCCATGAACAGGAATCAGATTGAGAAAGACAGTAAGCTACGCACATTAATTTTTTAAGAAAAAAAAAAAAAAGGTTCAGATGATAGGGCACAGATACTTAAACAATGATCAACCAGAACCTACTTTAGGGAATGAACATAAGCCAAATCAAGAAATGTCCCATGACTTCAAAATTGAGAGAACTGTGTAACTGCCACATTCCTATGATACAGTGTCTGTCACGTATCTCCCATTTTTCCCCGTTTTACTTATGAGGTCTGACAATAAGTTCACAAACTTGTTGCAAAGATGTTGCTAACCTTTTTTGATATCAGAGGGATTGTTCATTATGAATTTCTACCAACTGGACAAACAGTTAACCAAGATTACTATTTGGAAGTGCTGAAAAGGCTTCATGCAAAAGTTAGACGACCTGAGCTTTTTGCCAACAGTTCATGGTTCTTGCATCACGACAATGCACCAGCTCACATGGCACTGTCTGTGAGGGAGTTTTAATCAGTAAACAAATCACTATATTGGAATACCCTCCCTACACACCTGATCTGGCCCCCAATAACTTCTTTCTTTACACAAATATAAAGGAAATATTGAAAGGAAGATATTTTGATGACATTTAGGACATCAAGTGTTATATGATGACAACTCTGATGGCCATTCCAGAAAAAGAATTCCCAAACTGTTTTGAAGGGTGCACTAGGTGCTGGCATTGGTGCATAGCTTCCCAAGGGGAGTACTTAGAAGGTGATTCTAGTGATATTCAGCAATTAAGTATGTAGCACTTTTTGTAAGATGAGTTCGTGAACTTAATTGTCAGACCTCTTAGGAGTGACTTTTACTGTTGCGCTGTCCTTGTATCATCACTGTATGTTTCCATTGTGAATCAATTGAAGCCATATCTGAGAAGCTATCACTGCATACAATTTCAAAGCATGAGATTTTGGGCTCAGTGCCTGATGCCATGATTGAATGAGATATTTGGGAGTGTTAGAATTCTATACATACAATTTTTTCTGTTGGGGGACATGAATCAACTAGGAGGAAATTACTGTAGATTGTTACATTAATATGTACACTCCTCCTTATGTGCATAGCCTTTGACAGTTCACTCCCACGTTGACTCTAGTACAATGTATCTTCAGACTTTGCTGGCCAATGAAACACAAGAACACTCATACCAGCAGAGATTTAAAAAATATTTATACACTTTGGTCTTGTCCTCTTTTGCTGTTTTTGGTATCACATAACTGCTATATAAAGAACTCCCAACTAATGTGCTATATAGGACACATGTAACTCAATTGCAGCTGTTATATCATTCAACAACAGCCTGACAACTTCCAGAAAAGTGATTAAAGCCATCCTACGTTAGCTAGCCACCTGCTGACCTAACAGACGATGTCAGTAACATAAGCAAATTCAACTAATTTAACTGAGACAGTACAAACTTGAAGAACCATAACCCAACCCACAGAAACTTGAGAAAAATGAATGACTTTTTAAGAGCCTGTATGTTTCAAGGTATTTTGCTATAATGCCAAGTTGACTGATAAAAACAATTCATCAAATTTTATAATATATTTTCTGTTGGGTAATATAGATGTGTCCACGGCAATTGACCCAAAAGAACAGATAATTTTATAGGATACATTTTTATTATATTAATATCTACAATATGCAGAATAATAATGTCAGTATAAGAAAATGGAGAAAGGAAATACCAATTATTTCAGAACTTCACACAAAGGATATACATGTTTAAGAAGTAAGATAGATGCATATTTTAAGGGGGTGGAGTTTGTAGGGTAATACTATAAATTAGCCAATTAGAGGGAAATTGAACATTTAAAAATTGCCCAAGGGATTTTTAGAGTTGAAGCACTTTTCCAAGAAAATCAGTACAAATATATGAAGAAGTTATGTAGCACAATTTGTCACAAGTTTATTGATAAAATTAGTCAATTTGGTCTCAGAAGTAATTACTATGTCAGTAAATTTTCAAGGCCCATCCTGGGTAATGACGGTACAAAGACTCAATGACTTTGCTTCAAAACAAAACAAAACAAAACAAAACAAACAAAAAAACCAAAACAAAATGTAGTAGGGGATTAAAAATATATTTAGGAATTAATATAGCTAAAAGGAGGACCATATACTTCTTATCGTTGCTTTGATTATTTCAAGATAAAGAATATTAGACAAGATTTGTAGTCAAAATTGAATAATTTAGTGTATAGTGGTAGTCGAGTCTCATTGCTAACCTGAGCATGTGACAGAAAGACATTATGATTTTTAATATTAACATCTGGTTACTTCTCCTTTGACTATTTGTTCCTATGAAGTAACTATACCACTAAATCTACATAATTAGTTTCTAAAATATTGGAGTTTATTCTTGCATATAAAGTGGATAAAATCTAATCTAACAAACCGGTCAAATTGCTTTAGATAGAGTAACACTACTTCAGACTTAAACTGGAACTCCGATGTCTTAGTTTTCTCAATAAAATATATGAAACTCATAGCCAAAGTTTCTGTTTCACGGCTAAGGGGTTAATCTGTTAGAAAATGATAATTACAAAAACACTATAAAAATAATTATATCACTTATTGTCAGTTACACAATAGCAGATTACCTAGATCCTATCCATGATGTAATTCAGGAAAACTGTTTTGTTGGTTGCTACCTCTTGTGGTCTTACAATAACATCTGGAAATATTGTACACAGACTATTTCTAAATTCAAAATAAAAAGGTTTGGATATTCTAAATTTTTCCACATCATGAAAACAAAAACATAACTATGATTGTATTTTATTAGGACTTGAATTTATTTCTCCCAAAATGTGTTAAAAATAGTTTCCTTTTTTATTATTTTTAATGAGATGAAATTAAATATTAATAAATGTATTGCTTAAATCATCGGATTTGTTTTTATAAATCATCATTCCAGTTGAGCAATTGCATGTGAATATTCATTAATTTATTAACAAAATCCTGTGATTTAAACTTCAAACATAAAATTATATATATATATATATATATATATATATATATATATATATATATATATATATATATATATTTGATCCAAATAAAATAATACAAAGAATGCACACTTAACTAATTCACGTATTTGGTATATTGATTACAATATTTCTAGTGTTTCATGGTCCATTTCTTATGGATTTACACTATTTAGTACCAATGGTGTCCCTGATGTGTGAACAGATCTGATTCGGATTCTTCTGATAAGATTTGACCATTATATACCTTGGAGATATCCAGTCTTTTGAGCAGCATCACAGAACTTATCAGCTTCCAAAAGGGAGAATAATTTTGCCTAGACATAGGTGTACTTCACTTATTCCTTAAGAGTCCACATTGGAAAAACCATGTCCATACCTCCATCCAGACCTAATGAAAAGTAAACTTTTCATTTTAGTCCCCAGGTGATTGAGTCAAATAATACAAAGTCCTTGGCTCCTCTTTCATAAGCTGCTATTGCCAGTGAGTAGAGACTCTTCCAACTGACTCCATTTGTTTTCCTTTCCTCCAAACAAGGGATCTGGTCTATCAGGAGAATGCCAATCCCAACTTTTTCATTGAGAAAAAAATACTTTTATCAGATTAAACAACTATTATTCAACAAAACATAAAGGATATGTTTAGTTGGTATTGTTTTGAGGCTAGATTCATTCTTTTCTTTCAAGTAGAAGTGAGGACATTGTTGGCTGCTACTCTTTGAGGATGTCTCCATATGACCTCCCCTTAGTGGGAAAGCAGGACTGATATAGTTGATTTAACCGCCCTTTCTTTGCAGCCGAATGTTTCTCTTGAGATGTAGGCATCAAGGAAGGTTCTGAGCCTTTATGTGAAATGGTGCACAGACTGCTGTTTCAAACCCCATGCAGCCAAGCAAGGTTTTAGCATCAGTTTTCACTACGCACAATTCTATGGTAAAATGGACTGTTTTCTTTGTACTGAATTTTCCTCCAATCTAAGACCAAAGAAGATTCTCACCAAAGAGACAACAGCAGAGATATAACTCTTTCTATAATTGGTTCACAAAATTCCAAGTCTATATAGGATCAAGAATAAAGAGGAGAAGGAGGTAATGTACTTTCCTCTCTCCCCAGTGTGATAATTTGTCACAGGCATTGAGTCAATACTGCTCTTGCAAGTGAGAAAGTGAAATGAGTTAGGATATGCCTTTCATACACACTATGGACAATGGTTTCCTTTCCAAAATCTGTGCATCAACATCATCAGGAATAGTTTCCTTAAGTTTCAATTAAATTGCTTTTTCGGTAAGAGACATCAAAAATAATTGTCATCTTTTAAATATATGGTCATCTAGTCTTAATGTAGTCTGGTTACAAAAAAGGATAACCTCTGAATGACAGTCTTCTGTAAAAATAGAAAGACATTTTCCAAATAGTAAGATTTTGCCCATCAGAACATTATTGACTGATAAAAAAAGAAAACTTTATTTTAGGTGTTGTGAACCACTTTCTTTCTATCCTCTTCTATTTTACAAATCTAACCACCTTCTTCCTATTTCACTAGGATTCACTTGATATACACGTTCAATTGAGAACTTTTATTATTATTACTATTATTATTTTACAGTATCTACTTATTTGAGAATGTTGAGAGCATTGCTAAGGGCATCTCTCAAAGCCACTGCCACCATTTCTGGGGCTGATCCTCACCTCCTATCTTAGGTTATATGCCGCATATACCAAGTTTGTCCACCCCAGCTGGATTCCTCTGCTATCATCAAAAAGACCTCTAGCCTGACAGAGTTTACCATCAAGTATCTCTTGAGGTTTCAAGGAGCCACAAATGCCTTCTGCTCTTTGAAATTTGCAAAACATTGTAAGGAAGGGAATGCCTCTATCCATTTACATTTAAGCCTTTCAGAGGATTATAGAAGCATACTGTGAAATACTTTTTCATGAAAAAATACTATTTATTTGTTCTTGAAGCCTGGGTCTCTCTAGAATAGGATTTTTTGAAGCTGTCACCCTTGATATTCTAGGCTGGATCCTTTCCGTAGGGAGATTTGTGTTCATTATAGATGGGTAGTAGCATCTCTGACTACTACTCATTAGATGCAGACACCACCTTCACCATTTGTAACAAACAAAAAATATCTCCAGGCACTGTCAAATATTCCCTGAGTGGCAAAATTGAGAACCACCTTTTGAGGACCATTGCTCTAGAATATGAGTAAAGTTACATGGGGCTGATCCATGGAGCAAATTTGGAAAAACAAACAAACAACAACAAAAGCATTTTCACAAAAGTCACATTTTCTTCCAAATAAGATTTTATAACTAAGAAAAGTTTGCATGAGTGACTCCTGCCTTATGTTGCCAGAGTGTACTGCCAGTCAGTGAACCTCTCAGACTTTCCTGGACACATTTATTTCACATGTTGAAAACACATGGTTTTCAACCTGGGCTTCCTAATAATGGTTTTCTTCATGACTCTATAATCATCAAATTACATGTAAAATTGCATGCAATCAAATGAGCTGTTATTTGAAAAGTACTATTAAATGCATAATGTGGAGACACCCCAATCTTTCCAAAAAATGATAAGCTTAAAAACGTAAATATAATGAGCACCAAATATCTAGATATGAATTTCCAATGAAACATTGAACACTTTTTACAATATTTCTTCTTTGTATGCTGTCAAAATAATATTCTAAGTCATCATGTGAGATGAAAACAGATATCTTTCAGATATGCAATGTTTCAACGTTATAATCAATTAATCAGTCAGACAAGTGAAAAAATGATAAGCTTGGAACATTTTCTTCCCTTTGTGGTTCTCTGACAATAAATTGGTTATTTTATTTTTATCTTAGGTAATTTATTTTATATTGTTCTGAAAAGTGTGTGTGTGTGTGTGTGTGTGTGTGTGTGTGTGTGTGTGTATGTTTGGATCTATTGTGTGTCTGTGCTTTAAATCCCAGACTGTGATTTAAATGGACAATGATAGTTTTAAAAATAGATGAATAGATTTTCGGGTACACAGAAAACTTGAATATTAAAAGGCTTAAGTAATTTGTGTTGGTTGCTTTCTTCTTCTGCAGATGTAACAGTCTTTTGTCACTTCCTGAAACTGAGTTGATTGATTTGCTTTAGATGGGACCACAAACCAAAACACCTTCAGGATCTAGCAAGGCCAGTGGTTCTCAAAGTTTAGTGTCCAGATGAGTTGAATCAGTATTGTCTGAGAACTTTTCAGAATAGCAAGTTGTCTTATACCCTTATCACCCCCCAAACCTCCTCCTTCCCCATCCTCACATACTTAATGATAAGAAAATGTGGGTGTGGAACCTGACAGCCTGAGCTTCAACAAGTATTCCAGTTGCTGCTAATGCATGCTCAAGATTGATAACCATTGACACTCATCAAATGGATGAAAAAAGTAAACTGCAAATCTGCCTTTTTAAAACAGCTAATAATGTTCTATGAGTTTTGATTTTTTGTTTATGTGTTTTATTTCAATTGTTGTTTTGGTTAGTACCATTAGTACTGAAATTTTTATATTGAATGTTAACATGACCTTACTTACTATAAGGAAAGCAGTATTTTCACTCCATAGAAAATAGGAACTAGAGGGTTTTTAAACAATATTCTGTTTCTGGGTATTTGTTGTTGTTTGTTTGTTTGTTTTGTTTTGATTTCATGGAGTAAAGAATTTTCCAAGAGCTCTTAACTCATGGTGGTTAGAACAATAGCAAAACCAGGTGATATATTACTCATGGGAAGATTTGACCAAAGTCACCCACACAAAACATGTAAATCTAATTTTTCCCCAGAATGCAATAAAATGTCATTTATAGTAAATTAAGTATTTGAACTCAACTTCAGGAATGATTTAAAAATCAACTGAAAGCCCTGGATTATGTGGTAAACTTCTTTCATGTAAAATGTCAGCGATGATTTTGAGATTTAAACTAGATTATACCGCTTCATGAATTGAGATATTTAAATATTTCCTTTAATACCAACATTCTTGGATGATAAAAATAATTAAGGGCTGATACATTTATAATCCATTTGTCACTGTAAAAAAATTTACATACCTGAAAGTACAGTCATATCATAGGATTTGAATTTCTTTCAGAATTTTACTTAAACACTTAAATTTCTAGGCTATGCATTTTTTGTTTGTTTTTTAAATAAGAGCATAGGAAAAATTGTGTGTCTATGAACCTGTAGTGAGGACACTTAAGATCTACTCTTAGCAAAGTTTGGGTGTTGAGTATAATATTAACTATAATCACTATGCTGTATAGTAGAGCCATAGAACTTACATTCTATGTGAAAGTTTATACACTTAGCCAACATCTCCCTGTTTCCCGCACCCCCATCCCCACCCAGTCCCTGGAAACCACCTTTCTGTTTTCTGACGTTGTGAGTTTAACTTTCTTAGATTATTGGAAGGTTCCTATTTTTTAGATTATCATTTAGATTTTAGATCTCACATATAACTGAGATCATTAAATATAAATTGGATAAAGGATCTTGAGTCTGAAATCAAAATTAAAGTCTGAATTAAATCTCTAAAGATTATTTTCACTAGCAAAATGTATCTTAAATATTAATTTTTGAATAGTCGAAACCAAAAACACACTAGTCTTTTTATTTTAAAATGTTAGGCTTTGGAGAGTTTTGAGTTTATTTTCAGTATTTTAAAATTTTGAGAAAAAACTAACCAAATCTGTAGATACTAAGGGTGCAGGGGTGTGTGTGTGTGTGTGCAATGCAAATCTTTTGCCTATTTACATACTGAAGTTTTTGACTTTTTCCTTAATGAATCATGGGAATTCTGTATATATTCTGAATAAAATTTCCTTCTCGAATACAGATATGATAAATGTCTTCTTCTAAATACATGTTTATTTATGTTTATGAGAAACTAAACATCTTAATTTTAGTAAAGATTTGTGTCAACCTTTTTTTTTTTTAGTGCATTTCTTCTATTTTGAAGGTATTGTTTTCTACCTAAGTCATATAGGTAGTCTAATTTCCTGAAAGATTTTATCTTTCACATTTAACTCTATGATATATCAAGTCTTGATTTTGATGTATGCTATGAGGGGTAGGAGTTTAATTTTATTTTTTATACTATTTTTCAAATGATTAAGTACCATTTATTAAAAGCACCTTCATTTCCTCAGGGCACTGCATTGAAATGCATATAAAAATGCGGACACAGGTAAATTTCTAAACATTCTATTCCATTTTTTTCGCCAATTTGTGTATTCTTGTGCTAGTACCAGTCTAGTGCATTCTTTATATTTTACAATGTAAGACTTCAACTTACACATTTTCTCAAAGATATCCTTTGCTCTTCTTGTATCTTTGCATTTCAATATATATTTCAGTTATACAACTCCCTGCCCCAGAAAAATAAAACTAAATAAATAAATAAATAAATAAACAACTGGAAATTGTATTAGTATTACGTGGACTCTATATCAATTGTGGGAGAATTGCCATCTTTGCAAAAGTGAGTCTTAATAACATATATATATATATACATATATATACACGTATATATACATATATACATATATATGTATATTCCTCCATTTATTTAAGTCTTTTATCATATTTTAGTAATATTATATAAATTTTTATTGGTAGGGGTGGATGTAGAGATAAATAATTCATTGCAATTGTTTTTAAGTACATAACATGTAATCCTAATATAAATGGAGGCTTTTTGATGTGTTTTTTTCCTAATTCTTGTTTCCTGATATTGACATTATTATTTGTTTTTTTATATTGACTTCTCATTGCATAATTCACCTTCTAGTTGTAAATTTGTCTATAAATTTCTTTTCCATTTTTTATTATGTAATTGTGTCACTTGCAAACATTTCTTCCTTTTTTAATCTTTATTTATTTTATTGCTTGTTTCTTCCTTATTACATAGGTAAATCCTCTAGTACACTGTTGAACAACAGCAAATAGAGTAAACATTCTTGGCTCATTTGTAATCTTAAGGGAAACGTTTTCAATATCTCCCTTTACAAATGATTTTTAAGGCAGTTTGTGTAGCTATTCTTTGTCAGCTTAAGAAAGTTCCTAATACTCATAGTTGGTTAAATTTTTTAATCATACGGAATTTTGTCAAAAGCTTTTTATAGCTTCCTTTGAAATGATTTCTTTTTTCATTTTTATTTTGTTAATGTTGTAAATTACATTGCCTAATTTCCAAACATTAAACACATCTTATATTTCTGCAACAGTTAAAAAAAGTCATTGTGATACATTAACTGTTTAATGAATTCCTGGATTTTACTTAGGATTTTTGTGTCTATGAGAAAAATTTGCCTATAATTTACCTCTCTTTGCTATGTTATTAATATATGGTATTTACAGGAAAGATTTATTTTCTATTATCAGGAAGAGTGCCATTTTCTTTATTCTAATTTTTAAATTACTTTTCTATTCTAATCTAATCAAACTGTTTAATGTTGTCTGATAATATGTGAAAAAAATATTTGAATAACCACTCAAAGTTCTAATGTCTTATCTTTGAAGAATTTGGTATGATTCATCAAATTTGTTTGCATTTCATAACTAGTTAAAGTGTAAACTATTTCGTTTTTTCCTCAGGCAAAAATCATATCTCTAATTAGCTGTTTGATTAAAATCATTATTCCAATGAGTCTAAATATGAAAGCCATCATCAATGAAGATACTCAAACCTATTATTGTAATGAAGATAGCGTGAGTAAATGAATGATTATTATTGTATATTTAATAATCATTAATATTGTATATTTCTCCAACTTTGATGCACTGTGCATAAAAATACATTTTGTGTATATTGGCAAAGTCAACTTAATATAGATGCAAAATATGTTCAAATTGAAAATTTAATAATTTAAAATCCCTACATGAAAATGTCCCATCTGCTGGATGTGTAGATGCTTTTGACTTTTGACAATTTCCTGTTTTTACATTTTTAATAAATTTTATTTAAGTCTTTGAACAAATGGAGTAGCATAGTTCAAAATCAAAAGAAAAAAATAGCATATAGTGAATAATTTTTCTCTTATCTTTGTCTTCCATACTTCCAGTTAACCATCTCTCCAACACATATAACTGTTGTTATTATTTTCTTGCTTGTTTAATAATTCCTTTATGTTTTTTTTAAATTATTGAATGTATTAGGACAACATTGGTTAATAACTTTATATAAATTTCAGGTGTACAACTTTATAGTACAACATTTGTATACTCTATTTTGTGCTCATCACACAGTCTAGTCTCCATCCCTCACCTTGTATTTGACACCTTTTACCCTCTTTGTCCTTTCCCCACTCCCCTTTCTTTCTGGGAACCTCCATTCTGTTGTTTGTATCTATGAGTTTGTTTTGTTTTTGTTAATTTTTGTGTTATTTTTCTGTGTTATACTCCACATATGAGTAAAAAAAAAAAAGAAAGAGAGAGAGAAAACATTTAAATAAATAAATTCTGATATGAAAGGGAAGTTATAATAGATACCACAGAAATACAAAGGATTATACAGGAATACTATCAAAGACTATATGCGACAAAATTTGATATCATAAGAAATGGACAAATTCTTAGAAATATATAACTTTCCTAGACTGAACCATGAAGAACTGGAACACCTAAATAGATGAATCACTAGTAAGGAAATTGAAACAGTAATTAAAAACGTCCCCAAAAGCAAAAGTCTAGGACCAGGAAAGCTTCTTCTGCTTTGTAAACATCATTAACAAGGATTCAAAAGAAGTATCTGTACCATTGAAAAACATGAAGTAGCCCAGATTATTCTAGCAAATGCTTAGAAAACTAAACTCTCACAGAATTAAAGCTCACAAAAGTTGGAAAGTAAGTACAAGCCAAATCTGGACAAAATGGCTGAAAGATAAAATAGAAGTAAGTAGGATCAGAAATCTCCCAAAATAGTAAAACTCAGGAAACCCAGAATTTAAGTTAAAAAAGAATAATCAACTGATGCCAATACTGAAATGAATTAGATGTTGAAATTATCTGACAAAGATTTTAAAGTGTCTCATAAAAGCATTGCAAAAATCAATTTGAGAAGCTGAATAAATTGTAATTAGAAAAATTCAAATAAATCCACATTTAGAAAAGTCATAATTGAACTCTGTAAAAATAAAGACAAAAAAAATCTTAAAAGCAGCCAAGAGAAATGATGCATTCCTTATAAGAGAACACCAATTAGAATGATAACACGTTTCTATGTGATTCCACAGAGGACAGAAGTGGCACATTTTTTTCTTTGTTTAAAATTATTGTTTGTTTAGTTAACATCCATCACCATAGTTACATTTTTTCCTTCATGCTGAGAATTTTTAAGATCTACTGTCTTAGCATTTTTCCAATGGTAAAAGAAAAGATGCCAAATTCAAAACTATCCTTCATGAACAAAGGAGAAATAAAGATATTTTCTTACAAATGAAAGCTAAAATAATCTTTTCCTAGCAGATCAAAATTAAAAAAAAAAGAAAACAGCCTAAAACTGGCTTTTATAATAGAAAGAAAATGATAGCAGAAGAACTCTGGGTCCTTCAGAATGGAAAGTAGAACAATAGCATCGGTAAAAATTAAGTAAACATAACAGAGTTTCTTTACCTCATGATTTTCTTTAAAATTACATTTTGTAGTTGAAACAAAAGTTAAACATCATCAGATGTTCTACTCAACGTGTATAGTGGGATTATTTAAGAAATGTAGTTTAACAGTTATGATGGTAAAGAGTTCTAAATGGAAGTAAAGTTTTGACACTTCATTCAAAGAGGTAAAACATTAATATCCATGGGCTGCAATAAGATATGTATAGGTATATGGTAATACCTATATCAACACAAAGCAATGCAATGAAAACCATTGTAAATAAAATAAATGAGAATATGCAAATGTTCAAGTCATACGAAGTACAGAGAAATGAAACAGAAAAATGAGAAACAGAGAGTATAATCAAACAACTAATAATGAAACAGGCAGTTGAAACTCTAATATAATAATTACTTTTTTTTAAGGTTAGAAAGGATTTATTGCCTTTGAAACAATTAAAATTGCATTAAAAGTGAAACAAGAAAGAAGTATGCAAATGATATGAAAAATTGTTTTTTTAATAGAAACTTAAAGATGACTTAGGAGCCATGGACTTGTAGAAAAAGCATTGAACATGAGAGTTAAGATTTCTATATTTGATTTTGGCTTTAGAATCAACAAGGAAAATCTTTTAATCTTTGATCCTCATTTGAAATGAGAATAATATTTCTCCTAACTCTCGTCAGTGCTTGGCACATGTCTAGCTTTAATTCAAAAATAATTCAGCCCCTTCATATATCCATAAAGTTCATAAATAAGGTATATAATAAATATTGAGTAAATATATATTGAATGAAGTTTTTAGGATAAAAAGAAGTGAATTATCATAGAAAAAATTTATTATGTGACCATTAGCTAATTGTAGGAAATAAATCACATGTCCCATAATGAAAGTCACCCTAAATTTTTCTGTCTAAATATTCTGACCTAGTTTTATTTTTCTTAATAACCATAGTGTTTAATACTTATACATGTATTTACTTGTACATATGTTATATGTTTTTACAATAGGGTGTGATTTCAAAATTATCACTGTTTATTAAAAATAAGAAAAACAAGTTACTATCAACCATTAAATTATAGTAGCGATAAAACCCATGAAAATTATTATACTTTTAAGGGGAAAGAAATTTCAACCAATTACAAATATTTTGTGTTATTTAGTTAGGCTGTGTTTTACTTCTTTAAGGACAACTGTTAATTATCTTTTTTTTTATGTATTTAAAAGTTTGACAAGACAAACATTTTCAATACACTAAAACTGTATAGCTGAAAAAAATGATAATAAAAATGGGTTGACTGAGGTATAATAATTACTTTAAATGTAAATGTCTTAATACACCAACTTAAAGACAGAGGTTAGCAGAGTCTACAAAAAATGCAATCAACTACATTCTGTCTTAAGAAACTTTCTTCAAACCTAATAATATAGATTATATGGAAATAAAATAATTTAAAAATATATGTTACACAAAAATTATTTCAAAAGAGTTAAGAGTAGCTATATTAATATCAGTGAAGAAAATTTCAGATGAAGAAATTACTAGAGACAAAGTAGGACATTACATAATAAAAGGATCTATCTGCCAAGAAGGTATAGCAATTCTAAGTATATATGCATCAGAGACCAAAACATCAAAATACCTGAAACAAAAACTCATACAGTTAAAATATAAACAATACCGCATTTATAGTTGAGGAATTGAATAACAGACTTTTAGCAATTGATATAATTTCTAGATACAAAATCAATACATATATAGAAGTGACTATCACTAGAAAGCAACATCTAACTGATATTATCAAACACTCAACCATCAACACACCACATACTATTTTCAAGTGCCCATGAAATATTGAGCAAAATTGACAATATTGCATCTCATAAAACAAATTTTAACATTTTAAAATAACTGAAGTCAAATGGAGTATGTTCATTGACAATAATGGAATGAAACTAGAAATCAATAATATACAGATAACAGATATACTCCAAACACTTAAAATTAAACAGTAAATTTATAGATAATACACAGTTCAAACAAATATAAAGAATAAAATACATTGAACTGAATACAAATACGTAGAATAAATAAAAATGAAAAAAATCCAAATAGCATCAAACATAATATGGCCAAATATTTATGTGAAAGCAGATAAAGCAGTACTAAGAGGAAAAGTTAGAGCACTAAATGCTTACATTAAAAAAAGGAAGTCTCAAATGAATATTATAAGTTCTTAGTTCAAGGATCAAGGGTAAAAGAGAAGCAAAACCATCTTAAAGCAATCAGGAAGAAAGATAAGAGCAGAAATCAATAAAATCAAAGACAAAAGAATGATAGTGAGGGGATGGACAGATGGCTCAGTTGGTTGGAGAGCATGCTCTCAGCAACAAGATTTCGGGTTCAATTCCTTCATGGGATGGTGGGCTGCACCCCCTGCAACTAAAGATTGAGGACGGCGACTGGACTTGGAGCTGAGTTGCATCCTCCACAACTAGATTGAAGGACAATGACATGGAGCTGATGGGTCCTGGAGTACATACTATTCCCCCATATTCCCCAATTAAAAAATACCCATCTTTCTATCTATCTATCTATCTATCTATCTATCTATCTATCTATCTATCTATCTACCTATCTATATCTATCTATCTATATCTATGTCTACATATATGTTAATGTAGTGCATATCAATGAAACATGATACTGCCTCTTTAAAAAGTATTGAAGTTGATAAACTTCCAGTGAGGTTAATAAAGATAAAAAGAAAGAAGACAAAATCACTAGTTTCCAAGAAGACAAAATCACCAATTTCAGGAGCAACACCGTATCAGAGCAGCCCCTATAGCCATTATTAAAATAAGAAAATAACATTAATAATTTTATGTTCATAAATTTGACAACTTAGAGTACATGGAACAGTTCCTCAAAAACCATGAGTGATCACAACCTAATCAAGATGCCATGTATAAACTGAATAGTCCTATAACCATTAAGTACATTGGATTCATAATTTAGAAATTCTCAAAAAAGAAACCTTCAGGTCCAAATAGGTCTACTGGATAATTTTACCAAACGTTCAAAGAAAGATTAACAGCAAATTTGCACTATTTCTTCTAGAATCGAGAAAAGGAGAAAATATTTTTTAATTAATTTTATGAAGCCAATATTACCCTGATACCATAAACAGACAAGGAGATAAAAGAGAGAGAGAGAGAGAGAGAGAGAGAGAGAGAGAGAGAGAGAGAGAGAGAGAGAGAGAGAGGAGAAGAAGCAGAAAATAAAAGGAGAAAGAGAGGAGAGAGAGGAGATGGGGAGAAGAGAGAGAGAAAAAAAAGAGAATTACAGACCAATATTTCTCATGAAATTAAACACAAAACATTTTAACAAAATATTAGCAAACTGAATTCCACAAAAAAATAAAAAAATAATACACCATGAGCAAGTGACTTTTTTTTCCAGGTATACAAGTCTTTTCAATATTTAAAAAGTCGATCAATATAATCTACCACATAAACAGGTGAAAGTAGAAAAATTATATAATCATATAAATTGAAACACAAAAACAATTATCGGGCAAAATTCAACATAAAAACTCTCAGTACACTAGGAATAGAAGGAAAATTCCTCAACTTCCTTAAAAAACATCTATAAAATCCCCCCTGCTGGTATTATACTTAGTGGTTAAAAAAAAAAAAAATGAATGCTTCTTCTCTGCTCACAAGGCAAGAATGTCTGCTTTCACCACTCTGTTATTCAATATAGTACTGTAGTTTCTAGACACTGGCAACAGGAAGGAAAAAAATGCATACCTTTTGGATAAAAAGAAATAAAACTGTCTCTTCTTGCAGTGGGTATAATTACATGAAATTCCCCAAAAATCTGCAAAATAAATTATTGAAACAATAGTGAGTTCAGTACAATATGCATTGCGTCTTCACATACTGACAACTAGAAACCAATATCAAAAACAAAACAAAACAAAAACAAACAAAGAAAAAAAACACAATTACAATTATTCCAACCAAAATGAAATACTTAGTTACATATATAACAGAACATGTAAAGGATATGTATGATAGAAATTATAAAATGTTAATGAAAATAATGAAAGCACGTGTAAATATGTATAGAGACAACCATGTTTTTTACATTATAATAGCTGCCATCCACAGCTCAAGTATAAAGTAAATACCTGTTAAAATAGAAAACTTTCATTTTTTTCTGAGACTGCTCTAACTGTAATTATTTGATTTAAAGTATTTCATATAACATTATGTGATCATGTCATGAGTATTTAAATTGCATGTTAACAAATAATTGCAAATATAAATATGTCTCTGACACTAAAGAAATAAAAGCACAGGTAGAGTCTAAATTTACAAAAAAAACTTATTATTATTTAAACCAAAAATTCCTAAATATGCCAAAAAATATCACGTTACTTTTTCAAGTAGTAATAATTAATTAACTCACTTTTCTTCCAGAGATTCCTCTATAAAAGATGAACAAAATGTTATGTCATTATAGAGATATGAGTCCTTCTTTCACTCAGTATTTTTTCTCTAAAATGGTTCTCATTTTAATTCAAGAACTTGTTATACAATTGTGTAATTTTTTGAAAAAAGTAGTCAGCATATTTCGTATTATTACTATTAAATTACCACGTTCTCATAAAATAAACAGTCATTGCCTCTTTAGAGTAATGATTTCAAATTCTGCTATATTTTTTCATAGACAGTATATATGCAATTTTCTATTTTAGTGAACTAAAATATTAAGATTCATGCAATTATATTTGACAATTAAAATTCTGTTTTTCACACTTACATAGTTTAACTATTTTCTTTGAATTTTTCTCAACAGTATACATTATATTAAAACCAGCCTATTCACCAATTGAGATTAGACGTTATAATCTCCAATGAAATATGTTTTATTGTTTTTCTCACTGGATTGTGAACTATGAAAGTATGATTAATCAAATATTTTCCACTTTTCCCCAACTTTCCTGTGCCTATTATAGTGTCACATCTCTGTGTTAAACATTCAGCATATGTTTGTTAATTAATCTACTGTTAATACCTCTGTGAATTTAATCATGAAAAAGAAAACTTTCCTATTTTTCAGAAAGAATGTTTCACCTCATGGCTTCTTGAGGTCACTTGTGGATAAAAATCTCATAGGCTATTTTATTGATTGACAGTTTTGTCACAATTTGTAAGTCCTACTTCACCAGTAGTTTAAATGGCATTCATGAAGATAATGGAATCCCTATCCCTTTGTATTAGCTTGGTGTGATTCTTTTTATACATGTACTTGGAATGCAAGCATTACAGAATCACATGCACACATTCAATAACATTGGTAATGATAATGAGTTCATTTATGGCACTGGTCTGAATTTCAGAATATATATTTATTAACTCTCTTATTTTAAAAAAATATATTGAGATACTTCATAAATTATTGTCTCCTTGATTTATTTATAATTTTATCTATTTACAAACTAATCAAAATACCAAGGATTATAACATCATCTGCAATAAACACACTATAAAATTCTAAGATAAAATATATCATCCAACTTCTCTTAAAGCAAAATAGATCAATGAAATATAGATGAAGTTTTGTTATTCCTTGGTGAGTAGAGTCAATGAAAATGAATGAGATGTAAAAGGTGTAAGGAATTGTACATTTTGCTTGTGTCATAATAAAAAAATAAATCAATGACAGTTTTTCTTTAGAACAATTTTGTGTTTTCTCTAGAGTACATAGTTCTGATGAAATTGATTTTTCTCAATCACTGTCAGGATTGTTCTGTGCATTTCACTAACAATGGTAGCTTTTCTCATAGGGCAACATTTATTAAATATTCCCACGTGAGAATAGATATGACATGTAATATAGGTATATCAATCAAGACATTCTTACTTAAAATAATACCATATGTAACAAAAAAGAATACGAATATAGATAAATGTGATAACACATCTTAACACCAAATTGTTCATTTTCTGTGTGTATGTAACACATGTATAGTTGTGCATAATAATGTGAATAATAGGTTGAAACACAATTATTATAAAATATATATCTTTTAGAGTCATTTCATTTTCTTGATTTAGTCTTTGTAACAATAGTCAGATTTTTTCCATTTTTTTTTTTTATTTTTTCTCTCTCCAGATATAGTTAATCACTGTCCATGTGATTCATTTTAACCAAAGATTTGAGAACAGATATCATGGTCCTACCTGGACAGAAGATTTAAGAACCAGTATGTGATTTTATTTGTTCTTTTGGAGCTTCAGCATTCATGGAAAAACATGTTGAGAGGACGCTATTATCAATATGGGTCCTTGAGTGACTATAATAAATATGACGCCAGCACTCCTGCAGGTGAAATAAAAAAAAATAAGCGAGAAAATTGTATTGTGTTTCACCATTCAGATTGTTTAATACCACAGCATACGTTACATTTTCTTTTCTAACAGAATAACTTACGCAAAGTAGGTTTCATCAAGAAGGAAAATTGTTTCCACAACCATGTTATATAATCTTAAATGAAATTATCGCTGAGGTTACAACAATACATTGCATTTTTATATAAATGATAAATCACTGGATTATGAGCATCGCCTAAACACAATTGTCTACAGCATGAGCATCACCTAAACACAATTATGGGGACAATCCTGATCTGTTTTGTACAGTATTGTGGTGGATACATTACTTTTTGCTTCGTCATGACTCTGAAGATTGAAACTGAATGTCATGATAGCATTTCTTAGCCTTTCCTAACTAAGCCTCAGTCTTTGTGTTTATTTTTACTTTTTTCCTATCTTTATATTTTTGATGTGCTTCATTAGTCGTTTGAAAAAAAAATAAGTTTCTTATTATTTGGACTTTTGAACTGTATTGTTATATTAGATGTTGCTTTCTATACTTTCTTCATCTTATAAATAATGGGTACATTTATTTTTAACTATCTTAGAGAAATCTGTACAATTACATGCCTTTTCAGTTTATAACACACACACACACACACACACACAGTCAAAAGTATATGGTTAAATGAACATATGTTCATTAGTAGATAGATCATTAAAATAGTTGAATTTTGTTTAAATTTTTGTGGAATTTAATTTATTAGAAAACCTCAATAACGTTTACACTTTTGGAAATAAATTATAAGTATCCATGGAAACTAAAGTAACATAGAGAATACATTTTTGCTCTTCTGTATTCTTCCTTATATGAAGAAACAGTGTTGAAATACTTTAGCTGTAGCTACAGACAGTATTCTGAAAAGATATGTTGTCAGTAATGATCAATCTCAGCGATATTTAAAGAAAATATAATAGAATCACTGCTCAGAGAGCACACAGCAATAACAGAATGCAGCAGATTGTACCTAATAGACAACAATGGATTATTAAAATTCTTGAAATATTATACACAAAGTGAGTTATAAAAATACTCCCTAGCTTTTTATATTGCAGGGTTACTAAGCAACCAACAAAATATATATTCCTTATAATATCTGCATTACGCTTAAGACAAACATCTGAACTCAATTTAAACTTTACTTTTTTTAATTTCACAGAACTGAATATTTGACAAATTCAATTTCTTGGGACGTTTTAATATAGACACGATTATGAATTAAAACATTCAGAGTAATGCAGCATTTATTTACAAAGATTATGGAGGCTCCCTTAACTTAAAAAATAATAATTGGAAAACAATGACTGGTCCTCAATAGCTTGGTCTCTAAGTGATCATGATAAAGTCATTTCTAATGGGCAAATATCAAAGCTAGGCATTTTTTTCCTGTTCTTTTTCAAGTATTCTAAAATTCAAATATTTCAAACAATAATAATGATTGGTGTGTATTTGTCAGTCTCGCTCATATTTAAATATTATTATATGAATAATGATTGATGTCTATGAACGCAAATATATCCCCAAAACTAAGTGTATAATAAATAGCCTTACTCAGATGCTTTAAAAAAAAAATAAAAACAGGAATAACATTCAAAACTCTTTTTTTTTTTAATTTATTGGAGTGACAATTGTTAATGAAATTACATAATTTCAGGTGTACAATTCTGTATTACATCATCTATAAATCCCATTGTGTGTTCACCACCCAGAGTCAGTTCTCCTTCCATCACCATATATTTGATCCCCCTTACCCTCATCTCCCTCCCCCCACCCCCCTAACCCTCTGGTAAGCACTAAACTATTGTCTGTGTCTATGAGTTTTTGTTTCTCATTTGTTTGTCTTGTTCTTTTGTTGTTTTTGGTTTATATACCACATATCAGTGAAATCATAGGGTTCTCTGCTTTTTCTGTCTGACCTATTTCGAAACACTTTAAGTTTTCTATCCTGTATGAATTTAACATACTTATATATCTTAGCAAAGTCTTTGCTTCATTGAGTATCTCCAAAAACCCCAATTTTCTCAGTAAATGGCATTCTTAATCTTAACATATTTTTTCCTTAACAATAAAACCATAGGTGGGTCTCAAATTAATAAGTTTGATACATAATATGTTTAATTTTAACAATAAAAATGCTAAGTCTGCCACTCATTGGGGAAATGTGTTTGATACTCATGATACTTTTAAAAGCCTAGCTTTAAAAGAATAACCTGCTTGTTTATTGCTTTGTTTCACGATTGATTGTTGCAACTATTTCCCAGTAGTTCACAAATTTGCTGTATTGCATGAAAGTGTACCTTCTTGTATACTTCAATTTATATTTCTTTCTAACCTTCTCACTATTTTACTTCTTCAGCTCAACTTAAAATAAATGTTTGTGAAAACTGTTGTTTACATTTCTCTAATAATATTTAGCTCAATGGAGTTTTAGTCATCATAGTTTCATTCACTCCTTGCTACAAAATTTATCTTACTCATAAGTGAGAATGATTAATCTGAGAAACTTTGCCTATAGCAAGCCCAAGTATAAACTTGAGACCTAAGGCTGACGGGTTTTCAAATCTTCAGCTTCATGAGGAAATAGTCAGTTCTTATGTAAATAAAAATGGATCAAATTTCCAAGTTAGTGGGTCCATCTAGATCTTCCTTAAAGTAGATGCATTTATCTCACTTTTTAATTGATCCATTATCAAACAGATTTTCATTACTATGATTTTAGTGACATTACAAGGTCTGACACATTCACAAACTTGTCACTGTGAGCTTACATTGGCAGCACTGTACAAAGAGCTCGGTAAGGTTTCATAACCTTGTATATCAATGTCTCACAGTTGTGTTCATGTCGACGTGTGGCAGTGTCTTGCTGAATGTGTTCATTATTGTTGTTGTGTGTTTTTATGTACCGTTGTGAGAATGTCTGAGCTTGAATTAGAGCAACACATAAACATTAAATTTGTTGTTAAACATGGAAAGTGTAGAAGTGAAAACAGGGACATATGAGTCCAAGTTTATGGGGACAATGCCGTGAAGAAAATGGCAGTGCACAAATGGATTAAACATTTTTATGAGGGGAGTGAATGAAGAGAGGTCAGGGCAGCCAGTGATGAGCAGAACTGATGAAAACATTGCAAAAATTCATCAAATTGTGCGTCAAAGTCATCAGCTGATTGTGAGAAGCATAGCAGACCAATTAAATATATAGAGAGAAATAGTTAGGAAAATCTTAATTGAAAATCTTGGCATGAGAACGGTGTGTGCAAAAATGGTCCTGAAGGAGCTCTTGCACTATGACAATGCACCAGCTCACATGGCACTGTCAGTGAGGGAGTTTTTAGCCAGTAAACAAATCACTGTATTGGAACACTCTCCCTATTCACCTGATCTGGCCCTAATAACTTCTCTTTTCACCCAAAGATAAAGGAAATATTGAAAGGAAAACATTCAGGACATCAGGGGCAATAGGAGGACAGCTCTGATGGCCATTTCAGAAAGAATTCCAAAATTGCTTTGCAGGGTGAACTAGGCACTGGCATCAGTGCATAGCTTCCCAAGGGAAGTATTTCAAAGGTGACCATAGTGATATTCAGCAATGAGGTATGTAGCAATTTTTCTAGGATAAGTTCACAAACTTAATTGTCTGACCTTGTATATTCACATAAAAAAGTATATGGATATTTATAGAAGCATTATTTATAATAGAGAAGTGGAAAAAACCCATTGTCTTTGAACTACTGAAGGGATAAACAAAATATGGTATAATCATACAATACCATACAATAGAATATTCAGCCTTAAAAAACAATGAAGTAATAATATTTATAACATGAATGCATCTTCAAATCATTATGCTAATCGAAAGAAGTCAGATATAAAAGGTCACATATTATGTGATTCTATTTACATAAAATGTCCAGAATAGGCAAAACCACTGAGCCAAAAATATATTAGTTATTATCTGGGGACAGAAGAAGAGAGGAATTAGACTAACTGTTAACAGATTTGGGGTTTCTTTGGGGGTTTGTGGAAATATTCTTGAATTGCATAGTGATAATGTAGCACAACACTGAACACACAAAACTCTCTAAATGGCATACTTTAAAATTGTTGTAATTTTAAATTTTATGTTGTGAATTGTATCCATTAAAGATGTCTATAAACAGAGAGAAAGTCCATAAAAATAAAGGTGAACTAAATAAGTTTTCAAAAACAAATTACGACAAAATCCGTTGTCAACAATTCACTATAAGAATTACTAGAAAAGTTCTTCAGACTGTAATTAAACAATTGCAGATAGAAACATTAAATTACACAAAGAAAAGTTCTCAATAGTGGATATATATGTGGGCAAATATGAATAATACTATTTAAAACAAATAAAATAACAATTTCTTGTGAGGTATGTAAGTAACATAGAGTAAAATAATTGAGAGAAAAAATGAGTCAAAATCAGGAGTGGAATAAAATAGAATTTGTTTGTTAAACTGTTTTAAAGCTTTTACATTTGGAGAAATGATTTCAGTACTAATTAAAGATAGATTGTAATCAGTGCAGATGTATAGTTAAATATCTTGTGTGACTATTTAAAAACCATACAAAAGTATAAAATTTAAAATGTAATTTAAAAGAATTAGAATCATGATAATATAATGCAGCTCTATGTTATTTGTATCTAAAATATTTCCAATATAAAGTTATAGAAAAATTAAATGTAAAATATAAAGGAATGTATGTCACGAAAATACTAATCCTAAAACGGTTCTGTAGTTCTCTTACTATCAAATCAGACCTTAAGTCAAGAAATATTATTAGAGAGAAAGGGAGTGTTTTATACTAATTAATGGTCAATTCAATATATGTTGAAACAATTCTAAATTTGAATGTACCTAATATAATTTCAAAATCTTTAAAGCAGAATTTGACAAAACTAAAAATAAATACAGAGTAAGATTTGATATTAATACACTTCCCTAACTAATAAAGAACATATTCTTTTTATAACCTATAACATGTTGTGTATTATAGTTTATTTACTAGAATCTTGGGGAGTAGCTATATTTTCTTTGAATACCCAGGTGGGACCTGTGATTTGCTTCTAATCATTAGAATATAATGACACTAATGGACATCACTCCTTAAATTAAGCTATGTTTATGTCAGAGGCAAATGAGACATTATTCTCTTGGTAAGGCTGTATTATAAAACAATGGTGAAGGGACATTACTAGCATGATTGTTATATAAGATTCTATCTTAGAAGAAAGAATTGTGGGATTCTTTCAATCTTTGAAGAAGTTTCTGTGTTTAAGAAGGTCATATATCAAGGAGCTGTGACTGTGTCTTGAAGCTGATGAGAAACCCTGTCAAGTGAAATCCACTAAGAAAATTGTCCTCAGTCCAACAAGAATAGGGAAATTAATTCTGCCAATAATCTGAGATCTTGGAATGGTGTTTTTCTCCAGGCAAGACTCTAGGTGAAAACACAGCCCAACCAACACACTCTTTGCAGCTCTGTTGACGCTGAGGAGAAAAACCAGATAATTTTGACCTACAAAATTATCTTACCCCCAATTTTGACCTACAAAAACTGTTAAGATAAGAAATATTTGTTTTTTTAAGTCTTAGACTGCTGCATGTATGGCAATTTATTACAAAGTAATAGAAAATGAATATAATTACTTTAGAAAATACATTTCCTGATCCTGACATGTAGACACTCAACGTCAATTTAATTGTTTTATCTTCTGTTGTTCACTACATGCATATCATATATTTATAATTTAAATAAAAAGAAAACAATTTAAGCCTTCCAGTCTAAAAAGTGCTCATCACAGCTACATAGCAAGATAGGTAATCACACATGGAAGAGAAAGAAGAGTGGGCAGGAGATAGGTGAAAAGGGATAAATAGAGCAGGGAATATAAATTTATTTATGATTGTGAAGTCAATTTTATTTTAAAAGTACAGGGTCACTACTTCACTAAATGTTAATGATCCATGTATTCAAAGAACATAGTAAAACATTTTTTTCTCTCTAGCTTAAAAAGACCTTGGTGATTTTCTGGGCTCAACTTCTTTTTCTTTAAGTAGCTTCCCTTGCACCCTCCATCCTTGTATTTCATCACTTTGAACATGTTAAATAAACGTGTTTCCCCATAAGGCCTTTTATCTCCTTTTGTTGGAATGGCGGATGTTGCCAGCTTCATTGTGTTCAAATAGCAGATTAAGTCACCATCTCAGAAGGGCTTTCCCCCTCCTTATTCAAAGAAGTCTTAAAATCACTGTCTATTATGTCATTCTTTATAACATCTTTGCATACGTATTTTTAGTAATGATTTCCTTTTTGAGTGTTTTTCTTTAGTTTTTCATGATTCCCTAATGAAATTTAGGGCCATTCTCTGTCTCATATCCTGTTATATTACAGTACCTACAATAAAGCCTGGTCCATAACCGGTGCTCAATAAATACATTATAAATTGAAAAAATTAAGGAAAAAGGTATTCTAGATTTTCATTCTTCCTTCAAACTAGGCCCTGCTTAGCACAGTTTTAATAGACAAGTTTATATCGAGATTAATCAATGTTTTTCATTATACTGCTTTTTGTTCTCTATCCTGAATTTTTTATGCTACTATTATTATGAATAATCTCAAAGTAGCACTTAGAGTAATACTATGTATTTAAAGTTTGTTTTTTTGTCTAAAATTATTGTTTTATGATTATTGTGTACACTGCTCAAAAAGTAGCTTCATTTTATTGGACCAGGACCCAATGTTGAGAGAGTTGACAGAGAAATTGGTGAATTTAATTCTACTATAGTATTAACATTCTTTCTTATTATTTAATTTTAGTTCATAGAGAGTGTCGGTTTATTGCATTCTTGCTAACATCATGTAAACTCTGGTATTGAATTAATTATTTGTTCATTTTTTATCCCAGTGATTTTCATGTGATTATAAAATATTCATTTGATCTTGTTCAAGTAAATTATGATTTTCCACAGGGCTATCTTTTAAATTATGTCCTCTGTGGTGTTTGCATATTTGTATTAGAATTATTTTTAGGATATGAGTTGCGAATCATTGCTGTTTCATGCATCAAACAATCTTATCTGTGTCACACTGAAGATGTAAATATAAATTCCTATCATGAAATGTATTCAAAAGTGACTCTTATAAACACCTAAAGATTGAAAATGTATTTGAATTAATACAAATCCTCTCCTGGTATCAAAGGACACAGCACTCTTATTTGACTTAATTTTGTGGTGACACAAAGAGAAGTCGTAATAATTGATAGGATTTATCTTTCTGTCAATCTGATATACTTATATTAATAGACTAATAATGTTTGACATGACCCAATGATAATGCATGTGCTTGCATCTTTCTAAAATAATAGCACAATTGTTTATTAGATTTAAAGTTTGAAAGTATTTAAATTACTATGCTAGACCATAGTGTATCATAGAACTAGTGAATTCTACTTTTCTATGAAATTGCCAAAACCTCAGAAATAGAGATATTCTTATTAGTCTATTCCCAATACACAGATCTTGTTTGGATTATGCCCTACACCCAGTGAGGAGAAAGAAGTTAAAAACAACTGGCCTGTGACCCATTTATCTCTCAATCCTGGGGCTTCGGGGGAAAGATAATTTTTGTCTCATCTCCTTGTAAATGGGTAACTAGAACTTCTAAGCAGTATACTAGTGATATACACAAGAAAGCATCCTTTTGTATGTAATGCTTTTAGTCCTGGTTTAGCGTTGCTTATTGCAAACAAACCTAGGACATACTGATGTATGACATTACTCCCTAGAAAATGTCACATGTGCTATCCTACTCTTTCATGTACAAAATGAAAATTTTTATAACCTAGGTATTATCTGCTGATTCTCTGACCTAGAGATGATTGTTTGGTGTAGGAACACAGGGCTTTGGGAGCTGCCCTCACTTCCCGGACAGTCTCTCTGCTTTTCCTCTGCCTCTTAGTCACTTGTCATCTTGAAATTACTAGTACAACAATGTTGAGTAAGATCTCTGATTCATGGGAATCTGGTTTTACAATACTATTCATTATGTTAGCTGGCCCAGTTTCTATCCCTGGGAAACTTGCAGTAATCCAGAGGAATCAAGTTATGGTAAAGTAAGAGTCATAATTCTAAGACTGTCTTATATAGTCCAAGTGGAAAGAAAGGTAAAGACATTACAATCTAAATCATCTCACAATAGGCTTTCTTGCTTGCTTTATTCTTTCTTCTTTTGCTCATTTCCTTTTTATTCTCTTCTTTCTTTCCTACAAATTTTAGAATTCTAGCTGTACGTTAGTGTGTAACAAACAAAAGCCGACATTAGAAACATTCTCATCATCAAATGCCTCCCCAGAAGTAGTGCTTACAACTTGTATGTAACTTTCCTTCTGAGCATTTTACATACACACCCATACAGAGAGTAAATACGTTGCTTTGTTCATGTCATCGGATCACAGTTTCCATTTTATACTTATGATTTAATTAATTGACAGTTATTATTATTTTTCAATTTGTCAAAATGTATCAGTGTTTTCTATCCCTTTATCCCTCTCATATTCTGTCTCTCACTATCACTTTTCCCTTCACACTTTCTCAATATGCATAGTATTCCATAAAACACTGTAATGCTAAAGCTTCTTTTGTTTAATAAAAATTTAAAAAATAAATAATACAATCAACTCCCCCTCCAAAACAATTAAAAAATGCCACCTATATCACATATTTAGTTCCTGTATATAATGCATGCATCTGGTTATGCTGATCACTTATTGTTATTTGTCAGTCTTTTTTAAAAAACCCACAATTTTAATTGCTATAATTTTATAAAATGTTTCAATATGCTTGAAAGCCAATCCCATTTGTTGGTCTCTATTTAAAAAAAAAAAAAAAGCAATTAAGATATTGCTTGTATTTTTAAAAATCCTGATTTATTCTGTATACATATGTGTATTCTCTTTTTAGAATAATTTGGAAAAGGATATCTTTACTATATTATCAATTTCTATTACATACAAGTATACTACTCCCATATATGATCCTTTTATATTTCAACCATATTTCACTGTTTTGTTCTGTTAGTGTTTTAGTTAGTTCTTCCTAACTTTCGTTTTAGGCAGTTGAGAATTTAAAAATTTTAGAATGTTGCTTTTATGAATGAGATATCTAATACATTTTATTTTGCAGGTGATTTATTGCTGATGTACATTAAGCAAATCATTATTTTATATATTTACTATGTAGTTGATTATTTTCTTGATGTTTTTATTCTGAATGTATCACACTTTGATTTAAACTCATACATCAATTTGCATATCACTTGCCAAAATCACAGTATCTTGTACAAGCATGCATTTGTTAATGGGAGTCTCAGCCTAAAGGAACATCTTGAATGAAAATATGAAGATCTGATAATGTTTATTACCTAATCTATAGCTGTAACTCAACTAGTTAGGAAAGACTATTAATATTACAGCAATTTTCGTTCTGTGTTTTTGTTCATAGTGATTGAACAACATGAAGTATTTTCTTGTGTGCATTTTCCATACTAAACCAAACTAATGTCTTACAAAATTTGTCTCTATTTCTACTTTTCTCTGAATTTCACATTTGCTTGTGAATTATGTTGTTAGTTTCCATCTTTCTGGTTGGCTTTAAAACTAAGACAGTATCTTTTACTTCTCTAAATTATCACAACCCTGTGCTCTTAGGAATAGAATTTAGAAAAATAGAAGACATTTTTACTTTTCTAAACAGAGCTATTTGTCCAGTTTTACTAAAACATGTAATTTTTAAAAATCTGTCAATAATGACTGAAATATTTTAATACATTTCCTAGAATCAACAGTGTAATTTTCTAACATTATTATCTAATGCTATTATCTATTCATTATTATCCAGAAATAAAGATTCCCGATTTTACAAATAGGATTGAAATAATTTATAATTCTGTCCTTGTTTAAAAGACATTTACTCAAATTGTTAATTTTTGGAAATAAAAAGTAATCACTATAAACATTCAGCATTGTAAATATGTTTATTGAGACCCAAATTGGAAGACATCTAATTAAAATAAAATAATTAGTTAATTAGTCACAGAACTATTCTCTGTCCTCTTGTCCCTTTCTAGTCAATAGTTATGGAAAGCTATTCTGATCTTTATGAACATAGAAGTATTTTACTTGAACTGAAACTTCATATACAAATGGAATTGTGTATTAGTATATAGTAATTTATGTTTTTATCCACTTATCATTATACTTTTTCTGTTTTAATCTGAGATTTTTAGCATAGCAGTGGTTCAGTATTACTACTACTCAGCAGTCCATATAAATATAACACACTGTACTATTTTAATGTTGATAGACATTGCATTGTTTTAAATTTTTAGCAACCCTGAGTAACTGACACATGGGCATGTGTATAAATTTTTTAAGTAGTTAATAGAATATTTTTACATAGTTGTGCATGTTCTATATGTATGCCACATTAAAACAGGTTGTTTAAAATATAACATTCAGGTAGAATGAGAAAGTACTGGTAACTCAAATTTTAAGCTTATTATATTTAAACAGTATAAACCTTCATTTCTTTTAGGTTTTAAAAAGCAGAATTCATCAACTTACCACCAGAAACATGATTAATTTATTTCTCTACATCACACACATTGTTAAAACATTGTTCCTTGATATTTGCTCAGTTAAGAACAGTTATAAACATACTTAAAGGCATAAATGAATAAATAGGAAAAGAATAAAGGCACTGGAAAAAACAGATTGGCATACTATATTACATTTACTTTAGATATTACAGTGATTTTAAACACTTTTTTTAAATTATTATATTAATAAAATATGTAATCTGATATAATAGAGGTTGTAAATAATAGCATGAGTAAGAATTTAATATAACAGTCATTCATTATAAAATTTATCTACCAGGCTTATAAGTAAGCCAGAAATCATAGGGGAAATGTCTTTTGCAGTGGTAATTACTTCTGTTAAAAGAACATTCTCATAATAAATAATAATAAGGAGAATGGATTAAGAAACTATCATAGTTGATTCTGAATAATTTTGAGAATTACATGAAATAATTTCTTAAATGGTTAACTAATTTTAAATTTAAATAATTAAAATTCATTCTCTACATCTTGATCAAAATTGTCATTTCCAAAAACTACACAGTGTATTTTATTCATGAAACAACACCAGATAGTAGAGATTATTATTATTGTCAGAGCAAATAAATAAGTTAAGCTTAGAAATGCTAAGCAGCTTACTTATGGCCTACAGCAAGTAAATGATAAGATCGGATAATTTTAGTTCAAAACCCATACTCTATTTGACTGTAATATTCTGCCTCTAAATTCTTGTCCTAAATCCATGTCTCCAAAACACTCCCAGTACTCCAGATATGATCATATGCATGACTCAACTCTATGTCACACTCCCAATTTCCAAATTTTTCATCATAGTCACTATGTTTTCATATTAACTTCCCTGCTTTTGTCTAAAGCGAGAACATTTTTCTAGGCACGGGAAATAGAGACAATCATAGGGTCATTTGTAAATTAATTCCTGCCTTTCACCCACATGTTCACAGATTAGAGATGCCTTTTTGGGGAAATTATATTAAATACATTCTGGTAGCATTGTTGGTATACTAATATTAAAATCAAAGTAATTTTTTTTAATTTAACCAATATATAGAGCCCCAGAATGTATGAGATATTGTGCTAAATAGTATAGAAACAAAAAGACAATTGTAAAAGCATCCTTGTCTTCAACAAGTTTATTACCACGCAGAGGATGGAAATAAGTACAAAAGGGACTAATAGCAGACCTAAGAGAGTTACAATACAAAAGGAGGCAAGGAGATCTCAATTGTTTCTAGCATTTGGGTGGGGATGGAGACGAGATGTCAGCAATTGAGCATTGAAAATTTGGCAAAATTGCCTTACACATTTTACTAAAGTCAAATGCTAAAATTTCTAGTGTCATTATATGGCTATCTTTCCCATAATCAGGGGCAAAATGCTGTACTAAATTTGTCTAATATAGAATTTCACAGAAGCAGACATTGGTACACTGGGACAAAGACTAGAGAATAAGCAATTTATTTGGGATGTGATCCCAGGTAACACTGATGGAGGTTGGGGAAGTGAGATGGAGAAGGTAGAAAAGCCCAAAATAACACGTTACGAAGCAAGTTGCCACAGCAGGAAAAATAAAGCTTAATTTCACAAATATGGGAAATAAAGTAGAACACACTTTGAGTTATCCCACCAAGCCAAGGCATCTAGGATATTTATCAACCAAATCAACGTCTGCCGTTTGTTGAGTGTGACTTCTGTGAACATTAACTCTCTGGTAATTCCTACTTGGTCAGACCAAAGCCTGAGCAAGCTGAAGAAGGCTCACCATTTCTATGCCTCTTTCAGTAGTGATAGGTCAAAATGCAGTAACTTTTCCTGTACCTTAGAGAGGATAGTTCAGTATAATGTGTTCTAACTGAATTTTTACATCTCACCAATGTAATAAACACCTGAATATTTATCAGATATTTCTGTCACTCTTTGATATCCATATGTTTAATCATGGTATCCAGCTAGAGGACGTAAAACTCCATGTTTCTCATCATGCTCAACATGATGTTAGCAACATATCTACCTGCTATGAAGTTCTTTCGAATTTCCAGACAATAAACACCCCTTCACACGACATTGTGAGATAAAGTAAGAGGTAAGAGAGACCTGGTAAAACTGCATGTACTACTCTCCACCCAAGTACATGAAACTGCTTCTGATGTTCATGTCTGAAGACTGAAGAGGACATATTTCTTAGATCAATAATATCACAGTAAAAGTCAATGGTTAACAACTGGCTCATGTTTGGAAACTGAGTAAATAATTGTTTGTTTGTTTTTTGTAGTAATTTTTATCAGTCTTGAGCTCTCGCCTCTGATTTTTTTAACTTATAGAAACCAACAAATGTCCTTACTGTCTGAATATTTTTTTTTGTCCCTTGGCACATCATGATATATTAACCATCACTACAGATATTTCCTAATGGTTCTTCCAGCCTTGCTGCTTGTTATAGTAATTATTTCTACCTTGCATCTAAGTTCAGTGCCCCCATGTGGCCTCTGTTATTTTAGAATTCCGCCATTCCCATTGTTAAAACAGTATAGTTCCATAGCTACACTCCCAGTACCAGCAACCCTGACCTACAAAAGGGAGATACTTTTGAATAATTAATCACTTAAATAAAGGAGACCTCTGGACTTACAGAGACTCTCCCTGAACAAACTTAGTCAAATTTCTCTGAGCCCTCTTATCTGCTACACCTCAACCTTGACCCCTGGCCTATCCTTGACCTTCCCAGCTCAGTCTTGCCAAAGCATACGGCTAATTCATTGCTATCTAAAAACCTTGGCCTGCCTTTAGCAAGAGTCCTGCTAAAGTTTAGCAAAAATCCTACTACCCTTATATTTCCTCTGTAAATTTCCATCCATTGACCCTCTTACCCTGCCTGATCCTTGGTATAAATCCTCTTTGCTATCTTTGAAACTGAGCTGAGTTCTATACTAAAATACCTTTCCCCTATTACAATAATTAATGAATAAAATCTGTCTTTGATGCTTTATTTAACATCCAGCTCCGATTCTCTTTACAGGTTCCTCCTGTGGACTATATTCAAGTGGCCGATTATCTGGTGTTATCTAAAAAAATGTTCTACTTTAAGAACATGTTGATGTTCCCTCAGTCATTTTTCCCACCCAAGGCAGGTTCACATTTCCCACCAGTTTACTACAAATTTCTAGGAATTATACCAGAAGAATATGAACACTTATTTCAGGCTTTCTAAATCATAAGAGTCCCTATATCATAACTGTATTATCCAGCTTTATATTCTATATCCTAACTTCAATTCAACACCAAGAAGATTCATTTCCAGGCATTTTTTCCCATTTTCAGCTAGGACATATTAGCTGGGTCCTGAAGATCCTTTAAGGTATGATTTCCCTCCAAAACAGGGAAAAATATTACTCTATGTATTCATTTAAAACAGAGGTTCTCGAACTGTATCATGCGTCAGAAAGACCCAAAGGCTTGTTAAAATATAGATTGCTGGCCGTTCCACATTACTAGGTTTTGGATGAACCCCATACTTGGTATTTCCAATATATTTTCAGGTGTATCTGATACTGCTTGTCTACTTTATGAATTGTGAGAGTCAGAGGAATCAGAAGAAGTAGGGGCATATTTGGAGGAAGGCAAGCAACACTTTTAAAGACATCTGCCTCAGGTGAGTTCTTTTCATGGTCTACAAGAAAACAGAATCTGAGCATTTACAGCAAGCAGGAGGTAGACAAGTCTGTTAATCGAAACAATTCAGATGATATGGGTGCTCAAATTTCTTAGGAGAATGTACCTAAATGTCTGTATTTTAGGCTTTCTCTCCTTCTCAAATAGAGTACTAATACTGTTTTCTCCCAAAGGCTTGCCATGACAGTGAAATTCATTATTTTTATAACCAGATTCTGTGCTAATTTTTTAGCACACTCTGCCATCCAGGAGATGAAGGTATCTTTAAATACTGCCACAGAGGATTTCTGGATTTCACACTGTACTGCTATAATTTGATATTAAATTGGTTGATAGCAGGCTGACCTGTTGTGGTTTTCTTTTTCTCAGTTTTTCAGTGGGAGGTAAAAGCCATTTACGAGCTCCATTTTAAATGAGACAAATCACAAAATGCTTACTCTAACTTCTGTCTGAAAATAATCATTTATGTTCATGTTTTATTGTACAAAGGAAGTCACGCCATGACACATAACTTCAAGGGTCAAAGACGCTCAATCCTAAAAGTCCCTGGGGAGATAAGGAACTATTTGGTGAAAGCACTAATGGCTACGTTTCATGCTTCTCATCATTAAATATTTGGTTTACTGACCTTCTCTCTCTCTCTCTCTCTCTCTCTCTCTCTCTCTCTCTCTCTCTCTCTCTCTCTCTCTCTCTCACATACACATACACACACACACACACACACACGTGCACACACCATCTCACCATGAAAGATGATAGAATTCCTTATCCATTCACCCATTGAATTCAACATTCTGAATCCATTTCTTAGTGATACATGGCAGTTTCTTTATCAGAGGATGAATGCTCAAGGATGAAAAGGCATTTCAATTAGCAATGAATTTGATCTTATTTATACACAAATACCCTGCCTAGACATCTCAAAATGACTATATGCAATTCAGAACAGATTTATTCGTGAAATGGTAGGCCATTGCAGTCTATGTAAAGATTTGGATTAAGTGCTCGCAGGAAATTATATTCTCGAAGCCTTTATAAAAAATCCAAGTAATATGCCCAGTCCTCCCTGGTGACCTCATTATCTTCCCAATGTGTGACTGAGGTGAAGAATGATTTTGTCAATCACTGTCCTGAAGGACCAGTTTAGGATCTGTGAGAAGATCCCTTTTCATCTTTCAGGTCTTTGATCTTCATGGGGTGCAATTATCAGGCCACTGACTCTTCTGTCATTTTTTTTTGTCTTTGGGAAATACCTGCAAGCTTCAATTTTCAGTTACACTATAATTCAGACCTTATTTTACTTCATGATAGATGTTTAAATTTAGGTATATCACTAATAACTATTTAATCAAAGCATGTTTGCTATTTGCTTCACTTGTGTAAAATAAAAATCACTGATATGTTTTATGGTTTGCTCCTATGTGCACAGAAAAATATAGAAATAAATAAAATGCTTCTTTCCAAACCTCTACATTTTACAAGAAGGGTTACCATTACTTTTTGGAGGCATTCATGTTTTACAAGTGAAACAAAAGTACCCAGCCAGCAAAAGTCACTTTTTGGAAGCATTCATTTAAATGGCAGCACATATATTGCCCCAATGATAACAGATGTTGGCCTACTCATCCAAGAAGCTAAAGCATTAGCGCAAATTACAAATTGTAATCACTCAGTCATAATGTCTGAGAGACATTTACTATATAACAAAATAGTACCTGCTGGGCAACCCAATAATTTACTCCTAGGTATTTACCCAAGAGAAAGGAAAATACAGAGGGTGCCAAAAAAACGTATACACATTTTAAGAAAGAAAAAAAAAACTATAAAGCTATAAAAATTACATTGATGGTAACCACTTTGAGCAATTCTTGTAATTGCTGAAGTCAAACGTGACTTGTATTCATCGTTTGTTACAATTCATCTTTGTATTACAATTTTAATAGTTTTTTTTCTGTCTTAAAATGTGTCTATATTTTTAGCACACTTTGTACATATCTATATAAGGACTTGTACATGAATGTTCATAGCAACTTTATTTATAATAGCCTGAAAGTGTGAGCAAACAGAATTGTCCATGAGCAGGTAAATAGATAATCACAAATGTGTTGTATGTATATGATGGAAAACTATATAATGATCAGGAAGAATAAACTAATGGCACATGTCACGAGATGGATAGCTCTCAGAAACATGTTGAATGACAAAACCACATACAAAAGAGTGTATGATATATGGCATGATTCATATAAAACAATAGAAAATTCAAACATGTATAATGACATAAGGCAGATAAGTTGTTGCCTGTGTCTGGCCTAGAGGAGAAGACTGATAACAAAGTAGCACGAGGGAACTTTCGCACATGATGGAAATATCCAATATCTGGATAATGGCTGTGGTTTCACAGAATATACATACATATATACATACATACATATATATATATATATATACGTATATATATATATATATATATATGCATGTATATACATATGTATATATATGTGTGTATATATATATGCATGTATATGCAATGCATATTATATATGTTATATTATATAATGCATATAATTTATATAATACACATTATATATGTTTATATGTATATGTATACATATATTACATAATAAATTATAATTGACATAATAAATTTTATATAATATAAATGTGTATATTACATAAATATATTATAAATTATATATAATATACAATTTATATATAATAAATTTTAATATATTATATTACATATAATATAATATATACGTGAGATCAGACAATTAAGTTTGGGAACTCATCCTAGAAAAAGTGCTACATACCTCATTGCTGAATATCACTAATGTCGCCTTCAAAGTACTCCCCTTGGGAAATTGTGCACAGACTCCAGTGCCTAGTCCACCCTCCAAAACAATTTTGGAACTTTTTTTCTGGAATGGCCATCACAGCTGTATTCATTATTACCCTTGATGATCTGAATGTCATCAAAATGTTTTTCTTACAATATCTCCTTTATCTTCAGGTAAAGAAAGAAGTCACTAGGGGCTACATCAGGTGAGTAGGGAGTGCGTTCCAACACAAGTGTTTTTTTATTGGCTAAAAACTCCCTCACAGACAGTGCTGTGTGAGCTGGTGGATTGACATGACGCAAGAGCCGTGAATTGTTGGTAAAAAGTGCAGGTCATCTAACTTTTTCAAGCAGCCTTTCAGCACTTCCAAATAGTAAACTTCTTTAACTGTTTGTCCAATTGGTACAAATTCATAATGAATAATCTCTCCTATATCAAAAAAGGTCAGCAACATTGTTGCAACAAGTTCATGAACCTAATTGTCAGACACAACATGTTTGTGTGTGTGTATACATATATTTGTCAAAACTCATCAAGTTACACATTTTAAATTAAACATTGTGTTTTATGTAAATTATACCAAACTGAAATTCAGAAAGAAAAAACAATGAGAAAATATTAAATAGTTCTCAGGTTACTAAAAGAAATAGAGATTGTGATAAAGTAATAAATAGTGAACTACAACTAAGATAAATCAATTTCCTCTGACTTAATTCAGAGGTAAGAATAGTGTACACTTATAATCTGATTTTATAAGAACCAAGTTATGAAACTAATTCCTTTAACAGTCTACAAAGTAGTGAATTTTTGTAGTAATGACTATAAAATTACTCAGTATTTTCAATTAGAATAAAACATACTGGTTATACACTACCTCATGTTTTGAAAATTAGAGTCAAAATTCTGATCAATTCATGTTCTTGGCCCATCTGAGATTTTGTGGTCATAAATTGTTGACTCAAAAACCAGACTCTTACCAAATTCAAATCCTTTCTTTAACAGATACCTATCTTTTTAGCCCTATAATAATCTATAGTTAAAATGCATAAAATAAAGCAAATTAATGCCATTAGTATTTATACTTTTCTTTTAAAATTAGGAATGATATGTTTAGTATTAAAATGACTAATTTTGAAGGGAATTTGGCAGTAGATATATAAAAGATAAGTATTTTGTTTCTAGTTGAATAAATGTAATCTAAACTTCAGTTTTAATTTGAAATATATCAGGTGATCTAATGAAATTTAAAGTGTATTTGAACATTTGTATACAATTTCTGTATAAATTAATTAGATTTATTAGTCAATAAACCTCTCATGATATTTACAAGAATTAGCTATCTGTGTGGGTAAGTTGTCTTATTTGAACATAAAATTGCTTAATTAGATATCTATAGTACTAACAAGAAATACACAGAGGGTGCCAAAAAATGTATAGTATATATTTTAAGAAAGGAAAAAACCGTATTATAATTGTAATACTCAATTATAATTGAGTATATAATTGAGTAATTGTACCAATTGTAATTGGTATAAATATATACTGATAACAAAAGATGAATACAAGTTATGTGCATACATTTTTTGGCACCCCTGTATATCAAAATTCTGTATATATTGTTCAACCTGTTTAAGGAAATGTGTTTAATTAAGATTGGAACTATTTAAGGACTATTTAATCTATATAACTTACTTAGCAGCATTAATATAATTTCCTATGAAAATAATTGTTTATGCTTTATATAAAATTATGAAATTACTAATTAAAATGACAGGATTTTTGAGATTATTGTAAATTCATTGTATGGAAACTAGATTTTAAATGCACTACTTTAAAATATGAATATGAATTGAAAACCCAAGTTACAAAACTATGCATAGTGTCAGATAGGTTCTAGATTTATCAGAGGGATCTCTTCATAAATTATGTAAATGTTTAACCACTACGCTGTATACCTGTAACATAAAATAATATTGAATGTCAACTACAATTTAAAAAAAATAGTCACATAGATATAAAATATAGCATAGAGAATATAGTCAATAATATTCTAATACCATGTTTCCCTGAAAATAAGACCTAGCCAGACCATCAGCTCTAATAAATCTTTTGGAGCAAAAATTAATGTAAGACCTGGTCTTATTTTAATATAATATAAGACTGAGTATAATATAATGTAATATAATATAATATAATATAATATAATATAATATAATATAATATAATACTGGATGTTATATTAATTTTTACTCCAAAAGACGCATTAGAGCTGATGGTCTGGGAAGGTCTTATTTGGGGGGAAACACAGTAACTATATGCAGTGTCAGATGGGTAATAGATTTATTGAGGTTGTCACTTTGTGAGGCATATAAATGTCTAATCTCTATGTTGTTTTGTACACCTGAAACTAATAATAATAATAATAATGATAATAATAATAACTCAAGTTACTTTAAATATTCTGTTGTGCACCCAACTTGCCCTCGGATATCAAAAGCTGACATCAGTCCTATAAAGCAGAGGCTCATAGTTAACTGTGATTCCATTGAAGAGATTTATGGCAAGGTGATGGTCATAGCAGTGTAATTGTTCAGACAGTTACTAGATAACAAAGTCAGAAATCTATGTACAATATTTTCAACAAAACTAGGTGGGAAAGTATACACACTTCCCCCAAAATTCAAATAGATGAGTTTAAACCACCAACAGCCATAAAGTCTACATGGTGTCAGTATCTTTGTGGGAAGAAAAGTAAGGAAGTAAAGACATTCTCTGATGGATTTGTGATGAGGAAAACACCAACATGGATATTCACTGAAAAAAAAAAAGCAGGTAAATTTGAAAACAGCAGCTAAAAATAAGAAAGGGCCAATACCAGGTGACTTCAAGAGGCCTGTGGTAAAAAGGATGTGAGCTGGAGCATTTTAACTCTAAACAATTATGTATCTGAGCTCCCTCCTTGGATAGGGCCCTGCATTGTTGTGAAACTGCTACAGTGAATTCAAATTAATCAGGAGAAGATGTGGGGGATAAATAAAATAATATAGTATGGTCAAAAAGTGCGAGGCAAGAATTTTATATCTAGCAAATCTGAGTGGAAGGGTAATGCACACAGACTAATCAACAGGCAAGATTTTGGGGAACATTTTTCCAATTATTCGATTTGGAGTGAGCTTCAGACAACCACAATGACGAGAGACACAGGCATCAACTATTGACAGGCAGCATTAAATATATTGTTACCCATATAAGTAAAAGAAAATATGGAATAAAAGGAATAGCTGGAACATATGGGTTATAGCGGCTGTATGAAATAACAATATAAATTTCAATTTAAAATCCTGTCAGAGTATATTTGCTTTTTCAAACCTCTTTAGTTTTGACCCATTCCACAGTTCCAAAGCAGCATTTAGGGTTTGTTTTCACAGGTATCTTATAGGAATTTTTCACTGCTGTAACCTGTGCCTGATGAAAACTACAAAATTAGTTAATATATATGTAATACATAAATAAACAAAAAAAATGAAGTATGCAGTACAAGGGGAGATTTTTAGGGAAAAAATGATTTGGTCGTTAACTTTGAGCTACATGTGGAACATGAAAAACGTTGTGATAAACAGGTAGCATACCTAAATCTATAAATGTAGAATTCATAGATATTTTAAATTTAAGTAACAGATCATTCATTAAATAAAATATGTACAGGCCTATTTTATAGGTTCAGACTAGCAAGTAGGAGTGTAAAAGTGAATAAATATATCTAGACCGTGCTCCTGTCGAACTTATATTGAGACTTTCTTTCTACTGATGTCTTTGTTATAAATAAGATGATCTGGTGTGGAAGATGTGTAGTGTAAGAATAGCTAAATATGAAAACATATCCATGGGAAATATAAATTATTAGGGGAGAAAGAGCAACATTGGCCATATTAAAAGTGAGGAAAAGTACAGTCAAATAAAAAAAGTCATAGAAATTGAATTCTCTGAAGTGAAAGGGAAGATTTAAAGAAGAGTGTATTTAGCAGTGCCGAATACTACAGCAGGATTAAGTAGGATGAGAACAAAACCCAGGGATTGGATTTATTGATGAGGAATTCATTAGTAATCGTAGCAAAGAGCACTTTCCTTGCAGTCATAGAGATAGGGACCAGATTGAATACATTGGGGAATGAGGTGGAAATAGAGACATTGGCATTAACTGCTCCAGGCAATGAATTTTATCGTAAAAGAAAATAAAATAGGGCATGATATTGTGAGTAAAATAGTTTGAAAGGCAGAATTTTTTCTTCTTCTTTTTTTTTTTTTTTTCTTAGCATGGGAAAAAATAGTATATAGGTTGATTGAGGGGAAAACACACAGAGGATGGAGTACTTGTGGTCTTTGCAATTATTTTTATCTTTTAAACCATAATTATTTTTGTTCCAACCTAATATTTGTGAATTCTCTCTTTCGAATACTTTCTGGGCTCTAAATGTCAGTTGTCAAATTTTAATGAAAAAAAAAAACACAAAAAATCTTTGCTTTTTTGAGGAGCAAAGGTTAGGATTCTCTGATTTTACATATTATTCTAAGAAGTCTCAATAGGAGATTATCACCCTGGATTTCGGATTTCATAATGTTACTGCAAAGCCAGTTGATACAAAATTTGATGATGTTATTGCAGAGCAGAAGTAATTTCTAATTTCTAATTCCAATAATGAGAGATTTTGGATGGATATGTTAACGTAAGCAGAATGTGGTGATAATTGGAGAAAGGCCTAATGGAGACTCTGATAAACCGATTTAAATACAGGGAAGTTCTGATCCAAGGAATGGGGTATAGCACATTTTTTAAAACGTAAAATAGAAATAGTGGCATTTTCTGGGTGGACAGAGGTAGGGTAGGCAAATAGGTGTTCAGGATTTGGTTGGGCAGAGGACAGGGATCTGTCTCAGGGATCTTTAGGTGTGGGTGTCTTTTAGGAGGACAGGCCTGCTGATAAAGAATCAGTCTTGAGAGACTAAGTGTGCATTTTAGTTGGATTACATAAGAAGACAATGCTCTGAGATGTATTATATGAACTGTTATAGCTGAAATGTCCCCCCTCCTTCCCAAATTCATATGTTGAAGCCCTAATCCCAGTCCCTCAAAATATCACTGTTTTTAGAGCTAGAGACATTAAAGAGTTTATTAAGTTACAATAAGGCCTTAAAGGTGTGACCTAATCTAATAGAATGATGTCTTTATAAGAAGAGGCAATTTGGACACAGAAAGGGGCTCCAGAGATGCAGCTGCATAAAAGAAAGACTATGCGATAATACAGCAAGAAGATGACAATTGGCAAATCAAAGATGGGTCCTCAGAAGCAATGGAACCTGCTCACAACTCTATCTTGGACTACTACCCTGGGGATTGTGAGAAAATAAATTTATATTGTTTAAGTCACCCAGTCTGTGGTGTTTTGTTCTGTTAAACTAAAAGACAAACAATCTTCTTAAGTTTTTTTTTTTTTTTTTTTTAATATATACTCCAAATTCTTTCATTTGATAATGATGGTAATAACAAATAAAAAATGATAAGGATCATAGAATTATAAGTGAAATCTAACATTCATGATGTTATATGAATCTTTACATCAACTACTATTATACTGATTTTATTTACAAGGATTAAATAACTTCTCCAACCTCACACAAAGCAGCGGCAGAACCAGTGACTGTCAGTGATAAATTGAGTTCCTGGAATCTTGTATTTTTCAAGTGATGATTTAGACAATATAGAGATAACTCATTAATAATGTAATAGATTGGAAAGAAGAAAACTGACAAAACAGTAACATATTTGTGGGGATAATATCTAAATCAAATAAAATGACATATAAGGGTCATTGCATAATGTATTTTCTAATTTGGAAAATAATGTGACAATTTTTTTCAGTTCATAATCTCTGGATCAGATACAGATTAGGCAAAAACTTAGATTCAGTTAAAGTTCTGCTTTGCCATTCTAGTGTAATGACATAAGAGAAGTGCAAGTGTATAGGCAAAGAGGTGTTTATAACAACTAACCATGAAATTTAAATTAGATGTTTGCAGACATACAGGAGGTAAGAGACATTGAAATTGTGGGAAGGTAGATTGATGATCCTTGTGAAGTACAATAATTTTCAGGGAGTTAATGTTAGAGTGAATTAGCTGGAATGACAGAGGTGGTGGTCAGGGACTCAGATGTACAAAGTTAGAATTATAGAGGGGTTTCTATGATTAATGTTGATACTTTCTAGGTTAGATATCTTCAAGTAAATGGCTCGAGTAGAAGACCTTTGGCAGAAAGGAATGCAAGGTACTAAGAGGCTAGCCTTTGGAAGGGTCACACATGAGTACATTATACTACCAGGACACCAAGAATTAAAAAAAGTAGTAGTGTTAGAGAAAGTAGATTGACCTAGGAGTTAAAAATTATGAAAATCAGGGGGAAATAAGCAAGGGTGGATGGATAATTGCACAACAGGTAATGGGTAATATAATCTAATTATGACATTCAAAATTAATTAATTTATTCTCCATCTCCCAAGATGGAGAAAAATGGTCTGAAAGGGGCTACTTGGAGCTACCCCTTGAGATGGCTTAAGGACTATTAGTGTTCTCAGGGGAGAGTCAGTTTTTTATTAGAGCAAGACAGTGAAGATTAAATACAAAAATACATGCATACATACATACATACATACATGCATACATACAGATACAAATATAAAAAAAATGGGATTTTGGTGATAAGGGTTTATAAATTCTAGAGTATAAAACAGCTAGATAGAAACGAGAGAAGGGGAAAGAATGAGGAAAATATGGAGCATATAGTGTATGAAATGAGACTTGACTTAGGCCATAGTTGTTCTTGGTATGGCTGCCATAACAAGGCATAAAAGGCCTAATGTTACTGAGTCCAGTGAATTTAAGGTAGACGGTATGGAAAAAGTCTAAATATGAAGGAATTGAAAGCCATAGATTTTAGTTGATACTGAGAGTTTGGAAATATAAACAATGATGAGACTCTATATGACAGTAGAACTTTGACCCCAAACCTGCAGCAACCTCCCCAGGAAATCAACTCCCTTTTCTACAATAAAAAGCGCAGGAATCTAACCTTCTATATGTCAGACTTATAGAAATTCATCTAACTATCTCAAGTAACAATTCAGGAAGGCAAACGATAACCCCTGTAATAATTGGCCCCAAATGGCCAGGACTTGATTAACATCTGTTAAGTTCCCCCAATATTTGTCTCACTTCCATCAGAGAAGGCCAAATATGCACCCATGATCAATCACACGGGATGCCTGCTTCTAGTTAGTTGTCCTTCCATTTTCCTGTGCCAATAACTTCAAATCAGGGCATCCTGAAAGTCTTTTCTGTTTCCACTGTAAAGCTATCCCACTCTCTGCCTATCTCTGAGTCTCTGCCAAAATACAAGAGATGATAGCTGACTCTTTTGTTCTAACCCATACATATTCAACATTAATAATGAGGGTAGATGTCTTAGGGGAGTCATGGTCTTAATCTTTGGTCCACTATAATGTCGACACATTTTGAGATCAAAATCTTACTCCACATGTGTATGCAGTCTTATTCCTAGTTGATGGACTGGAGAATTTTTGGGAGGCTGAGTATACTCCCATTTCAGAGTCTTCTCTTTAAACCTTCCCTTTGTTAACTTTTGATCCTAATTCAAGTCCTTGCTCAGAGATCTTCTCAGGATATCCTCTCTTGACTACAAAATGTCACACTGAAATCTATCTTTTCTCCTTTCCCAGTGATCATTTGTTATTTCTCTCACCCTGCACTCCTCACTTTTAACATATTTTGTATATTTTCATGTAACTGATATTTGTCATATATCTTATATTTTTCACGTTGATGTTTACTGCACCCCTCCCAAGCTAGAATACAACATCTTTAAGGATGGAAGACAATGATTTTTCTTTTTTTTTTTTTTTCTCTTTGCTAATGAATGGATTTCAAGGTCCAACAGCAGTACTTGGCAAAAGGCACTTGCTAATTATTGTTTAAATGAATGAAGCAATGGCAACATTTATGTAGAAAGAATATTCCTATGGTCAAAGCCTTTCCAAGCATGAACTCTACCTGGTTTATATCCCCATTTGTTGAAATCTAAAACATAAGGCTTGCGCCTGATGAGCTAGTTTTGGGTAATTTCTCCAATAACTAAGGACTAACACTGAGCTAATTTTTAAATATAAATACAACCTAAAATGACATCTGGATAGATGTACTGATCAGTAAATCTTTTTCAGCAACTCCTTCTGTTTTTCATCTCTGAAATTCAGAGTAATAATAATAGAAACTTTCTAAATTCTCTTTATATAATGGAAAAGGCACCATTCTTAACGAGTATTTTTTCCTAGCTGTTTATGTCAACACCCCTTCCTTCTACAATTAACATTTTTATTAATGGTTCATTTAACTCAAAATGAAAAAGTTATTTAAAAATTTGTCCTCTCTTGCTAAGGTCTTCTTAAGAAAATTTAAAGCTTCTGACAGCAAAATTTTTGAGCCTAATTTTTTTTTTTTTTTTTGCCGAAAAATCCATAAAGGATTTTAAGCAGGCAGAGTGTATAGTATTCTTAAATTTTGTAACATATTCTATTGTACTAAAATATGATGGTAATTATTATGGGTTGAATTGTGTCTCCCCAAAATTTACATGTTGAACCCTTAACCCCAGTACATTGTAATGTGACTTTATTTGAAGAGAAAGACTTTAAAGTTATCAATAATGTTAAACAATGTCATATGAATAGGTCTTAATAAAATGTGACTGGTGTCCTTATGAGAAGAGGAAATACGGAAGCATGGAAAGACACCAGGGATTCACAGGCTCAGAGGAGGGTCCGTGTGAGGACGTGAGAACACGTCAAGAAGGCGCTCATTTGCAAGCCAAGAAGGGCAGTCTTAAGAGAAACCAAACCTGCAAAAACCTTGATCTTGAACTTCTGAACTTCTAGCTTCCAGAATTCTGAGAAAATTAATTCATGTTGCTGAAGCCCCCCAGTCAGCAGTGATTTGTTATGGCAGCCCTAGCAAACCAATACATATATATGTGTATGTATGTATACATGTATACATATATATATACACATATGTATGCATATACATATGTATACACATCTATATATAATATTATATATAAAAATATATTAGTATATAATATAATATAATATATAATATATTATATAATATATAATAAATATTGTATATAATTAATTATAATAATTATATAAATAATATATAAATACTATATATTATATACAAAGATGATTAGATATAGATACAGATGGTGATATAGATGATGATATAGATGAAGATATAGATATAGATATGTATTGGTTTGCTAGGGCTGCCATAACAAATCATTGCTGACTGGGGGGTTTCAGCAACATAAACTAATGTTATATATTTTATATAATATATGTATATATTATATACATAAAACATATGTATATTATACGTATATTATATAAAATACATATATTATATAAATACATATAATATAATACATATAAATATATATAATAGATGTATATAGCATACATCTATTATATAAAATATATAATTATATTAGTTTATATATAATTGCATATATAACTGTATTAGTTTTAGTTTATATATAATTGTATATATATGTAATTATATAACATATGTGATAGTTAATTTTCAAAATAATTTATGGAAAAAGCAACTGGTGAATTTTTAGTAATACTTATTTTTGAATCATGTTTCTCCTTTACTAACTGAATGACAATGTCTTTATTCATACAGTAACATCAGCAATAATTACTGCCATTTTTTATACATAACTGTATGTTAAATACTATTTATAACACACTGTATCTTGTTTTTATTAATTAGGTTCTCTCAAATTTCATATAATGAAGATTTAACTCCAATGTGACTATATTTGGAGACATGATTTTTAATGGGATAGTTAAGGTTAAATGAGGTCATAATGGTAGGGCTTTAATCCTATCAGACTGCTGCTCTTATAAGAAAGGACAATCTCTGTCTTTCTCTGTCTCTGTCTCTGTCTCTGTCTCTGTCTCTCTCTCTGTCTCTCTCTGTCTCTCTCTCTGTCTCTCTCTCTCTCTCCGTCTCTCTCTCTCTGTCTCTCTCTGTCTCTCTGTCTCTTTCTCTTTCTGCATGTGCTCAAAGAAAAGGCATGTGAACACACAGCAAGAAGGCAGTTTGCTAAATGAGAAGAGAGAACTCACCAGAAACTAACCCTCCTGGCACCTGGACTTTGCTCTTCCAGCCTTCGGAACTTAAGAATTTAAATGTCTATTGTTTAAACAAACCAGCGTGCAGTATTTTGTTATGACAGCCCAGGTTAAGAAATATAGACTTTGGTACAATGAAATAGGGTGCTGTTATAACAAATACCCAAACATATAAAAATGGCTTTAGAACTGGGTGTTGGGTGGAGACTGTAAAGTTTTGTAGTGTGTGCTAGAAAAGTCTACATTGCCTTGAAGGACTGTAAGCAGAAATTGGGGTATTAAAGATTATTCTTGTGAGGGTTTGGAAAGAAAAGGGGAGAGTTATAGAGAAAGCATTATTATCTTAGAAAATATATATTTCATAACAAATAAGATGTTGGAAGACATCAGAACATTAAAGGTGCTTCTTGTCTCAGACAGAAATAAGGAGCGTATTATTGGAATTGAAGGAAAGATGCATGTTGTGTTTTGTGGAGGGTAAGACTTGTGAGTGACTACCTTGGATATATAGCAGACAGTATTTTTAAGCAATGTTTTGAAGGCATGGCTTGATTTCTCCTTACTGTTTATAGGAAAATACAAGAGGAGAAAGATAACTAGAAGAAATTGCTAAGAAAACAAAACAAAACAAAAAACAAACAGAAATAAAGATTTGGAAAATTCTCAGCTTATCCATACTGCAGAAAGATAAGAAAGTATGCTTTGGAGAGAACACCAAAGGTATGGCTGGACAATAATTTCATGGAGAAATTAACCTCTGGATTTAATCAGCCCACTCACCTGAATCCGAGAATAGAGATAGAGTTACACCAGGAATATTACCAGCTTGGAATATAAAGGATATAGAGATGGGACAAAGTGAAGGAAAGTTTTTGGGTTTCTAGAATGCAATAGAGCTAGCCATTTATTAATACAAGTTATTTTTCAAGAAAGGGGAAGAATGACACTAAAAGCAATCTGGGAGCTTCCATTACCATCGTAGGTTTTGGGGTAGGGGCAAGGCTATCTCTTCCTTGGTTTCAGAGGGTAAGACAACCTCATTGTTTTCAGACCAGGCTGCCACTGTCTGGTGCCTAAGTAGTGTGATTGCTATCCAGGGATGCTTGGGCAATGCTACCACCCCACTGGGAGAAAAGTGGGGCCAACAAATAGGTGGGCCCATAGGACAGAACACCGAGACATAGAAGATTATTTTCCAGCTTTTGATTCCAAGGAATTTTCACTGCTGAGTTTTTCACTTGCTTGGGGTCTACAGCCCCTTTCTTCTTTTAAATTTCTGTGTACAGTCCCTTTCTTCTTTTAAATTTCTGCCTTTTTAGATGGGAATATCAATCCTATGCATATATCACCATTGCATTTTGGAAGCATATAACTTGTCTGGTTTTTCAAGTTCTAAGCTGAAAAGGAATTTTGCCTCAGGTTGAATCAAAACTTAAGTCTCACCCACACTTAATTTATATGATATTTAGATGATATTTTGGACTTCGAGTTGATACTAAAATGGTTTAAGACCTTTGGGCTTTTGGGATAGGGAGAATGTATTTTGCATGTTAAAAGAACATGAATTTGGGGGTTCAACAGGGCGGAATGTTATAAAAAAAATGTATCCCTACAAAATTTATATTTTAAAATCCCAACTTCCAGTATGTAACCATATTTGGAGACAAGACCTTTAAAGACATTGAGTTAAAATGAGGCCATTAGAGAGGCGCCCTGATCCAATATGACCATGCATTCACAGAAGGGGATGAAACTCTGAAATCCAAAGAGAGAGGCCTCAGAGACAGACAGCCCCTACAGGCTGAAAGGCTAGTTCAGAAAAATTTGGGAGATACTTGGAGCGGGCCTTCCCATCCAACCCAGGTAGGGTAGCTGAGTCATAGTCCCACCCACTTTTGAGTGTGGCTCCCAGCCATCTGATCAGAAGAGCTAGAGGGAACACTTGGAGGCTGCATGACCCAATTAGCTGAAGATGAGAGTACTGCAGGCAGAGCTAACAGTCTACAAATCACATCCAGTGAACCTGTTGAACCAGGGAATTTGTAGTATGACTCAGCTTGGGTCTAGACCATGAAGAACCCTAGTGGCCTTGGAGCTGGTTCTACAGCTGCACTCAGAAAGGAAAAATCATTAGTAGTCCCACTAATTGCTGAACACAGCCTTTATGCTGCCCAACTAGGGAACCTAAACAGAGAAAACAGCAAACTGCATACGCCACACAAAAGGCCTGCTTACAAAACACTTGAACAGAGAGCAGAGCCTATGGCTTTCCCAAGCTGCAGAGCAAAACTGGTGGCTTCACTTAGCCAGGGAGTTCAGTGCATACTCTTGCCTGATTTGATTCCTCAAACAATGAGCCATGAAGGCCCTGGGTTCTGTCCTGCTGCTCACCAAGGCAAAGTAGTAAATTCAATGCCCGATATATTAACACATATAGAACCCAGTCACCACCATCTATTTAGTCTGACCATCTAGTAAGAGAATTTAGCCAACACAGAGCCAATCCTATAGCCTCGCTTGGACGGGGAACCAAGACAGCAGTGCCATCCAACAGTTCTTAGCCATTGGAACTTCATCCCACTCTAACCTCAGAGCTTGGGCAGTTGTCTTGTCCCCAAATAGACCCTCATGACAGTCCCAACCTGCCCAAGGACTTCACCAACAGATACATCCAGTAATCCAAACTGAGCTGACCAGCGAAGGACTCTCTGCCAAAGTGAACCTGTAAAGTCTGGAAGAGGAAACTACTTACCCAAATATACAGATACCAACAAAAGAAATCAAAGATCACAAAAAAATCAGGTAAATATGACACCCCTCAAGGAAACTAATAAAGCTCTAATAACTAACCCTAAGAAATCGAGATCTATGAACTGTCAACAAAGAATTCAAAATAGTCCTCTTTAAAAAGTTTAGTGAATAACAAAATCACACATAGAGATAACTAAATAAAGAAGCTCAACAAAGAAAGAGAAACTATTAAAACAACAAATAAATAAATCAATCCTAGAGCTAAAAAATACAATGACTAAACTGAAGAATCCAATAGAGAGATTCAAAAGTAGATTCAACTATGCAGAAAAAAGAATCAGTGACCTGAAAGATAGGACATTTGATACTATTCAGTCAGATAGGCAAAAAGTAATGGGAATTTAGTAAAGAGTGAAGAAAGGCTATAGGAATTGTGGGACCCAATGCAAAGAAACAATATCTGCATTATAATAATTCCAGAAGAAAAGAAAGACAAAGGAACAAAAAGTATATTTAAAGCAATATGGGCTGAAATCTTCCCAAATCTGGGAAAAGAAATGGACATGCAGATCCATGAGGGCCAAAGTACCCCAAATAGGTTGGACCCAATAGGGCTATCTGAAAACATATTATAATTAAATTGTTAAAGTAAAAGGCAAATACAAAATTTGAAGGCAGCAAGACAAAAGAAAGAAGTTACAAAAAGGGGAACTCCCATAAAACCATCAATGGGTTTCTCAACAGAAATTTTTCAGGCAAGGAGAGAATTAGATCATATATTCAAAATATTGAACAAAAAGAACTGTCAAACAAGAATTTTATACTCAGCAAAGCTGTCCAGAAATGGTGCAGACTTTTCTGCACAATCAAAAGCTGAGAGAGTTCATCACCATTAGACTTGCCTTACACGCAATGCTAAAGAAAGTTCCTTGAGTGGAAGTAGAAGAATGCTAACTAACAGCATAAAAACACAAGAAAGTAGCACAAGATTCAATGGTAATGGTAAATATAGAGTCAAAGTTTAATTGTGTAATAGGGTAATAGTGGCACATGACTCACTGACAACTGTATTTTAAAGGTTAAATGGAGTAAAATAACAATAACTACAGCAACCTGTTAATTAGTTACACAATATTAAAAAATATGTGAACTGTAAAACCAATAACCTAAAATGTGAGGAGGAGCAACAAATGTGTAAAGTTTAGGAATTCTATTAAAGTTGTTAACAGTTTAAAATAGGGTGTTATAATCTTAACATGTTTTATATAAGCCTATGGTAACCTAAAAGAAAAACCTGTATCATTTACACAAAATAACATGATAAAGAAGACAAGCATACTGATAACTAAAGACATCAGACACCAAAAACAAAAACAAACAAACATAAAAGGCAGCAGCATAAGAAACAAGGGACAATAGATCTACAAAAAACAAACAAACAAACAAACAAACAAACAGAACCAACAAAATAGAAATAGTAAGTTCATACGTGTCAATAATTCCTTTAAATGGGAGCCAGTTAAATTTTCCAATCAAAAGATAATATATATATATATGTGTATATATATATATATATATATATATATATATATATATATATATATACATATATATATATATATATATATATATTTGATCCCCTTTCTCATTTGTTTGTCTTGTTCTTTACTCTGGGTGGTGAACACACAATGTGATTTATAGATGATATAATACAGAATTGTATGCCTGAAATCTATGTAACTTTATTAACAATTGTCACCCCAATAAACTTTAATTAAAAATAAATAAATACCATTAAAAAAAGATAAAAAATAGATCCAACAGTATGCTGCCTACAAAAGTCTCACTTTAGCATTAAAAATACACAGAGAATGTGAGTGAAAGAATGAAAAAATATATATATATATCTGAAGTAAGTGGTAACAAAAAAAAAAAAAAAAGGAAGGAAGATTATAGCAATAAATGCCTACTACATTTAGAAGCAAGAAAGAACCCAAATAACAAGTTAACTCTATACTGTAAGAAAACAGAAAATGAAATTAAAATAAAATAAAATAATAAAATAAAATAAAATAAAATAAAATAAAATAAAATAAAATAAAATAAAAACATTCTGACCCTAAAGTTAGCAGTAAAGAGCAAATAACAAAAATAAAAGCAGAAATAAATGAAATACAGAATAGGAAAAAGAAGATAAGATTGACTAAACTAAGAGTTTGTTCTTTGAAAACATAAAACTGACAAACTTTTACCTAAGCTAACCAAGGAAAAAAGGGAGAAGACCGAAATCAACTAATTATAATTGAAAGAAAAAAAAAAAAGACATTACAACTGATACCACAGAAATACAAAAGATCTAAAAGGCTATTAGGAACAGACTGAACAACCTATTAAAATAGTGGAAATAAATAGGAACATATAACCTACCAAGATTGAATCAGGAAGAAAAAGAAACTTGAACAAGCCAATTACCAGTAAGAATATTGAATCAGAAATCAGAATCTCCTAACAAAGAAGAGCTCAGGACCAAATGGCTTCACTGGTGAATTTTACCAAACATTTAAAGAAGAATTAACACCAAGCCTTCTCAAACTCTTCCAAAACAAATCAGTGAGAAGCGAATACTCCCAAATTTAATTTGAGGCCATCATTACTCTGATACCAAAGCCACACAAGGAAGCTACCAGAAAAGAAAATTGCAGGCCAATATTCCTGATGAATATGAATATAAAAATTCTCAGTAAAATACTATCAAATCAAATTCAGCAGCACATTAAAAGGTTCATGCATCATAATCAAGTGGAATTCATCTCTGGGATGCAAAGATGTTTCAACATATGCAAATCAACGAGTGTTAGACATCATATTAATAAAATTAATTAAAAAATATATATATACATATATACATATATATGTATATATATATATGGTCATCTCATTATATACAGAGAAAGCATTTGAAAATTTAACATGTGTTAATAATAATAATAATAATAATAATAATTAAAAAAAAAAAAACTCTTAACAATTAGGTATGGAAGAAACATTCCCCAACACAACAAAGTCCACATATAACAAGTCCATAACTAATATCATAATCAGTAGTGAAAGGTTGAAAGCTTATTCTTTAAGATCAGAAACAAGACAAGGGTGTCCATTATCATCACTCCTATTCAACATAGTACTGGAAGTACCAACTAGAGCAATGAGGAAAGAAAAAAGAAGCATACAAATTGAAAAGGAAGAAGCAAAATCGCATATATTTGAAGATACCATTTTATATATACAAATCCTAAATATTCCACAAAAAATGATTGAGCTAATCAATGAATTCATCAAAGTTGCAGAACACAAGATTAACAAAAATTAGTAATGTTTCTATACACTAATAATGAATTATCTGAAAAAGACAAAGAAAATAATCCCATGTTCAATAGCATCAAAAATAATAAATTATTCATAAATAATTTTAACCAAGGAGGTAAAAGCCTGGAAACTATGAGCTATTGATGAAAGAAATTGAAGACATAAAAAAACGGATAGGTATCATGTATTCATGGGTTGGAATACTACAAAAAGCCATGCATATATTCAACTCGATCAATCCCTATCAGGATTCCAAAGACATTTTATACATAAGTATAAAAAGCAATCCTAAAATTTGTGCAGAACCACAAAAGACTCTGAATAGCCAAAGCAATTCTGAGAAAAAAGAAAGTGGGAAGTATCACAGTTTCTCATTTCAAGCTATAGTATAAAGTTTAGTAATCAAAAGAGTATGGTACTGACAAAAATAGACAAAAAAAACAAAAACAAACAAACAATAGAACAGAACCAAAAGCCCAGAAATAAACCCAAGTATATGCAGTCAACTAGTATTTGACAAGGGAGTCCAGAATATACAATGCAGAAAAGAGTTTTCAATAAATGGTGCTAGGAAAATTGGATATCACATATAAAAGACTGACACTGGAGCCCTGTAACACAACTGAAAAAAATTAACCTAAAATGGATTAATGACTTAAATATAAGACTTGAAACCATAAAACTTCTAGAAGAAAAAACATATGGAAAAAAACTACTTGACGTGGGTCTTTGCAATGATTTTTTGGATATGACCCTTAAAGCCCAAGAAACAAAATCAAAAATAAACTTGTGAGACGACATCAAACTAAAATGCTTCTTCTGCACAGCAAAACAATAAACATATATTTGAAATAATGAATCATTGTTTTATTTTTTTAGAACATTTATAGTATTCTGGAGTAAATAATACGAATACTAACGAATCTTGATATGACACACACTATTCATAACATAAGACATTTATTGAGGATCAGAAGGAAATTGAAGATTTATGAAATTTGTGTTATATTATATGACCATCAAAAGTACACCACTAGCCTGAGAAAAACACAAACCCCTAACAATCCCTCTCAGTAGCTTTTCTCACTCCGGGCACTATTGACATTCTACTAAACCCACTCTTTATTGTTATTAAATGTAGTAATTGTTCTTAGTTCTTGGGACTATCAAAAATGCACGTATGTATTTTCAAATGTCCGTGGATTGGGGATCAAAGGTAAAGGGACAGTGTGAGTACAAACGCAATAGATTAAAGCCCAGTCTCTAGGAAGAGAAAACCTGCTCTCTTATGGATAACTCACACCTTTCTCTATTGACTACTCAGTCGCACACATGTTTAACCTTTCTAGAAGAAACAAGGAAGAAGCAAGTTTCATCGTGGTTATAAATTCATGTTTCCTCTACAGCACCTGTGAAAATCAGAGACTTGTATTAGAGCTCCCAGATATCCCTAGAGTGAATACGCTCTAGTGGAGATCAGGCAACAAAGCTGTCAGTAAATGTTGCATGCTTTTTAAATGTACGAAAGAGCTGGGGAGTTGGAAAACGTGGGAATAAAATTCCTTCCCTTTTGCCCTGATAGATCTTAGACAATCTTGCCTTTCTAAGAAAAATGCAAGGGAACATTGTAGGAGTTGACAAGGCAGGATCTAAGAGAAACATTTCAACTTTGCTTTGTGAGAAGACCTTGAGACCCATATCTTCCAAAATGGAAAAGAAGAAATTTGGTCTCAGAAAAGCAATAAATTGTTAAAAATGTCATTTCCCTGATACAGTAGTATTTTAAGGCCTTGAAAAGCTGGTGTTATATCCCCTGTTATAATAACAGATTTTCTTTTTTACAGATTCTTTATCTCCTCTCAAGAACATTCCCCTGAATCCTCAAGAAATGCATAATACAGAAATATATGGAATAGAAATGTTCATTGTGAAAAGGGAACTACAGAAATCCCACTTTACCATTTTAAGTTCCTTGAATTTCAAAAGCAACGCAACTATTCAATTGATTGAAATTGTAACATGTAAGTTATTTTCATACTTAGTGTTTTCAAAAAGTCCATGATTTAGGAGCCAAATTTATAATTGTGGTTATCTAGGATTAATTTATTGTATTTTATTAATAATTTAATATATTTTGTTTAATTACATTTAAAAATATTTTATTCATTTTTAGTTTTAAGTATACATCCAATTTAAAACATAGTGATTTCCCATATATTCCATATGTCACACATGCATAGCCTCTCCTGTTATTAACATTTCCCAGCAGAGTGGTACATTTGTTCTAATTGATGACCCTACATTGACACATTATAATCACTTGAAGTTCACAGTTTACATTATGGTTTACTGTTTATGTTTGGATAAATGTACAATAGAATGCATCTATCACTATGATATCATAACAGTATTTTTGCTACCCTAAAAATCCTCTGTTTTGCCTATTCATCTCTTAAACCCAATCCCTGAAACCACTGATCTTTTTAATGTCTTCACATTTTTGCTGTTTTCAGAATGTGATATAGTTGGAATAATACAGCATGTAGTTTTTTTTTCAGACTGGCTTCTTTCACTAGGCAATATGTATTAAAGTTTCCTTGATGTCTTTTCATAGTTTGAGAGCTCAATTATTTTTAGCATCGAATAATGTTCCATTGCTTGGATTTACCATAGTTTATGTATTTGTTTACCTACAAAGTATGTCTTGGTTGCTTCCAAGTTTAGGCAAATATGAATAAAGCTAGTACACACATCCGTGTGTGGATTTTTGTGGATATAAATTTGCAACTCCTTTGGGTAAGAAATTGCCAGATTCTATGGTAAGGTTATGTTTAGTCTTGTAAGAACCCACCAAAATGATTTCCAAAGTGACTATACCATTTTATATTTATGCCAGTAATATGTAAGAGTTCGTATTGCTCCACATCTTTCCAGTATTTGCTATCATCAGTGTTCTAGATTTGGGCCATTCTAATATGTGTGCAGTGGTATCTCATGGTTTTAGTTTGCTTTTCCCTGAATGACATAATATATGGAATATCTGTTCATATGTATATTTGCTGTTTGTATATCTTCTTCAGTGAGGTGTCTGCTAGGGGCTTAAGCCCATTTTTAAATCACATTGTGTGTCTTCTTATTGTTTATATTAAGAGTAATTTTGTATATTTTGAATAACAGTCCTTTGTCAGGTGTGTCATTTAGATCTGTAATCTGTTTGACTTATTTTGTGATGGGGTATATGGTCAGTGTCTAGACTTACATGTTTTTGTGTGGATGTCCAGTTGTTCCAGAACTATTTGTTGAGGACACTATCTTTGCTCTATCATATTGCCAAAGGCCAGTGGTCCGTATCTTCAAATTGTGTGTCCTGCCTTTTGTATGGATTGCAAGATTTTCTTGATAAGTGGACATGAGATACCAGGTAAAAGCAAGAGCTGTTAACAAGTTATTAGTAACATAATGGTAAGGTTTGGGGTAAGGGAAGGAAAGTTTGGCTTTCATAATATCCCACCAAGTTAGGCTCTAGTTAAGTAGTTTCCTTTGAGGGGAGGCCTTGCTAAGAAGAACAGTGTTCTCTGGCATGTTTCAAAATGGTTCCATTTGCCCTTCCCTGACGGAAGCCCAAGGGGATTTTTCTCTTATATAACTGTGGTCACCTTGTAGATTGTGGATTCAAAGAAGTTCAAATCAAAATTCTAGCAGATATTTTGAACAAATATACAAGCCTTTCTAAAACTTATATGAAAAACAAATAATTTATAATAACAGAAAATAAAAGGAAGATCAAGTTACACAGCTTCAGAGACCTTATTATTAGACTAATTAAGTTAGGACACTCAAGACAATATTGCACTGACATTAGAACAGCCATATAGATCAATAAAACCAAAATAACTCAGAAATAGACCAACGCTTATTCAGCCAATTAATATTTGGAAACACCAATATAATTCAATGGACTAAAGTATAGTCTATTCAACACAAGGTGCTGGAACAACTGGATAGCTGTATTTTAAAAAAGAAAAATGCTGAAATTTACATCATACAATATAGACCTAAATGCAAGAACTGAAATTATATAATTTCTATAAGAAACTATAGGGGATATATGCGTTACCCTGTATTAAGCAAAGATGAAATGAAGAGGGCACAAAAGGCATGGATTATATGAGAGAAAGTGATATAAAGGATTTCATCAAAATTAAAAACTTTTTTGCTCTTCCAAACGCACAAATAAACAAATGAAAATACAAGTAGCAGCATGAAAAATATTTGAAATTCATGTATTTAATGAGGGATTTGCATACAAAAATATGTAAATAACTTTCAAAACCCAATAAATAAGAAAACGAACATAAAGTAATTAAAATGGAAAAAAAATTGAACTGACAATTTAACAAAGATATATAAATTAACAGTAAGCACATGGAAAGTTGCCAACGTTATTAGGAAATAGATATTTAAATTATAATGAGATAGCATTACATTCACATTAGAATGGCTAACAAAGACTGTAATACCAAGTGTTGGTGACTACATGGTACAACTGGAACTTTAATACTATATTGCTCATAGGAATGAAAAATGCTACAGTCACTTTGGAAAACAGGTCGACACCATCTTATTAAGTAAAACGTACATATACCATATAACTCAGCAACCCCAATCTTAGGTAATAACCAAGAAAAATAAACTATATTTTACACAGAAAACACAAAGCTGTTCATAGCAGCTTTGTTCATAATAAACAAAAACTGGAAACAATCCTAATGTTTACCACCTGATCAACAGACAACCAAGTTGTGGTACATCTGTAGTTTGGAATTCTACTCAGTAACAAAATTGAGTAAATGATTGATAGATGCAAAATCATGGGCAAATATCACATGTATTAAGCTGTGTTAATGGAGTAAAAGTCAAAATCATATATACGGTATGGTCCTATTTACATGAAATTCAAGAAAACACAAATTTATGGAGACAGAAAACAGATCAGTGCTTCCCATAAGTTCAGAATCAGGGGAGGGGATAGACTACAAGCAACATGAGGGAGATTTTTGGTAAAATGTAAATGTTTATACCTTGATTGTGATTAGAATACAGTGAATACAAAGTTATCTGACTGCTAAAATTCCTAATCTGTATACTTAAATTGGTTAAATTTCATTGTTTGATAATTATATCTCAAAAATCTAGGACAAAATCAAAATAAAGAAAAAGTGTTTGGAATAAAAAATTAAAAACATAAAATAAATGGCTATACTAGGGCATAGGCATAAACAATGTTTAAATGACTGTCTCAGAACATTTTTCAGTATTCTCAATATCTCAGAAGAGAATATCATTAAAATAAACTTAATTACTCAAACCTGATACTGAATGCTTTTCTACTACCACATACCAAGTAAAATTCTCAGACTGTGGCATCACCGGCCTAAAACTTAGATTTATTTCCTGGGGTATTTGCACATATCTGTCAAGAAACTGGTTTGATGAATTTGGTATAGATTTAATTTGGCTACTGAATGCCTAATCTAGATTTCAGATCATTTCTTTTCCCATGTGCACTGATCCCTATAGCAATGAATGAATAAGGGATATTTCACTGTTTGAACACCTTTAATTTAGAGCAACTTAATCAACGTTCTTCATTGAAAGATTTTGGACTACAATTATAGCACTAACGTCTAACTGTCGGTTCTTTTCAGGCCAAGTAGCAGAGTAATTGCATCTCATGCATTTTCTTGTGGAAATTGCTTCATGCCTAGAGGTGATTTTTTTTTTCCTTAATAATTTCTTCTGTATGATGTAACTGCTAGTAACATAAAGGACATTTTGACTATAACATTCAAATGTCATTTCCCACCTCCATCTGGGCACCATCTAGGAAAAAAAAAAGCCCACCTAATTTGCAAGGATTTAGCAATGCCAGATGTATATTTAATAGTAAAAAGGTCAAAGAGTGATTGCAATGGGAATCTTCACATTTATGCAATATTTTGATTTTTAAGGTTTATTATATACTGGAAAGATTTTATTTATGAAATTTTAATAGACTGTACTTTGACAATCATTTTGTCACCTTATGTTTTAAAGACTTTTGTTGCAATACTCAAAATAGGTTCTTAACAGTTAACTATAACATTTATCATACTGTTTTTTTATTATGTTGTTATCAGATAATTTTAGTAGCTTTAACAAACATCCATGGGTCTTTTACAGAAAATTCAAAACAATAACAGAATATTGTAAACATCATAAAACATGCTTGTGTTTATATATTCAAAGTATATTTCAATGTGAGTTGATCTAAAATACATAATTATTCATCTAATATTTTGAGTTTTAAAATTTATGACTCATCTCTGATAAAGGTGATTAGCCTAATTATATTAAATATAACATCAACTTATCTCTATTACCCTCTAGTGCAAAGTTACATATTTCTTGCTTAGCTTTTCTAAAGTTTTATCTTTCACTAATACAGTAAGTTCCTCCAGCTCACCTTATTTCTTCCATAAATTCCATTATTAAAAGCCTATGGAGTTACAAATATAGCTGTTACTGAGCAGTGAGCCATGAATATAAAATTATTTTTTTTGTACTGTCTTAAACTTTACTCTATAAACTTTTCTTTTTAACTCTTAATGACACTTATGGAAGATTTTATACATTTATATTTACTTTGAATTATTAAAATACCCACTCCCTCTAGTTTAAATTTCTTATTTGAATTTCAAAATTCCATTTATCCAGGGTGTGAAGTTAGGAGGATTTAATAAGTTTTGAGATACTGCTTCTTTTCCTCTTCGAGATCTGATTCTTTCGTGATTTAGGATTAGTAGAAAGAAGAGGATAGATGACAAATTACTCTTTCGTTAAGTATCTGTTCTGGTAACCAACCCTCTGTTACTATTTACTGTTTTTATAGCCAACAATTAGTGCTGTCTGTGACACTGGTCCAAAGCTTCTGCCTTCTCGTGTTGATAAAAATATATGCACAAACACACACACACACACACACACACACACACACATATACATATATGTATTCTTTTGGAAATACAGCTCAAGTTCAATATTTTTCACAATCACTTTCAGTTTGTTTCCCTATTATAGGGGATCCATTTTCCACATTGGTTGCAGTAAAACGAAGATGGTATAAAACTTAACTATATTCTGAAATAACATTGTAATTCTTGGAAAACACACATTTTATTACTCTAGATGGTGAATGTGCAGTCCACTCCACTATCATCTTTTAATTCTCCATTCTGCCATCTCCCCAAGTTTCTTATACCTGCTCAATAGGTACAGGGAGAGATTAGCAAACCACTGACAACACAACATGCACCTGTGGCTTAGGGACTGGTTTCTTTTTAGGCATTTCAAATATTTTTCAGCGATTCTTTTAAAATCTCCTCTTATTGGACTTCAGGTAGTAAAATTGTATAACATCCTTGCTCCCTGTAACAGTCTCTAGCAGTCACTCACATTTTTTCCATATATGTCTGCTCTAATAGGCACTCAACCTTTTCTTATCTTACACTCAGCAGAATGTGACACTGATAAAAACTTCTGTATGTGTGCATGTGTGTATGTGTGTGTTCTTTTGGAACCTGAGATACTATCATTTCTTGATTATTCTCCCAAACCTTGAACACTTATCCACGGTTTCTTTAAAGTATGCCTCTCTACTTTACTTTAAAGTATTCCCTATTTTTTTTTTTATTCCTTAGTGTCATTTAGCGTTATTTTTAGGTTATCTTCCCCTCTTCTCTATTTACCATCTATCCTTCGGAATATCTGATAAATCCCATACTATTTTTTAGGATAGCAAACCACGCATGCACCATGTAATTGATATAGTTTTATAAGTAGTTGTTGTTTCAACTACAATTTGCCTTAATCAAATAAGATTCAAAACCATTACCTTAAGTAAAATTGAAAAAATGTACCTATATTCACCTACAGATGTATATGTATATGGATATATCCATATTTATTATAATATTATATAATCATCTCAATAGATGCAGAAAAAACATTGACAAAATTCAATATCCATTTATGATTAAGACTTTCAAAAAAGTAGGTACAGGGACAACTGGGTGGCTCAGGAGGTTGCAGCTCCACGTTCCTAACTCCCAAGACTGCCGGTTCGATTCCCACATGTGCCAGTGGGCTCTCAACCACAACATTGCCAGTTCGATTCCTTGAGTTCCTCAAGGGATGGTGGGCTGTGCCCCCTGCAACTGGCAATGGCAACTGAACCTGGAGCTGAGCTGCGCCCTCCACAACTAAGACTGAAAAGACAACAACTTGAAGCTGAATGGCACCCTCCACAACTAAGATTGAAAGGACAACAACTTGACTTGGAAAATAAGTCCTGCACACTGTTCCCTAATAAAGTCCTGTTCCCCTCCCCCAATAAAAAAGGAGGTACAGAGGGAATGTACCTCAATGTAATAAAAACCGTATATGACAAGCCCACAGCTAACATCATATAATTTTGATAAGCTGAGTGCTTCCCCTCTAAGATCAGGAGAAGAAAATTATGCTAACTCTTGCCATTTTTATTTAGCATAGTATTGGAAGTCCTAAACAGAGCAATTAGGCAAGAAAAATAAATAAAAGGAATCAAATTAGAAAGGAAGAAGTACAACTGTTATATTTCTAGATGGCATGATATTATATATAAAAAACCCAAAAGATATCACAAAACAAACAGAACTTATAAGTCAATTCAATAAAGTTGCAGGATACAAAATCAATATACAAAAATGTGTCACATTCTATATAGTAGTAACAAACTATCAGAAAGAGAAATAAAGAGAACAATCCTATTTACAATTGCATCAAAAATCATAAAATACCTAGGAATAAATTTTACCAAGGAGGTAAAATGTATGTGCAATGAAAACAATGATACTAGTGAAAGAAATTGAAAAAAGACACAAAAATTGAAAAGATAGTCCATGATCATGGATTAAAACATTGTTAGTATGTTCATGGTTCTCAAAGCAATCTGCAGATTCAATGCAATCCCTAACAAACATCCAATGGTACATTTTTCACAGAAACAGAACAAATAATCCTAAAATATGTATGAAACCAAAAAAGACACCAAATAGCCAAGAATCTTGAGAAAGAAGAATAAAGCTGGAAGTATCACTCTCCCTGATTTCAAAATATGCTACAAAACATAGTGTTTTGATTACTAGCATAAAAACAGATGGATCGATGGAACAAAATATAGAGCCCAGAAATAAACCCACACATATATGGTCAATTAAATTACAAAAAAATGGAGAGAAGGATATACAAGTGGGAAAGGACTGTCTCTTTAGTAAATGATGTTGGGAAAACTGGGCAGCCACATGCAAAAGAATGATACTGGACCACCATTTTACACCATACAGAAAAATTAATTCAAAATGGATTAAAGACTTTAATGTAAAACCTGAAACCATGAAATTTGTAGAAGAAAACATAGGTGGTAAACTCCTTGACATTGGTTTTAGAGATGATATTTTAGAACTGACACTAAAAGCAAAAATGATCAAGTGAGACTACATCAAATGGAAAAGCTTCTGCACAGAAAAGGAAATTATCAATGAAATGAAAAGAGAGCTTACTCCATAAGATAAAATATTTGCAAATCATATGTCTGATAAAGGGTTAATCCCCAAAATATATAAAGAACTCATACAACTCAACAAAAAGAAAACAAAATCCAATTATAACATGGGGAGAATATCTGAATAACTTTCCAAAAAGATATACAGATGACCAACAGATACATGAAAAGATCCTACAACATTCCTATTCATCAGGGAAATAAAAATCAAAAATACAAGGAGCTATCACCTTTTACACCTGTTATCAAAAATGACAAATGACAAGTGTTTCAGAGAATGTGGAGAAAGGCAAACCTTGTGCATTGTTGGAAATGGGTCTATTCTCTAAGGAAAACAGTACAAGATTCTTGATACAATTAGAGATAGAAATACCATATGATGTGGCAAATCCACCACCAGGTATTTATCTGAAAAAAGCGAAAACACTAACTTGAAAAATATATTTACTCTATTGCAGCAACATTTGCAATAGCCAAGATATGAAAACAACCTAAATGTCCAATGATGAATGAATATAATAAAGCTGTAGTATATATTGGAATATTATTCAGCTATAAAAAAGAATGAAATCTCACCATTTATGACAATATAGATGGATTTTGAAGGCATTATGCTAAATGAAATAAGTCAGAGAAAGACAAGCACTATATGATCTCACTTATATGTAAAATAAAAACAAACAAACAAACAAAATACAACAACAAAAGCTCATAGATACAGAGAATGGATTAATGGTTGTAAAAATATAAGAGGTAAGAGGATAGGAAAAGTGGGTAAAAGAAGTCTAAAGGTACAAACTTCCAGTTATAAAATAAATGTCATGAGGATGTAATGCACAACATAGTGGCTATAACTAATAGTATTGCACATTACATATTTAATAGTTATTGAGAGTAAATCAAAAAGTCCTTATCACAAGAAAAAATGTATGTAGGGTCATAGATGTTAACTAAACTTATTGTAATGATCATTTTGTAATATATACAAATATTGAATCATGTTGTACGCCTAAAGTGAATGTTATATGTCAATTATATAATACCTCAATAAAAATTTATATCTATCTAAAGATATATACATAATAGGTATATAGATATAGTTCCAGCATTTAATGAAATATGTTTTTTAAAATTGTGATCATAAAATTTCTACGTTATGTAGTTCATTTTATAGGATTAAAGTAGCATATAATTTTTAAATATGGCCAACAGCAATTACTTTCATTCTGTTTTCTGTGCTTCACTGCTACAGGAAAGTCCAGGCCAGGCTACTGAATGCTCTGTACATTGCAATCAAGAGAAAAAAATATTTTTCTTTCTACAAATGAGGGAAAACTTGCAGACAGTAGTTAGTGATTTTTTTTAATCCCTCAAAATTCGTTTTCCATTCAGTTTATGGCATTTAAGTTATTTTGAGTAAGAAAAGCATAGCAAGTGGTATCTTCAATGATCATCCCTTTAATGTATATCATCTGGTGTGCATCTGGGTTACTTGACTGAAGGTGGTAAAATATCAGCAATACCTCACCACCCAAGGAAATGAGGAAAAGATTAGAAAAACTTCTATTGCATAATGGAAGAAGCAGAGCATATAAACTCATATGGAATGCCAAGATTGGCATTGAATTAGGGTCTAATGAAACTAGGACAGAATTTTTTTAATTATATTAATTATTATCTATGAATTATAAGAATTATATGAAACAGGTTGACAGTTCCAAGATGACTGTAAGAAAAACATATTTACATAGAAATAACAATATACAAAACTCCATATTTGGTTTACTCAGTTTTTTGGGGTGAAGGTGGGGTGGGGTACAGCGTTAGTTTGGTGGAGGCCAGAAATGGAAATTTCAGATTCTATAACCTTTCAATTAAGTTTCAGTCTCTTAATCACACACACACACACCTCACATATCTCTTAATAATTTGAATATAAATACTCTAAGTATCGTGATTATCTTGTCAACATTATATCTGTTAGGTATGTTACATCAACATTATACCTATTATGGTGCATTGGGGCCCCTTGAATGGCAGGGTAAGTCAGTGATTCTGCTAAGGCTTAACACACAGTAAATCATGTGATGGAGTACTCCCTGAAACTGTTTATCTAAAAGTGTCTCTAACTCTTATCATCAATGAAAAGATAAATAATTAGACTCTCTTATTTATAAAATCTTAAAGTTTTAAATGTTTACAATAATAACACTTCTGATAATGCAAAACAACTTCCTTAGAAACAGACAATTATGAAAAATGAAAATATCTATGGTCTGTCAAGTAACCTGCTTTGAAAATGTACAACTCCACCAATTCCCATAAGCTATGACTTTTTAACAATCCAGAAATTGCAATGACTTCCATACAAAGTGTCTGTGAATGGACATTTCTATAACATGAAATATTCCTCTGTAAATTTTGTTTAAAATATATTAAACTTTTCACAATTTTCTGTTTTATTCTGTAAGGCAACAATTTCTATTTAATGAAATCTATGTTCTTTTTAAACTTTGAGACATAAATTTAATTTTCGTAAAGTTCTTTAGTATGAAATTGGTTCTGTTTTTAAGGAAATTATCCTAAATTACTCATTTTAGAGGTTGCCTTGTATCATTCTGTGAGTAGATGGTATATTCATATATTATAACCAAATATGAATGCTTAGTAGATTGAAAAGTTTGATAAGAAATTATTGGCAACAAGGAGACATTACATGTTCTTGAGCTGAAAAATAACGTAGATGTATGTCTAATCAGTGTTTGCATAAATAAAGTTTCTGGTTATTGAAGAAACAAGAGCTTAGAGGCTAATAGCACTACTATATACACACAAAAGAAACAATTCAATATTAGCCTTAACAATTCAATAGTATGGTATAATAATAAACTCATTCGATGAACTTAAAGTATAAGAAAATAAAGCAGAAAAAAATTAAATGGTATGATTTGGTGATCACAGAAATCAAAGAGTTAGTAGTATTGTTAAGGAAGGATAAAACAAATAATTTGAAGATTATGTACCTATGGGGCTAGAGTCGATTTGGAAAGATCTCTGTAAATGGAAAAGAAGACCTGTTTTTTCGGTTATTCTTAATCTTTTGACTCACTCTTATCTAAGATTAAGAGAATTACTCTCAGCTATACCTTGGCTTGATTAATGGAATTGTAATCCACTCAAGAAAGAGAATTCTCACTCTTTTGGAGTTTAAATGCTAATAGGCTTAGAAAATTGGAAGGCAAAAAAGTGGAATACAATTCATAATATAAAGATTACCTTACTAGTATTGAGGTTTTAAAATATTGTTCAAAATGTTAAATCTATTCTGAAATATTCTATAAAATGTTCATATATATTTGAGTAAATATTATCACCTACATATGTATGCTGCAAATTTAGGATCCATCTGATTATAGTTTATTATTTTAAGCCTATATACAGAAATGTTACAAGGTATAATAATTATATAGATCCCAGTAATGTTATATTCTCACATTATTTTGTCTCCATATGGTTAACCATTTAAAATTCAGGAATTGAAAGGCCAAAATTGTGGTAGAACCCTATATTTCACCTTAAAAAAATGAAATTATGCTAATTCCCATCTCCTTTGTAATGCATAAATATAGCCCTTACAAAATCTTATAGACATAATAAGGTAATTTCTTCATTGAACACCACCCAAAATTAATTTACCAGTTAGGGAGGATCCTTTGTTTACTGCTGAAATTTCATGGGCTATAGACTTGAAATATGAAGTTATTTCCATATTTTTAATGCTCTCTGAGATAAGACTTTGTACTGTAAATATTGTACTTCTCACGTTTTTATGTTGTAGATAAAAAACATAAAAATTGTCTTATATGTTCTCTTTAAGGGTTTAAAACATATCTTTAATTTTTTCCACAAGTCTTCTGGGAGGTACAAGCAGCTTATTCAAGGCTTTGAAATTATTCACACAAGTCATTTATTGCTTTCTTTGCTAAAGGATGCTAAATTTTTTCCCCTTTCTCCTTTGATTGCTTCTTTTCCTTCTTTTTTTGATTATTCCCTTGTTGGACAAATTTTCATGCTTCTAAGAAATATAAGGCTATTTTTATCACAGAAGAATATGCATAATGATATAAAACATATTTCAATTTATTTAGCCTTTTCTGGGATAAAGTCCAATTACAGCTTTTAAAGTATGCCCTAGTTGATACTATGCCTGCATTGAACTTTCGAGATATGCTTTATGATAAAGAGCTATTTAAGGAGTGTATCTTGGTATGTGATGATTTTAAAGTACTGTTGTAGTTACCATTTTCTTTTGCCAATTAGTCTTCACTGTACAATCTGTGTGTACATATAAACAGCATACATTTAAAAATCACATTAGGCAAATGAGCACTTTGCAAATACAATTTTTTTCATCAGTGTTTGTATTCCTTGCAATTGCTCACTATATTTAGATGATGAAATAATTTAAACTATTGAAGTAATCTTTATTATTTTTCTAATTTGCATATGCAATTAATCATTTATTCAATTTATTTTAAAAAAACTATTTTCCTACTGTATTCATGGATGCCTAAGTCCAATAAAATTTAGATGTAAGAAATTTTCAAATTTTTATAATAAAACTTTGGTATTTCATGCTAATCATATAGATGGTATACAAGGGCAGGTCCTTGAAACATGTAAATACTAGTTCAGAAATGTATATTCACCTATACATAGTTCTTACAACATGGGAAATATGGTCAATAATATTGTAGAAACTATGTAGAGTATGAGATGTGTACTAGACTTATTAAGGTTATCACTTCATAAATTATATAAATGTCTGGTCATTGTGCTGTACACCTGACACTAAAATAATACTGAGTGTCAAGTATCATTTATAAAATATATGGTAATGAGATGTAAAGTACAGCATAGGGAATATAGTCAGCGGTAATTGTAACAGCTATATACTATGTCAGATGGGTAGTAGACTGGGTGGGTTATGACTTTTTGAGGGGTATAAATGTCTAATCACCATGTTGTTTGGTACACCTGAAAATAATGATAATAGAAACAATTATCAAGTCAAAAAAAAAACATGAAAAATAATTATTTTTTGGTTCTAAAGGTTTACCTTTCAAGCTAGATTAAGTAAAATATGTATTTTGCCATTATTCTAATGCAACCACATTCTATCATTTATCTTACTTTAACCATATATTTTTCTATGGTAAATAAGTTGACTTTTTCTGTTAATTTATTTGCAAATCTATTCCTTTTTAGTGCATGGTTCTTGGTAACACATAATTGATCTTGTTTTCATAGAACTTTAATATGGGATTCAGAGTAAAGAGACTATTTCATTAATTAAAGCAGAAGAAACACAAAATTTTAGTTATTTCTATATTGTGAAAATAAAATGCATTTTTATTTGTAACTAAATAATTCAAGACTCTTTAATATTACATGAAGTTTGGAATTCAGAAAAAAAATCTATGTGTATTTATGTGTTCATTTAATTAGGATAACACATTCTGTGACTATCTCTGACTAGAAGAAACCTTTAATTGGTTATTTTGAACACACACGCATAGCTGCTTACCAGCCTGGGCTGAAGAGAGAGGGGAGAAAATGGGAAAATACTCTTTTGGTTTCAATATTTTTTAAATATTTGTAAGTTAGGGGTATTTAATAGATTTGGTTAATACATACCTTCACTTAAAATCCTAATAAATAAGGTAATTTCACTATTAACCATTTTAAAACACTCAAGGTGTCTCTACTCACAGTTAAATAATTGTCCTACAGCAAGAGGGCTCTTTTACTAATGATTCTGCTCTTATCACATTGCTTAGATATAAGATCTAAACAATAATTTTTCTAGGTGCTTATGTATATCACCTGTAGCAGGCATTTTCAAGTCCAGGTATCTGCCAAAATCTGCCACATATAATTCACAGCTGATGTATCCTGGAATTCAAAGTTGCTGATAAACAACATGAAGGCTTTTTCAAAAAATCACTTGAAGAAATTCTGTAATTTGTTATTATTAGTTCACCTCTTTTATAGGATTTATTTGAAATCAGGCAATGAAAAGATAAACTACAGTGTAAGCTTCCAGGCTATGAGTTTTGTAACACCTCCATTTCCCTCTTCATCCCTTGTAATGATCCCAGACTTGTACCTGCTCCATACTTCATGTGGCACCAGTACAATCATTATCTTATTTGATGCTCAAAGCCTTCTAGTGATCTATGTAGTAGACCTATGATAGCCCAGAATTCCAGATAAGGCTTCCAATACTAAGAGTTTAAATTTATGTGAGCCTAATCCTTAGGATGATTGCTTACTATGGATACTTTATATCATAGGTCAATTTTTTTCTTTAAAATTTAGACAAGCAAACTAAAGTATGCCAAAGAACAATAACCTTATTAATGAGTACAAAGATTACTTTCTCCTAGCATGATCAATTTTCTTGAAATCTTGTTGACAATTAGTCTTTGATTGTTAAGAAAGAACCTAGATTTAAAAAAAACAAACAAACAAACAATCATTTGTTTTTTAAAGGGAGTGAGAGATCATAACTTTATTCTGCTGATTTTTTCTCTAAAAATCTAAATATACACATTTCATTCTCCGATCCCTATTAACTCTTAAGTACTTTTTCTAAATAATTCACTGAGCTTATATTTATTGGGTTCTTGTTTTATTACAAATATTATATCAGTTACCTCCAGGTATCTCTGCAAAAAGTAAAACAAGAGAAGCTAAACAGTAATATTCATTCCAACATAAAACAAGCAAAATCAGATACAGCTCTGTTCTTATGAAACTTAAAACCTGGGGTCCTGCTACACAAACTTTTGTTCATAGACCAAATTTTCAGCATCATCAGGGGATTAATTTTAAATGCAGAAACTGCAGACCTACTCTAGCCGATGAGTATACCTGTTAAAGTTTACAAGGCATTGGTAGACATATTATTTTATGTAATCATATTCAAAAGGTAAAGTTGTACATTTCCTAATTGTTACTGAGTATATACAAGGTCTGACAATTACATAATTGTTGGTGAACTGACAATTACATAATTGTTGGTGAATGCCTCCTGGAAAAAGTGCTACATACATCATTGCTGAATATCACTACAGTCACTTTTGAAGTACTCCCATTGGGAAGCTATGCACTGATGCCAGTGTCTAGTCCACCCTTCAAATCAATTTTGGAACTCTTTTTCTGGAATGGCCATCAGAGCTGTCGTTATATTACTCTTGATGACCTCAATGTCATCAAAATGTCTTCAATATTTCCTTTATCTTCAGGAAAAGAAAGAAGTCGTTGGAGAGCAGATCAGGTGACAAGGGAGGGTGTTCCAATACAGTTATTTATTTATTTTTTTACTGACTAAAAACTCCCTCACAGACAGTGTCTTAAGAGCTGGTGCGTTGTTGTAAGTTCAGGGCATCTAACTTTTTCACGCAGTATTTTCAGCACTTCCAAATAAAAAATTTGGTTAACTGTCCAGTTGGTACAACTCCACAATGAATAATCTCTCTGATATCAAAAAAAGTTAGCAACACAGTTCTTGAACTTAATTCTCAGACCTCACATACAACAAAAAGTTATCATTTCTATTTTCTTTTAATTAAATCTTCTTATACAAGTATTCCTATGTTACCAAAATAACTGAGAAATGTATTCTACAAAGCAGTCTATCCTCCTCATGCTTCTAAAAGTGGGACGTGGGGTGCCAGACAAACAGTATTAGAAAAATTATAACTTAGGCATCCTGAGTGAATGGATGGATATCATAAGGAGAAAAGGAATAGAAAATTAAACATTTTGCAGTTCTTTTGGGAAGAAAGAAATTTAATTCATCAGCATTCAAAATGAATATCGGGAAATTGCTAAAGAGTGGAAGAATCTTCTTGTCACTCAGACCTTGGGATGTATGATTCAGTCCTTCTGACTGGCTGGTGATTCTGAAAAAGTCAATCTGCTAAAGTCTCAGTTACCTTATTAATAAAGTGGGGGTAACAAGAATTTTGTTTAGCATTGAATGAAAGATTATAAATTATGGGCATGTCATATGGTGTATAAAAGGGGCTCATTATTCAATTTTTGAAATTTATATGTTGTGTGATACATGTTGATTAAATGTTGATTATGGTGGCAAGTTCCATACATTGCTCAACAAACATATTTCCAAAACTTAGAAACTAATTTGTTCACAGGTTAAAAAAAAAAAAGTAATTAACGTAAAGTAAATATATATATATATAATTTCATCTCTTTCTATAATCATTATTACCATGTACCAACATGTCTAACCAGTCATAGAATGAGGAATGTTTGGTAATTCACAGTCATTGAAAAAGTTTAACTCTATTATAATACAATATAAATTCCTTAAGGACAGGCAGTTGGTCAGTTATTTCCCAAAGCATGTGAAGTAACATGTTTAGCTAGTGCATTTGGGGAAGAAACTGAGTTGCTAGGATCAGCTTATTCTGAATTCTTTCTTTTAGCTCTCCCTGTCTGGAACTAAGACATGTAATGGTGGGGAAGTGGAGGTAGACTTTAAGAGTAGAGATGATATTACATTTCCTACAGAAATCATAGTAGTAGTGATATCTTTGGCTGTGGATCTAAACTATTATTTCTATAATAATATTCATCAATTAAAAAAAGAAAGAAAGCTGGTGTTTTTTTTATAACAACATGTTCCCTATGGGTTTTTAAAAATTTATTGGGGTGACATATGCTAGAAAAATTACATAGATTTCAGGTGTACAATTCTGTATTGCATCATCTATAAATCCCGTTCTGTGTTGACCACCCAGAATCAGTTCTCCTTCCATCACCATATATTTGATCCCCCTTACTGTCATCTCCCTCCCCCCACCCCCCTTACCCTCTGGTAACCACTAAATTATTCTCTGTGTCTATGAGTTTTTGTTTCTCATTTCTCTGTCTTGTTCTTTTGTTGTTTTGGTTTATATAGCACATATCAGTGAAATCATATGGTTCTCTGCTTTTTCTGTCTGACTTATTTCACTTAGCATTATACTCTCAAGATCCATCCATGTTGTCACAAATGTTTCTATATCATCTTTTCTTACCACTGAATAGTATTCTATTGTGTATATATACCACAACTTCTTTATCAATTCATCTATCAAAGGACATTTTGGTTGTTTCCATGTCTTGGCCACCGTAAACAAAGCTGCAATGAACATTGGAGCACACATGTCTTTATGGATAAAAGTTTACAGATTTTGGGGGTAGATACCCAGAAAAGGGATTGGTGGGTCATATGGTAATTCTATTCATTATTTTTTGAGGAACCTCCACACTGCCTTCCATAGAGGCTGCACCAGTCTGCATTCTGACCAACAGTGTACGAGGGTACCTTTTTCTCCACAGCCTCTCCAACACTTGTTACTATTTGTCTTGTTGATGATAGCCATTCTGATTGGGGTGAGGTAATATCTCATTGTGGTTTTTATTTGCATTTCTCTGATGATTAGTGATGTTGACCATTTTTTCATATGTTTATTTGCCATTTTTATGTCCTCTTTAGAGAAATGTCTCTTCAGGTCCTCAGCCCATTTTTCAATTGGGTGGTTTGTTTTTTGTTGTTGAGCTTCATGAGTTCCTTGTATATTTTTGACATTAGCCCCTTATCGGAGGCACTGTTTGCAAAAATCTTCTCCCATTCAGTTGGTTGCCTCTTTATTTTGTCGATGGTTTCTTTTGCTGTGCAGAAGGTTTTAAGTTTCATATAGTCCCATTTGATTATTTTACCTTTACTTCCATTTCCTTTGAGTCAAATTCATAAAATGCTATTTGAACCCAAGGTCCATAAGTTTAGTACCTATTTTTTTTTTCTATGCAGTTTATTGTGTCAGGTCTTATGCTTAAGTCTTTCATCCATTTTGAATTAATTTTGGTACATGGTGACAGTAGTCTAGTTTCATTCTTTTGCACGTGGCTATCCAATTCTGCCAACACCATTTATTGAAGAGGCTGTCTTTCCGCCATTGTATGTTTTTAGCTTCTTCGTCAAAAATTTTCTGTCCATATTTATGTGGTTTTATTTCTGGGTTCTCAATTCTATTCCATTGGTCTATGTGTCTGTTTTTCTGCCAATACCATGCTGTTTTGATTATTGTAGCCCTGTAGTACAAGCTAAAGTCAGGGAGTGTGATACCTCCAGCATTGTTCTTTTTTCTTAAGATTGCTTTGGCTATTCGGGATCTTTTGTGGTGTCAAACAAATCTAATGATTTTTTGTTCTATTTCTTTAAAAAATGCCATTGAGATTTTGATGGGGATTGCATTAAATCTGTATATGGCTTTGGGTAACATGGCCATTTTAACTATGTTGATTCTTCCAATCCATGAGCACAGAATGTCTTTCCATTTCTTTGTGTCTTCTTCAATTTCTTTCAAAAATGTATTATAGTTTTCAGCATATAGCTCCTTCACATCCTTGGTTAATTTTATTGCTAGGGATTTTATTCTTTTTGCTGCAATTGCAAAATGAATTGTTTTTTGTATTTCTTTTTCTGAGATTTCAATGTTAGTATATAGGAATGCAATAGACTTTTGTACATTGATTTTGTAGCCAGCAACTTTACTGTACTTGTTGATTGTTTCTAATAGCTTTTCAGTGGAGTCTTTAGAGTTTTCCACATATAGCATCAAGTCCTCTGCAAAGAGTGATAATGTAACTTCTTCATTCCCAAATTGGATGCCTTTTATTTCTTTCTCTTGCCTGATTGCTCTGGCAAGAACTTCCAACAGTATGTTGAAAAGCAGAGGTGATAGAGGACAGCCCTGTCATGTTCCTGAACATAGAGCAAAGGGCTTCAGTTTTTCATCTTTAATTATGAGATTAGCTGACGGCTTGTCATATATGGCCTTTATAAATTATGTTAAGGGATTTTCCTTCTATACCTATTTTATTAAGTGTTTTAATCATAAATGGATGTTGTATCTTGTCAAATGCTTTTTCTGCATCAATTGTTATATTCATATGATTTTTGTTTTTTGTTTTGTTTATGTGATGTATCACATAGAAGGATTTGCGGATGTTGAACCATCTTTGTGCCTCGGGGATGAACCCCACTTGGTCGTGATGAATAATCTATTAAATGCATTGTTGTATTCGATTTGCTAGAATTTTGTTTAGGATTTTTGTGTCAGTATTCATCAGAGATATTAGTCTGTACCAGGTTTTGGTATCAGAGTAATGTTGGCCTCATAAAATGAGTTAGGGAGTACTGTCTCTTCTTTAATTTTTTGGAAAAGTTTCAGCAGGATTGATATTAGATACTCTTTGAAGGTTTTATGGAATTCACTGGTGAAGCCATCTGGTCCCACACTTTTGCTTTTTGGAAGGTTTTAGATGACTGATCCAATTTCATTACTGGTAATCTGTCTGTTTAGATTTTCCAGTTCTTCATGGTTCAGCCTCGGAAACTTATGTCCATTTCTTCCAGGTTATTGAATTTGGTGGCATATAGTCCTTCATAGTATTTTTGCATGATCCCTTGTTCTGTGGAGTTTGTGATAACTTCCCCTTTTTCATTTCTGATTTTCTTAATTAGTGTCTTCTCTCTTTTTATCTTAGTAAGTCAAGGCAAGGGTTTGTCAATTTTGTTTTTCTTTTCACAGAACCAGCTCTTTGTCACATTAATTTTTTCTATTGGCTTTTTGTTCTCTATTTCATTCAGTTCTGCTGTGATTTATCTTATTTCTTTTCTTCTGCTGACCTTGGGTTTCACTTGTTCTTCTTTTTCTAGTTCTTTAAGATGTAACATGAGGTTATTGGTTTGGAATTTTTCTTGTTTCTTGAGATGCGTCTGTAATGATATAAATTTCCCTCTTAAAACAGCTTTTGCTGCATCCTCAAAATTTTGGTAGGATGTGTTTTCATTGTCATTTGTTTCTATGTATCTTTTAATATCTCCTCTAATTACTTCTTTGACCTAGTCTTTCTTTAAAAGTATGTTGTTTAATCTCCATGTATTTGTGTTTATTCCTGCTTTCTTTTTGCAGTTGATATCCAATATCAAAGCCTTGTGATCAGAGAATATGCTTGGTATGATTTCAATCCTCTTAAATTTGCTGAGGCTGATCTTATGTCCCAATATATGGTCTATCCTTGAGAATGTTCCATGTACACTAGAAAAGAATGTATAGTCTGATGTTTTAGGATGAAGTACTCTATATATGTCAATTATGCCCATTTCATCGAATATGTCATTTAGGGCTGCTATTTTGTTACTTATTTTCTGTTTGGATGATCTATCCATAGCTGTCAATGATGTATTTAAGTCCCTGAGTATAATTGTGTTTTGGTCTATTTCTCCCTTTAGTTATGTTAGTAGTTGCTTGGTATATTTCGGTGTTACCTGATTGAGGGCATAAATATTGATGAGTGTTATGTTTTCGTGTTGGATAGTCCCCTTTACCATTATGAAATGTCCATCTTTGTCTCGTTATGTTTGTCACCCTGAAGTCTGTTTCATCTGATATCATTATGGCTACACATGATTTTCTCTGGGTACCATTTGCTTGAAGTGTCAATTTCCACCGTTTCACTTTGAGTGTATGCTTGTCCTTGTAGCTGAGATGTGCATCTTGGAGACAGCATAATGTTGGGTTAGTTTTTTGATCCAATCTGCTACTCTGTGTCTTTTTATTGGTGAGTTCAGTCCATTTACATTTTGGGTGATTATTGATACGTGAGGATTTCCTGTCATTCTATCTTTAGTTTTCTGGTAAGGCTGTGTCTCCATTGTTTCTTTGCCTTTTTGTTGTTGTCTGTTATTTCTGTGTGGTGGTATTCTATGATGTTTCCCTCTGTTTCTTCATTTACTACATAATATATTTTAATTCTGGATATTTTTGAGTGTTTACCCTTAAGTTTATGTAAAAGAAAGTTTGATATTTAGAGTATTCCATTTTCTTCAGCACGTTTACTTTCTCCTATTCCCATATTCCAGTTCAGGTTTTTACTCTCCCCTTTTTATGTTGCCACAAATTATCCCTGTTGATGGTGGTCGAATAGCCTCCTTTAGTATTTCTTGTAGTGCAGGTGGTGTATTAGAAAATTCCCTCAGCTTCTGTATGTCTGGAAAGGTCTTTATTCCTCCTTCATATCTAAAGGATACATTTGTTGGATATATTATTCTTGGCTCATAATTTCTCTCTTTCAATAGTTTGAATATTTGGTTTCACTCCCTCCTGGCTTGTAGATTTTCTGCTGAAAAATCTAATGATAATCTAATGGTCTTTTCTTTGTAGGTTACTGTCTTCTTTTCCCTGGCTGCCTTTAGCATTCTTTCTTTGTCGTTTATTTTAGACAGCTTCATTACAATGTGCCTTGGAGAAGGCCTGTTGGGATTGAGGTAATTAGGTGTCCTAATTGCTTCTCGGATTCGAGGATCCAGTTCTGTCCACAAGTTTGGGAAGTTCTCATCAACAATTTGTTTGAATATATTCTCTGTTCCCTTCTCTCTTTCTTTTTCCTCCTGATATGCCCATTATTCTTATATTGCTCTTTTTGATGGAGTCACAAAGTTCTCGTAGATTTCTTTCTTTTCTTTTAAGTCTCAAGTCTCTTTCTTCTTCCATTCTTGTAATTTCCAGGTTTCTATCTTCAATGTCACTGATTCTTTCCTCCATCTGGTGAACTCTACTACCTAAACTGGTTATTTCATTCTTAATTTCTTCTATTGAGTTCTAATCTCCAGAAATTCTATTTGGTTCTTTTTTTAAAATTTTAATCTCTTTCGTAAAATGCTCATATTGTTCTCTGATTGCATTTCTGAGTTCATTAAATTGCCTTTCTGTGTTTTCTTGTATCTCGTTGAGTTTGTTCAGCACTGCAATCTTGAATTCTCTGTCATTTAAGTCACATATTTCTATATCTTTAAATTCCTTTTTTTATAGACTTTTCACTTTCTTTCTGAGCTGTCTTGTTGCCTTGGTTATTCATGGCAATTTCTGATTTATTATTTCTCTTTCTAGACATCTACAGGAGTGGCTTCTGCAATTGATTGAAAGGAAGAGGTCTTTTTTTTGTTTTCCAATACTTGTTGGTATTTTCTCTCCGACTGTTGTTTTATTTTCTCTCCGACTGCAACCTTTTATTCTTCTTTCACACATTAGTGCTATGTTTTCTCTGCACTATTCCAGCTTCTCACACAATGGGGGGGGGGGTTCCCTGGGTAACGGGCTTCTCTTCTGTTAATAGTTTGCCTGAGTCATAGGGCGCCATGTCCCTGTGGGGATGCGGAGAGCTTTTGAAGTTCCAAAGCTCTTTCGGCACCAGATCAGAGCCCATATGTTTCAGCAGTTCTGTTTACTCCTGCACGGATCCACCCAGATAGGTGGGGTGAGGGGTGGGGTGAGTTGTGAGAGGCGGCCCAGAACAATGGCAGAGACCACCACCAGAGTTGTCCTCTTCCACAGGTCCCTTCTATTTGCCGAAACTAGTTGGGCGGCGAATCTGTGTCTGTGGTCCACAGTTCTCAGAATAGCAAATATTCTGTTCTTTTGATCTGACACTGCTACTTTATCGCTTCTATCACCGGGCAGGTGGGGGCAGGACAAGCTCTGGGAGGGTAGAGAGGGGGCGGCTAGTCTCAGTGCCTCAGGCTTCCGTTCTCCGCTCGGCAGTGAGGGCTTAAACCACCATTTTCAGCCTTCTTCCCTCAGTCTTGTCTCCGATGTCCCTGCCGTGAGTGTTGGGTTCAGCCGTGTTATATGCTGCCCCTTCAGCCCTTTGGGTCATAAGCAGAGCGCTAGCAGTCCGAGTTCTTCCCTCTCCCGTAGCTGCGGTAGTTCCGGGATGCAGCGAGCTTGGAGCACTGAGTAGGTGTGAGTCCTGCATCTGCGAGGCTCCATCTCCGCACTTCTCCCTTCCCTCCACCTCCCCCCCCACTCCCGCTCGTGCGATTCGCACACCTGGAGGTGAATTCAGTAGTGGGCCTCTTCGTCTTGCCTGCCTGCTGTGCAGGGAGTCCTTTGTGGAGTTATTGTTGTTTTATTAGTTGTAAATTCCAGGGGAGCTTTACAGAGGCTCACCTCATGCTGCCATTTTGATTGAGATGTACTCTGGATTTTTTTTTAAATCAATTATTGTTGAATTTAGAGGATAAATTTATGGGTCCCATGAACCCATATTACCATATTACCAACATTAATGGTATTAGACTCTTAGGGTTTTTTCACATGGAATAAAGTACATTGTTATTCTGTAAATTGTTCAGTTATATTCTGTAATTCTGATTTGAAGTCATATGATAGGAAGTGCCAACTAATGCTAAAAAATATATTTAATTTGAGAGGCGATATTAGAATTATATTGCTCTTATTCAAGCATAATACACTTGCCCAGTTATAGTGTTGGTGAAAATATTGAAATATCCTTGTACTCATTGAAAATGTTTGCTGCTCTAAACTCTGTTCATTCTCCATCCAATTAGTATTGGCACCTTTCCCACTCCACTCTTTTTCTATAAATCTAGCTATTTGAGTTAATGCTTGCCTCAACAAGGAACTTCTAGGTAGTCTCTGTCTTTCAGCTTCTAAGTAGATGATTTAGAGTCCACTGTTTACCTCACTTTGGACCCCTACCTTTCCCACTAACCCCCCACCATCCACCCACCCATTTAGTGATAGGCTTCTGTGTGAGAATTTCTGCTTTGGTTCATATCAAGCAAACTAATAAAGCAATGAAGTTTCTTTGTTTCCATTCAAGGAAGCCCAAGTTATTCAACATCTCTGGATCTGTCCCTACTGTGCTGGAGAAGCAAGAGTTTATTTAGATATAGTATTTTATTGAATAATCTAGCTTTGTTTTATTTTATTTTATTTTGTGGTAGTATTATTGTTATTATTATTATTATTATTATTATTATTATATTATTATTATCGTGTGTGTGTGTGTGTGTGTGTGTGTGTGTGTGTGTGTGTGTGTATAACACAATGATCCAAACTGGAAAATATTGTTCTAAACTTTTGGGTAACGAGAAGGAGAAATTATATGTATCACGCTAAATTACATTAATTATATTTTTTATTCCCAATTGTGTCTTTCAGTTAGGATGAGAATCAGAAGAATGGAAAAGATTCTAGTTATTGTCATCACTGTTAGTTCCATTACTAATTAGTCACTGAAGTATAAAATGCAAACACTGTAATTCTCTAGAGATAATGGCAACATTATAAGATGCATAGAGTCAGAAACAGTGGAAGAAAAATGAATAGTTGAAGAACCAGATAAAGTACTACTGAAGAAAGAACAATAAAATTCTTAATTTATCCTTTTAATCTCCTTCTTACATCTTTAACAATTATATTATTAATTTGACATTGCTATTGCAATCCTGTTTTCCTTTAAAGATGTTTGGATTCGAGATCTCTATTTGGCTTACCAGGGTGCTATTACATTTCTTAATTAGAAAATAACATTTAGAGTCTGGTGCATTAGGCTCTAAATGTTAAAAAAAAATAAATAAATAAATAATCACATAATAGATGAATTTACAGCTAGCTCTATGTTATATATTAATACTATGTCCTGAATAGTTATGAACCAATTCTGTTACCAGATGGACTATCTTAGCAGGTAAATATAAAATCCCTCCTATTACTCTGCCTTCTATTTGAGGAGCAGTTATCAGAGTAGAGAATCACATTCTATCTTTCAATTTCTCTCTTTTTTTCTATGTACTGGTCATGGAGAAACTGAGTGTTTCAAATTTGGAGGAAAGTTTTGGAGGAAAGTAAAGTCCTTATTAGTTTAATGGCATTTTAAGTAGGAAAAAAAAAAGGGAATTCTGTCTATAGTTTGGAAGATAATGGTAAAATGAAATAAATTATATAACATTCAGAAAAGGTGAAACTAATTCCATATGAAATATGATCTAAAGAAATCTAAAATTTAACCATATTCATTGAATAACATATTAAACTCTCATTTATGAAAATTAACATATAAATTAAATATCATTTAAAAACTTCACAAAATAATTTGTAATATTTCCTGTCCTTGTGTAAACTATATCAAATTTATCTAGACAATATTCTCACTCACTAATTACCAGTAAGAATATAAGAGTGGAGATTGAAAAATATCAATATCAGAGTGCATGATAAATTTACCTTGATGAAATCAATAAGACATTGATTTGAAATTGTCAAATATATCAATTAAATAGAATAAATAATCCAGAAACTGCAAAGTGCTTTTGATATATTACCTGTTGTTTTCTATTTTACCTTATTATACACCATGGAAACAAAAGTAGTTGATTAATTAGATACTATAATATCATATTAAAATTTACATTAGAAGAGAATTAAACTACATACAAGACCTGAGCATAGGACAAACAAAGAAAAGCAGCACTTTTTAAATTACCTATTTGTTATTTTGTGACTATAAAATATATTTGGTAATTCAGATGACCAAATATGTTTCTCATATGTATGAGGTATTTATCCATAGTTCCTGGCTCATAAGAAATTAGAAGGGTTTGGGGGCTAAGTGTTGAGAGTGATAAACATGTTTTTTCTTATGCTAATTAAATAATTTTGCTAAAGTACCTAAAGATGGGCGCTGGTTGCCAATGGAGCCAACTTGGGACCAGAAACGGTCTGGAGGTTGAATCAACTAACAAAGGTCAGTAATTTAATCAATCATGACTATGTAAGAAAGCCTTCAGAAGGTAAGGGGGGTGTGGGAAGGGAGATGAGGGTAAGGGGGATCAAATATATGGTGATGGAAGGAGAACTGACTCGGGGTGGTGAACACACAATGGGATTGTAATGGGATTGTATTAGATGATGTAATACAGAATTATACACCTGAAATCTATTTAATTTCACTAACAATTGTCACCCCAATAAATTAAAAAAAAAAAAGAGAGAGAGAAAGAAAAACCCAAAAGGACAGGGTTTAGAGAGATTCGGGGTTGGTGAACACCTGAAGACTAGGGAAAGTGGCTCACTTGGAGAGAACATGGAAGTTCCATGCCCTTTCTCCATGCCTTGCTTCATGAATTTTTCATCGGGCTGTTCCTGAATTATATCCTTTTTATAATAAACTAGTAATCTATTAAGTTAAATGTTTCTCTGTGTTCTGTGAACTGCTCCAGCAAATTAATCTTAGGAGGAGATCACAGGAACCTATGATTTACAGCCAGTCAGTCAGAAGCACAGGTAACAAGCTGGGCTTGCCACTGGTCTCTGGATTGTGGGTGGGGTTCGTCAGTCTTGTAGGACTGAACCCTTAACCTTTGGAATCTGAAACTCTCTCTGGGTAAATAGTGCTTGAGTTAAACTATAGAACATCCAGCTAGTTTTCTTAGAATTCCTTGTTGTTGTGGGGAATCCTACACACACACACACACACACACACACACACACACACACACACACACACACACACGTTGGAATTGAGTCTAGGAACTTAATTTCTAAATTACAATTTATGTAAATTTTAAAACATCTGCCTGAAAAATATGCCAGAAAACATATTTCAAAGATAAAATTATAATTCAAATGACCATTAAACTGTAATATTTAAAACAGTAGTTTTAAAAGTGCTATTAAAGCAGCATTAGAATCATGTGAGAATTTGTTAGAAATGCAAACTTTTGGAAGGTACTTCAGATCAATGAATCAGCAACTCTGGGTGTCATGTCCTAAAATCTGAGTTTAAAACCTTTAGGTGATTGCAATGCATGCTAAAGTTTGAAATCTACTGATCTGTAATATGAAAAGTCCTCTTACAAACTGACAACAAATGACAAACCCCCTGTATTAAGCAGGGTTCAACCATAGAAGTAGAGTCACTAAGACATATATATTTGTAGATGGATTTTTTTTTTCATGTTTGTTGCTGGAGTATAATGTTCACAGGGCAGGTAGTTGGGAAGGGAAGATGGATATAAAATGAGGAAGCACAGAGCAGGCCAGAATATACAAGTACAAGATGAATTCCTACAAGGATAAACTGAAAAGTGTGTTAGTTATTACTGCCTCCCACTTGGGTGGTATGAATACTCTGTAGAAACCAATACTTTTTCTTCACAGAGCCCATGCCTGGCCCAATAGTCAGTCTCTCTCTCTCTCTCTCTCTCTCTCTCTCTCTCTCTCTCTCTCTCTCTCTCTCTCTCTTTCTCTCTCTCTCTCTCTCTCTCTCTCTCTCTCTCTCTCTCTCTCTCTCTCTCTCTCAATCTCTTTCTCTCTTCTTTTCCTCTCTGTCTATACAAACACACATATATACATATACATATAAACATATGTACATATATATTATAATGTACTGAGGATTCCAAAAATATACATGTTTTAAGAGATATTATCTATGTATTACTTTTTGATGTTGAATTGAATTATGGTAGCAATGTGCAGTTTGATGTTCACTCAAAAGATGGTATTAATCATATGAATGCTAGCGCCATTCATTATATCACAATATTAATACACTTTTTTCCTTTCTTAAAATGTGTATACGTTTTTTTGGTACCCTCTGCATGTGTATATTATATATACATATTAGAGTTCCCCAGAAAAAATAGAATCAATAGGGTAGGTACAAAACCTCACTGATTCTATTTCTCTGGAGAACTATCATACCAGTGTTCTGATATACACATTGCTTTTTAGAGCTTTCCTGAAGGAGATGGGTAAATCAATAAAGAGAGACACCTCATGAGAGAAAGAGGACCAATGCCATGACCTTATATCTGAGGTTTAAAGACAATAAAATATATTTCATGCTCTGGAAAAGCGCTATCTAATGCCATATGACTGACCAGATACCTGAGCCTTACTTTTCCCATGAATGTCAGAAGATTAAGAACCAGTGGATTTATAATTATCCCACAGGTAGAGATGGTAGAAAGCATTCCTCTTAAGAAAGATGTGTACTCTAAGACAATTTGCTGTAATACCAGCAAGCCATGCCAATTTTCCTGTAGCATAATTTAGAACTATAGTACCCCTGAGAGAGATACTTTCCTTCTTTCTTTTTTAATTTTTTTATGAATGCTTTTTATTTTTTATTGAGATATAATTGACATACATTATATTAATTTCAGGTGTACAACATAATTTGATATTTGTGTATGTAGTGAAATGATCACCACAGTAAATCTAGTTAAAAATCTGTCATCATGCATGAGAAATTACTTTTCTTACTCCTTGAGAAACTATTACAGCAAACATGCATTAGCAGTAGTGGTAATGGGAAGAAATATCCAAAGCAATATACTTTAAAATTTTCCAGCTTTTCTATTGACACTAATGTGGTTTCAATGGTAATGTCGCAAATTGCTTCAAACACTATTCAGATCCTTGATTGTACAATCTCTATCTTCAAAGCATTAAATTTGAATTCAAACGACATCCACTAGTTAAAAGTAAATATAATTGTAACTTAACACCAAGTTATCACAATTTGGTGATTAGTAAGTAGTAGAGGATGGATCTTGGGAAGCATAAAACTAGACATTCTTTAAATTTGGATTGTGCTGTGTGTTAGTGATTTACTGCTGCACGGCAAATCACTCTAAAATTTAATTTCTTTAGACAATAATTTTATGGGTTAAAAATCTGTCACTCCTTTTGTCTGGGCCAACCACAGTTATTTTCATATCATCTCACCACATGTCAAGGGCCTCATCTCAAAGTACTGAGATGACCAAAAAAGATGAGACAACTATTGCAACTGGGGCCTCTTCCCGGGTGGTTTCTCATACTCTCAGGTTTCTAATATGTCAATGGCAGGGGGGGCTCAAGAGTTTCCAGAATGATACTCCTGGACTCTGAACTTGCATTTCCACAATTTGTCATTGGCCAATCAAATCACAAAGACAATTCAGATTCAATGGGGACAAAAATAACATCACCTTTTGATGGAATGAAATGCAATTTATTTTGGCTATTTTTTCAGTGTATCTCATGGGGATGCTAATTTCAGAATTTAGAGATCTCATTTTCATTTGGCTGTGTTATGCTAGAAAAGTACGATGTTAAAATTTGGTTAACAGTAACAATATTTCACCTTTGAATGACCTGTTTGTTTACGCATTTTTCTAGGGAAAGGTAGTTGAAACGTTTTAGTCATTTACCATCAAATTGACAAGTGTATTTCAAAATTATCTAATCAGAAATGGATTTGTTGAGCCAAAATAAATAAATAAATAAATAACTTGTCCCAAATTCTGTATAGTTGGCAAAATAAATAAATAAATAAACTGATGGCTTATACTAGGTCCTCATTTTAGTTGAGACTTGAAGATGTTCAACCTAGATAGTTGAATAGTTATGCATATCTCCAGAAACAGTATCTGAAATAGGGTGCCTCACTTTTATTGTTCTCCAGGTAGAAATATTTTTTAGGAAACGCAGAAATAAGTTGACACTCAAATGACTTTTCCACTAATGAACTGACTATGCAATAGCCTTATTTTCTCCTATTTGCTCAGCTCTTAATATATTATCATTTCAAAAAGAAGAAAACAGGGCACACAAGTTTTCTCTTCCTCATGATCATAGTGATGGTGTATTCCCTAAGACAGATTTTTTCCTAAGTGATTTCACATCAGAGTCTTTAATTCAACCATGGGATACAGGACACCGTTTTAAAGGCTTCAGAACCTCTTCAGGTTTATGAACGTTATCTTTTAACTGTAGTCATTTGAATGAACTCTTTCCTGCATCTCCATCCCCTTATCTCTATCATTATTCTCTGAGGTTACTTTACTTCCGTAGATGAAAAGCTACACTGATTTTTTTCAGGACAAATAAAAAAGCATAATCTTATTTAATTCTATATTCTTCCAACATTTCCCTCATGATATATAGTACATTATAATATCCGCATCACAGGATTGTTAGAACACAAAATATTCGATGAGACCTAAATATTTAATATTTGCATACTAGAATAATGATATGTGTTCATTTATGACAATTAAGTATATTTATAAAAATATGTATATTATAAGGGGTTCTATTAATATGATAAACATAAGTCTAAAATTTGTATATAAAGTTATCAAAGTATATTTTTAGTAAAAACGTCTGGTTCTGATTGTTTTCCTAAAGCTTTAGTTCTCCTAGTGCAACATGAAAGTAATTAGTGCTCTTCAGAGTTATTAAGAATTTTAAGGGGAAAAAAATGTTATCATGAGACCTGATAGTGCATTGAGCCATTCTGTTTGATTTCTGAAAATATATAAGGTGAAATGTAGAAATAATTTTTTAAAATCATTACCTCATTTGAAAATAAGAAAGGGGAAGAAAAATTTTAGACTAGAAACAGTGTTTTCCTTAAAACACGTAGATAGAGAAACATCAAGCACCAAGTGCCCAGACCTGGTGTGGATATGGTCTGCTGAAATATGATGTTAAAGCGGGTCCAGAGAAAGGAACCATAATTACATGGTGAAAGTCCAGACCCAAGTTTGCTAAACATGCTAGACTGAGACCACGTATCTCATTCATAAACCCCATATTTTAAGCCTAGAAACCAGTTATTTACCCATGACTGGAAGCAAATATTTTTGAGAATAATTTTCCTATAGTCATTTAAATTGAAAACCATAGAATTATAGCTGGCTCTGCACTTCCTTACATGTACAATATCCAATTCATGAGTGACTCCCATATACTTTACCTTCAAAATATATTTAAAATCTAATTCTTACTCTTCCATATTACTATCCTAGACCAAACCATGATATAATCTCTTACCTAGAATTATGGGATTCCTTAATGATCTTCCTACTTATATTTGATGCAAACAGACTATTCTCTGCATGTTATACAGTAATTTTAAAACAAATCAGGTCCCTAAATCCTATAGAATTTGCCTGCTTTCTGTTCCACAGAGAAACAGGTGAATTTATTTCAATTACCTTAAAAAAAACAAAAAACACTAAATGATCTGCTTCCTGTGCTCGCTTCAGCAGCACATATAAATGATCTGCCTCCCCTACTCATCCGCCTCTCCAAATATATCCCCCCCTTCTCACAAGGCTCACTGTGCTCACAGCTGGACTGGGCTGTTCTTTCAGGAAGTATGTTTCTCACACCAAGGTGAAACATGAAGACATGTATATAATGAGCTTTTGAACCAACGTTGGCCAATGATTTTCAGGGACTGATGACTTAACCATGTCTTTTTGATAAAAGATCACCTTATCAGAATGGGCTTTCTCAAAAACCCTAGTCAAGGAATCGATTTTAATCACTGTTCATTTTACAATCACTGTGCTAACTTAATGTGTCAACTTGACTAGGCTTCACTCCCCATTTATTCAATCAAATGCTAATCTTGATATTGCTGTGAAGTGATTTTGCAGATGTAATTAAAGTCCCTAATGAGCTGAATTTAAGAGAGATTACCCAGTTCTCTGGGTGGGTCTGACTTAATCACTTGGAGGCCCTTAAAAGTACACCTGAGGCTTCCCTGAGGGTAGAAATTCCTCTTGTGCACAGCAGCTTCCACACATGACTGCAGTCTGAGCCTGCCTGTAGTCTTCTCTTTTTGACTATCTGACTACAGATTCCCCCAGAACTGTAATAAACTCATCCTTTAATAATTAAAATATGTATTTTAAATATTAATATAAAATATTCATATGTATGTTATATATGCATATATATATATATATATATATATAAAGCAGTTAAATATGTATCTTATCCTTCTTATTTGGCCTAACCTTGACTGATAATCACAGGCCAAGATTAACTTCAGTACTGTTTTTGTTTTGTTTTCTGTGATTAATGTGTTCTATAGCCCATTTTGCTTTCTCACCACGTGGATCTCATATGTGTCGTTTCCCTTACCAAATATATATCACTGTATCACTTAATGTGCTCACCAATTTGCTCCAGTACCAAACTGACTGTGAAATCTCAATGGTTAAATATATTTTACTCTCCTGTAGATCTTCTGAGACTTAGAAGTCTCTTTAGAACAAAGTTCCTCCAATTAGTAACTCAGAAATAGATCTAGCCTGTTTCCATTTTGTGGCTTTTAGATCACTCAGAAGAAAATATAAACAAAGAGTTCTCAGGTTGTGCATTCTGAGTAATTTCAGTGAAAAGTGACAAATGATCCTGTCAAAGAATGAAGAAGCTGGGAAATACGATGAAACACAGAATTTCTCAATCACTAAATGTATCTGCAACACCTAGTAAATGATTGAAGCATATGAGGCACTAAATATTTGTTTATATCACAAATCAATGAGTTAATAAAAAATACCTCCTCCACAAAAAAATTTTGATTTCCTAACAATTTGGCTAATAGTCACTGATAATATATTTTAAATAAAATTTTAATACAATTTTTCTTGTATTTTAGTTGCAAATTAGCATGCTAATTTCAGAAATATTATTGATAACATAATGTTCTTATTTACACACTCTATTTGGCAACTATTCCACATGTAGTGTTTAAATATTTATGCTATGTCCCTAAATTGTACCCCAACTTTGTAAAAAAATCCTTGGAGTGTCTTAAGCTATTTTCTCTGGGTAATACAGTGACAGACAATTGCTTCATATTCACAATTACAATAGGCTTTCTAAATATCCAGCTCCTTTTCTGGAGCACATATAAAGCAGATCTTGAGGTTTATAAACTCTGTTATCACTGTCAACCTGATAAGGAAACACCATTTAGAAAAATTAAATAAAAATAAGTTAATTGTGTATACTCCTATAACACACACCAATAAGAAACAAAAAAGTCATCTTGATGTTAGTTTTGACATTTTGTGTATGTGGATATACATAAAAAATCATATATGGTTATACAGAAAGAAAGAAAAATGACATCATTAGAGCCTAATATTTAGATTAGAGAATAGTTAAGTATATCAAAATCTTGGTGTATGTATTTTAACATATTAACTATAAAACATAATTTAATGTTTATAAAAATATATAGATAAATAATTACATAGTATTCAATGATAGTGGTTGAAAATAAAGACTGGAATTCAATTTAGCTTACCTATTTCCTAATTGTGAGATACTGACCTGTTATCTATAGGGATATTGAGACAGCTTGAGGAAATATATTGAAATACTTGTAACAGTGCTTGCTACAACTAAGGATTTTCAAAAGTTAAGTAGTAGTGTATAAAGATAGCAAAAGCTGAGCTTCATAATTAATTTCATTATAAGAGAATTGTCCATCTTGGACTTAGTTATACATTGTAAAATTTTTATCAGGTATGAATTACTGCTTAATTTTTTTGAGAATGATTATAAACTGGTCAATTAATAATTATAATTATGTCTATTTATTTTTCAAATTTTAATTAATTTTAGGACTGATTCCACTAATTAGTCACTTGACTTCATTAAATCATCATTCTTTTAAAATGAGGCTGTGTGATCCAATTAATCTTCCATTATTTATTAAAGAGGCAAATATTGCATTTTCACTAGTATCACCAAAATTACCTATGTAAACACAGATATATGTGTTTGAGAATGTGGATGCAAGAAATATATATGATTAATATGAATGCCCTTTCCTAGTTCTATTTCATATTAACCTCATTTTGGAAAATTTTTTTTTCGCATTTTAATTATTTTATCGATGAAGAGTTAATGTATCATAATTTGATAATCATACTGATTAAGTAAATTTTTACTAACTTAGTTAGACCTATTCAAGAGAAAATAAAACATTTCACAGAAAGATTAGTAGTCAAAAGTCACAATTTATATGTCAAGCTTGTAAAGTTTTTATAAACAATTTGTTTTATTTTAAATAATTTTGCTAATCATTTTGCAAATACCAATATTGGCCTTACATTTCTCACAATGCCTATTTTGTATCATTATACTGATTTGTATTATTTTAATCTTGTTTTGACTTACCTATAATATCAAAATGATGATCTTATGAGTTTGCTTCTAAATGTACTCATACATAATTAGTTCTATCTTTTAAAATTACTGTTGTTTCATGTTGACTATTTTGCTTATAAACTATGTTTGATTATAAGTGAAAACATTGTGAACATAAGAAATACCTCAATAAACCTACATTATTTTATTATTTTTTCTAATCTAAACTACTTATTAATCTCATTATAAAACTGCATAATGGAATTTGACCAATATTCCCTTTATGATGTAATGTGTGATATTTTAATTTGTTTAAAATTTGCTTTAACCTCTGAGTTTGTGTCACTCAGATTGGAAGATAAGGAGTAACTAATGTCTAAATCAAATATGTATTTCAAATAAGGAGATTTTACATTACAGTCAGGGACACATAACTTTTATGTTAATGCTTCAATTTTTATCAAAAGTGGTCCTCTTTCTAAAATGATTCCACTCAACTCAACCTTACTCATTAACATGAAATATATGAAGGACATGTGTCTCTTAGGAAAGCAATAATACCTCTGTCCCTAGAGAAAACTGCACCTGAATATCACGATTTGATGGGTCGAATTGTCTAAAAGATTGGGTGTAGGTGGGAAGGTATCATTTTAATTATTCAGAAATATCTCTATCTAAAAGTTTGAAGTGGAATTTTTACAACTTATTGAGGTCACTTTCATCTCTTACATATTAATTGAAATGATTTTTTTCATGCTTATCTGTAAGCATATAGAAGAACATTTGAAGGATCTTGTTAAGCACACTCCAGTACTTAACTATAATATAATTTTACAGTGTTCAGAAAAGTGTGCTACTGAAATAATACAGTTAATAAAAATGTTACATCATCGGAGTTATAAAGATTTAAATCAAACAAAAATCACCATATTCCACTCAATGCTTCTTTAATGACAGTAGATAATTGAGACCTGCTCATTCTAAAGTTAAAAATACCATTTCCTTAAGGAGTAGTTGTCTGGAATGGGTTCAGAGAAAGATTAGATAAGCAATGCACTCTGTACTTGGCCTCAAAAAATCAATGAGACCATTAAAAATCAAGTACATTAAAATACGCTGTCAAATTTGGGCTATTACATAACAATTATCAAACTTGCAATTGCCAAAGTTTCAATTTATTCAATTTACAAAACATCTCATCACTTTCCTACATCAGCCTCTTTTACCTCCTTTTATTTCACTATGTGAAGATTTCACAAGCAGGCAAAAACCTTTCTCCTCCTGCCAAATGTCACTACAAACAACTAAATAACCATTTTACTAGGACAATAATATGGTCCCAAATATTGTTCTTTGCCAGTACTCAAAAATAAATTACAATCAAAATTCTATAATAAAAATTAGTATATTCTCTGACATGTGAAAACCTATTTTTTTTATGCAATGTGTGTTTTAATGTTCTAGACCACCCAACCGCAAAGTGTCTCAGATTGGCTCAATAAGAGGATAAGCTGTCTAGCTAGAAGTTTACACTGCCATGAAAATGAATATCCTATTGAAAAGAGATTTTTGGTGGACTATTATAAAATTGACTTGGTAATACAGTACTAATATAAATTAGAATATTTTCTTCCATAGTTTGCCATTCTGATCTTGCTCACATAATGTCTACAATTATATTCAATTAAGTCATTTTTTTCCATGTAGTGTTTTCTGGATAGTGACATACAAAAATAACACCAATAAAAACACATTATTTGGGAAACAGATGCTGTATTTTTGATCCATCACACCTAATAAACTATAATTAAAGAGCACGTAAGTTTAATGCTGTGATACCAGAATTGAAAATGGATTAAAATTCAAGATAAATTTAAACTTTATAATAAGAAATTCTGAGATATATTTCAATAATAAACTATATGTATAATTATATACGACTAATGTAATTGTGAAAAATGCAACATTTCTGTTTATAATCTTTTATCTTTAAAACCAGATCTCTCTAATTTAGCCATCCAAAACAGCCATTTCTCTTTGTCTTGACCTTAGAAACCCTATTTGATGTATAATTTACCATTAAAATATGGAAGTTTTTAATTTCCTTCTCATATGTCGTATTGGGTATTATTAGGATAACACACAGATAACAACACCGATCTCTATTTTTCAGTAGTATTAGCATAAACATTAATAATTTACACTTCTAAAACTCATCCTATTATTTTTTATTACTTTACTCACTGTGAATAGCTAAAATTTATAATTAAAATATAAGCTAGTAATTTAGTAATGACACAGAAGAGAGCTCAAGTTTATTTTGTACTCCTTTACACTATTTTGTGCTTCAAAATTTCTTCATAAGGAAAGCAGAAAGCCTTGTAAAATGACATTATAACAACTGTAACAACTGTAACAACTGTAACACTGTAACAGTTAACACTGTAACGCTGTGACAAGTAACAACTGTAAATACTAATTTACATAAATCACTAAATTTTCACTAATCAAAGATAAAAGAGTATCAACATTTTCTATTCCTTGAGAACTCTCCACTGTGTGTTCCATTTTGAACATCAACACACTGCAAATGAGGAAGTAACTTTATTTTTGTGATAGACAATGGAGAACAGAAGAAAGAACTTTTCTTATGAAATCAAATAATTAAATTCTATTTCTGGGTCAGCAATTTACATAACATTTCAAATATAATTTCATGCAATTTAAAAAAATTAAAAATTAATTCATAACTCTCAGGGTTATTATGACTAAACACAATATGCTACACATATATAAAAAAACTTAATATTATTTTGTTTTAATTTAGAAAGAATGAGCAGTTCAGTGTAATATTTGAAATAATAAAAAAATACAGTGATATTAACGAGAGTTCAAATTACTGAATTGAGTTCTATGACCTTGTAAAAGTTATTAAGACTCTCTGAACATTCATATCTTTATTCATGGGTATGATTATAAAAAGTTGTGCCTTAAGGTTTAAGTGATATAACATTTGCAAATTACCTATTATAAAATAGTTATAATTACTTTTATTAGTTATTAGATTAAAATTTTCCATTCTCTTATTAGAACTGAAGATTAAAAGATTTCTTACCTTAATTCAGACATCACTTGAAGACTCCAATTTCTGATTTCTCAAGAATTAGTAAAAGAAGAGATAACAGAAGGAAAATGGATACATCCTAAAGAATCACTCAGACACTACAGTTATCAATATCTGTTTATCTATCATTTTATCTGATTGTATCTCTTCATGCTTTTCTTTTCCATAATATAACAGGAAAGGAAAAACCTATTGAGAGACAGAGCATGAATGATGCTATGGCAAAATTGTATCCCACATGAGAACTTCATTATTTTATCTTAAGATAAAGGGACATATTATATTTGAATGAATGTGTTCAAACTAATAATGCTGACACCACTAATTCTATTTCATAAGAGCAAAATTTCTTTTATTTATATTGTAATCAATAACAAAAATGTTAAAGAAATAGAACTGCACGTATTGTGCCTTCATTTATTCACAGAACTTCAAGATTTTCCTCAAATGATTTCTCAGATTATTATATTTGAAGAAATTACACTTAATAATTAGCTGATTGGCACAGAAAGAAGTATCATGCCGTATGTCTTTAAAAGTTCATTTTGTGAAGTAAAGTTTTCAATTTTCTGGGTAAAAAAAGAAAAACAATTTGAATAGGACAACAATCTAAACCTGATGATTACTGAAGTCATCAAGGTACTTAAGTAAATATGATGTGCACACATAATTATTGGGAAAGTAAGAAATGCCATTCAACATAACAGGTGCCATGTCCTGGGGTGATTTTTCTACACTGAGCAGCAAATAGATGCTGTGAATCTATCACTAATGATGAATAAAAAAGCACATTAATAAGTCATATGATGGCACTCAACCCAAGAATCCAAATACAATGAAATCAAGAAATTTATAAGAGATTTTGTATTATGCTTCAAAGAAATTAAGTTAAATGAAACTTCACAAGTTTCTACCAAAGACTCCCCATGGATAATGCTTATAAATGTCTTCTAATGTTTATACTACACCTTTTAATTCTAAAATCACATTACTATCCTTTCTATAATATTTTTTATACATGGTTAGCAACATGGCACCTAGCCTATCCTGAAAATTAATTTGGTAGATTCATTTTAACACTGCTCCAGAAATATAAAGCTTCTTAAAGGATAGAGACATGAAAATGTGCTAGAAGTTTCACTTTCTACCATTTATAAGTTATTTTTGATGTTGGTAAATAATTCAGATACTAGGAGTAACGTGGAAAGTTTTATAAGGCAGACATTTTTGATTAGCAAACAAATCAGAAAATATATATGCCCGTGCTTCCCATTTGAAGAAAAAAATAAAAATACAGTAATATCATTTACATTTTAAATAGTTCATAGTTATGTGAAGTGTTCGGGGTCTTCAGATTATGTTCAGGCAGTGTCGACTTTGGGATGGAAACAGTTATATTTTCACTGGCTTTTTAAATTTGATAAGTAATTTAAGCTTTCAGTTGTCTCCTGGTTGCCATTTTTATTGAGACCATTAATATTTTATAACTAAGCACCCAAGGACATTAAAGTTTAGATCAGTAAAAATGACCGAATTGACTTTTCGGAAGGATGCATCCTTTTAGCTAAAATCATGAGTGGTTGTGGCTTATATTCCTTGAGGTAGTGGTTTCTAGCATTAACAATATAGTAAAATGTAACAGATGCGGTTGCTATCAAAGTCAAAATAAAAATGTTTTGCCATATATGCCTTCATCCACATGAAAGTTTCACTAAACTAATATAGAAGCATAATAATATACAATTATCCTTTTAATGACAATATAATTCCAAACATATTTTGAAAAACTTGAAGCATATCAATGACTGCGTGCTTATAATATATCGATGTATTTCTTGACTAATAACTCCTTTTCATTATTTTATAAATTGCTTTCTGGGGCATTGTTAACATTTTGGAAATTTATTTTCCATTACATATATAAGGACACATTTGATCTTAGCTATAAAAAGTCTCAAACTTCTTTCGACTTTGTTGCTCTGACTCATTTGGAAATGCCTGCATTTTGGTCTGGTCATCTTTTTCTATAATAATTATTTTTGCCTCAGATAACAGAGAAAATATTTTTAAAATAAAATGAAAAGTGATTCTCTTCCAGTCATTCCTACATTCAAATATATTTGTTTGGTGCTTTCTTTGTGTCATGAAATCTTCCACACACTTTGGGGACAGTGGTGAACAAATAAACAAAAAGCTACCCTGCTTATCTGCGATTTGTGAAGCAAGAACATTGAAAGCAAGACAACAGGCCCAAAATGGAGTTGCTTATGCTAAGTCCCACATCACCAAACCAAACTTAACTTAGTTATAGTCTCAGGTCTCCCAGAAATGAAGTTAAACCAGTTAAACAGGAATTTCCTGATCAGCATTAGTTAGGTAATCTGCCTAATATATCCCTGCCATTCTCTATAAGGAAATTAACGTTCAAAAGACCAATCTGTTTTTTGCCTATAATAGTATAACGTCTTCGTTCCTGCTCCCTTCTATCTATAAAATTTCTTGCCTTATAAAGCTCTTTGGAGATCCTTTATAACTGTTAGATTGGATGCTGTCTGATTCATGAATCACTCAACAAAGTCAATAAGATTTTAAAAATTTACTGACCTGAATTTTGTTCTTTGACAATAAAAGCAATTAAAATATGGCATTTTAGATGATGATATATGATATGGAGAAAATTAAACAGAACAAAAGAAAGTACCAGCATAAGGGGTTACTACATTAAAGTGGAGAGACGGTCTTTGAGGCTTTCCCTGACTAACACTTGATAAGACATGTAAAGGCGATGAGAGATTGAATTATATGAATATCAGAGGGAACACCATTCCAGGCTCAGGTATAGCAAGTAAAAAGTACTGAAGCTGTAATGTATTTATCACATTAGAGGAATAGAAAGAAAGTTCATGTGTCTGCTCAGAGTGAGGAAGAAGTAATAGGAAATGAAGGCCGAGACTTGAGAGGGAGTACAGAATACTTGAAAACCTTTTTTGAGAATTTTCATTCCAATTTGAAAAATATAGGAAGCCATTTGAGAGATATGGTTAGAAGAATGACTCTCAGTAAAGGATCTCCATGACTGCTGTGTTTGGAATAGATTGCAGAGGGATATCAAAGGTGGAAGCACAGATAGCAGTTTACAAGCTGGAGGACAATTTGGGCAAGAGGTAATTGTAGGTAGGATAAGGGTATTGAGACAGATGTGTTGGGAAATATTGGATTCTGGTATGTTTCGAAGGTAAAATAAACAGGATTTATTGATGAATTTGCTATGGAATGCGATCAGAAGAAAGACTTAAAAATGACTCAAAGGTTTTTGGTCTCAGCAACTAGAAAAATGGTGTTGCTATTTATTGAGGAAAAACAGAATCCAAAACAGTCACTTTTGGAGGGAGGATTATGAGATTAATTTTGCCTTGTTATGTTTGATATGCTTATTAGAAATCAAAGAAAATTCATCATATGAACATTTAAATATGTTAATTTAAACTTTGGAAGATACATCTCCTCTAGGTACATGAATTAGGAAAATTTTATTTGATGGTATTTACATAATATGCAATCCATGAAACCAGAAGAGATAATCTGCAGATTACCTGCTGTCCAGATAGAGAACAGAAGGTCCTGAGCCCTGAGCCCTGAAGCAAATACAATTTAAAATTTGAAGGGATAAATAGAAAAGACTAAAGGGAATTAAAATGAAGCAGAAGGTAAGGAAGGAATGAAATCAGGAATGTGTGATATTGCAGAAGCCAAAGTAGAAGGAATTGTCTAAATGATCAAAGCTCTATAAATCAGTCAAATAAAAGTCTGAATATCAACCATTAGAATTAGGAGAATGGAGTTTATGTGTTATCTTCATAAGTAGTTTCAGTTGAATGGTATGGGGGAAAGGTAGTTATATCGAGTTAAATAAAGATGGAATCTTAAGAGTGGAAACAAAGCAAGGATGTTTTCTCTTATCACTTCCAGGCAACAGTAAACTAGAGATTATATTAATATAATAAGGGAATAAATACAAAAATAAAACTGCCTTTATATAGAAAAGGAATGATTGTTTGCATAAGAAATTCAAAATAATCAATGTATTAAAAAACAAACAAAAAAACAAACCTTCTACCTGAACATAATAAAGTCCATGTAGGCAAACCCAAAGCTAGCATCATACTCAGCAGTAAAAACCTAACCTCAGTTTACTTAAGATCTGGAAAGAGAAAAGAATGTTCACTTTCACCACTTTGTTTAGCATAGTATTGGAAGTCTCAGCCACAACAATCAGACAAGAAAAAGAAATAAAAGTTATCCAAATTGGAAAGGAAGAAGTATGACCATTCCATTATTTGCAGATGACATCATACTATATGGAGATTCCATGAAAATAACTATTAGAATTGAAAAATGAATTCAGTAAAGTAGCAGGATACAAAATCAATGTTCAGAAATCAGTTGCATTTCTATGCACTAATAATGAACTACTGCAAAAATAAATTAAGAAAACAATCCCGTTTACAAGTGCATCAAGGACAAAACAAAATACCTAGGAATAAATTTAACTGAGGAGGTAAAAAACCTAGAAAACTAGAAGATATTAAAGAAAGAAATTGAAAAATAAACACAAATAAATGGAAGTGTATACCATGCTAATGGATAGGAAGAATTAACATTGTTAAAATGTTCATACACGAAGCAATCTATAGATTCAACACAATCCATATCAAAATACCAATGGTATTTTTTACAGACTAAAATCAATAATCTTACAATGTTTATGGAACCATAAAAGACCCAGAATAGCCATGATAATCTTGAGAAAGATGAACAAAGTTGGAGGCAGTGTGATACCTGCAAGGCTATAGTAATCAAACAGCATGGTAACTGGCTTAAAAACAGACACATAGATCAACAAAACAGAATAGAGACTCCATAAATAAACCCACACCTATATGGTCATTTAATCTATGACAAAGGAAGAGAGACTATACAATGGGGATAAAAACAGTCTGCTTACTAAACCGTGTTGGCAAAACTGGAGAGATACATAAAAAAATGAAATTGGACCACCTTCTTTTTCCATATACAAGATAAACTCAAAATGGATTAAAGGCTTAAATGTAAGACCCAAAACCATAAAATTTCTAAAAGAAAACATAAGCAGTAAACTCTCTGACATTGCTCTTAGTAATATATTTTTTTCTGATATAGCTCCTTGGGCAAGAGAAACAAAAGAAAAAGTAAACAAATGAGGCTACATCGACATAAAAAAATTTGCACAGCAAAGGTAACCGTCAATAAAACAAACACATAGCTTACTAAATGGGAGAAGATACCAATAATACATCCAATAAGGGTTTAATGTCCAAAATTTATAAACAATTCATACAATTCAAAATACGAAAAAAGAAAAAAATCCAATTGAAAAATGGGCAGAGGACCTGAGTAGACAGTTTTCCAGAAGACATACAGATGGTCAACACACATATGAAAATATTCTCGACATTAATAATCATCTGAGAAATGCAAATTAAAACAATTATGAGATATCACCTCTCACCTGTCAGAATGGCCATCATCAATAAATCAAAAAACAAGTGTTGGCAAGGATGTGGAGAAAGGGAACCATCACACACTGTTGGTGGGGTCACAAATTGGTACAGCAAATATGGAAAACAGTTTGGAGATACCTAAAAAAAAATAAAATTAGAACTACCTTATAACTCATCAATTCCACTTCTGGGTATTTATCTGAAGAAATTCAAAACACTAATTTGAAAAGATATTTGCACCCCTATGTTCTCTGCAGCATTATTTACAATTGCCAAGATATGGAAGTTATCTAAGTGTCCATCAATAGATGATTGGATAAAGTAGATGTGGTACATATAATATAGAGAATGAAATATTACTCAGCCATAAAAAATGAAATCTTAGTATTTGCAACAACATGCATGGACCTACAGGGTATTTTGCTAAGTGAAATAAGTCAGAACTAAGAAAGACAATCATCATACTATCTCTTTTATATGTGGCATCTAAAGAACAAAATGAACAAAATAAACAAAACAGAAATAGACTAGTAGATACAGAGAACAAACTGATGGTTGCTACATGGGAGGAGAATTGGGGTTGAGTGAAAAAGGTAAAGGTATTAAGTACAAATTGGTAATTACAAAATAGTTACCGGGATGTAAAGTGTAGCATAGGGAATATAGCCAATAGTTTAATAACCATGTATACTGCCAGGTGGGTACTAGACTAATTGGGGGCATATATGTAAATTTATATAAATTATATTATTTATATAATTATGTAATTATATAATTTATATAAATTACAATTTATATAAATTATATAAATGCCTAAGCACTATTCTGTGTACGTAAAACTAATATAAAATAATATTGAATGTCAACTGTAATTAAAATATAAAAAAATAAAATAAAATAAAAATGAAAACTAATATGTAAGTTAATCAAGATCTTTAAGAAAATGAGAAAATACTGTAGAATTTTCAGCCAGCATTAACAGCCTAGCAGTTTTTGGTAGTAATTAATTTCAATATTAGTTAATGCAGTGTTTGCTGCTTCTTGCCCCCTTTAGTGGCACATATTCAGCAATTAAAGGGGTAGAAAGATGGACTTAATAAAGGTGATGTTTTTCCATATATGCACTTTGGAAGGAGAGATAAAGAGAATTCAGCATGTGAGTCAGGTAAAAAACAGTACCGAGTGGTTAGGATCAATAAATTTCCAGATATACAGTGGTAACTCAGTTTTTGAACTTGTCCATTGATGAACATTTCGGTTTATGAATGTCATATATTTTATGGATCTATGGTATCATTAGATAGTAAAATTCATGCTAAATTTGCATTTTTAGGGGTTGATTTTAAAGGTCTGGAAAGGATTAATCCATTTTGCATTACTTTCTATGGGGAAACCATGCCTCAATTTTCAAATGTTTCCGAACTCAACGGTCTTCTGGAATGGATTATGCTCGAAAACCAAGATACCACTGTAGTAAGTTCTAAAAAAAACATGGAGTCAGCGTGTTTCTGGGAGAGAGATGAAAAGGTAACTTGGGAAGTTGGATATTGAAACAGAGAGTAAGGTACAGATACAATTCTTGATAATGACATATCACTGCTGAGGAAAAGCTCCAAAGAAGGTAAAGGGGGTCAAATAGAGGGTGATGGAAAACGAACTGACCCTGAGTGGTGAGCACACAATGTGACAAATAGAGGATGTATTATAGAATGGCACGCTTGAAACCTATGTAATTTTACTAACCATTGTTACCCCAATAAATTTAATTTAAACGATGGGCTTTAAAATAAAACAATTATAGAACTGAAAAAAAAAGAAAAAGAAAAGAAAAATTCAAGGACTGAGAAGCTTTGATATAGAGATCCATCAACATAAATGCTAAAGTTGCCCAATACTATGGCAGGAATATTTTAATAAAAAGGTTGAGTAACCATGATATCTGTAGTTGATTATAAAAAATAGGATTAAACAGAGGATATAATTTGGTCATAACATACTAAAAGCTAGGTGCTTTTAGGGAGAACAAGTGAGAACAGAGCAAGAAAGAAGGTGTTGGTGCAGTGGTACCTCGGTTTTCGAACGCAATCCATAACGAAAGATTGTTCGAGTTCAGAAATGTTCGAAAACAGCTGACAGTTAAGGTCTCAGGATCTTGCACTAAACAGAGGCCGCATGACATGTTAGACTTCTGAAGCGTATTCGAAAACCGAAGCATTTACTTCCAGGTTTACAACATTCATAAACCAAAATGTTCGTCAATGGGGACATTCGAAAACTGAGGTACTACTGTATTTGGAATGAAAAGTGAAGGGGTAATTCAGAGCACAACCATGAGAAACCTGGAAGCACGCCATTACAGAGCAGTAATACCTTGCCTTATATGATCTCCTTAGTGTCCTTGAGAGAACGGGATTTATGCAAATCTCAAGAGATAACTGTATAAAGAAAGTTACCAATTAATTAATTTGCACTGAGAAATATTACTTTCAAATTTTCCAGATATTTTAATGAACTGAGAAAATGAATTTTCTTAACATATTGCATTTAAATTCCACATTCTTGAAAGATAAGAATAATTTCTGTCACAGTTATTTATTTACTTCTATAAGGATATTTTAACCATGCATGTTGTCTATTGAGAATTCAGTATAAAATGTTTCAATCTTGCTCTTGTTTTGTATCCTGTTTACCTAGCTATATATAAATAAATATGTTCTATATTCTTGAGCACACATATAGTCACATATATGAAAACTAAATTTCTCTCACTAAAAGGCTATTCTGTCGCTTTCAATATTTCCATTCCTTAAAATAAAATAAAACATAATAATATATTTATATAATTTAATATTTTGTGTAAGTATATTGCATCCAAAATAAAACTAATACAGAAATATTGATACATTATACAAAATCATTTCAGTTGAATAGGTTTACCTGAGAATAGCATTGAAAATTAATAACAACTATCAATTATTGAATCAGACTTCTGAAGAGGGTTTTTTTATACATAAATTCTATAAAGGTATTTAGTACTCAAACTTATTTGAGATTCCATTTTGATCCCCATTTTACAAATGAGGGAATTGAGGCAGAGAAAGTTTAAGCTACATGCCCAATATCAAGGATTAAGTGACAGAGCTGAGATTTAAACTTGAGCAATTTGGTTCCAGATGCCATGTTGCTAATCACCACATTAATTTGCATTATAAGTCATCCAATGCCCCAAATGGCATATTTTAAAGTATTACAAAGGAAGAATTCCTCATCTGCCATCTGAAGTCTTGTCTTTAACATTAATGATATTATGACTAATTACATTAGCAAAGTATTTTCTTCTCCAATGCATAGATTTTTGAGAGGGCAGGGAATAAAACAATTCAACTTTATAAATTATGTTCCTGCTAGAGCATTTTCAGCAGTTTTATTTCAAACAATATACATGGAATAAATCTCAGTCATTTAATTTTTGGGCATAAGCAACAAAATTTGAAAGTAAAAGTAGCACTGGAAAAACTAACTTGAAAACCTATTTGCACAATTGTCTGATAAAATGGAAAGAGTTTGGCATTTAAAGACCTAAACATCAGTGTTCAAATTCCAGGTCTTCCACTGATTTGTTGTATAATACTTCTTGGGCGAGTGACATATTTTTTGGTCTTCTATTTCCTCATCTGAACAATGGGAATAATAACATTTCCTTTACAGTATTACTGGGTATTAAACAAAATTAGGTATTTGGATCACCTAACCAAGTGTCTAGCCACTTGTGAGCATTGAATGAATGTTAGTGATACTATACTCCAATCAGACATTTAAATAAAAGGCTTTCCTAGATGTATGGTGAACATTTGAATTTACTCTAAGAGAGCATCAGAAAAATTAATTGGTTATTTTAAGATCCACACCAAATATTTAACAGAACTACCCTGTTATATTATCATTTGATATATATTTTCAAAATGTAAAATTAATCTAAATGATATAATCAGTAAGTAAACATGGTGCAGATAGAAACCTTAAAAAAATATTTCTAATCCAAGTTATTAGTCTTACAATTTTGTCCTGAAAAAATATTTATTTATTTTTATTTTTATTAGTTTCACATGTACAATATTTTTAATCCCAGTTGTTGGTCTTAAATTTTTGTCCTTCAGATTATATACGAAAAATCATTACCAAAACTAAAACTCTAAGAACATACTATACTCTAATATTAATTAAATACATCCTAAGTGAAGGATTCCATTAAAAAGTTTTGAAAAAAAAAGAAAATACGCAGCACAAAGCAAAATGGCTTAGTATTCCTTCTCTCACTGCCATATGAAAATAATTGAGGCTTCAGAACTTTTGTTTTATTTGAAGTAGGTTTTTTTAGTAGACTACACTGTTTGACAGCAGATACCCAATTATATTTTCATAATACATACCCATGTATGGGGAAGAAAATTACCATTCATTCTCAAGCAAACTGATGGAGGACCAACAGATTAGAAATTAAATCTTTAACTTTTACATCGATAAACCTTTTATAAACTAAAAATCAGTAAGACCTGCTTAGTATCAAATTTTAGAGCAAATAAAAAATAATTCAAGGATATTATTTTTTTTAAGTATTCAATAACGTGAAATGATGCCATCCTATTCTAGACTTTTGGAAATCAATACCAGAAATGAATCAGACTGCAAGGGATTCATCTACTCTAAGCTACCTTCTGAATCTAGACAAAATAAGAAGAGTTATGTTATATACCACTGGAACAGTGTCATGTAACATTGATTTACTATGTTAGTGATAGCAGAGAAAACAAATCAAATAACCCAAGAAATAGCAAAAAGTATACTCTACAAATGTTGTACTTCGGATAACATTATTAGCCCTAGGTAAAACCATGAGTCACAAAATTGCATCGAAAAGAGCCATGAACCTCACTCAATTCATTTGACCTCTTGCCTTTTAAGACTATTTAAACAAAATTTTAGTTTACTTTTATGTATTTATCATGTATATGTATCTAGGGAATGTAATTATCTCTGTATTTAAAAACATGTTTGAATCAATAAATATGAATCATTACACAAACTTGTGGAAAACTTATTATTTTGAAATAATACAGCTTATAATTTGAGCATCCAAACCTTAAACAATGCTTTTAGAAGTCAAAGGTTAATTATCTTATTTTTCTACGTAACAGATAAAATATTAAATACAGATTATATTTTCTATTTAGTTAATATAAAACAAATAATGATTTTTATTTTATTATTATTTTTTTAATGTTTAAGGGTAAGTTATTCTGTCATTCATCAATTAGAATCGAAGCAACACAGGATTTTTACTACTGCCAACTTAGCAGACATTCCATTATTTATTTTGTCTTTTTGCCTTAAATGAATTTTAGATTAATATTTTATTGTGATTTAATGACATTCCTCTCCAATTAGCCATAGTGACTATAATTTTATCCTATGATGGTATTATGTTTTCACATAATAGAGATTCTTTAGTTATCTGTAAATTGAAATCACATGGTATAATGAAAATTTAATTGGACAGTAGCCTAAGGTAAGTAAAGATTTAGTATGTATAATTTAAATAACATGATACTTTTTCCCCCTCATATAAGGTCAATTTAATGTACAAATAAAAATCAAATGGGATTCAATTAAATTGCTTCAGATTCAAAGAATATTTTCTACTATTGTCATTTTGAATTGATATGTAACTCTAAGAAATTAATAAACATTCACCTAAAATATTTTTTAATTAAAAATCAGAAAGTCTATCCAAATCCGTAGTTATATTTACCATCTTCTCCATACATGAAATAATTATGGCATGTGAGTCTCACACAAAGATGAGCAGATGCCACTTCGGAGTCAGGATTGTAAGGAAGAGTCACAACTCCCTTAGAATTACTCCCTGGATTGAGAATAGTTTGTTTCATGGAACATCAATTTCTAAGTTTTTGAAAGCACAATTTCACAAGCCTACATGAGAACTATTGGCCCCCTTACAGAGACTAAGACCATGTGAGCAGGTATGGTGCCCAGTGGAAACTGTGATTTATCATGCTACTGTCAATAAACTACAGAAGAGTTTGGGCCAAACAAATAGGAAACCATGGTAGAGGGCCATGGCACAAGGAAGCCAAGTAATGGGGGAGCCAAACGTGTGCTGAGCTAATTTAATTTTTTAAAGCTGTAACTCAGCCCATGCCTTAGGGACACAATTTCTTTTTGGCAACATTTTCCGTGAAGCTAAAACAGCTGCTTCACCTATCTCAAATCAGATACTATGCTGTTTCGAGCAAATGTTTACCAAAAACAATTGTCTGGTATGCTTTTCCAGTCAATTTTGATTGAACAAAATAGATTATCATGCCACTAATATAAAGGTTGATGCAAGTTATATTTGCTAATAAAATTTTATTCTGCTATCTAGTAATGTGGAGAGATTTAACAAATGTTTAATGATGCTCTAAAATATTATATAACTATATATTCTAATAACAATTTCAAAAATAAGTATATCAGAAGGGGCAATGGATTTAGGGAATATGTATCCAATCCAATTTGGAACAGTTTTAATTTTTTATAATGTAGAAAATTTAAAGTATTTAAAACAGTGATTTATGGATAACAATTTGAATACCATTATATTTTGCCTATTGTCATTCTCTTAATAAAAACAATTTCACCAGAATACCAGGTCTGACATCTTAAACATTGAATGTATTTTCTATTTTTCTTTGGGGTTTTCAGCACATTGGTTAAAGTCAAAATAAGAAACTGCTAAAGGACTAACATGCATTTGAAAAGAAACTTATGTCCCCATAAGACATTGAAAATCCAACATATTTATCCATTTATTACAGGCCATAAACTACAGTGCAATTCAATATGGTAGCTGAAGTAGGACTTTTCTTTCTCAACTATAACAGTCAGCTTCTCCTTTGTAATATGAACTTTCAAAAAGAGCGAATGAATACACTAAACAGCATAAAGCATGAATGACTTAGTATTTTTCTATGTATGTCAGCACAAAGCATATTGGACAGCACAATGTTAGATGGCTCTTTATGCCTCAGGAACACAATTTATAAGACCTCGCCAGAATCTGAAGGTCAGAATATAAAGAAACCTATATCCAGGTCCAGGAGGTGCATTTAAAAAAAACAAAACAAAACAAAAAAACTAGAAGGCAAATTCTCTAGCTTCTGGCTATATTCAGTGAGATGTCACAGTCCAGATGAATCAAGTTTCAGGAAGTAGGATGAATGTCAAATGGCTTGTGCCAAAGAGCAACTTGCTCTTGGAGCATGCTTGAGGCCATTTTGTTCATACATTTCAGAGAGGAAACAACCTGCAATTGTAACTCTGAAAACCCACTGAAAATCATTTAAAAAAAAAAGATCTTTCAGACACATTGAATTATACGAAATGACTGACTAGGCCTGCAGCATCCTGAAAAACTTTTGTTGTTGTTGTAGAAAAATGTTTCACGAGAAGAATGACTGAGAATAAGTCCATGTAACATTCTGAGCCAAAGTTAGCAGATGTCCTCTTATCTTAAAAGTTACATGAACAACAAGGCAAACAGAATAAAGCATATGGACTTGACAAAATTCAGAGTTGGGTTTAAACAGAAATATACATTGGCCAGTTTTAAAGTTTTGAATATCCCTTCCTTCCAAATAATGGCGTGACTGACAGCCATTTGCTTGGTTGGCCACAGACATCCAGCCAATTATAGCACCTCTGCTCCTGCCAAGATGACTTCTATGTTTCCCAATGCCAATGACACAGTTAACACACTAGTATCATTCTTGCAACGCTCGTATCATCCAACATTACTACACTGATGTTCCATCTGTCAGAGTTTATCTGGCACTTGAATAATAAATGATGTTACATTAGCATGACCTTACAGAACAACAATTAATAGACACCATCTGTTTATTAAAAGCAAGGATATTTGTTTAAGCCTTGGCAAAATCTTGCCTTGTGAATATTTTCTAGTAGTGAATTGGGTCAAAAATATTATGTCAATTTCTATTTAAAACAAATTCTTAGGAGCACAAAATCAAATATGATGTTGGTCTACAATATGGTCTAATAATAGATGTCCAAGTAAACTTTAATTCTATTTAGGGGGAGAGTCACAAATGCATGTTAGTGAAAGTAGAAGGAAAAACATGATGACTGCAAACACAAAAAACAGTTAAAGATTACCTACACATCGGAAATATATGTTAAACATTGCACTAAAAGTCACAAGGAATTGGAACCCTTTGTCTGGACATAAAATATAATCTTCCAATGGAAAAATGTTAAGTAAACATAAAAATAACTTCTGACAAACTCCTTACCATAACTACAGAAAGTATACTCCCAAACTGTCATCTAGTTACTAAAGAAAAAAATGTGGAAGGAAACCAAATCCACGAGTGAATAAATGGGATAGTGGAGATAGGGGAAATCAGATTTCTGTGAATATAAATTTAAGGAATTTTAAAATGTTGTCATAACTTCTTTATTTAGTATATATAAAGCAAATGGGCTGATTTATAAATGTTATCACAAAGTACGTATATATTTATTTTCAATGTAGCATGATCTATATGTAATTTCATTGTAATGTAAAATAACATTATATAGCTGCCATTTCACTTGAAATTTATTTTATAATTCACACTTTTCAGATTACATAAACTTATTATTTTTCCCAGCATCATTTAAATTATTAGCTATAGTGAGCACTAAATATAAAATCAGTTTTCCTAAATTAATAGCATTTGATTACTACATGAGAACATTTACAGATTTTTCACCAAACCAGTTAGCTTTATACTTATATTTATATTCTTCTTATTTACATCTCAAAAATATGGTAGACCAAGATATTAATATAGTTAACATTTATTAAGTACTAACTATAAGGGGTTACTCTATTCTTTTTTGTATTACTAGTTTAATTTTCACAACTCTTTGAAATAAACACCATCATTAGTTTAAATTTGCCTATGAAGAACTGAGTGACAAAGCCCACAAAACAATCTAGAGTCATGCAGTTATGAAATAGCAGGAACAGGTTTCAGTTCCAGGGAATCTGGGTCCAAAGCCTTTATCCCTTCTAAATGAGTACACAAATTTCCCCCTTAGATGTTTGAATACTGCTGGAGATATGGTCTGATAAATTACATGTGGAATTATTCTTACTCAGCTGATATACCACCTAAAGTTTCCTGCTTCCTGTCATGACAGTGCATGAAAATCTGAATGCACTATAATTAGAATTTTCTCTTAAATTATGTCATTTATTAGGGAATTTATGTTCAAGTAGGATTTCCAGGTATTTTGGACAGAACAGATTTCTTTTAAACAAACCTGCTTCCAGGCTTGGTAATCAAAATAAATTTTAAACTTAATTTTTTTTTTTAATTGACCTATATCAGTTTTAAACTCATCTTGTGTGAGTTGGATTTTCATAACTTAAGAACAATTTGGAATTATAATTTTAGCAAATAACATATTAACTACTGTACATAATCTTTTGTTCTCTGTAAATTGACAAGCACACTTTATATTCTGACAAGTAATTAATAAACATATTAAATAATATAAATCAATAATTAAATTGAATATTATAACCTTAGGATCCTCTTTCAGGATTAAAGCAATCCATTTATCAATACTTTAGGTATAATTATTTAATTGGCAACTACTACACACACGAATAAACTATCACCTATCATCTAAGAATGAATAAATATTGTGAAATCCTTCCAGGACCACACAATTTAATAAACACATAAAATATAATAATCTTGGCATTATATGAATTTAAACATGCTGTTTACCTTCTAGATTCATTATTATTCATTATTTCATTATTTTTCTTTCAAAGTGCTAGCACATCACTTATTACATTAGCTGATCTAAAATTTTGTCAGCAGAAAACATTTACATAATAAATCTGGAAGTTTTAGAGTCTATTATTTCACCCTTTGTATACCATATATTATGTGTTGTGCTTCAGCCAATTTACTGTAACCAAGACATAACTAAATACTGTAGCTGTAAGTGGTCTTTCTTTTAATTAATATCACAAATAATTATAACAGACATCTCATTCAATAGTAGTCTCTTATAACTCGTGTAATATTTTATTTGCAGATGACATCATACTATACAGAGAATCCTAAAGAGTCCACTAACAAATCTATTAGAATTGATAAGTGAATTTGGTAAAGTAGCAAGATACAAAATTAATGTTTAGAAATCAGTTGTATTTCTGTGCTGACGAGAAGTTAACCTTTTGAGCCAAGTGTTTATCCAAATGTATGAGCATAACTGCATTGTCATTATTTTTCCCTTTCTCTTGGAAATCATAGAAATTACAAATATATGGATAATAAAAATTGTATGTTCAGCACAACAAGGTGGCGGATATTATCAGATTTCATATTTTAGTCCATATTTGCAAAAGAAAATTAGGCAGAATTGTTTTTGAATAGAAACTGGACAGACGTTTTGAGAAAAGCTAGTATCAAGAAAGGCCACCCATTGAAGTTCCCAGAAAATAACAGCTATAATACTCTTGACAAGGAGAACACCCTACCATGAAGTACAGAACTATCCTTTATTTGCAATAGCACATGCTAGAACAAGGATTGAGAAGGCTTAATGGCTGAAGTTCTTCTGAATCTACTTTGGATCAGAGAATCACAGTAGCTACCGTGTTTCCTCGAAAATAAGACCTAACCAGAAAGGAAGCCCTAACATGATTTTTCAGGATGAGATTCCCTGAACATAAGCCCTAATGTGTCTTTTGGAGCAAAAATTAATATATGGCCCAGTCTTATTTTCAGGGAAACACGGTAGTGCCACTCAAACCGCCAGAGAAAGTATGTTTTCAGGAAAGAACCTATTTCTTTAAAAGTATAGAAGGAGAATGTCTTAGGTTCAAATGTATCATCTTACTCCAAAGAAACTTTAATAAATAGTTGACCAAGAAATTTAATTCCATTCAACGAAAATTAATATGAAACAGAAACTCACCAGAAATAAAAATAATTAAAAAAATATTGAAAATAACTATAAATGATACAACTGGTGCAGACACTCATCAGAATAGTAATACAAGGATAGCAGCACAAAAGCAAGCAAAATGAAATGGAAATAAAAAGTAGTTAATAATGTTTGAGATCCAAAAGAAGAAAACCAAATGAAAGTACTTAAAGATGTAATTCAGACATGTGTAGCACTTTCAACAAGCCTGGAATGCTAATGATACTCAATAAGTACTTATGATTGAGTAAAATAATTTTTTTCTTGTTGTTGTGACAAGAAAACACTGTATGCCAGGTAAAATCGTTCCAGGATTTAATGAAGTTGTGATATATTATTAAAAATTGATGAGATTTCAATATAAGGAAAAAATGGGGGTTAGTAATGGAAAAATATCATGCAAAAACACTAAACTTCAGAACACTAAACACAGTTTTGTAAAATTTTCAAGAAATAAAATGTACATATATATAAGTGTATATATATATATATATATATATATATATATATATATATAAACTAAACTTCAGTCATCAGTTATAACAATGTGTTTTTAGCATGCAAATATCAAAAAAATATTATATGAACCCTTTTTAAGAGAAACAACTAAACAATAAACTGAAAATTAAGAGATGCTAAGGAAATTTTAATGTAAGATTAATAGTAAACATTGATCTATTTAACATAGAACTAAAACAGAATGAGTTATATAGAGTGATATGAGAGAGACTAAATATTTTAGCTCCTACAATGTAGAAATAATATTGGTAAGAAAATTAGTAGTACCTTTCCAATTAAAGAAGTTTGGGAATAAAGTATACTTGCTGATTGTTTGCTCATGTATAAAAGCTGGAGGTGGAAGAATAATTTTTATAGCTAAAAAAAGAGTAAACATTTTGAGTTTATGAACATGAACTCTGAACATTTAATAGTTTGGGCTATTTTTATTTGAAGAGAGAATTTGGGTGTGAGAAAAGAAAAAAACATTAAATGTATTGTTTTGTCTTTTTTTTCTCCTTCTCTTCTGTTTTCTTTTTGTGAAGGAAATTATATTATCCAAATAATAGATTACTAAAGTCATAATTTCATAAAAGGTAAAAAAGAGAAAAATTAAAACTTTCCTACATATCAAAAGACTATACAAAAAGTAAAGAAAACGCAACACATAGTGATTTTCTTCAAAATATTAAAATAGAGAAGACATATTAAATGACCTGAAGAACAAAAGACAAACATATATCAATATATTATTATATTTATAATATGTAAACAACAAAATGCAGAAAAAAATTAGAGGAGATAAAATTGGAGAGAGTGATATCAGCATCATAGCAGTGTATGTCCCTCCTCTTTATCCCCCCCCTTTAAAAAAAACAACTAATTAGACACCCATAATCAAATAAAAGTTTCTTTTCACCATACACCAAGGGACATGGAAGGATTCTAGCCTAGGTACGCATGTGAAAATAAACAAGACTTCTTAAGGACAATGGATCCAAGAGAGTTCACAAACCTGCCTCATCCCCACTCACTGTTTTTTTTTGTTGTTGTTGTTGTTGTTTTTGGGGGTGGGGTGGATAACAAAAACAAAAAACTTGGCGAGTACAAAACTGGGCCGATATACACAGAAGAGAATTTATAGAATTTCAGACTGCCTGAGTGGAGATTCCAGCATGTTATTAGAATGAGAAAAAGATGAGTCTGGATGCAGAGGAGAGAGAAGAACTCTCTAGGGCAACACTGCACCAAGGTTAAGGCGTCTGGTAGCGTCACTGGTGATCACTTTCACAGAGGAAGTGGAAAGCAATGAACACACCCACAGAGGAGGTGGAAAGAATAAGCTATGACTAGCTGCCCAGCTACACCAGTTTTGTGGGTGGCAGCTAGAGAAATCCATTTCTGTTCAGCAGCACCAGGATTTCTGAGGAGGAATATCCATGACTGGAGAGAAGTAAGATACAGGGAAGGAAACAGATAAAAATATCAAATGGCATTAAAGGAATGTTTTATTCTTGCTGTCTGCATTCAGACTACAGTAGGAAGTCCATCCATAAGCCTCTGGGATATCACAGACAGGGATAATTCTACCAGGACCATAGGTACCCCAAAGACCCAAGTGCTCACAGCATACCACCGTCACTCTCCTGCTGACTCCTTGTGTGTGCTATTTAATACATCTAGAAGAGCAAGCTCTGGTAGACAGGGAATGAGCGTGCTCAGAAAATAGGCCAAAGTCAATGGGAAAAGGAGAAATCACAAAGTTCACAAACTTGAGTAACAGAGCCATCTGAAATACAGAACAAAAGTTTCCAATAGCCACCCTGTTGAATTATTAGAACCAAAGAAGTCATAAAAGCTTAGAGGTATCTACTACTTTAAATGTGAAAGTAGCACATACCCATGAACAGTATGAAAAAAATCAAGGAATATAATTTTGTTCTTGAGCAACTGAACTCAGGCATGGAATATTGCAATCTAACTGACAAAGAATTCAAAATTGCTATTAAAAATAAATTCAACAAGCTACCAAGAAACTCAAAAGGACAATTCAATAAAATCAGAAATAAAATTAATGAACAAAAGAAAGTTCTTTACCAAAGATATTGAAATTATAAAAACAAATAAATAAAACAAGAATTCTGGAGCTGAAGAATTAAAAAATTAGAAGAATAATGCAACGAATCAGTAACAGGACAGACCAGAAGGAAGAAAGATTAAGTGACTTGGAGAACAGGATTATGGAAGTAACAGCTAGAAGAAGACTGGGAAAACTATTTAAAAAAAAAAAAAAATTAAGAAAGCCTATGAGGGATATTAGATTGAATCAGAAAAACAAATATTAAGAGTAACTGGGGTTGCAGAAGGAGAAGAGAGGGACAAAGGGGGCAGAGAGTTTACTTTTAAAAATAATATCGGAACACAGATCAAGATGGGGGATTAGGTAAACTCTGTGCCTACTGTATCCCAAGATCACACCAAAATTGCAAGTAAATTATAGAACAATCAACCTCAAGAATCATCTGAAGAGTAGCTGAACAGAACCCCTATAAGTAAAGATATGAAGAAGAGGCCACATCATCGAGACTGGTAAGAGGGGTGGAGATACAGAATGGGCTGACCTCAAGCCCACAGATAGTGGTTGAAAACCACTAGGGACACCTTGGTGGTACAGATTCCCTCCACCCCCAGGAAGTGGGAGGGGTGCCAGCACCACACTAGGCTCTGCAGCCCAGGGATCCTGTGCTAGGAAGGGTAGTTCCCACATCTGTCAGTAAAAATCAGTGAGATTTCTGTCTGCCTGTCCTGGTGAGACAGAGAGTGGCTAGAAACCCAGATGCCCTCTTAAAGAGCCCACACACAGACTCCCTCACTTACAAACACTCACTTGATTCTGGTAAAGAGTGGCAACTCAAGAGGTTCCAGAGACATATAGAGAAAGACTGAGTTGCGTGGTTTTGTGGCGAGGGCTGGATGGACAAGAGCCATTATCCCTGTGTAAACTCTGACTCATGTTCCTATAGGAGAGCACCATTTTTCCTATGTTGAACCCTCCTACTTCGGGCCAAATCTGAGAGTGCACTGGTATGGTGAAATTCGCTCTTGTGTAGTACCTTGTTGACGCCCTGGGTCCCCGCCATGCATGGCTAGTGCTGCATGTCAGCTGCTCTCGGCTGCTAAGTGATGGTTCTGCCCCCACAAGCTGGGGAGGCCTTTTACAGCAGTAGACAGCTTGCAGCAGCCCAAGAACTGTTGGTGGTGCACAGTGACCCAGACCCTGAGCCATAGCCTCTCTTAGGCAGCTGTTGGGGACCTGTGGGCCTCAGGCGAACATAGGCTGGCCATGGTTCTCCCAGGACATTTTTGTGAAGTAGTCATGGGCTCAGCACTGGTACAATAATCGAAACTGCACTAACTTAGTAAAAAGCACCGCCCATACCCCATAGCTCCTTGGAACACCACCCCACCCATTTAGAGGTACATTGCTGAAGGCACACTTGGCGCTCCACAGGCTGTGGAAGCCATTTACAGCAACGGATGGCCTGACAGCCCAGGGGCTTTCGGTGCTTGTCAGTGAACCAAAACTTGTGACACAGCCTCTTGTGGGTAACTCTTAGAGATTTGTGAGCCTGAGGTGAGCGGTGGCTGGCTGTGATATACTCAGGGTGATTTCTAGAGTGATCACAGGCCAAGCACTGCCCTGAGGTGAACACTGACTGGATACAGTATTCTCATCGCCCTTAGCAAAGTAGTCAAAAGCTGGGCACTGGCACAAGAACTGAATCTGCCTTAACTTTGTAAAACAACCAGCCACACCTCATGACTCCCTGGGATTCCACCCTGACCAACTAGGGCTTCATCGCCTCAGTTCACAGTGAGGCCAAACCCACTTGCCTCCAGGTTCAGCATAAGCAGCAGCCAAACATTTATAGCTTTATGGCTTTTATCAGGTAGCCATGGGCCAATCACACGTAAGGCTGAAATTGGCCTACACAAGAGACCCTCCTAAGAGACACCAGAAATAACCCATCCAGAGGCCAGCTTCAGACCACACCAGAGCACTACCACATTAGCTCTACAAGCAGAACACCCAAAGGGTGATCTTAACAGACATGAGTCCAGAGGGGAGAATGACCCTCTGAGGGGTCAGCCCTCACACTGCAGCTCCTACACTGTGGCGGTAGCCAATCCTCAGTCAGTCAGTCAGCTGGGAGTCAATCCCATCCAATGATATACCAAAAGCAGTCAAGGCTCAACTACAACAAGAGAACACACTCAAGGGACACTCCTGGAACACATGCACAGGAGATCAAGGAGACTGTGCCATTGGACCATACAGGACACATACTACATAAGACCACCCACAAGGTGGAGAGATATAAATAACACAGAGAAGCAAACACAGAGAGACAGCCAGAATGAGGAAACAAAGAAACAAAAGAACAGAAGAAACCTCCAGAAATAGAACTAAATGAAATGGAGGCAACCAACCTATCAGAGAGTGAGAGTTTAAAACACTAATTATAAGAATGCTTAAGGAAATTAGTGAGAATTTCAACAAAGAGAGAGTAAGTACAAAGGAGGTCATAGAAACCATAGAAACCATAGAATCAGAGAATTGATTCAGTGATGTAGAAGACTAGGTATCAGAAGCACCCAATTGGAGCAACAAAAAGAAAAAAAAAGATAATAAAAAAATAACAAAGATAGTTTAAGGGATCCTTGGGACAATATCAGGCCTAACAACATTCACATCATAGGAGTGGTTCAACATATGTAAATCAGTAAATGTAATACATCACATAAATAGGTGAAGCATAAAAATCACATATTCACCTAAATAGATGGGGGAAAAAAGTATTTGACAAACTATAGCATCATTTTATGATGGAAATTAGTAACAGACTGGGTACAGAAGAAACATAATTAAACATAACAAAGGCCATATACAACACCACCACAGCTCACACTATACTCAATGGTGAAAAATTGAAAGCTTTTCCTTTAAGATCAGGAACTCGACAAGGTTGCATGCACTCATCATTCTTATTTAACATAGTCCTGGCAGTTCGATCTAGAGGAATTAGGCAAGATATACAAGTTAAAATCATTCAAGTTGGACAAGAAGAAGCTAAAATTGTCATTATTTGCAAATGATATAATTTTATAGTATATGGAAAATACCAAAGGCTCAACCAAGAAACTGTTGGAACTAATCAACAACTAGAAAATAAAAACAACAAACAGAAATCAGTTACATTTCTACACACTAGTAATGAAACATCTGAAAAGAAATAAAGAAAGACTATCTAATTCACAATAGCATCAAAACAATATAATACCAAGGAATAAATTTAACCAAGGAAGTGAAAGATGTATACAATGAAAGCTTCAATACCTTTGTGAAAAATAATCAAAGAAGATACAAACAAATGGAAAGACATCATGTGCTAATGGATTGTAAGAATTAATATTGTTAAAATGTCCAAACTACCTAAAACTATCTATATAGATAATAAAATCTCTATCAAAATGTTAATGGCATTCTTCAAAGAAATATAAAGAAAAAAGAAAAATTCTAAAATTCATATGGGACACTAAGGACAACTAATAGCAAAAACAATCTTGAGAAATAAGAACAAAACTGGAAGCATCACACTTCCTGATTTCAAACTGTACTACAAAGCTATAATAATTAAAATGGAATGGTACTGGCATAAAAATAGACACAGAACAGACAGCCCAGAATTAAATCTCCACATATATGATCACTAATATTAGACAAGGAGCCAAGACACCCAATGGGGAAATGATAGTATCTTCAACAACTGTTACTAAGAAAACTGGGTAAACACAAACAAAACAATGAAATTAAACCCCTGTTTTACACCACTAACAAAATCAACCTCAAAACGGAACAAAAACTAAAACGCAACACCTATCATAAAACTCCTAGAAGAAACATAAAGAAGTTCCTTGACATTGGTCTTGGCAAGAATTTTTTGGATATGACACCAAAAACACAAGCAACAAAAGCAAAAATAAACAATGGGACTACATGAAACTATCTTACACAGCAAGAGAAACGATCAACAAAATGAGGAGGCAACCTACTAAATGGGAGAACATTTTTGTAAATCATATATCAAATAAGGGGTTAATATCAAAAATGTACAAGAAACTCATACAATTCAATAACATAAACAAAGTTTTATAAATAGGCTGAGGAACTACCCAGACATTTTTCCAAAGAAGATATCCAGTGCTTAATAGGTATATGAAAATGTGTTCAATATCACTAATCACCGGAGAAATGCAAATTAAAACCCAAATGACACCACACATTTGTTAGAATGGCGATAATCAAGACAGGAGATAACTATGTTGATGAAGATGTATAGAAAAGGGAACCCTTTCCCACTATTGGTGGGAATAAAAAATGATTCAACCACTATGGAAAACAATATGGAGCTTTCTGAAACTTTTAAAAATTGATACAGCAGTTCCACCACTGAGTATATACCAAAAGGAAATTAAAATAGGATATCCAAGAGATATATTCATTCCCATGTTTATGCAGAATTATTTACAATAGCCAAGATATAGAAACAACCTAAGTGCTTGTCGGTGAATGAAACAAAAAAGATGATGTGAGATACATCATCTATCTATCTATCTATCTGTCTGTCTGTCTGTCTGTCTGTCTGTCTGTCTGTCTATCTATCTATCTATCTTTATATGTATATCTATATCATATATCTTTCTGTCTATCTGCATATATACTGGGGGGTGAGCCAAAAAAACATATATAAGTGGACACTGGTCAACGTTGTTCAAGCAGTTCGCTGTAATCAGAAGTGTTTGGACATTGATGGTGTTTGGACACAGAAGTGTTTGGACACTTTGAGCACCTCTTGTAATTGCAGAAGTCAAACGTGATTTGTATTCATCTTTTCTTATTGGTGTATACTGAGTATTACAATTTTAATACAGTTTTCCTTTCTTCAAATGTGTATAGATTTTAGTGGTACCCTCTGCATACACACACACACACACACACACACACACACACACAAACGTACACAAATACAATTGAATATTATTCAGCTATGAGAAAGAAGGACATTCTTTCATTTGTGAAAACATGGATGGACCTTGAAGACATTATGCTAAGTGAAATAAATCAGCGAGAAAAGTAAATACTGTATGATTATCACTTATATGTAGAATCAAAAAAAAAAATAGAGTAAAATGTTGGTTACCAGAAAATGAGGTTAAGTGGAATACGACAGATGTTGAAGTGTCACACTTGGAATGAGTAGCAAATTAGCCCTACAGATCTAATGCACAGTTTAGTGAATGTAGACAACAGTATTATATGATAAGAATCAAGCTTGCTAGGAGATTAGATCTTAATTATTCCAACCATCAGAAAGAAATGATAATCAGCTGATGGAATAGAGGTGTTATTTATTACTACAATGGCAATTATAATATAATATATAAACGTATCATATCAACATGTTGTACACCTTAAATTTACACAGTGCTACATGTTGTTATATGTCAATTAAATACAGAAACACAATAAGAATATACAATATTTTTTTCTTAACATCTTTATTGAGGTATAATTGTCATTCCATACAAGAGGCCTATTTAAAATATACAGTTCAATGTCTTTTGTGTATTCACAATATTGTGTACTCATCATAATCAGATATTAACATTTTTATTATCCCCAAAAGAAACTCACACCCATTAGAAGCCATCCCACTTTCTTCTTTCTAAGGAAATAACTAAGAAAACTTCTAATCTACTTTGTTTCTATGGATTCGCTTATTCCTGACATTTTCCATAAGTGGATCATTGGATTTGTGGTCCTTTGAAACTGACTTCTTTTACTTAAATGTTTTCAAGATTTATCCACATGATAGCATGTATCAGTACTTCATAATTTTTTAAATTGCTAAATGATATTTCATTGTGTTGATACACAATATTTCACATACCATTTCATCAATGTATGGACATTTAAGATGTAAAATAAAGCATAAGGAATATAGTAAATAATATGGTAATAACTATAGTGTCAGGTGGGTACTAGACTAGTGAGGGGGATCACTTCTTAAACTATAGAAATGTCAAGTCACTATGCTGAAATTAATATAAAATAATATTGAATGTCAACTTTAATTGAAAAATTAAAAAAGGTGGAATGGTGAAGGGCAATAAGAAGTTCAAATGTCCAGGTACAAAACAAATAGTCATGGGGATGTAACACTCAGCATAGGAAATATAGTCAATAATATTGTGATTGTGTAGTATGTTGTCAAATTGTTGCTGTACTTATCGTGGTAATTACTTCTTTAGATATATAAATGTTGAATAACTATGGCGTACACCTGAAACTAATATTATATGGTAGCTATATTTTAATAAAAACCTTTAAAAATTAAAAATGCAAGTACTATGTACCAAAAAACTATTTGATAAGATAAAGTATTTCTCAGAGGTAAATAGAAATAAAGTGATAGAATTAATACTTATATTCACAAAAGAACTAAATTAAAGATTTACTAAATATGAGAAAATATCAAACTAAATTAAACATCTTACTAAAATCAAACTAAATCAAAGTATCAAACAAAATATCAAAATATCAAACTAAATTAAAGATCTTACTAAATATGAGAAAATATCAAAAAAGCAGTAGGAAGGTCAAACAGAATTAATACAGCTAAAGTTAGATATGATCTTGAAAGCAGTGCAAATCTAAATAAAAATTACTAAAAATGAAATTTTAAAAAATGGGCTTTTACTTTTTAAAATGATAAACAATTTCAAAAAATTTAATAATGGAAAAAGAATGAAAAAATGCGAAAAAGAAAGGATAAATAGGCACAAAAACTGAGGGAATTATGTGTATCATGAGTTAACTTTTCTAATATTCTCTATTTGACCATATTTCAGAATAGAGGAAAACATAACTTTCCATAGATGAATTAAGCATAACTTTCCATAGACAAATTATAGAATTTGTCAATTAGTAAATAAATGAATAATTTTTTCAAAAATTAAATTAAATTAATAGAGTAGAGTTAGATGGTATCACAACGAATATTATCAAATGTTTAAAGAACTGATTTATTTAGGATATGAGAAAAAGAAGATTGTTCTAAATACAGAAACACACTCTTATTCTTTGTCTGTCTCTGTCACACACACTCAGACACACACACACACACAGATCGAATTCACTCATAAATGTGTTTCAAAAAATCTTAAGTAAAATATCAACGTACTGAAATAAATAAGCTATGCTTTTTTTTGTGTGTGTGTGTTTTTTTTTAATCCTCCATTAGTTGATACTGCCTCCATCGTGGTAGGACTAGAAAAATGCAAGATTACAAAAAGGAGTTGATAATGTTGAAATAAATTTCTAAGCCCAAGACAGGGCCACATAAGTCCAGTATGCCACATCAGCAAACTGAAACTTAGAATATATATTTGTGTCTGTCATGCAGGATGTCATGTGCGGTCTATAGTTTGGCTTTTCACATAAGAACACAGGACATGGTGAGGCCAAAAAGGAATGCCCACAGAGCCATAGATTGGGGAGTCATACCACTATAGTCTCGCTGGTGGCGGTTGGAGACACAGGAAGCAGGAGCCACACAATCCGCAATTCACACTCCGCCTTTGCTAGCCCCCATTTTTCTGCCAGCGTAGCCACGGCAGTTATATTAGTGGCCAATGGCTCACTGGTTACAGCTGACGGCCAACTAGCAACAGCTGATGACTATCCAATCACAGCTGATGGCCATTTATGACCTGAGTAAGCACCTTTCCAAGTGAGGGTGAGAGCCTGGAACCTGCATTCCTGGCTCTGTCTACACAATGTAACTGAAAATGATTTGCTTGACCAAACACAGTACATGGAGCCAGCCAGTCCCGAACTCCAAGCCAGCTCTGGGTTCTATACTTATTTCCTACTTCCTTCCATCCCAAACAAGGTTGACTGTGTGGCCCCAGCCAATTAGATACTTTCTATTTTTCTCTGCCTTGTTCTTTATTCTTTATATTAGAAGAGCTTCCTGCCTTCAGCTCGTAAAGGAGTTCTCCCTAAAGGAAACTGTTTGCTTCATGAGTTGTTTGTTTGTATCACCTAAATTGTCTTTAATTATTTTTCAATAGTCAACATGAACATGGATTTTGCAGTGATGATAATCACATACCGAATACTTAGGGCTTCAAACACTTGCTTTTCTGCATCTAAAACTAGAGCTTCCACTTGGTACTCTTGCTGGAAGAATTTTTTTGGAACCCTTGCATTCTTAAAGGTAAACTAATATTTGATATCTATAGGTTGTCAGTGTTACACTTATAACAGAAATAAATGAATAAAAATCCAGACCAAGCTCCTTTTTTTTTTTTTTTCTTAAGTACAAGTTTATTCTGGAATTCAGATAAGAACAGACACTTACGGACAATCATTCTATAAAATAACCCAGTTATTTCGATTGCAAGCACCAAGAAACGGTTTTTGGTTTAAAACAATTATCACCTTTTGACATCAATGTTAATACTGCTGTATGCAAAAAAAAAAAAAAAAAGCCTAGCCATATTAAGATAGGTATACTTTTCTCAAATACTATTCCTAAAGAATTATAAGGTTCAGAGATATAAATCAGATTAAAAGGAGGCAAAATTCAGTTTGTTGTCTGAAATTTATTTTTCTGAAGAGGTCTTCTACGCTGGCTTTTATTCTGCTATGTATGCAAGTCTCTTAAACCTCACTAAGGGCAACTGGGAAAACAAAACAAAAAAACACAAAAAACACTCTTACCAGAAATTTCCTGACTTTTGGTAGCCAACTCTGTTAGATTTTAGGTCCCCGTCATGTAATTCAAATGTTCATTTTTTAATATTTGGTACACACTTTTTTTTTTTTTTTTTAGTTTCAGGTGCACAAGACAAGGTAATACTTAGACGTTCATCATTCATATCCCTCACACTGTGAACCCCCCTCCCCCATCCCCCCTTCCCCTATCCCTCCGATATTGCACCGAGCCATCACATTATACATATAAAATTATAGTTGGCATTCATTATTGTTCAGCTTCAGGTGTACAGTACATTGATCAAGCATCTACATCTTCCCTGAGGTGGTCTCCCAAATGGGACCTGTGTCCATCAGATATCCTACAAAATCTTTACAACAGTATTGATTACGTTCCCGAAATTATTTTTCAAAAACCCTGAGGCCATTTTGTGGTTACCAACAGTTTTCTAATCCCCTCACCTTTCCCCTTATCCCCAACCCCCCGCCCATCTAACAACCCTCAGTTTTTCCTCTTTGTCCCCAGGACTGTTCCTGATTAGTTCATTCACTTATTCTTTTCTTTAGATTACGCATATAACTGAGGTCATAAGGTACTTGTCTTTCTCTTTCTGGCTTATTTCGCTTAACATAATGTTCTCTAGGTCTATCCATGTTGTTGCAAATGGTAAGATTTCTTTCTTTTTTATGGCTGCATAATACTCCATTGTATAAATGTACCAGTTTCTTAATCCAGTCATCTACCGATGGGCATTTCAGTTGTTTCCATGTCTTGGCTATTGTGTATAGTGCTGCAATAAACATGGGAGTGCATACAGACTTTTGAATTGGAGTTTTGGAACTCTCCGGATAGATGCCTAGGAGTGGAATTACTGGATCATATGGTAGTTCCATTTTCAGATTTCTGAGATACCTCCATACTGTTTTCCATAGAGGCTGCACCAATCTGCAATCCCACCAACAGTGCACAGGTGTTCCGTTTTCTCCACATCCGCGCCAGCACTTATTGTTTGTTGATTTATTGATGATAGCCATTTTGACTGGGGTGAGGTGGTATCTCATTGTGGTTTATATTTGCTCCAAAGAATATAAAATACCTGGGAATAAATTTAACTAAAGAAGTCAAAGATCTGTACTCAGAAAATTATAAGACACTGAAGAAAGAAATGAAAGAAGACATAAATAGATGGAAACACATTCCATGTTCATGGATAGGAAGAATTAATATAGTTAAAATGGTAACACAATTTTTTCCCACTGTTCTCAAAACTGTTGTAATAGAGCCCCAATTTATTTTCCTGAAGAAGTTACCACATTTCTGATGTCATGGCCCCTCACAGGAAATGGAGGAATGGACCACTGCTGCATTTCCTTTAGAAAACTGTGCTCTCCTTGGTGTTTCAGTAGTTCACACACACAGGTATTTGCTTTAGATTCGCTAAAATCTATAATGAAGTCTTGATAGGGTTTCAGTGATTCTGAACTGTCTATTGCTTTAATTAAATCTTTGTTTTTTTTTTTTGTTTTTAACTATAAACAAACTAAGGTTTTTCTCTTTTTTTGAAATTGTCAATCTCAAGTCCAATTTTGTAAACATGCTGTGCTTTGAATTCTGAAGCAGGGATATATTCTGGGCTATTTCATCATTGTGTGAATATCATAGAGTTCACTTACATACACCTGTATGATACAGTTTACTACATACCTGGACTAAATGGTATAGACTATTGTTCCTAGACTACAAACCTGTACATCATGTCACTGTACTAAATACTGTAGGTAATTGTAACACAAGTAGTAAGTATTTGTGCATCTAAACACAGGAAAAGTGCAGTAAAAATAATGTGTAAAAGATAAAAAGTAATACACCTGTACAGGGCACTTACCATGAATGGGGCTTGCAGGACTGGAAATTGCTGTGGGTGAGTCTGTGAGTGTTAAGTGAATGTGAAGGTCTGGGACATGACTGTACATTACTGTAGACTTTATAAACACTGTCCCCCACCCCCACCCTTTATTCTAATAGGGTCAGAAATACAACAGTGAAGCTGTCAGAGCTGCTCCATGAAGGGTGTGGACTGAATTGATTGAAAACATTAAAGAGAAATTGCCTGGGTAAGGCGAGGATCACCAAAACAGTGACTGTCAGGGGAGTAAAACGTAGCCTGAAGATCAGCTGGCATGAGAAATCAAGATGGAGAGATCAGGTAACACAAGGATCGTGGCAAGGCGGTTTTGGCTATTACACATTGGTGCAGCCGTCAGATTACGGAACTTTGGGGTCGTCATTAAAATGAAAGTATTTAACACGGAGACAGTATAGAACTGAGGACTTAATATTTTGACCTCGGAATTTTTTTGTTTTGTTTTCACTGATCCTATCTGGCACATTGAATTGATGGAAGAAATAAAACAGATCTATGTTGTACAACATTGCAACCTGAAAACATTTCCACAGCACAGGGACAGGCTGGCTGCACACGACCATATGAAGCTTTTACTAACGTGGCAGAGGCACTTAATACGTGTTAATGTAGCTCCCGTGGACCTGCATCCTTGTATAGGGTCTTAGGTCCTCAAAAAAGAAGTGACATCAGTGTACTCTGACGACCATCAGGCTAGATCTAGGAGAGCTGTAGCACCTTCCGAATATGCAGTGCTGCGGTGACAAACTCCTCTGTGCTGAAACAGGTCAGTGGCTGACTGACGGTGGATGGGATGTAAACCATCCACTCAAAATTGAGGTGCTGTGAGTGAGAGGAAATCTGTTCCCAAGCCCCAGATATTGCCCCCATTAGAGAAATAAAAATTCCTCCTGAACCATATATCCTTCCATTTTTTACAGAAAATTCAGCTTCATTATAATCTTACAAGACTACCATCATATATGGGATAGATTGTTGATCAAAACATCACTATGAGGCTCATGACTATATAAATGTGTGCTTATTTAAATATGCAGGAAAGACTCTGGGTTGATATACCAGAAAATGAGTGGTTTCCCTTGTGAGGGAAGATGACAAAAGCAATTAGACTTGGGAAAAAACATGTTTCATTGTATCTTTTTATAGTTTTGGAATTCTAAACCTTAGGACTATATTACCTAGTCAAAAAACTAAGTTATATTAATGGTTCAAATTGTAGTAACATGTGTCCATAATCTCTTTGTCCTGCTTGCTACTGTTCTTTATTTCCAGGAAGAAAATTACCATCTTTTTTATTCCTCAAGGCAGTACTAAGACAAATACAGGTAAAAATAGCGATTACTAAAGATGCATTAAATATGGGAGGGGAAAAGGGAGGTAGTGGGATAGTGGTGGTAATGGGGAGGGGATACTCATGTTTAACAAAAGGGAATAAAAGGGACTGTAATTTAGAATAGAAAGCAACTTAAAATTCAGTACTCGACTATTAAAATGAGGCTATTAAATTAAAATTTAATAGTTTTTTTTATATCTCTTACTTCCTGTCTCTTCTGTTGACTCTTTAATCAAATCATTTGCCCTAAGATTTCTTTTTTGAATTAAAAAACCTTAAAAAAAAAAAAACAAAAAGTTCCTGACTACCTGAAGTCCAACATTCATGTAAAGTTCTAAAGTTCTAATAATCTTGCACCCACCTAATACTAGTTTCCTTTCTTATGCAAAACAGCCCAGTTCTTTTTTATCTTAAACATTTCATTGCAGACAATCTGTTTCCTTTAATAACCAAGGGTGATTAATAACACATTGTACTAAACAAAAGAGTCATCTCCACCATTGGAAACACAAAGAACTGGCAGGAGCTTTGAAATAACACTTTTGCTTTAATTTCTTCTAACGCATTGTTTTAGTCCCATGGATTTGTTTGAAATAACTTACCATTTTATACTTTAATAATTCCTGACTTCCTTTTCTTCTCTTAAAAACATTTAAAAATAAAATTCTAGCAATGGAAATATACTTGTTTTCTGAATTTACATTGACATTTTGTTTTATGATGTCAATGTAAGAGGAAACATTTTCCTTATTTTGCAAACTGTGATTTTTTTCATTATGTCCTCTACTAATATTTATGTATTGTTCATATACACTTAATATATACACCATATATTTCAGGTTTTCCATTTACTAATTGTATAAATATGGGAGCTATTTAAACTTTCATTTTCTCATTTTCTTCACGACAAAATGGAGAAAATAATTCAAGAATTGATAAGAGAATTAAACATTACCTTGTGGGCCCTGACACCATTAACCAAGATGACTTAATGTTTAACACTATTGAAAACCTACTTGAACATTCAGATGCCTTCCTAATCCTGACCTTGTTTTGACACCTTATGAGAAGCAGCAATCCTACACAGACACCCTTCTCACTTTGCTCAAGTTCCAACACCACATTCTTGGCCATTCTAACTCCTACAGGTCTACCTTGTAGAATAACACCCAATGGTTTTAATGTTCAATTGCTCAACTTCAAGAGAAAAGAGGGGAAGGAAAAAAAATAATTTATAGAATTTGACATGTATCTTCATTATTCTGAACACAGCATTTGTGTGTAATTTTATTGCTCTGTAATTTCTTTTTGAATCAGTTATTTAAAAATATTTTGCTTGATTTCCAAATATGTGGAAATATTCCATATAATTTTGTTATTGGTTTTCAATCTAATTCCATTGTTGTTAGGCATTATTCTCTGTATAATTTCAATCTTTTGACATGTATTAGGACTTTCAAACGACCCATCATCTGGACTACTCAGTGAATGTTCCATGTGACTCTGGAAAAAAATGTATTTTATAGCTGATGTGTATAATGCAGTATAAAGATTATTATGTTCATTTTGTTTACAGATTATTTTAATTTTCCTGAACACTTCGTGATTTTTTTTCTTAAAATTGGTTATACCATTTTCTGATTTACAAATGTGTCTCTCTCGATCTCTTTGATTTTACATCCTGTATTTTGAGGAACAAAGAGTAAAGATTTTGATTTCTTTTAAACAAACTGATTATTTAATCATTAGAAAATATCTATTTTTATTACTTACAAATATCTTTGTTTTGATGTCTACTTTTCCTGACATTAATGAGTCAGTCCAGCTTCCTTATGCTTGATATGATTGACATTTAAAAATATGTTTTCTCTTTTATTACTCTCATTTTCTCAGTTTTTATATTAAAATAAATTAGGAAATGAGAAATATGTGTGTGTGTGTGTATATATATATATGTATGTGTATATATATATATATATATATATATATATATATATATATATGTACGTGCATGTTTTTCTGTGTGCATATATGATATCTATTTCCATTTAATATATATTTCCAGTGGTCAGTTTTATTGTTGTGTTTGTTTCTAATGACTATTTTTTCTCTTGGTCATGCATTACGTTTTCCTGTTTTCTTCCATATCTAATTTTTTTTTCTTGTATGCTGGCATTGGAGATATTAAATTGTTAAAAGTCTGGATTTTCCTTTTATTCCTTCAAAGATTTTCAGGTTTGATCTAGCAGATATCAATTATTTCACTGGTAAATCAGCTTTGTCCTATTCAGTCTTATGTTTAGGTCCAATTGGGCTGGTCTAGAGAACTAACATTAAGATGTGGCCCCTTTTGGATCCTAATCCCCTGTCTAGGTAATGAGTGAGGTCATTCTTCTCTAGCTGATTGTAAGTCGCTGATCACTGTGAGATCTCCAGAATCTACATTTACCTCATAATATTTTGGTAGGCTGTTTTCTGCCAAACTGGTATTTGTTTTCTGCCAGGTTGCATGGAGTCCTGTCTTGATCTTGTACAGTTTAATAATCAGCCAGAGAGTCAAGAGGAACTTTCAAAAATTCTGGAGCTCTTTCTTTTCATAGTTCTCTCATCTCTGGTACTCTGTCCTTTAAATTCCAGATATATCAGCACCCCAGAATGCAGTTCACCTCTTTTTTTATCTTACATATTTTAAACCAATTTCCTTGTACTATGGTTTGGAATTGATCAAGAGGAAAAGCCAGGGAAATTATGGAGCTCACATCAAATATTTTCCTTATTTAAAATATAGTATCTCTCCACTCTTTGTCATTTAATATATGAAAGACTTAATATAATACATCAAGTTTTATAATTATTTTGGATATGATGGTAAGGCTAATACCCTCTACTCTGTCTCTGCTAGAACCATAAGTCATCCATTAAATTTTAATTAAGATCTTCTTTTTAGTCTTTTCGTTTTTCCCTCCTAATATTTTTTCTCTATGTAATATCAGTCATTCATTCACAAGTATCAATCTGTCTTCAGCTTGTTAACAGTATTTAGTATTGAACCCTATGTACAGGTTTTTGCTAACAAGACACAATTTCTAATATCATTGTCCCTTTCCCTTATTTCATAGTCTTATTTCAGTTCTTTATGTCCTCCCTTGATTTCATTAAAATCTCTAACATCAAAATATTATCTATCTCATACAGTCCCTAATGTGAACATAACTTCAAGTATTATTGAGTCTCTCTTTGCAATATATTTCAAATCTGAAATTATGGTAGGTAGATCACTTTAATTATATGTAGCAAACACACTGGCATTAATGTAAGTAAGTAGAGGGGGATTTCCTCAAAGTTACAAGTTGTTTCCTGTAATAAAATATTTAGAATGCATCCATAATTAAGAAACGGAGTGGGATTTTGAAGGAGTGTGTAGTCAGGACTCTCTTTTTTTTTTTCCCCGCCGTATATTTTTCCCTCTTGGGACATCTGCTTCATTTTTTTTTTCTACAGATGTGCTTCCTTTGTTTTATTGTTCATGTGGAAAAGACAGCTATCCAGAGTACAAAATTCTACATAGCAACTATCAAAGAAACAGGATTAGAAAGAAATATGTTAGATCCATGTCTAAATTTGTAAGGAATATATAAGTAACTTAGATTACATAACATTTTCTATACAAGTAAAGGTCTGGAAGTAAGGCGGATACTGTTCAGATTGGCTACTAAAAATCATCTCCGGTAGCACATGCATAGTTGTTGTGGGTTGGATGCTGCAGGTAGGATGTTTTATTATACTAGGCAGATGACTATAGATGTTTATGACATTTATCCTCTTAAGTGTTCAGAATATTCACATACTTTTATTCCACACAGATATAGAAACTCTCTTAGATCAATTATTTCATACAGAAGAGATCTCTGTTATAATACTTATTGCATTCTGTCATGTATTATAGTTTGTGTAATTAAGTGTGATAAAAAAACAGAGTTGAATTCATATATATATATATATATATATATATATATATATATATATATATTAAATAAAGCCTCTCTCATTGATTACTATTATGACTTTGAGAAAGGTATTTAATATTCATATGTATATATAATATAAAAGGTACTTAATATTTCTGTAAAGTCTGAATAATATAATAAGCTTGTTATGAGGGTACATATGCAGAAAGTACTCAACAGAATACTTAATGCATGGTATAGTTCAATAATTCTTAGCACTGTTATTCCTGCTTTTTTTCCAATAGATTTTAAGCCCTTAGAAGTTAGGGTGTAAGTCCTAAGAGTTTTTCTTATCTTACTTTTAACCATCCTTATTGTGTTTCAATATGCTTTTCCACATAGTCATTGCTCAAAAAATAAATAAATATTTATTTATTTATTAAATATAAATTATTGCATTGCAAACATAACTTTCTGACTACAAAGTCACTGATATCCTCCTGACAACCGAATACAACAGTTATTTTTCAGGCGCTAACATTCTATTATTTCTTCAGCATAACATTGTAAACAAACATCACTCTTTTTAAAAATGTGCCTTTCTTATTTTCTGTATTTCTAGTTCTTCCCTGAATTTTATGACTTCTGCTCTGTTTCCATTGCTCCTGTTCTTGTTTCCATATCTTAAGTATGGAAAAAACAAACAATCCAAAAAAACTCAGGTTATAGTTCACAGTCCTCATTTCTCTGTCATCTTACTTAACCATATCATCAAATCCTAAGGTTATATATTAACTCTATGCAGAGTAATTTCAGATCTTCAGCTCCAGCTTCTATCCTAAGCTCCAGGCTCTCAAAATCTATTACCTCCCAGAAATTGCTTTCCAAATACTTTGCTAGTTTCACAAACAGAAAATTGTGAGACAATTTCAGTCATCTCTAACAGTTGTCTCAATCCTTATTCCCTTCAACTTTTAGATTTCTATAAATATCACCATCATTCCCTCAACCATATGGAACATAATTCTGGCAATATTGGAACCTTGGGGATACAACTAAACATGTGAAAAAGAAAATAATGTGAACTATACCTAGAGTAGATGTGGGGCACAGCAAAATAAAAACAAACTCAAAAAAATTTATTATTTTGAGAAAAGTGAATGAACGTTTAATAATCTATTAATTAATCAAACACATGTTTATTGAGAAACTACTAAATATTAACCATTGAGGCTATGGTAAGTCAGATATAGTCCTTGCTTCATGAATCTTAAACATAGTAATTAAGAGAGACAAACAAACAGGAAATTACAAAGCATATTATTAAGTGCTAAGAGACCACTTTAGAAACATACAAGATGGACACCTAATCCAATCTTGGACTTGAATGAGGCTTTATAGATAAAGCTAAATACGCATACAACCATGTGGTAAAGTGAGAAAAATAATGCTCCTAGCAAAAGCAACAATGTGTTTTTAAAAAATGGTTGACTAAAAGGTACTATACTCTCTCTGAATATTAGAGACACTTCATTAAGAAGGGTTCTTAATTTGCAAAGTGTGGTGAGATATGACTGGAGAGATCACAGGAACCAGGCCAACAGAAAACTTAGTAATCCTGTTAATAAGAATGAACCTGATTCTAAATGTAATGGATACTCAATGAAATGTTTTGATAATACTCTACATGTATGTGATGAAAGGAATTGGAGAAGGCAAAGCTTTAATCAAGGGTATAAATTAAGAAATAGTCATCATAATTCAAATGCAAATAAATGTGGCCTTTATTTAAGTGAATGGAGTAAGAGTGAATGGAGTAACAAATAGGCAGATGATGGACGATTAGAAAATTTTCTTAAAAGGATACTGCAATTGGTTAGATGTGGGAAAAATGTGATGTTACATATTAAAGAAAGCTAGGCTTCAGCAGTGTTTAGATCAGGAGTCCATGTACAAAAATTAGGGTATTTTAATGACTAAGAAGATAAAACATGACGTGTTTACTTAGAAAAATTATAACTAGAGAAGAGAATAATCTCTAAGGAATGAATATAAGTATATGAAGGCGATTATGGAGAGGGACAAAAGATGTACTCAATGAGAAGGCAAATAAGAAAGAATTATTGAAAGTTACCAAGTGTGGCAACGTGAACACATATGAAAGAATATTTCAGGAAGGAAGTAACTAGTGACAAAGACTGAAAAATGACCAAGTGAAAAGAATCTGTCTTATAGATTTTACACAGGGTATGGAAGACTTACATTATTTTCAGGAGATAGTAGAACAATGGCCTCCAGGGTAAATAGAAAACATAAAAGTGACAAGAGTGATTTTTTTAGTGTTATTGTTTAATATTAAATTTTGATGGCAGGAAGAAAATTAGAATGGTAGCTGGGGGGAAATCTTTAGTTGTGGATTTTCTTGTATCTTTGTTCTTTGTTTTAAGCCTCATGAAACCTGACCATGACTAAATTCTTATGGAAAGAAACAAGTAATAAAGAAGAGATTCACTGGTCAGGAAAAATATGGAAATAGTGGATGGAAGATGCCATCGAGGATGGTAAAGAAGATGAATTCTGGTTGATAAGGAAGAAAATTAGCTTCAGAAAGTCAACATTTTTGTCTTTTGAAATAAGAAAAATGAGGAAAAGTTCAATGCAAACAGTAAAAATTTATTGCATAGTGCAGGAAACCAATCATCTTATTGCATAGGAAATAGGCCAAATTTAAGTATAGGGTTAAATATCCAGGCTTTGCACATGGATTGCTTGATTCAAATCTTGTCACTGCTGTTTGTAATCTGTGATATCAACAGGTCTGTGAATTTCAGTGTTCTTCAGTTTTCCCATAAGGTAAATGGTGGTGAATATAGCTTCTATCTCATAGGGTCGTTATGAGGATAAATGAGATTATGCTTAGTGACTTGTTTAGAATTTTTCTAGTGCAAAGTAACAGCTTATTATTATTCCTGTTATTGGTTCCTGAGATTTAAAGTAAGAGGTTTGTAGATCATTATAGAAACATTTGATATGTAAGAAATAATTTATTAAATCCAATTAGCATGAAATAAATAATTTTCACAAGAAACATAGCAGAATGCTACAGATCTTCATGTTCTCATTAGAGATTGGCGGCCATAAATATGTATTCATTGCTGGAGTTAGTCAACAGATTTGGGTGAGTTTTGACTAAATGAACAATATTTTGATCAAGCTGATTGATTAAAAAGTCAAAGACCATTTTACACTGAAAATTATACGACCATATGGCATAAATATGTGTAGTTAAAAAAATAGACTATTATTACAGAAAGTACATCTCCAAAGCATATGTCTAATAGAGAAAATAGACACAGACACAGATACTGAAACACTTTGTCCATATTATATTTCTGGGTAAGTGACAACTTTACTTGAAACTCTACAAACATGCACAAAGTTTTACCAAAGGACATAATAACTTATATTAAGTATTCTGATAATTCATTCCAAAATCTTATTAAAATGTTTACTTCATTAGTGCACAAAGAATCAGTATTAATTTGTGTCACAGGTATATCCTGATTTTGTGTAAACTGGTGAATATTTATGTATTTATAAATTAATAGGCATTATGTTTTAAGTTATTTGTCCCTCAGATTAATGGTTTGTACAATTTCAGAATTTTAGAACTAATTTTAAAAACCATCTGTATTTTGGAGACAATTACTTATATTTCTAGATATGACCTATGGGAGTCCAAAGACAGATCATGTAGACTCAGAGTATTTGTTTTTTATCTTATCTCTACAACCATTATTATATGTATTTATTTATCAATAAACCCATTATCATTTCACTCTATAGAAAACATAATTGTTAAAATATTGTATGCCTGGTAGTTCTTTCAAAAAGTTTTGGAGATATAGTCTAAGAAAAATTATGGGTGACCATCTTAGCACTTAGTAAAAATCAGTCTGCATTAATTTTCTAAAAGTTCTTTTGGACTATGCATCTTTCTATAATACAATTATTTGATGAAAAGTAGGTGGCATTTTAATCTTTTCATAATTCTAAGCAACATCATAGCAAAGGTATGTAAGGAAGATCAAAGGTGCTCTTCAATGTGGGTAACTATTTTGTCGTAAGAAAAAGCTTGTTTGTAGTTGTTCTGAAATGCCAGTAGTGGCTTAGAATACTATTTCATGTGCAACAATTTTAAAGAAAAGAATATTAAATTTATCCCACACAAGAAATTGGCCTTTAGCCAAAAATTACAGCTAAGTTCAAAATAAGGAAAACATTGTATTTTTTTGCAAAATATTTTTGTGCTATATTTCAAGGCATGCAGTATTATATTAGGACATATTAAATGATTAGATAGGGTGAGGGTCTAGCCCTTTACAGAGAGAGAGAGAGAGAGAGAGAGAGAGAGAGAGAGAGAGAGAGAGAGAGAGAGAGATTGTCTTCTTTGGCATAATAATGTGTCACCTACTTCCTTGAATACTTGAATATCTCTCAAATTATTCCTGAACATTGTTTACACTTGATGATCATCTGTGCCAAGATAATGATGCTGAAATTATTTTCTAAATAGTAAAAGAAACCACAATTAATGCAATATAATGCAATGCTCCAGAAAGCAATTTCTCTACCATTTTATTTAAAACATTTTTTAAAAGCATGGTTACAAACAATCCATGAAAATAACTATAATGATGTTTTATTGAAAGCACATGCTTATTAAAACCACTAATCCAGTTTTTCTCCAAGCCTTGGGGCATTTTGTGTATTTGCATATTTAATTGTGAGACTATAGTTTTCCGATTTAATTACTTTAAAATATAATTTAGAAACACCAGAGGTCCAGTCTAAACATTAAAAAATACACTTATACTTCTAAAAATTTGGCTTTGTATTTGATTTAAAGTCAATAATATGACTTACTGAATTATATTTACATATTTCAATCTCTTGTAAGATTGTCTTGTTACTTTTTATTGTGTGTGATGTCATAAAGACTACTTAAAGTGGCATGCCAGTTTGTTAATCGAAACAAAACTGTGGACTGACCATGGAATATTGTATATTCAGAGAACTCTTTCAAATGACTATCTTTGCATTAAAATGATATAATTTTGTTTACCGCAATAAAGACTTAAGAACGTATTTTAAAAATAAAAATGACTTTGTGTTATTAACTTTACTATCAAGTGAGAAATTCTGAAAAAGTCCAACAGATTAGTCTATCTCTAAGCAGGTCTATTCTAAAGTACTTGCAAATTCTAAATTTATTTTAAAAATTCTGTGCAAATCATAAACACATTAATGTATACACAATATTCTAATTATTGGATAAAAGCAATCTTATTGATTACTTCAATGACCCCTGCACAAAATACATGAGGTTCATCAAAATCTGCATTTGCAGAAGACAATAAGGGTTGATATTCTGAGTCTTATTTAATTAGTTGAAACAATAAAACTCAATATAATATTTTACCTTACATGGAAGTTAATTCAGGTCTAAAAACAGGATATAGCTGAGAAAATATTGATTTGTTAAATAGACTGCTTAACTAGGCTGAAACAAACCTAGAAAAAAATGAGAAAAACTGATGACATTACAAGTCACGGTCTGCTCACCTCGTCTTAAACTTTTACATTTATTATTGTTATTAACTCTCGTATGACATATTTCAGGGCCATGTTCACTTCACGACAAAAAAAGAAAGAGAGAGAGAGAAGAGAGAGAGAGAGAGAGAGAGAGAGAGAGAGAGAGAGAGAGAGAGAGAGAGAGAGAGAGAAGGAAGGAAGGAAGGAAGGAAGGAAGGAAGGAAGGAAGGAAGGAAGGAAGGAAGGAAGGAAGGAAGGAAGGAAGGGGGGAAGGAAAGAAAGAGAAAGAAAGAAAGAAAGAAAGAAAATTCCCCTTTAAGTGGTCAAGGATGGAAGAAGAAATCTTGAAATATGATTTAGCATTAGAGGATTTAATTAATTTTCTTAGAGTAATCTTGATTCTGGTTGATGCACAAAATGGAAAAAACATGTTGCATTTGTTGTTGAAAGATAAAGGTAGTATTGCTGGGTGATGCCATGCACATTTTACCGTGTACTCAATGCACTGTTTTAGGCTGACTTGATGTTTAACATACTCTAGTTCGACTGCTTTAATTTTGTAATTTTCAAAAAAAAAAAATCCTTTTGTATTGGGTGAATTTCATGGTGGAAAAGATAAGAGAAACACATTTTTAGAACTGTTTGTATACGTGCATGTATACATATAGTAAAACATTCTGTTTGTCTTACATGTTATATCAGAAACCATTTCATCAAGCAGTCTGCTTATTTAACATTTTGGACTCATGGCTTAAATACATAAACTAAAACATTAGTATGGGATTTATGCACAAACAATTTTAAGATGTGGGCCAGTTATGAACTGAGCTGAAGAGAAAAATAAATATAAGGCCATACAATTTAATTCCTTGAAGCTTTGGTATCAAATCGGCAAATCAATACATCAAAGGTAAAATAGATTGAATAATTGAACTTTACTACAAAGGACAGAATAGTTTTCTACCACAGGTCCTGAGCTATTCTTTATAGAGATTAGCAAATTTCACATAAAGATTCCAAATTGCACAGTCACAAAGTGATTCTTTGGATAAAGTCTCCTTAAGACATGTAAAGTAATAAAAGACACAATCTTTTCATTCTTCTATGGTTAGAATTAATATATCTTTTTATGTACATATACGTTCACAGAGATGCTACTGTCAATTTAACAATTCTTTATGCCAAAAATACATAATGAAACAAGGAACATCTAAACTGCCGAAGGGAAGAAGATTCAAGAGAATAGTTTTTCCATTCAAAGCTGATTAAGAAAAAAGAATGAACCTTACTCCTCTGCGTCCGGTATCTAAGGTATCCTTTATGCCTGAGTCATGCAGCTATCAAAAGCCAACCTCTCTTTGTGGGTGCGGAGTCATAGATAGAATTTACTCAAGAGCTTGCTCCTAAACTACATTCTCTTACTCCTCAATTGTCAGTTCCTTTCTCAAGTGAGTTCTCCCCATCGTCATTCAGACATTCCGTCATCTTTAGTAAAGCAGAATTATGCTATTCAAACCCCTTGTAATATCGCTGTATCCACTTCCTCAGCCCCCATTTTTCTTCTCTTTTTCTGTATATATATACTCTCATGATGAACAAAAAGTGTACATGAACGATAAATAATATAATGAACATGCCTTTCTTCACATTCCACAAAAATGTCATGTAAATATGTCTTATACCTGCTTCATAGCTTTTACTTTAAGTAACAAACTACAAAAAAAGTTGATATCTCAAACTGCTACTCTGTTTTCCCCCCAGACCACACTGCTCACCTACTTCTCCAAAACCAACTACCATCATGAATCAGTCAGATAACTAGGACATGTTCTCATAATTTTCATGCACACACACACACAATGCACACCTGTACATGTATTAAAGCATACATACACACATATGTGTGTACACACATGCATGTGCATTTATGCACACACACATTTCAAAGATGAGTTATCTTGGGAAGTTACATGCAGAATGAAAAAGCTCACTGATGGTCACAGTAATTAATGGCATGAAGATTTATATACAGTCTCACCGTGGAGTTCAGATACTTAATCAATACTTGATGTTCAATAAATACTTGGTATTGAATCTCATGACAAATGAAAATTGCTAAATATATGTCATATAACACTGGTTTTATTGAAAAATGCCAAGTATCTTTACTAAGAGATTGCATTAATAAATATTCTCACCAGCAATAATGTACAAATTTTTGTTTTCCTACCACATTGTCAAAACTTGGATATATTTTTTTTATTTTTTGATCAATCTGATGCATGTATGATGATATCCAAGTTTTACTTTAATTGACATTTCTTTGATAATTAGAAGTTGACATCGTGTAACATTTTCAATTTCCTCTTCTCTGAATTTTATATGCATTATCTTTAATTATTGTTCCCTTCTTGTTTTTCTTTTAATTTATAGAAATATATTTTTGTATATTCTGAATTTTATTGCCCTCTTACATATGGGGGCAATATATGCTGAAAATATCTCCATCCACTTGGCACCTATTCTTTGAATATAATTTTATTTATCATTTGTATGCTTTATGATTTAATGTAATAATTTACTTTTCTTAATGGGTTTCGAGTCTGTATTGTATAAAATAGTAATGATATGTCTTCCTTTTTTTTTCAATTTCCAATTTATCTGTTGGTCCCTAATTCATTAGCAATTGATATTCCTGTCAATTGGAAGATAATTATCTATTTCTCTACACTACTCCATTTATTAAATACTTATATATTAATGAGGCAGAATAGATATAAAGTCCGCAATCAACTCCAAACATCTATGATGATTGGGAAATGGGGAGGATGAAAGATTAATAATTATATATCTTGTTAATGATCAAGGAATTTTCAATACTTTATTAATTTTTAAAGTTATATTACCATGTACTGTTTCTGAATTTTATTGAATTGTTTTCTAAATCTATTGAAGTAATCATATTTCTTCTCCTTAAATAGGTTATTGTAGATAAATAAATTAATAAAGTTTTCAAAAGTGAGCTATCTTTGCCTACATGGAATAAGCTGTTCTTGGTTATGATGGTTTAAAATAATTAATATTTAGTTGAATTTTTTTAGCACTTAGTTCAGGAATTTTCTTTCCATGTTTATAAGGAAAAACTACTTTATTTTTTTATAATGTCTGTGTAATTTTACTCTCAAGATATTAGTAGGTTTATCTACTGAGTTGAATATGTTTTACGCTTTTTCTATTTCCTGAGACAGTTTGTAGGGACTAGGAATTATTTATTTGCACCTTGAAGTTTGAAAAACTTACTTATCATATTTGCACAAATAGCTTTTAGGGGAGATCTTTTTTCGTATTATTTAATGTCTTTCATGTTCTTAGAACTAATTGGTTTTCTATATTCTGTTCAAGTGAATTTTGATAATAGGTATTTTTCCAGAAATTCCACCATTTGTCATAAAAGTTTTCAAGAATGTTTACAATTTTTTTCTATTTTTAATCCAACAAATATTTGTTTAGTGTACCATATGTGCCTAGCGTTCTTCTATATGCTTAGAGATATTTTATATCAGAATTGAACTAGCTGTTCCAATATTTACTAGGTAAATATCAGCCCTGAAACCATGCCTAGAAAGGCTGTTTCCCAGTACTCAAACATTCCATTGGCAAATAGCTTTGTGGGATGTTCCCCAGGGAACAGAAGCTGAGAAATATTTGTTCTCACATCAATGGTGAGGCCTAAACTTGGGCTGGCCATAAGCTTCAAATTGTATATTTGTTGGAAGTTTTCATCTGTTTGTACTGAACTTTTAAAAAGAAACCACCCATGACAAGGCATGGAATCTGCCCATGTTATCATTAAGTAAAGGGGATTATGTATGCTCAGTGGGACAAATGTAGTCTGTGAAGAGAAGAACTACTTTTGTGGTTTGTATGCCTGTGAGTCCACATTATTCATTAAGTTATTTTTATATGTAAAGAAATAGGTGGCTCCTAATTGCTGAATAGTTTATATGATTTAAATATGTTTACCTAGTTGAAATTATAAAAGTTGTCACAATGTATGTTTTGCTTTTATACATGTACAAGTTTCTCAAGAAGTATTATTAGATTGTATATATTGTGTTATAATAATAAACCTCCAGTGTTGATGGAAAATAGTACCTATTTATGTTAACCTTAGTATAATTTCAGAAAATTCAGAAGACACTTGAAACAAGGTGAACACTAGGGCTTCAAGATGTCTACATAGATGAATTTTAGAGCCGGAACATGCAGCTTCTTTTGTCTACAGGGTCGGGGAAGAAAACACTGGATTTTCATTTGAGCAATTAAATGCTTTGAACTGGGATAGCAAATTGCATTTCTACTCACAACTCATTGGCTGGAGAAAGTCACATGGCCCAAACCTAAATATAAGGATGGTAGAGGAGTACTATCTACCATCTGTTGGGAAAAATGGAAGAATTGGATTAGACTGAGCACTAAAAGTCTTTACATATCCAGTTATCAGTCATGGCTATTGTCTTTTGCAGTATATATTTTAAACAATAATAGATACCACCTAATTATTCCTTAAATGGTATCAGTTTGTATTTCCATAAGAGTTATATGAGTTACTAATGACTCACACTGTCACCAATCCTATTAACATTTAAGCTTTTTTCAAGTCAGATTGATGTAAAATATATTTGCAGTGCATCTTTGTTTCCTCTCTACAAATAGCTTATCCGTATCTTTAAATTTTTTTCTAGTATTTTTAAAATATTCTTATTGATATGAAGAATATTATACACATTCTAACTAATACTTTTTCTGTTATGCATGTTATATTATACATGTCTTCTATCAATTGGTGTCTTATCTTTTAATTTTGTTTAAAATCTCATCACTTGTATAGACATGTTTAATATTACGTAGCCATACTTGTTAAACATTTTTCTTTATAAAAGGTAAGCGGTTCTGTTATTGATAATGCAGTCTAGGTTTCCACAAATCCCAAATCTTTTCTGAGTCTTGTTTTTCTTAACTAGAGAATATACCAACAATTTCCACTCTTTCAAACAATAGAAATTGCAATTTTTGAACCTACCTTTTATATTTGCATAGAAAAATAACCCAATAAATGGTCTATTAAAAACATTGATAAATTTATAGTTTTGTTCTGAGAGTTGGAAAAATGAGAGGCTGAAAGAGTTTTATATCTCATATCTCCACCCACATAATCTTAAATATATATATACATATACATATATGTATATATGTATATACATATACATATATATCTCACATATATATGAGAAAACAGAGAACTTTGGGGAAAAATATTTAGGAATAATTGAACTGCATTTTACAGAGAAAATTATTCAGAAAAGTTGAGCTATTCCTAAAACACTGCTAATTTTCAAGAACGATTTATGTTTGAAACTTGCAAAATTAAAACTATAATTAAGAAAATATTTGGAAACAGATAATTATTCTGAGAAGTTACTTTAGGGAAATCCAAAGCTTTATTGTTCTCCTGATCATAGTGATCAAATTTTTCAAAATTGAGTTTTAAATTGTGCACATCTTTATAAAAAATATTGTGAAGGAAGAAGGAAACGTTTGAAGCCCATTGTATTCTTAATTGGAATTTAATATTTTCTTTGATACACTTTCCTATATATTTTTTCTGTAATCTTATATTTTAGCCTTTAAAAATAAAAAATGATTGTACATGGGTATACACACATTCATTATGTTTTATTTATTTTCAAAGCCCCTATAAAAATCAAGTGTTATGATCTCAAATCAATCAAATATTATCTGTTATCGTTTGAATTATTGTAGAGTTTATTCTCAAAGAGCAATTCGCCTCTAGGGCAATATTTATGAATTTTAGAGTGTTAAGTGGATCTTTTACCACTGCTATTTTTTATGATACTTTCTTTTCTTTGGTATGCTGAATTAAGTGGTGTCTGTGATAACTTGTGAATTTGAAACATTGTGTGCTAATTTGTAAAGTGAAAGGAAATTAGTTTTTATTCTACAAAATAGAAACTAATTGCACTGTTAAGCTTAGAATTTATCATCACATTTAATTGAGCTATCTTATAATTATTATCTATGATTTGTTACTTTTTGAAGCAATTTCAGACAAGATGTCAGATATATTTGAATGTATTATATTATTGAAGTATCTATTGTTTGCATTAAAAGTAACATTTCAGTTTCAGTGCTCAATACATGTTTAAGCTTCACTGGAATTTAATAAATTATGCAAGACTAGAATAAAGGAAAATGGAAATTCTAGAAGTTTGTCAGTTTATCTATTTTTTCCAATTTCTTGTTCTTTTTCTTTCCCCCATCATTGTCTTACTTCTATGATTAAATTTATTTAAGACTACTGTAATGGAAAACACACATAGAATCATAGAGAAATGATAAAAATAAAATGTCAATCTTACAACTAAGTAAATTAATCAATGAAGACAACTGAATTGATTAACTTAAATTGGTAAAACTAACTAATGGCAAGAACAATTCCTATGGTTACAAAAGTTAAACATTATTATCAAAATAGTCTATGGCACATATAACAATCATATATAATTTCGTATTAATCATTAGGAATCATAATGTTAGCATATTATAACATTTCAAAGGTCTACACCCAATTGACAACATTAATCAAAAATGCAAAGTAATAATATACTTTTTCAATAGAGTTTAGATTTTAGAAATTTTGTAATTTAAAAAATGGAAAACTACTGATTCTGGACTGAAGTGAATGTAAACAATAGAAATCTCTAATGCTTTATTTCAACACTTCAGGAATAGAATATTTAATGAGTATAGTGATAAAAGGGGGATAATTTGGGAAATAATACTTTTGAATTAGGCACCACAATTAAAAGAATTAATGAACCATTTCTATAAAAAGAAAACTAAACATTAGAGAGTCAAGAAAATCCTATGATACTGAGCTGTGTTAGCAGAGTTAGGAAACAGGATTGGCTTCTCCATCTGTCCTCTTTAGTTTTCCTAGTGGACAACACATGTGTAAATACCTTTTCACCCAACTCTGTCTCTCTTGGGATAGTGG